>NC_064549.1:21741694-22341694 GCF_023856365.1 Brienomyrus brachyistius | reverse complement strand
GATCGCGTCGGGAAAGCAGGCGAGGGGAGCCGTGAGTACGCGGGGAAACAGGGTTTATTCCGGGCAGACAGGGAAGCACAGGGCAGCGACAACCAAACATTAATGACAGACCTCGGGAAACAGACTTGAACGCGGACTAAATACTTGGCATGATATCAGACTAATGGAAAACAGCTGGGCACAATCGGGGAATCACACGTGGTCGATCAGGGGGGCGTGGCACACACGAGGGCTGGACGCGCAGGTTATGACAGATTATATTCCGAGGTAGCGTTTTGTATTGTAATTACGACCGCACTCCTTTTAAACTCTTTTTTCGTTCTTAGTACCTCGATGTAAACCGCTGGCAAGAGAATGCGAGGGCGCGAGGTCTACTTTTGACGGACTACCCCGCCCTCTCAGAGACGATTAAGGCATTTAATTATCCATCCATCCATCCATCCATCCATCCATCCATCCATCTTTTTTCTATAACCGCTTATCCTGTTCAGGGTTGCGTGGAATCCGAAGCCTATCCCGGAGGCAACGGACGTAATTAAGACAGGGAATAACCCAGGATGGGGCTAATTTTTTCATTATTATTAATTTTTAATTTATTGTGATTTTACTGTTACTGTTAATTTAACTAATTATGTATACTAAGACATAATTCAGGCCATTATAATTCGCTAAAATTAAAGTGACGTTCTAGCCTACGTTTTCAAATCCTCACAAATTCGCTTGTTGGATTGCGTTGTGTGTGGTGGACTCGCCAACTGAAAGTTTTCCTCGGTATTTCAAGAAGGTAGCTAGCTTAGTTTTTATCTAGCTTTTATCAAACAATATTGACATCCGAAAATCTATTGGAAAAAAAACATGATAAAGGATCCTGAGGCTAACGTATCAATGAGCACTGACCATGCAGCCGTTCAAATCAACACAAGCAAGCCAGAAAGACCATTTTGGGAGGGAATCCAGCTCAGCTATCTCTGCCTGCGTTAAACTTTGTTCCAGTTGCATGCGTTTATTAGTAGAGGCTTCCCCAAGGTGTTGCATGCATGGGTGACTTGATCCGGTGGTTGTTGCTTAAAACGCTCACTTCCTATATGTCGGAATTGACTCTGTTGAAGCTCAGTGTCGCTATCAAGCGATGGTGTATGGAAGGCCGACGGGGCCAAAACATCTTAGTACTTTATGCCTAAATACGTCAAATATTAACGGCCAGAGACGTCAAATTTGCACGCCTTTAGATGCAAAAAAAATTAACATGTCGATTTTTCACACCTTCAGACGGCAAAAACAGGCGGCATTTTGCAAGGTGTGCTGACGTCCACAGAGTGACCCTTTCAAAATAAAAGCACCACCAACTCCTGTCCGCAAATGTCCCTTAATTGAGTATTTCCCCCTTTTTAAATGATCCATTCATTATCCATTCATTCATGCACACTCAACATTAAAAACATGGATATACTGGCTTTTTTTGCATATAAACTATCTGCTGTCACACACCCGCCTCAAGTACTTTTGTCCATTAGACAAGCAATTGCACATACTTGCAACTTCCATCCAGTAACTACATTCAACATATTTATTAACCTATACCAACACTGCTGGTGTTTAATGGTGTCTATATTGAAGTATTGTTATCTACGTATAAATGTATTTTTACATACAAGTCTCAAAACACAGGGACTGAGCATAATATATTAGTTATTACTATTATTTATTTATTTATTTATTTATTTAATTCTTATATAGCTCTTACTTTTTCTCATCATTCGTTGTCCCACAGACATTATTTTAAAATGAGTCAACATGAAAATGTTGGAGCATTTAAAAAAAAAAGTACATGTTGAAATGATGGCTGCATGTTGTACCTCTGACTACCATCTCGGTAAAAATGGTCGATTGTGCAGAAAAACTGCAACGCGCAAATACATCATCCGTGCAATGTCTGATCGGCTCCCCTGATGGAGAAATCCGTCACATTAGTGCTTCATTCATCGAAATCGTTATCGGCATTGTGCGTTATTCTAGGCTCGTTTTCACTTGGCTTAGATTTGAAGTTCTAAAATCAACATAATAAACACAGAACCACCTTGTGCTCTAATCTGAATAATCGAAAAGAGGAAATACGACAACAATAGATAACCTACATCACTGTCAAGTGATTTGCAGTCACACCTCAATGATCCACGCGTGTACTTACGTCATATAAAAATTAACAGAATACAAATATTTATCATTACGAGAGTGGACGTTTCGTGTCGCAGCCATGAATATATAAATTATACTAATAAACAGTGGGACGTATCGCCTTACATGTTTCAACGTACCGTGACTAAGAGACAACGCAAGCCTTCACCGCAGGTGCGCATTTCTGCATCACTTTACGTTTTTGATTACGGATTCATTGTGTGGTCGTGATGAGACACAGACGTCTGCTTAACGGAGGAGAACATGCTATTAAACTAGATAGAGAACTTGTTTCGGAGCGCAAAGGGAAATAGCTTTAGAAGCTTTCTTTTGAACGGCAATCAGATATTTACGGAATGCAACCGGCTGGCATTGTCTGATAATGTACAACTAATGTAGACACAATACTGACGAGGCAATTCAGTTTTTGCTACTTTAGTATAACAGCTGCTATTATGATTTATACCCTTAGCGTGTCCTTCAACAATCACTACAGTCATTAATTAACAAATCCAGAGTGGTGCAGCTGGTCTAGGCACGTAAACCCAAGTTTTTCTTAGGAGCCTGTTGCAACCTGGGAATTGTACATCAGAATCAGTTTTATTGCCAAAATAATGTGACATTTACAAGGAATCTGACCTAACATTTTGTTCCAATACAATCAAGATAATAAATACTAAAAATGTATATGTATGTGAGCACAAAAGAAAGTACTAGTATAAAGTACTAATAAAAGCCCTACTACAATTATACTAAGCTTTCCGATCATAGGTTTGATTGTTATTTTCTGTTCATATCGTTGCCTGCTGAACTGGTAATGGATTGATATCACAATTGTTAAAGTAATTCACTGGTTTAGGGTTGTTTATCATTAGGAAGGTGATATTTGATTTTTGACTCTAAAATAGGCCTTCCATAATGGTGTGGTTTGTGTTTCCTGTGGTTTGTTTATCTGTTAGTGTGTTTGCCGTAATTATGCACTTGCCAAACAATCATGCAGCTGTGTGCAGAGCGCGTAATTTTTGGGGTAAGTCAGTGCTCCTGGCGACTGCGAACCTGGAGACAAGCCTTCTGATTTTAAAGCTTTTAATACTCCATCAGTTGCTCTGATTTAATTATGGCGAGACCTCCTGCCCCCCCTACGGCACAGCGTGATTGAAGTTCCCAAACACATCAGTGCAAAGTGGCGGTCTGTTCCCTGCGGGAGCGCGACGGTCTTCGCATCCGAAATGCCGCCTGCTTGCAGTCTGCTCCCGGCGAGAGGATCGCTGCAGTGGCGTTTAAACCACTTTTATTTCCAGTGAACGGCACTCCGCGTATTTAAATGAGGTGCAGGGTGACGGTCTAGATCTCCATCGGTCAGCAGGTCACCCCTAAGATATACACCACCACCACCCCATCGCAACCGAGAAATTATGCTCCTTTCAAAGCCGATATCAGAATTTCATTTGCATTCTCTTATTAAGGGAATTAAGTCTTCGTCAGCAGTGAGGAATCCATGTATAACTCAGGAGTCACACAGCCCCCCACATCTTGCTTCCAGAAATTGCAAATACACGCAGGCACACCTGTGATTTTATGCTTAACAGCCCATAATGTTGAAGCACCATACCCAACAGTCCTTAAAATCAATTTCAAAGAAATTGTTCTCCTAAGAAAGATTGCAGACAATTGCAAATAGAGTGGGGTGGGGGGCGGAGGTACGGTAATTGAGCAAGAGATATGGCTGACCAGTTGGGGTTTGGGAAGCTGACAAACCTAAAACAGCCTTTGTATGTCCATTGGGGTTCTGGGAGTTTAATAGGATGCCCCAGGGCGTGATTAATGCGCCCAGTATATTCCAAAGACTGATAGAAAAGTGCATGGGGGATATTTACCTCAAGGAAGTCTGTGTTTTTGGACGATCTGATATTCTTCTCAGAAACTACTGAAGAACATGAAACTCGCCTTCTTCGTGTCCTAACCTGTCCGAAGGAGTGTGGTTTAAAGCTGTCATTAGAGAAACGCACATTTTTCCAGACATCCGTGAGGTACTTAGGACATGCAGTATCACAGTATGGGGTTGAAACAGATCCCGAGAAGATCGAGGCTTTGAAGGCATGGTCTAGTCCGAAGAATCTAAGAGTTATTTTTAGGATTCGCTGGATATTACCGACAATTTATCCAAAATTACTCCAAGGTAGTAAAGCCATTAAATGACTGTTGGGTATCCACTACATAGAAAGTGTGATAAGCTAAGAGGAACAGTGGTCAGAACTTTAAGCTAAGAAAGCCTTTTGTTTTCAAGTTCATAATTGACAAACTCACCACTGCACCTGTGTTAGGATTTGAACACGCCAAACTATCGTATGTATTACGTACAGACGCCAGCAGATCTGGTATACGGGCAGTGCTCTACCAGGAGCAGGAGTTATGCGTGTCATAGCTTACACCAGTCGTGGGGTGTCAAAGAGCGAATCTCGTAACCCAGCTCATAAACTTGAATTTCTGGCACTCAAGTGGGCTGTAACAGAGAAGTTTGCTGATCTGTATGGAGTCGGCCTTGATCTGCTAGCTCTCTTCCTCCATCCTTGTCACCTCCGCCACCACCATCTCCTTCCTCTCTTTGTGGTTGGCCTTGGACCAGACCCGTAGCGCTTCTCTCCACCCTACACCTGCTCTTCCTGCCTGCTGACTCTGCCGACAGTCTCTTGATGTTGCAGATGACTGATGGCTTGGTCAACCTCAGTTTGTGCGTACCACTTCCGGTCTGTCAGAATCTTGGTGTTAACATTCCTTACAGTCTGGTCAGTGGACTTTCTCAACTCGAAAACGAGCCTGGTCTTTTCCTGCTTGTAGCCTGTTTCAGAGAGGCACCGTGGTAGTCCCAACCACTTTCTGATGAATGAGTTAGCTTTTCCTTCCATTTTACTTGTGGTGGATGAGGGGATATCACTCATTTTCAGCGGCCACATCACCATCCTGTAGAGTGTAAATTGGTACTTGTACTTACCCGGGAGTTGGCTTTGGTCAGTCTTTGGCAGGCCTTCTGAGAGCTGCTTGTCCAAAAACGCTGCCATATACTGCCTCCCCAGGCTTTTAATGGGTTGCTCAGAGAGGAGTGGTATTTTCTCTCCCCCAATGATGAAGATGGTGCTGTCATTCCTGACTCCTCTTCTGAGAGACAGGCTCCGTGATCTTGATGGCTTGATCCTCATTCGGGCCCACAACATCAGCTCATCCATCCTTTTCAGCAGTTCCAGTCGCCACCAACTCACACAGGATAGAGCCAAAAACAGAGACCAAGAATCCAACTACTGTAGAAGGAGCAAAATAAAATGGCTAAAGTCAAGCGAGGTAAGAACTCCGTAAGAACTAGTGGAAGGCAACACCTGTAGTGAATGAAGGCCTGAAAACCTTGTGGGAGGAGGTCAGGCAAAAACTGTCCAGGCTTCGCAGAGCTGAACGTATCTGCAAGCATAGAAAACGGAAACAAGAAGAATGATCCAGCTTTTTCAAAGACCCCTTTAAACACGCCAGACAGCTGCTGGAGGAGAAGAAGAGTGAGAAGCTCGAAACCACCAGGGAGCAACACGTTAAAGAACAATACTGTGATGCAGTAAGGAATGTCCCATTAGGAACACCAGGGTACGTGCCTCGGCCTGTGCCTCCAACTGCTGAATTTAACATCATGCCCCTGAAGCTCAGTGAAGTCAGGCAGGTCATGAGGAAGGCAAGGCCCTCATCAGCTCCGGACCCCAATGGAGTAATTTACAAGCTGTATAAGAACTGCTCTAAGGTGTTAGAGTTGCCATGGTACCTAATGAGAACCGCCTGTAATAAGCCACGCATTCCATCCGAATGTTCTTCCACTTTAAACAAGCCCGTGATTCACATCACAGTCATGTTTGACACTTAATATATACGTTGTCTATACGTAATAACAACGTAGGACTCACATGGCTGAACGTAGAGACCACGTGACTACAACGTAAATGGCACATACTGCATACGTATAGCCCCTACGTCAAAAGGGGTGTGTACATTTATGCCAACCAATAGCATAGATGCATTAAAGGTACAGACGTCTTAAGACGTTCAAATTGGCCGCGTTGACAAGTAGTTTCAGTACGTGTCAAGATGTAATTTGTTTACGTGTTGACACGGACATCAAACTAGACGTTAAGTCCCAAATGGCCTTCCATAGCAGCGGACAGAGAGCGCACATCGGAAAATATGTCGCGTCAACCACCTGAAAAGCAGACAAAAATATCTGCCCCCCCCATAAGCCGTAAACCTAGGGGAATTACTGTAATGGTTGAATTGTCGAACTGCGAAGGTTATACCGGATCATAGGTTTGATTGTTATTTTCTGTTCATATCGTTGCCTGCTGAACTGGTAATGGATTGATATCGCAATTGTTAAACTCAGTAATTCACTGGTTTAGTGTTGTTTATCATTCGGAAGGTGATATTTGATTTTCGACTCTAAAATAGGCCTACAAACTAAATAACTTATTGAAATACTAAAATAAGAATTTAACACTAAGATAAAATTAAACCGAGGATTTAAACAGAGCTCAAACTAGATTTTGAAACCAAACAGGTTCTGAAAAATTAATAATAGAAAAATTGGTTCTTTCCTCTCGCAAAAGGAAAGAGAATATAAATGTTTATGTAAGTCATGTTAAATGTTAATGTCTTATCTGACAATTTAAAATTCTCATTGCTTTAACTTTTTCCATAAACAAGCCGGCAATCTAAAGCTAACTCTTGGGTTGTGGTGCGTTATTACTATTTAACCAATTATAACTCCTCCCCGAACTTAAAGACTGGTCCTGTGCGTAGTAAGTGGTACAGTTACTGTCATACCACGGAGTCGCCTGAAGTTACCCATCAGCACCAATTTTTAAAGCACGCCTCACAGCCCTTCCTCAAATCAGCCATTCCCGCTGCCCCCGGCTCTCCGAAGCCCTGCTAGCGGCGGGATAATTGCGGTATTGACTTTTGTAACCTGTGATTGCATGTGCCCTCGCTGGGCATGCTCAATCGAATGTAACATTGTCCTGTTATTCATTTCTGCACAAACAAGCTGTTAGGGGAGAAGCCTCCCGAGGGAGTCATGTGACCTCTCGGAGTGCTTATTATTTCCTCGTTCCCGGCGATGTGTTAGGTGTTCTGTCCATTTCGGTCCCTAGTAACCAAGGATAGGTGACAGCCTGTGTGAATTCATTCCCCTCACGCCGGCAATCAGGTTCCTTTGACTCTGTGCTGCCTCTTCCATCCTGGCCGAAAAGGCAGACGTTGGTTTCATGCTCCTGCACTGTTTACCTCGGTCCTGCTGACCCCGCTTTCCCCATGTGTGAATCTGCATTCAGATCGGAGACAGACGCTGACTGACTGACTCTCCGTGCACTGAGGGGGTCCCAAGGGTGCGCAGCCGGGACGTCGACATGTCTGGTGTACCATGTTCACGGTAGGGTTTAATTCGAAAAAAAAAAAAAAACACTCCGGGCAAATAAATACGCAGGCAGATGGAAAATGATTATTCCATTTGGCAGAGCAGGTATTGCAAGCGATGGGGAGATGCGATTTGATTTTAATTGAGTTTCAATTAGCGTCATGCGGAGATTGGCAAGCGACGGGAGACATGCATGTTGAACGCAGTAACGAGTTAAGAGGCGGGGGTGGAATTAATTTGAGGGCAACTTGACAGAGAGTAAATATAAGAATATTTCTCAGCTAGTTTCTTGCGAGTGAAGGAGAGCTTTCTGCCTGGCCAGACGGTTAGCCGCCAGGGAGGTTTGCAGCCTTGCTAGTGTTATCTGTTTGACCTTCATGGAGGATTTAGGGGTCATGAAGACAGTTGATGCCGCCCAGCCCATCCACATTCATCAAGCTCTCCGAAATGGAGGGCAGAGTCTCCAGAGGGGGGTATCCTCCATACAGGGAACGGACCGTCTGGGTATATAAGAAGGTACAACTGATCTTCTCATGTGGACAGTCATTCAAGCTGCTTCTAATTTCACCACGACCGGAACTTCATCTGGTCCGGTGACCCCAAAACAAAAATGTGGGGGACTAGAATCTGGGACACCAGCCCGTCACTGGTCCAGGCTCACCTGTTGTCACACCCTGTTTCAAGCAGGAGTTCAGAGTCCTGGAGCTGCAGTCCGAGACTCAGTTGCCTCGTTTCCACTAACGCGGTGCAGGAGCTGGACTTTTTCCCAATACGATACTGGTTCTACATGTTACCGCCGCAAAAAATGTCCCTGGGCCAGAAAAAACAGCTCCAGCCCGGCACCACAGGAAAGCTGGGCTCGGAATTTGGCACCTCAACGTCCGCGTAAGTGGGACAGGCCATTGTGTCCAAGCCAAATGGACAAATACCCGGAAAATTCAATCCATAACCGATATAGTTTTTCCAATATTGCCAGAGCCAACAGTGAAACAACTTGGCAGCTTATTACCAGAATAATGTTACATCGTGGCGGACAGCAAGGTTTACTTTTTAGCAGAATTTTAGCGCGCGATTCTTAAAAGGACAGCGGTAAATCAGCAAGAGAGAATAAAGTCAGACAGATGAGTGAGCCTTTACCGAGGCAAAAGTGGAAACAGGCATTAGAGATGGGCACTGAAAACAGTTTTTTTGGATCGGCAAAATAAATCCAAACATCGAAATACAGAATAACCTTTACTTTCAATTCCTCCTGTGTAACATTTCTGTTACATTCTTTATTTAAACCGCCGGCAACGCGGGCAGGTTCCCAAAAGGCATCAAGGGAGAACCAGTACAGCACCGCACCGGCACTGTGTTGGTGGAAACGAGGCAATTGTAAGAAGACTGAAGATTTACAGATGTGTAGCACCTTCTGTGGAGCTAGACGGTCTAGTGGTAGTGGGTTGTTCTTCGTGTCTGAGGACAAAAGGACAGGGAGCACGTACTGACATCAGGATAAAGTTTGAAGACATGGTGGTGCAGCCCTCCTGGGCCAGCAAGGGGTGCCAGGCTCCATGTTCAAATGTGCTCCCACTTGTACCACTGAAATTCAAAAACCTCAACCCCAATTAGCAGCTAAGGGCCTTAGCATCTGTAGCATTTCCTATAACTTCCAGTAGTGGGAGATTTGTCACCAGCCGTTTCATGCCAAAATACGCGAGCAATTGTGACCAAATAGCCTTGGAATCAGTACTCGACTGCCCTGGCAACGGTATCCATGAGACAAAGCTGCCCAGAAACTGGCATGACTTTTGCCCTGTGAGTGACACCCAAATATGGGGTGAGTGTGCTACACCTACTGAGCTCCAGGGCAACAATATGTTTTTATTCATTGTTGTTTAGGGATGGGGGGATATTTCACATCTACATCTAACAGAAGCTCTGGTCCTCATCTGCCATTACTGGCTTTCCATGCAAATGCCAACCTGCTTCTTAAAATGATCACAAAAGTGAAAAAGTCAACCTGATCCCCAAGCCCCTACAAATGCTAAGAACACCAGACCGTACAATATCACAGCGTCATCTGTTTAAGCTGAACTTTGAACAAGGGATTCAAAAGGCAAGTGGTATCCTGTCTGATGCCCTGTGCTGTGTGGCAAAGGCCTTCTCTGCAACCCTGTCTAGGATCAACTGCCAGAATGTGGATGGATTTAAAAAGGCAGTAGCTTTTATTCAAACACCACAAAATGTCAGGCAGTTTGGGATCTCTATGGTCGAGTAAATAGTACTAATACTATGTGATGTCATACCGATCTCATTTTATCGCCCCATTATCGCACCAAAGCAGGGCTCACACACATGTTCAGATTGCAGTCTCCTGTGGGTGGGCAGTGCCAGTAGTTCAGCGGTGCCAGAGAGTAGGTCCTAAGGCAGCTGCTGGAGATCGGGTTGTGAGGCAGGCGTCGGAGAGCTGCTGTTCGAATACATCCCCATCCGTCATGGTAGAGTAACTGAAAACGGTGCTTTTCCACTGCAGGAGGTGCTGTACTCTTGGTATTTCAAGAAAGCACCTAAAGTGTGGTACTTGGAGGTGTTGGTTTTCCACTGGTGTAAAAACTGGTCACATCACGAGGCGGGACTTTTGTACTGAATTTAAAAATGGCTGTAGTGTATTATAGGGCTGGATGATGTGTGATACCAACATGACATGTTTTGCACATGAAGTTCTTACATCGCCAGTCAGCTAGATTAAGATCAGGTTTTTTCTTACCTTCAATTCTGTAGGACATTAAAAATCAGTTTAAGGTTTACATGAGCGCTGCTAGTACGTTCTCTGAGATAATCGTTAATCATTTTCATCCTTGCTGTTTAAATCACTCCTAAATGGGCTTGTAAGAAATGTATTTTTTTTAACTTAGCTTATCATTTTCTGAATTCATAACTTTTTTTCAAGACGGCAGCTGCATTGTGTTTCAGCGGCAGCCTATTTGCATAACGTTTCAGGTCCCGTCACAGAGTACCAAAAAAGTACCCCTTTCAGTTTGGCATTTTGAGTACTGGTACTTTTGGTACTGGTACTCAACTGCAAGTACAGTATGTGGTGTGATGAAGGGAACATTTCAGGAACGAACATTTCAGGAAGACTGAAGCACCTTAAGTTGTTACTGTCCATCTGTTCGGATTGTGCTAATGTATGTTATTTTATTTTTGGCTCTGAAGTCAGAATGATCTGCTTTCCCACCAGAGCTGTCAGTCTGATTCAGCCAGTCTTTCCCATGATTACGCAGAAAACTGCGTAATCGTCTGCTCATAATCGTCTGGTCACAGGGAAATGGAAACGTGGGGATTCAGTCCCTGTGGCGTCTTCTGAAGGCAGACGGGGGCATCTGCTTTCCCGCGATATGAATATTAATGGGATCCTTCCTACCAACAAACAGCTGGTTATACAAACACAGTCCTCAGGAATGAAGTGTTTAATATTTATACACTCGGTATGAATGATGCATCCTTTTTAGGGGTGAACCAAGGGTGTTAATATTTTAAAGAGATAAATAAATTATTTGCATAAATTAACATAGCAGTGTGTTTAGAGGAAAAACATGAACTGATAAATCCTGTGACTGCGCACATTCTGCTGAGATATCCTTCAGCTTTGGAGGTTCTGCTCAGTGCCGGAATACAGACAGGATGAGGCAAACGTGCACATACACACACACACAAGTTGGTCTACCTACAGTATCTAAATGGGGACCGTCCATTCATTTCTATGGGAAAATCCCTAATCCCAATCACAACACCCTTAACCCCCACCCAGCCCTAACATTAACCATAAGTAACCAACCAAAATACACGACTGTGACGCCCGCTCCGTCCGCTCCTCGTGTGTGCCACGCCCCCTAATTACCCACGTGTGATTTCCTGATCGTGCCCAGTCGTGTCTTGTTTCCTGCTGCCTTGTTTCTTGTATTTAAGTTCCTGTTGTGTACTAATCCAGTGTCTGTCATTGACGTTAGTCGGCGTGCCATGTTCCCAAGTCCTCGTCCTTTTAATAAATCCCCGTTTGCCCTGAGTCTGCCTGCTCGCCTGCTTCCTGCCCGCTCGCCCCGTCCGTGCGCCTCACCCGCAAACGCCGAGCGTGACAGAATGACAGACCGAAAAAAGAAGAGGAAGCAGGGGAGAAAGAGGACCCCTGAGGAGTTCATCAGTCTGGGTTCCTGCTCGCTCTCCCACCCGTGGACCCCTTTCGAGAGCGAGAAGGAGGAGCTACTCCAGAGCCCCGAGGACGAACCGCTCCGTTTCGGAGCTTGTTCTCTGGCCAGGTTCTGGGACTGCAGCGACGACGAGGAGGAGAGGCAAGTCCAATTCCCGGACCTCAAGCCCTTGTCCCCGGATCAGCCACCGCCCCTCGAGCGGTATAATTACCGGCCCGAGAGACTACAGCATTGGGGAGGGATTCGAGCGGTCAGAGACTCAGTCCCGCGTGTGCCCCGCTTCCCAAGGGAGGCAGGGATCGTCCCTCCTTCAGCGGACTTACCAGTCCCGCCTGTAGAGGCAAAAGCCCCTGAGGAGCTCTCCTCGCCTCTGTTAGAATGCAGAGAGCAGTTGGCACGCTCTCTGCATTCCCGGCGACCACCGCCTGCGCGGCTTGCGGCGCCCGCCCCCCTGCAACCTGCGCAGCCGGAGCAGTCCTCGCTACTGCCCGTGCAGACGGCGCAGCTTCCTCAGCCCGCGACACCTGCACAGGTGCCGCCGCTAGATCCTGCGGCTACCGTGCTGGGGCTGTCGCCAGTACCCGCGGTTCATGCGCTGGGACAGCCACCTCCGCTGCCTGCGCGACCGACGGGCCGTCCGACTCCAGCGGTTAAGCACCCGCCTGTGCTTAGGGCTCCCGCTGTCGAGTTGTCCTGTCTGCCTGCAGTTCCCACGCCCACGTCTGGGGCGTTCCCGTCATCTGCAGCTTCTGTGCCCTCGCCTGAGTCTTCCTGTCTGCCTGCAGTTCCCGCGCCCACGTCTGGGGCGTTCCCGTCATCTGCAGCTTCTGTGCCCTCGCCTGAGTCTTCCTGTCTGCCTGCAGTTCCCGCGCACACGTCTGGGGTGTTCCTGCCATCTGCGCTGCCGCCTGCGCAGCCAGCGCAGCCGCCACTGCAGCAACCTGCAGTTCCTGCAGAGGCGCCCCCTCTGCAGCCGCCTGCTGCAGCTCCCGGGCAGGCGCCCCCTCTGCAGCCGCCTGCTGCAGCTCCCGGGCAGGCGCCCCCACTGCAGCCGCCTGCTGCAGCTCCCGGGCAGGCGCCCCCACTGCAGCCGCCTGCTGCAGCTCCCGGGCAGGCGCCCCCACTGCAGCCAGCTCCTGTTCCTGACCGTGCTCCTGTTCCTGACCGCGCTCCTGTTCCTGCAGAGGCGCCCCCTCTGCAGCCGCCTGCTGCAGCTCCCGGGCAGGCGCCCCCACTGCAGCCACCTGCTGCAGCTCCCGGGCAGGCGCCCCCACTGCAGCCAGCTCCTGTTCCTGACCGTGCTCCTGTTCCTGACCGTGCTCCTGTTCCTGCAGAGGCGCCCCCTCTGCAGCCGCCTGCTGCAGCTCCCGGGCAGGCGCCCCCACTGCAGCTACCTGCTACAGCTCCCGGGCAGGCGTCCCCACTGCAGCCAGCTCCTGTTCCTGACCGTGCTCCTGTTCCTGACCGCGCTCCTGTTCCTGACCGCGCTCCTGTTCCTGCAGAGGCGCCCCCTCTGCAGCCGCCTGCTGCAGCTCCCGGGCAGGCGCCCCCACTGCAGCCGCCTGCTGCAGCTCCCGGGCAGGCGCCCTCAAGGCAGCCAGCTCCTGTTCCTGACCGCGCACCTGTTCCTGACCGCGTTGCAGCTCCCGGGCAGGCGCCCCCACTGCAGCCGCCTGCTGCAGCTCCCGGGCAGGCGCCCCCACTGCAGCCGCCTGCTGCAGCTCCCGGGCAGGCGCCCCCACTGCAGCCAGCTCCTGTTCCTGACCGTGCTCCTGTTCCTGACCGTGCTCCTGTTCCTGCAGAGGCGCCCCCTCTGCAGCCGCCTGCTGCAGCTCCCGGGCAGGCGCCCCCACTGCAGCTACCTGCTACAGCTCCCGGGCAGGCGTCCCCACTGCAGCCAGCTCCTGTTCCTGACCGTGCTCCTGTTCCTGACCGCGCTCCTGTTCCTGACCGCGCTCCTGTTCCTGCAGAGGCGCCCCCTCTGCAGCCGCCTGCTGCAGCTCCCGGGCAGGCGCCCCCACTGCAGCCGCCTGCTGCAGCTCCCGGGCAGGCGCCCTCAAGGCAGCCAGCTCCTGTTCCTGACCGCGCACCTGTTCCTGACCGCGTTGCAGCTCCCGGGCAGGCGCCCCCACTGCAGCCGCCTGCTGCAGCTCCCGGGCAGGCGCCCCCACTGCAGCCGCCTGCTGCAGCTCCCGGGCAGGCGCCCCCACTGCAGCCGCCTGCTGCAGCTCCCGGGCAGGCGCCCCCACTGCAGCCAGCTCCTGTTCCTGACCGTGCTCCTGTTCCTGACCGTGCTCCTGTTCCTGACCGTGCTCCTGTTCCTGCAGAGGCGCCCCCTCTGCAGCCGCCTGCTGCAGCTCCCGGGCAGGCGCCCCCTCTGCAGCCGCCTGCTGCAGCTCCCGGGCAGGCGCCCCCTCTGCAGCCGCCTGCTGCAGCTCCCGGGCAGGCGCCCCCACTGCAGCCGCCTGCTGCAGCTCCCGGGCAGGCGCCCCCTCCGCCTGCAGCAGCTCCCGGGCAGGCGCCCCCTCCGCCTGTAGCAGCTCCCGGGCAGGCGCCCCCTCCGCCTGCAGCAGCTCCAAGTCCTGTCGCCCTGGTCCCTGAGGTGGTCCCGGAGGACTCCATCGTGGCTCCTCCCTCTTCGGAGGTGGAGGAGCTTGAATGGGACCCCTCGGGGACCACACTAGTGACTCCTTCACCCTCACCCCGGCGACATCGACCCCGACCGGGGGTCGGTATGTCTGTGTCCCGCAGAGGGAGGGGACACAGACGTCGGACTGGGGTCCCTCCCGCCCTGCCCCCTGGCTCGCCCTCCCTCGCCTGCGCTCTGGCTCGGTTGGCGCCTGCGGGTCCTGGCCCTCCGGGTCGGCTGTCGCCTGCGGGTTCCCCTCCAGTACCTCGTCGCCCCGCCTCGCTCCCCCCTCCGGTGCCTGGTCGGCCGCCTACGGGCTCCCCGACGGCGGCTCCTCGGTTGCCTGCGGGGCCCCTACCTCCGGCCCTCCACCGGACGTCGCCGCCTGCTGCGGCTCCCCCCTCCTCCGGGCCTTCGCCGTGGGCCCCTCCTGCTCCCTCGTCCCCTTCCCCGGTGCTCCCTCCTGCTTCCTCCCTGGCCCCTCCGCAGGTCCCTCGCCCTGCCTCCTCGGCCCCTCCGAGGTCCCCTCCGGCTCCGGCCTCCCGGCCGCCTGCGGCCCCTCCGGCTGCCTCCCGTCGCCCGCTGGGGCTCCCTCGGGCTCCCCTTCCTTCCTCCTCCTTCTCTCCCTTCTTTCCTGTCTCTGTCCCGCCTGTCCTTGTTCCTCCTCCTGCCTTTGTTCTGCCCCGCTCTGTTCCTGGTTTCCCGTCGTTCCCTCCCGTCACTCCCGCTCCTTTTGTTCCACCTGTTCCCTCTGTTCCTCCCTTCCTGGTCTGTCTGTCGGCTTTTCCTGTCTTGTGTAGTGTCCTGTCCTGGCTCCTGCCTCTTTGTCAGTTTTGCCTGTCTGTCTTGTTCCTTGTTCCCCGTTGATTTTTTTTGCCCTTGTCTTTCAGGTTCTGGTTTCCCGGTCTCGTCCCGTCCTTCGCCTCCTCCCGGGCGCGCCCGGTGTAGCGCGCCTTTGGGGGGGGGTTCTGTGACGCCCGCTCCGTCCGCTCCTCGTGTGTGCCACGCCCCCTAATTACCCACGTGTGATTTCCTGATCGTGCCCAGTCGTGTCTTGTTTCCTGCTGCCTTGTTTCTTGTATTTAAGTTCCTGTTGTGTACTAATCCAGTGTCTGTCATTGACGTTAGTCGGCGTGCCATGTTCCCAAGTCCTCGTCCTTTTAATAAATCCCCGTTTGCCCTGAGTCTGCCTGCTTCCTGCCCGCTCGCCCCGTCCGTGCGCCTCACCCGCAAACGCCGAGCGTGACACACGACTTTTGGCACTTTTACTTTTTTAATTACACTCAGTTTTTTATTTTTATTTTTTTATAAAATTGATATTATCCAAACGGGGACCTGAAGAAATGTCCCCAAAAGTAAGGAAGTTTCAGGTTTTACCGCATTTTGGGAACATTTTGCAAATCCACACACACACACACACACACACACACACACACACACATGTCTCACTGTGTATTTAATGTATGTGGTTGAGATGACAATGAAAGTCTACTACTACACCCTGGGGCCACCGACTGCCAGCTGCCAGGTTAATTTATCTGTCATGGGAAAGTGAGCTAAAGCAAACATCTAATTGTTGTTTCATTTGCTGACTTGAGATGGCACCAACAAGCAGAGGTGGCTGAAGGCGCTTAAATACCACAAGAATCCTTTCCCTTATAGGACAGAGAATAGTCAGCTGAATATTTGGGATTCCCGTCTGTGATTCCAACTGAGTTTTTGGGATTTCCGTCTGTGATTCCAGCTGAGCGTTTGGGATTCCCGTCTGTGATTCCAGCTGAGCATTTGGGATTCCCATCTGTGATTCCAACTGAGCGTTTGGGATTCCCATCTGTGATTCCATCTGAGCGTTTGGGATTCCCGTCTGTGATTCCAACTGAGCGTTTGGGATTCCCGTCTGTGATTCCAGCTGAGCGTTTGGGATTCCCGTCTGTGATTCCATCTGAGTGTTTGGGATTCCCGTCTGTGATTCCAGCTTAGTGTTTGGGATTCCCATCTGTGATTCCAACTAAAATGTATGGGATTCCCGTCTGTGATTCCAACTGAGTGTATGGGATTCCTGTCTGTGATTCCAGCTGAGTGTTTGGGATTCCAGTCTGTGATTCCAGCTGAGTGTTTGGGACTCCCATCTGTGATTCCAGCTGAGTGTTTGGGACTCCCATCTGTGATTCCAGCTGAGTGTTTGGGATTCCAG
Organism: Brienomyrus brachyistius; assembly: GCF_023856365.1. Lineage (NCBI taxonomy): Eukaryota > Metazoa > Chordata > Actinopteri > Osteoglossiformes > Mormyridae > Brienomyrus > Brienomyrus brachyistius. The sequence goes on along the minus strand of NC_064549.1, from coordinate 22,325,066 downwards.
TCTGTGATTCCAGCTGAGTGTTTGGGACTCCCATCTGTGATTCCAGCTGAGTGTTTGGGACTCCCATCTGTGATTCCAGCTGAGTGTCTAGGACTCCCATCTGTGATTTCAGCTGAGTGTCTAGGACTCCCATCTGTGATTTCAGCTGAGTGTTTGGGATTTCTCTCTGTGATTCCAGCTCCAGATGCTGGGCGAGACTTTGCTGCGGGTTTCCTTCAGCACCTCAGCTCTGCTTACTCATGGCAAACTCAGCTCACTGAAAAGTCTTGTTTATAACTGAGACAAGCCACATTTTTCTTTAAATCGCAAACGCAGAGCTGGGTATTGAAGCTGTAGGGACCTTTTCCTAATGAGCTCACCCCTACCCCAGCCTCATCATTAATGGATGCAGGGTATTCAGAACCTGATCCTAATTCCAGATCCTTTTCACTGCAGTACATACTGGGAATACTTTTCTGCTTATTCTTCCCTGTCTGGGCTTATTACACCAAATTACTGAACATAGTATAAATCTGAAGTATACATTTTAATTAAGTTGTTTTGAAATGCATGCTGGGAGCATGTTTTGCGAAGTCAACACATAACAGCTTTTGTAAAAAGCCAAACTGAGTGCAACCCTGACTCTGCTGAAATACGGGTGGGGGGTGTCAATTAAGAGAGAGGCCTCATCAGATAGTTTAATTCACTGACTCACGCTGCAAATGTCAGTAAGATGCTCTACGTGACAATTTATTTGCAGCTGCTAAAATCAACATCATATGCTGTTTTAGAGGATCATTCAAACCATTTGGTGAATACCAGGCTTAGAAACCTAATATGTGTCCCGCCCCCACATTCCTGCCAGAATTTTTACCAATCAGGCCCCCACACACGTGGCTTTATATACGGTTGTGTATATGTGTGTGTATGTGTGTGCGTGTGTGTATACATATACACACACACACACACACACACACACACACACACACACACACATATACTATACACTGCCCCGCCAAAATAAATTCAGCATGAATTTTTATCAGCAAATAAAAATGACTGGATCATTATTACAGCTCAGCAACATTATGCAGCAATAAAGTGAAGTCAGCTGAGCACCTGAATCTACTGGCTGCGTTACACCTACATCCATTATAAATGGATTTTTTCTTCCCTGTTGGCATGGGCATGTTCTAGGATGAGAATGCCAAGATTTATTGGGTTTGATTTGCCAAAGAGCGGTTCAGGGAGCATGAGGAGTCATTTTCACGTATGACTTGGTCACCACAGAGTTGTGACCTTAACGTCATTGAAGGTCTTTGGGACGTGCTGAAGGAGGCTTTATGGAGTGGTTCTACTCACTTGTCAATACAGGATCTCGGTGAGAAATGAATGCAAATCTGGATGAAAATAAAAGGTGAGATGTAGCATAAGCCTGTGGAAACAACAGCATGACAAATGTGCGCCACAATCAAAGCTAAAGGTGGACCAACTAAAAATAAAAATGCTGACCTTTTTTTGGCCGGGCAGAGTATATATGTGTGCCACAGGTCATATGACAAGGTACTACTTCCCACAGGTGACAAAATGAACCATGCACTCACAAAAAAGGCAATTTACACACTCGAAAGAGGCCATGTCAGAACTGCCGCTTTGACAGCGACATTGTTCTGCAGTGAACATTCTGAAGGTGTCTGTCAGATGCTGCCTTTGTACACTGATAAAGTTCTCAGAATCCACATGGATCCAGTCTGGCACAGAATTCCTAAAAGGAGAAACCGCACGGTTCTGAAATTCACAACCTTTTGGCCAGCGACTCACACGGCAGTAATGTGCAGCAATTCAAACCCCAAGCACTTAAAATTCATGCATCTAATTGGATGAATTACTGACAGCGCTCACAGAAAGGCAGCCCTGCAGATCTAACATGATGAATGGGGCCTACATATTCTCAGAAAAAATGAAATGGAAGACAGTAACACCTGGCAGTGGAAAAGAGGCAAGTACCAGCGGGTTCTGCGCTATTGGGGGTGCGGAGACCTCTGTCACTTACAGACGTAGTGCAGGAAGCTCCAACCTCATGCTGGCATGTGTCCAGCGTGCTGACAACTGCCTGGTTCTGTCGAGTGCCCTCCAGACACACTCGCACACGGGCATTTCAGTGCCTGGGTGTGAGTTGCGAGTTGACAGACACACATGCTGAACAAACAGACAAGCCGCACCTCTGTTCTTGCATCGTGGCACGCAGGTCAGCTCGCGCAGATTGAAGGTATCGGAGACGTGGTGTTGGGAGAGGTTTTCCTCAGTGTTTATGGCCATAAATAAGAATGACCACCAGTATGGTAATGTATCTCTGGAGAGTTTCGCCCTGGGGTTGTGAGATACGGAATACAGCAAGGCGATTCAGCGAAAACCTGGCCATTAATAAACTGAGCGCCTGGAGATGAACGTGGCTCCCATGCCTGCCAGGAGAGAAGAGTACAGATCGATCAGGAGCGGTTAAACTGCCGGACCGAACGTTCAATAGAAACCAGAAACACTTTGACGTGGGGGTAGAAACTGCACATCAACAAGCGTTTAAGGCTCCCTGGCTGCCGGTGTGTTCACGGAGAGCGGGAAAGGGGTGCAATGGTTTCTGTCCGTCCATCCATCGTCTGTTCGCTTATCTGGGGTTGGGTCGAGGGGTTTGATGAGGATATATAATATGGGTTTGTTCCCAGTATAGCTGGCCCAAAACTATAAATAGTCTGTGTGATACCCAGTGTTGGGACACCTTTGTTGACAGAGATAGACACTTAAGCGCCAGGATGAAGGAGATCTGGGGGTTTGCACAGGGCTGCAGACGATGGGGTCAAGTGGGGACATACAGGACATGCAATGTTGCTGGCCGTGTTCTGACAGGGGTAGACAGGGGGCGCTGTCCTTGCTCTCTGATCCTCCTGCATGTCTGTCACTGCTGGTCAGCACTGCTGCTGGCATGGAGCGGCACCATATCAGAGCAGAATCAAGCATCAAGATATTGTTTTGTTCTGTAAATCTTTACTTGTGGGGCTTTGAGGGACAGTGGGGTGTCAGTGAGGCACGTTTTAAGTTATAAGAAAATACAGCTTGACTTGGAATGATATGGCAGAAAAGTTTTTGGGATGTACCTGCTAAATTATCAGATTTATGGAAATCTATGCAGATCTGTGACACTATATAACGATCTAGGCTATATATAATTTATGGCGGGTTAAGCAACGTCTATTTCCAAGCGTTGCAATCTAATGTAAAATAACACTCTAAATATCCCATGCTTAGTCATATTGGGTCTGCAATGTGAACTAATGGCAAAACAAAAAACACGTTTGTTGATACTACCAGACGTCACGCTTCTCCGGCTGCAGTTCCTATGCTGTGCACTGCCACCCATCGTGATGTTGCCAACACCTTTACTGTTTGGGGAGTGTTGTACACTCAATGCTTCGCATGTGTAGAAATTTCAACAGAGCCTTAAAGACTGTTATTGTTCACAAGTTACTATCAATGAGTCAAATCCGAGTCAAAAAATAACGAGCAGCAAGTGGAAGTCTGAAGTCAATTTAAGAACGACTGGAGTACGACTCGAGTCCGAGTCGCAAACTCGAGTCCCCATCACTAGGAGGGAGACACACATCCAGCAGACACACATATACCCAGGAGCGAGAGAGACACACCTCCGGGAGACAAACACGTCCAGCAGAGAGAGACACGAGACACCAGTACAAGAGAGAGAGGCGAAGCAGACCGAGGTTGTACTGTATCATCGAGATTCATTTATTTTTTGCTGTGAATTATAAAACAAGACCGCGGTTAAAAAAAGAATCAATTTTTACACTTAATTGTAGTAATTAGGTAATTTAATACTGCCTAAACTGTAGGATAGGAACAGCATAGCTGAAGTGCAGTACCAAGCGTTTGCTGGTTGACGTGGTAGGAAGAGGCTTTATGTATGTAGTGAATACAAAATAAAAAAAAAACAAAAAACAAAAATGAACAGCTGTGCATTACACAATGTGCGAAGCCCATCTATTCTACCAAATATGCATGATGTATATGTTAATATAAAAATGCAGCCTTGCGACAACAGAAGTATGAAAGAGACGCGGTTAATGTAACCCTGCTTTCACAGGGGTTTTTTCTTTTATAGTCCATGATAAACACCAGCAGAGGCGGAAGGCAGTCGTGTTGTAGTTAAATATCTACAAAATCTTGCATTTTTAACAACCTAGCTATGTACACCTTTGTACAAAGATTTGAACACAAACTTACATCTTTTACAAAACTGCCTGATAACAGGCATATTATATTACATAATAATGATTTAAATTGAACGAACCTCTCTCCTTTTCCCCTTTCGGTCTGACAAAATTCAATCCAGGGCAGCGGAGTTTGTGGTGGTGTTAGAATTTGGCTGACAAAGTGGAACTCAGTCCTCCTTTTGTTTTGGTCGGTATACTACCCTTCCCAGAATATCTTTTCCAAAACACACTCCAAATGTGGAAGAATTGAGCCCCTGAAACTATTATGGCTTCAAAAATACTGGCATGACTTTCTGAGACAAATTCGGTGCAAGGAGTGAAGAACAAGCAGGAAGAGAGAATACAGACTCTGACAGGATTGGACTGATGTGGTGAAGAAGACTGCTGGTGGCATTGCAAGCCCCCGGCAGACCCCCTCACCTTTGAGGGGTCGTGCTTCCATGCGGACCTGTGGCTGGACTCCTCTCAGGTGTGACAGTGCTGTTCCCAGAGGTTCCCAATAGCCCATGGAGAGCCGTTCTGCCTCATCGATGAGTAGGAATTCAAAACAGATACAGTCTAGGAGACACATGGGGGGGGGGGGGGGGGGTTTAATGGCCTTACAAACCTATTGCTGCTAATTCCTGACAGTCCTGAGGCTCGGGCACATCCCTAGTCAGAACCTTCCGGAACCGAGAGACTCCCTTTACCATACAAGTCCTGGCTCTCACAGCTACTGGCCTCACCAGTCCATGTTTAAATTCCATCCTGCCCCCTCAGCCGTGGAGGATTACAGGTGTGTAATTAGAAAGTCTTCGGGTTTCAGGCAAATGGGGAAAACGCTGGTGCCGTGTTCCAGCAGGAGGGGAGTGGCTGATCCTCTCAGGCACACCGAGGCCCTGCCATGCAGCCGGGGGCCTCGGCGGGCTCTTGTGGTACCTCAGCAAAACTGGAAGGAGATGCTGCGCTACAGGCCCCGTCACCAGGACTACACTGTCCCCATGGATACCAGGGGCAGTGTCTGGGGCAGAAGCAGTGGGCAGGAGATGTGAGAGACAAATAAACAGATAGAGAGAGTGAGTGAGAGAGAGAAAGAGAGAGAGAGAGAGAAGTACTGATGCCCCAGAAAAAAAATCCTAAACAAAATAGGACATGATGACTTACAGTGACCCCTTCAGTCTGGGGGTTAAAAAGTCCGAGATTTATCATTCAACAAAAATTTTTCATGGAAAAAAAAAGCCATAGAGAAAAGGACTATGGTCAGCCCATCAAAATCCAGTCCGATAAAAGTGTACAAATAAAAAGTACGGGTGATACTGACTGTAATTACAGGCATCTGTCTACCCCCAGGGCTGTATGATGTGGGACCTGCTTGCCTCAGCTATGCACTGGTTAGTGGGGGCGCCGACCATCTAGAGAAAGCAAAACAGCCTCATCGGCAAGTAAGAATAAAAATCTACTCCCCATACCGGCCCTGCTCGCACTGGGCAGTGGTACAGTGTCAGAGAGGAGCATAAAGTCCTGAAAAGGGCTCCTACAGTGGCCTGGGAAGTCCAAAAAAGCATGTTGTTTTGACTTTGTGCCTTCTGGTAACCTCGCCCAGCACGGGGTTCAAACTTCGGTCTGCTGATGGGTCTCGGTGAACTGGGAATGTTCTCCATCGAACTGCATCTCGTCGGCGCTCTCCAGGTCGCTGACACCTGCCTCGGAGTCGTCGAAGCCGCACGCGGCAGAAACGTCCGAGGAGGAGGCGTTGGCGGAGAGGCGGTTGCTCAGCGAGGCGCTGTCCGGGCCCGAGCCCGGCCCGAATGTGCTCAGCTCCGCACCCTGGCCCTCCCCTGGGAACGAGTGCGGGGGCAGATACTGGCTGGGGTGGAAGTGGGGGCGGGCATGGCTGCCGCTGCTGCTGCTGAGGGTGCTCTCCATGGAGACGGGCTGTGGTGCCGGTAGCGTGCCGTACTGCTCCGCGTACTCCCCCGGCAGCGGCAATGGCAGCTGCTCCTGGCTCAGGAACTCCTCGTCCTGCGGGGGCGGGAAATCGCTGTCGATGTCGTAGCCGCCTAAGTAGTAGTCTGTCTCCAGCTCCCGTGCAGAGCCCCCCAGGCGAATGGATGTGGTGTCCCCTCCCTCGTGGTTGGGCACCTCCTCAATGTTGGGGAGCCGGGAGCTTGGCATCCAGTCAGATGTGTCCCAGTGATACGCTGTGAGGAGGGGGCAGACAGGGCATCAAGAAAGGGTCACGTGACCAGGCTAATTAGGTAACTATCAGTGTGCAGGCAGGTTTTCACAGACCGGCGCTTGGGCCAAATCAGACAGGATCTAGAGATGTTTCTCGCAAGGTCTATGAAAAGCCCACAGCACTGTGCCACAATTTTCATGCGGGGGCTTGGGGGGGGGGTTCACACAACGTGCTGCTGTTCAGCATAGTTCAGCACAGGACAAATAGTGACCTTGGGGGGGGGGAGTCATGACGGCAACAGAGGAAGGGCACACATCGTCACAATGTGAGATGCGAACGTCATGGGCATCATGGGAAACGTGAGGACAGGTCGCATGCAAACGCAGGAGGACCATGGGGTGGGGGGGATGCCGGTCATGAGACGAGCACCACAGAGACATCGAGAGCCAGCAAGACTTCTTCGCCATAGAAACGGCGTCTGTCAAAACCACTCGACTGCAAAATCGATAACAGTTCAAGGTTCAAGAAGTCTTTGAGACCAGACATGACAAACAGACTACCATAGCCGAAGAGGAGCAAAGAAAGGAAGAAACAGACAGACAAGAAAAGAAAACATGACGTAAGCAGCGAGGGGACGTGGAAGACAACAAAAACAGCCGATGGAGCTCAGCGGTGTGTCACCGTGGCAGTGGAAGGCGCTGGAACGCGCCACTGCGCACTGTCAACACTCGTACAGGGAAGTGGGTGGGGATAGACGGAGCGAGGGGGGGCCACAAGCAGTGAGGGCACGGACAGGACGGGTCACCTCTGTCGTAGCTCTGCCCTTGGTCCATGACCGACACTGGCAGGTGGAGAATCAGATACAACAGTTTAGCACTGGGGCTGGTTTGACGGACGGGGGGGCTTGGCGGGGGGGCACACGGGTCAGGCCTTGGCCGCTCTCCAGGTACAGGAAGGCAGGACAGAGAAGGAGCCACACTGGGATGGGGAGGGTCGGGGGCTGAACAAACCTGTGCTCACAGTTACAGCCGCTGCCTTAAGCACAGCCTTGGAGGGCAGGATTATTCAGGTGGGCAAGGAAGGTTCCTTAGGGGACGTGCCATGGTGGGGGGCTAATTTGCATATTTTGGGACAGGAGTGGGACTCCCTGTATGAAGAGAGGCAGCACTTATCAGACAGGAAACAGTCCCTCCATCTGATCTACACGGTATTTTTAGGTTGGGGCATCACTGCCAGCCATCACCCAAAATTTAGTGTTTTTGGGTGGGGTGTGTCACTGCAAGCCGTCATCTCTAATCCATGCAGTATTTTTGGGTGGGGATATCACTGCCAGTTGTCACGCCCGATCTAAGCACTGTTTTTGGGTGGGGTGTGTCACTGCAAGCCGTCACCCTCTCCTGACGGCTGATATCACTGATAGCACCATCACTGTCCTGCAGCTGTTTTATGACTCGATTCAGACACCACCAGTGCCTCATCTTATACTTTTCTTGCTTTTATAGATAAAGATGATCTGTGTCAAGGCCCTGCCCCCATCCCCAGGGAATTAGGGCACAGTCCTCCAAGAAGGAAGATGTGGAGGATCCTCATCCTGACAATAAGGAGGGAGCGTCAGGCCATAATTTAGTGGCGGCCTCTCTGTCCATCTTCACTGTCAAACCCTTGGTGAGGAGCGGCCCTCGGCCAATTACCCTGTGCCTCCTGCCACACAGCACAACCAACAGCACAGTAACAACAACACGAGAAGAAGACCGTGGCAGTCACACGGCCAGCATTCCTTACACGGCTGAAACATGCTCTATCACATGACAAGATCCATTATGGTGGAGGAGGAAGGCGATTGGCTGGTAGGGGGCCGGAGCGTTCCAGTTCTCTGGGCGCATGCAGTGCAAGAGGGTACTGCGTTCCGCTGAGGTGCATGTTGGGTAAGGGTTCGAGGCAGGCTGTTACAGCAGCTGGGGGTGCTCAGGTTGAAGCGGTGCGTGCAGGCAGGCTGAAGTCAGAGGCATACCAGTGTGCAGTCACCTACACACTACGCCGCAGAAACACTACGGGGAAGACCACCCCTCTCTCGGGTTTCTCAGACAGAGGAAATGAAACAGAAGGAGGAGGACGATTCGAAGCGGACTCGAAGAAGAGACTCGGGTACCTTCGTTTTCGATTGTGTCGACCGCATCATTGACCAGTCGAATGACGGTCACTATGGAAGCTTGTGGGGGGGGAAAAAAGCGGGAGAGGAAGGAGTGAGATAGAGGTGGAGACATGGATTCAGACACATTCATCAGGACGGGGGCTGCGTCCGGCCTGCAAGATCTGGCCCAGAAACCTGGAGCAGGACAGCCAACCGTGGGTTATTTTTGCTCAAGTGGAAAGATCTGCAGAGAAAGCGACCCCTTCTCCATCTGTCCATCAGTAGAGGGTGGGTGAGAACCAACAACCTTCAGCTCTGTCTCCTCTTACCTGGGAGGTCTCCTTGCTGTCCACCTACACCACACCTCAGTCACCCGAGCTTAGGGACTTAGCAGGAATGACCTTTGCTGAAAAGCAGTTCTTAAAGCAGTCCTCGTTGATTCCAGAACCACGTTTTCACTGCCATGTAGGCTGCATTTACAACAGCTGCTCTGTGTCTGGCTGCTTAAAACTGCTGGCTGTTATTCAGAGCCATAGAGGTCCATACAGAGAACAGACATCAACCCTCTGCTTCAATAAAGCACATTCATTACCCTGAAATCAATCCCAGCTTCTCCAGCACAGAACGTAATACACACCGGACTGGCAACAAAACAAAACAGACACACACAGTGGCAGTGTTTACCACGGCTCAAATAACGCATTTGTCCTGGTCACCAAGGTTTGGGAGCCCCCTATTGGCCACAAACAGTCACTACACTAGAGGGAAGGGGGGCCCCAAAGTCACCATATGAATGCAGCTCCAGAAACATCCAACCCACTCCTGCACACACACACACACACACACACACACACACACACACACACACACACACTCATTGCCCCTCACCGTAATGGCTGTATGGAGCTGACCAGCAGGGTGGGGTGGGGGAGAGGGTGTCACGCAATCTCTGAATCCCAGGTGCTAAAAAAGGCTGCAGTGTGTGACCAGGCATGCTGGCTTGAGTGGCATATGGATTGCGCTTCGGAGGGGGGGGGGGGGGCAAATGCAGGAATGAAAAATTAATCTGCAAAAATAAAATTGCAGATGAAAAAAGAGAAGCAAAAACTGGAAAATAAAGTGTCCAAGCTGAGACGGTCAGGCACACGCTCCCACCACGACCAAAGCGCTTCACTCACAAATCCCAGTGTGAACGTGATACTTTTCCAGTGACGATCTACAGCACGAACCTGATGATGACAATACTAAGGGCACCATTCCACAAGCTGAGATGAAGTTCTAAAGAACATATAATCTGACTCCAAAACCACTTACAGAGACTCCAACCTGATTCTCCCAAAGCAACCAGGCCCACCACAGACAGAAGCGATTTGCTTGCACCTAAACATAGCAGTAAACAGCGCCGCCCTTGAGGTGTGTGACAGGGATGCAGGCCAATCAAAGTCGGCGCGCCGCTCAAAGAACTTCAGTTTGAGCACGGTGGAGAGAGACTCACCCCCGTGGCCAATTTCCTCAGCTCCAGGGGAGCGTGACATCGAATGAGACGAGACCTCGATGACAACAGAGCGGGCCATCACCGGGAAAATAATTACGGCCCCACCGTTTTTAAGGTGATTAACGCTATGATTGGCCTGAGAAGCAGAAGACGGGGCAGCAAATAAACCGTTTGGGGTAGAGGGGCTCATATGACGACAGATTGGATTTAATCAGCTATACCTGCTGATGGAGAGAGCGCCCCCTAATGCCTAATGTGACACGCTGCTGTTTCATGGTGCCGATTACTAATATCACAGTGGGCGGGGCTGGCCCAGGATTGGCTCACACATCAATCAATGGGACCTATAATGCAAGTCTTATTGATTGCTTTGTGGATTCCCAATGGATCAAAGCAGAGTCCCCCGGTAATCCCGCCCACCAAGGTGTTCAAAGCCCGCCCCGATGGTGCACGCCAGCAGAGATATGTTTTGTGCAGAGAGTGTAATAAAGAAGAAATAAACTGCAACAACACATTTCTTAGACAGTTCAAGTAATCCTGCTCGCCTGGCTGTGGCTGGAGGGCTGCTTTTTTCCGCCTTCAGTCAGAGACGCCGCTGAACGACGCCAAACGACTGGAGTCGCATGACCTCGTTACCTTACATGCCTGGTTGCATGTAAACAAACCTTCCGCAGAAGCCACGCTTGGGCGAACAGTCCCGGCGCATCTGCAGACAGTGACGCCATGCACACGCTCCACACGCAAACGCAGGACTTGGATCCCTTCCCGGTCACACACATGCTACCGTGGCATTTAGGTCACATGACCGCCCCGCCTGATGCTCTGAGCAGCGAGACGAGGGAGGAGATTTAGGAGGGCGAGACTGGCATGCGGGCACAGGGCATGTGGGTGGGTCCGAGCTCGGGTGGCTTTACCGTTGTCATCGCATGAGTCAGACTGGAAGGAGCTGAGGGACTGGACCTCGGAATTACTGCCCTTGTTGCTGCCTGAAAAGCAGGTGGCGTCTTCAGCCATATCCACCACTTTACCTGGAGAAAGAGAGAGGAGGACAAAAAGAGGTGAGAGAGAGGGAGAGGAGGATGGAGAGGAGAGGTGAGAGGCAGGGAAGATGGAAGAGAGGGGAGGTGAGCGGCAGAGGGAGAAGGAGAGAGATGAGGAGGGAGATGGAGGGAGGAGGACAGAGGGAAGGAGAGAGACAGTAGGTGGAGGACAGAGAGGAGAGGTGAGAGACAGAGGGACAGGGCATGAGTGACACAGCCTGGATCAGCTGGAGCTTGCTGAACGTGTCGGTTTGTAGGTGAGCCTTGTTCTTGCACTCTGTAACCCACAGGAAACCCACAGGTGGTCTGCTGACAGGCTGTAGCCAGCAGGTCCTTCGTGATGGAGAAACGCCGCTGAATATTAAGTGGCGAGCTCTGGATTTGGTATTCAGCCTATCGCTCCTGACTGTCTCGCTCCCTCTAGTGGTCATTTCGCACCAAAACATTCTGATGGCAGCAGGCAGCAGCTACACTGATCATACGGCCATTCAAAGTGGTGCTACGTAATTACTGGCAGACAGTAACAATGGTGCGGAGATCTGAAGCACATTAACTGTTCAGGTGGGGGTCGCTTGGTGAGGGCTGGGGAGCGTGACACACCACACACAGCTTAACCGTCCGGGAGAAGCCATGTCTGCTCCCAATCATGTTTCCCAGCATCCCACATCCTGTCGACGTTATATTCTAGAAGTAAAAATTCTGCTGGGGTAGAACAAGTTTAGGAAAACGTTCGGCCGTGAAGATGCAGCAGCAGATTTAGGGAGACTTAAACGATTACCGAGCTCACCCTCGTCGCTGTCCCAGGGGTTCTTGCGGATGGAGTCGCAGTCGGAGCGGCAGGGCGAGACCGGGGGCAGGTTGGGCGCCACGCTACAGACCACCACGCCACGGCGGGCGGTCAGGATGCGCGGGGACTCCGGGTGGAAGGTGGTCATCTCCGTGTGCTCGCCACCGAGGCCGTCGGCCATCTTGTCCAGACCGCCGCCCCCCTGGAAACAGGGTGTGTAGGCCATGGGCCGCACAGGTACCTGCGGCGGCCCGGCTCCAGGCTCGGCGTACAGGCCGCAGGGCTCGCCACCGGCCCCGCGCAGTGCCTTGAACTGGATGCCGTTGGCCTTGTTCAGCAGGGCTGCTGTGGCCGGGTCTTGCACCAGCGCCATGTTGTTGCGCGAGTAGCTTTTCTGAAAGACTCGCTTGCGGAAGGCGACGAAGAGCACGACGAGGACGAAGATGACGAGCAGCACGGCGGCGATGCCGATCAGCTCCTCCTTGCCCACGTAGGAGTGGCCCGCCTGCATGTTGGGCACCACCACGGGCCGCAGGCTGCACGACTGGCCCGCGAAGCCCGCAGTGCAGTTGCAGTAGAAGGCGCCGAAGGTATTGACACAGGCGCCGCCGTTTTCACACTCCTCCCGCTCGCACTCGTTCACGTCCTGCTCGCACCTGTGGGAGGGGGGTGTATATGTGATATATATAGTGATCGCTCCCACCACTTACGATGCCACCTGTGTATACTGTATGTGTGTTTTTTTATACAGTGTATAATTGAGCAACCCAGTTACAAAGAATAAACATTCTCACTGCTTTGTTGGGTCTTCTGCACTGATCTCTTTGGCCTCCAGCCAAGAGCACATGCGCTCTTGGCTGGAGGCCAAAGTTTTTGGAAACTTTTGGTGCACAGGCTCATTTTAGTGCATGTGTGCTGCCATCTTGTGGTAGCAAAGTAAACTGCACTCATCCAAATCTCTACTGTCAGTGAAACAAAACGACCCTTTGCTGGTGAAAGGTCCTCACCGGGGCGTTTGTGTGTATTTTACTGCATTACACATTTGCTGGCACACTCACGTGAGGCCGGTGAATCCCCTTCTGCAGCTGCACAGGAAGGCGTTGCCGATCGACTTGCATATCCCTCCATTTTGACAGGGATTGGGGACGCAGGCTGTAATCTCGGTCTCACAGCGCCCCCCGGTGAACTGGGGACTGCAACTGCACTCAAAACCTGGGACGGCAGGATTGACACAGGAGAATAGCGGGTGGTGTTACGCGTCATATGACTCAGCGGTTCACATAAGCATGCTGGCGCTTTACTCAGGCAGTGTTAAACTCCGAAATGGAATTGTGGGGAATGGGTCTGAGCTGGCAATACCTGGACTGGGAGTCGGGTAACGAGCTCACTGCTCCTGCCCTCCCTTCTGTGTATGATGCTTTGTGTTGCGTCGAGTAACCAGACCCAAGTCCTGATGCCAGTCCTAAGACCGGCTAAGTACCATGCTGATCCTATTCTTTACGGCCTGATCCCCAAGTCAGGTGGGTATATTTGTCTCCACCCCCCAGTACCCAGGGCTCTTTTGTGGGAGAGGTACAAAGGTACCTTTGTGGGACTGAAAGGGAGCCTGGATACAGCCGGCACGGGGTCACCAGCGGGGGCCTGGTGAAATGTGCGATGCTCCCCAGGGTAAATGTCATGGCTGCCGCTGGGACATTCTCGCAGACTCCCAGGCGCGTCCCATTTCATTTATCGGGAGAAAAAACTCAAACCCGAACAGGCAAAGGACACCGTGACAATGGGAGATTTCCACAGCGCCGAAGCCATCCGGTGAACAGCCACGGCAGCTGCACTCCCTCCGCCCAGATGAGGGGGGTCCGGCCGATCAGCGTGTTTGGGGGGGACAAAGTGGGTGAAGCAACCCCCCCCCCACGCACACACAAACAAACACAAAATGCTGTGGCATTGTTTTCAACCTTCCAGCAAATTCCGGTTAGTATTTGCCCGCGGATTAGTGCTATTCAGAGTCGTGGAGGTGGATGCCAAATGGCGTTGGCAGGGTTGGACCGGGGCGGTGCCAACAGCAACACAAAGCTCAGGATCTGGGAAACAGCGTAAGAAATGCCAGCTAGCGTGAGGACGGGAGGTCATCGACAAGCCGTTTATCGGCCTCACACACGGATGGGCACGGACACGCAAACATCCCCGGCCCCGGTAATCTCTGCGGGGGTGGGGGCGTGTACCAATGCTGGGACAAGCGGGAGGGAACGCCGTGCGGCACACTGGCCAGGGGACCCAACCATCCACGAATGTCAGGACACCAAACCACCGAACGGCTAATAAACACTTAAACCCCCAAATAAATGAGTTTCCTCAGCAACCTGGAACAACTGAGGTGGACTGATCGAGCGGGCGGGACGAGGCAGCGTGTTGGCCTGCCTGTCACATGTCACACCTCTCGCCGATGTCTGCGTGAACCGGCCACCAATGGCTGCCAACAGGATTCACACAGAGAGATGGGGTGTGGGGCCATTCCTCAGTTAAACAGAGGGGTGGGGGGCAGTCAGGCGAAGACCCCTGATATTAAACACAGCAGACAAAGAGACCACCATCTGCCTCCATGTGGGGCTACCTGCTATTGTGGCCTGTTTGCCCAGCGCTGCCCGTGATATATGCATGTGAACCACCCCCCCCCCCGCAAGCCCATAATAATGTGCTGCTTCAGTACTGGCCTGGGAATGCCAGAAATCATCCAGAAATCAAGATTAAGGAACCATGGAAAAGGCTATCTGAATCCAGCTTTCACGGGCATTTTCCTGGAGATGGGGCAATGCAGGGACAGGGGAGTGTGACTGTACTGTCAAAATTCACCGGGCGAATTTCACACCAAAATGTCTCGCAGTTATAAAATACATTATATAAAATAGCTTTATTCATTTTCTTAGGAGTGCTTTAGGACCTGCCCCCCCTCACCAAAGCACCGTGAGGTACTCCTCAAACCGGAGGAATCTTGTCCCTAATCGAGCGGGACAGCATAGCGAAAAATCCCCGCATTCCCTAAAAATTCCCCTTTGGAAACCTGCAGAGCAAATGTCAATCAATATTAATGAGCCGTCTGATAGGCCGAGCTGCCAGTATCAGCGCTGTACAGGCAGGAATGTGACCGAATCCTCAGAGGGACAAAGGCGTGCAGGAGTGCGAGCGGCAGGGAGAGATACGCTTATGGTTGCTATGAATATTAACTCTCCTTCTCATCTGCCTCTTGGTTACCATCCCGAGAGGTCCAATCCGCCTGCGAGCCATGAGCCCTCGCTTTGAAATTATCACGGAGAGCAGATCCCCCTGCCTGAAATGGGACAGCGCAGCCGCACTTTCATAGGACGATTAAAAGCCCCAAGATGGAGGGCGAGGAATGAAAGCAGAATTGAGCGAGTGGACTGGTGAGGCCGGGCTGGTGTTGGAAAAGCGGGCCACACACACACCAGGGACTGACCTCCGCAGAGAGCGACCAGAGAACAGACCACTTTCCGTGGACAGCAGGGGGTGACACTAATAACTGTTTAGAGGGCAGGAGTTTCAGCTTACTTTAAATTTCCTACATCCATGGCTACTATTCCATAAAAACACAAGAATGAATATCCATCTCCTCCATCCACTTACACCATGCACAGTGGCCATGTGCCTATCCCAGCAGGCAATGGGAGCACCCAAAATGCTCAGTGGAAAGAGGAGGCAGGATTCGAACCCCCAGCTCTGAAGATGCAAGGCAACAGCAATATCCTGCAAGCAGTGGTACCACCCACAACGTAATACCAGAGAGCTTACATTTAATTCCTTTGATTTTTGGTTTTAATATTCTTAATTCAACTGCAATATTTCAATATTTTATAAGTGCAGTTTTCATTTTGCATAAAATCTTTATTTTAGTTTTCATTTCCATAAAAAAAAACAAAAAACAGTTTCTCGCCTGGTTTTTGGCCGTCAATAATAATTTTCCCATCACCTACCTCCTTGGAAAACGACAATGGGGGGGGGGGTGAGCTTTACCCTTGCTCCCTTTGTGGGGTTTGATACGCGGCTCAGAAATGCGGTGGGAGCAAACACAGGGTGCCGCTGCGTCCTGAGGTTCAGGGAGCCTGACTGGGCCAGGGAATATGGTCTCCGTCGTCATGGCTACAAGGCGGATGCACCTGGGTCGGGAACACAGGCTGTACTGGCAGGAAAACGCGCAGGAGCCCAGTCCGGATTAATAATGGATGGAAGCCACAACTTTGCCATCTGGCTGGAATGGCAAAGTGAGCTGTGATTGCTTTCTGCTCTCGGCAAAGTGGCATAATTATTCATGAAGCTTTAGCCGGCCGTGGAGAGTGATGTGTTTTCTGTTTTCGATAAAACGAGGCCGCCACTTACCTGCAGCCTCCCCCCCCCACACCCACTGTGGGCAGTCCCAGAGAAGCCCATGAATAATTTAGTGGGAGTGAAATATAAAGGGAGACACCTGCTGATTTAACCTCATTATCCTTTCCAAAATCCCAGAGACCCCCTTGATCACTTTAAAAGTGTAAACTAACCTCAAAGACAACTACATCCGCTAACTAATGAACTGCCATCACGTGACACCTGGGGGTACTCCTCTCAATTGGGGGCTGCTCACATGAGCCTGCATCAGGATGACCCGGATGCGTGATCGCACATGCAGTTCCACCGACTCACCACCGGATGGCAGGCTGGTGCAGCTGCCGCCGTTGAGGCAGGGCGCTCTCTCGCAGGCGTCCGGGTAGAGCACGCAGCCCAGCTTGAGCTCGGTGAGGCCCACCACCTCGGCGTAGCGGCTCCGCTTGTTCTGCAGGGGCAGCTCATTGTTGTTCAGCACCAGCGAGTCCAGGCAGCCCTGAAAGCCGCCAAGGACCTTAGGGCCTTTCTTCTCCGTCAGGCTGCGCAAGTTGGGCAGCTGCACCTGGGCGCCGAAGTAGATGGAGCCGTCGGCCCCCAGTGGCTGAAAGTGCACCGGGGCCCGGCGCCGCTCCACGTAGCTGTCATCCAGCGACAGGCTTGTGAAGTTCCGGTTCAGCTCCAGGGACACAGAGTGCCAGTTGCCGTCGTTAACGGGCCGGCCGGAGATGCCGAGGATTCCCGCACTTTTGCTGCAGTCCAACTGGAACCAGAGCCTGCCCTCGTCAATCTGCAAGATGGGGGGGGGGGGGCAGAGAGACGAGGTACTGGTGGGTGAGGCGTCGAGGGCTGCTCTGACTGGGTACCACTTCAACAAAAAAGAAAATCGGTGTTTGTGATAGGGCGGAGGGCGTGGGGGAGCGGTGCAGGCTATCTTGCCGGCAAACTGAAGTGGTTTTGACTCGCCAAGATTCCGCTCAAGGCGAAGACATCAAACACCACTCCCACCCTCCCCCCCCCCCTCCCCCACCAAGCGGCTCGCTACCCCATTTAACAGGATTAAGGCACCGCCGTTAATGGCTTCGCCGGAGAGGGAATTTCCATTAATTAATTAAATTATGAGCATCAAGCCCTCTTTCGCCGTTCACGGCGGAGCTGGTGTCAAACATCACAGGAGTCAGGGCTCCGATGACCTAATTTAAAAGGATTTCAAATGAAGGCAAATAAATGAGATCCATTCATACTGAGTGTTTATTTCGAGGTGTGTTAATTGGGCCTGTATCGCGGGCGCGGCCCTGATGCGACGGCGTGACGAAGGCGTGCGGTCGCTGGGATATTAACCGCGATCACCTCGGCCGTGCCGCAGCCGCCCCCTCCTTCTGGCATGGGCGAATGGCCAGATGAATCCAATTAACGCGCTGAAGAGGTGCGGATGCTTCACACGTTTGCTTCCTCATAACGTGCCGAGGTGCGTCGTTCACACGTACTACCCCCGGAGGGCCCTGCCGGCTAACATCTGCCCATGGTACCAGGTGCCCGGAACACGCCTGCTGCCGGCACACTCCCAGATCCGGACCTGGGTACACACCCTTGTGGACGCTTACACCCCGGAAACGCCCTGGCTGAAAAGCTGACCGGGCTTGGCTGCCTACCAGCTCACCGAGAGATGGGAGGCCTCGGAGAGGAGAGATAACATTTCACACCCCCAACTCCTGCCGCCGAGCTCGGAGCTGCCGTTCCGGCCCCCTCTATGCCGGCTGCGGGGTGGGGTCGGTGGTGTGGAGCAGCCCTTCTTTTCCATCCAGCACGGAGGCGACAGCTGGACCACCTCGGCGGTAACCCCATCCTCCAGAACAGTCATCTCAGCTGCCACCCCCCCCCCCCCCCCACACAAATACACACCCCCCCCCCCGGCCTGTCACGTCTGTCTCCTGTGAGGACAAGCGGCATGTCGAGGAGGAACGAGCCCAACTCCGTCCACCAGACCCACGCAACAGATGGCCTCCAGCAGCGCCAGTCAGGTGGGCTAGATTCTTCTAGAAGGAAGGCCGGCTTGTTCATGGAAGGGTTTCGCGGCAGAGACGCACAGTGCCCGGGGTGTGATGGGGCTGACAAGCCACACTCTAAAAATAGCCAAGGTGCTGAAACACCATGAGCTCCTCCTTCATGACAGGGGAAGGACTGCCGGTCATGTGACGCCAAAAATTATTCGCTGTCAGAGAGTGAACATGTGCCGAGATAACTAAGAGCACTGGTGTTTTTACTCACTCTGGAAAGCGTGAGGAGTGATGGTCTCCACTGATATACACGGTGATATATAGTGGGAAATAAAGCAGGAATATAGCAGCATACGTGTGCCTGTGCAGTGTAATGTAGAACATTACCGCAAGCTACCTTCAGAATGGTACACGGCTCGGCACGCGTGTACATGATGATGCCTCGGCTCTGGAGTGTGCGGATGCGCAGGCCCAGCTTCAGCTCGCCGCCGCTGCTGCTGTCTGTCACGCGGTACTTTATGTAGCTGTTCCCTGAGAAGCTGAGGGAGGTGTGACCTGGAGCGGGCAGATATGGAGGCAGACAGTCAGACAGACAAAGAAGGGAGGAAGAAATTGAGAGAGAGACAGACAGAAAGATAGATACAGACAAACTGACTGACAACCAGCTAGACAGACAGGAACTGAAGGGGGGAAGAGATAAAGAGAGAGACCAAAAGACTGACAGCCAGCCAGGCAGACACACAAGTCTCAGGAGGGGGGTAGAGATAGAGACAGGCAGAAAGACAGACAGACTGACAGAGAGACAGACAGACATATAGATGGACAGACAGGCAGACAAGCAGGGAGACAGACAAATAGGCAGGTAGGCATACAGACAGAGATACAGACATACAGGGAGACAGACAAGCAGGGAGACAGACAGTCAGGCAGGCAAACAGACAGAGAGACACATACAGGCAGACAGACAAGCCGGCAGATATAGGAAACAAGACGACCATGAGAGGTCTCATCTCATGCTACTAACTTATAAATGTATTTTATTTTTTTATCACATGACTCTTTTTGAACTGTAAAGATGGTGGTATCGCTTAAAAGGATTAATGGCTGGTGGTGTGATCTTTACCCGGGGAGCTCAGATGGGTTGTTATCTTGATGCTGGACCGCTAAATGAACGTGCTTTACCAGGAGCGGTCCTATCGGCTGCTGTCACAGCCGTTGTCACGGCTACCTGATAATGCCACCTTAATTAATAACTCAAAGGCTAAGCTGGGCTACTCACCCGCACACTCGCCAAGCTTCCCTGGGGGGCACTGGCACAAATAGGGTCCCTGGGCTCCCCCTGTGCCGACACACTGCATGTCTCCTGGGCATGGATGGTCCTCACACAGCTCCGAAGAAGCGGGGCACTTGCCACCTGATGATGAGAGAGGGGGGTGGGTGGATAAGGTGCAAGATATTAATGCCTCTTAGGGCACTTCTGCCTGTAAGGTTTTCCATTTCTTTCAATTTTGTCAAGACGTTACCCGCAGTGACCTCCACTGGGTTCTCCGTGCGGATCTGAGCACTCGCGCTCCGGTTCTCCGTCAACGTAAAATAAGGAACAATGAGAGGAGGGAATGTAGGCGATGTATTCCCAGAGGAGCCGTCGGTCCTCCCGTCTTCTCCGAGAGGTTCCTGGTTGCTGTGGCAACCCCCCCCCCTCCTTAGAAGATGGAGCAGAACTTTGTTTTGAAGTTCTTATCGCACCAAACGGTGCAGCACTGTTACAGGTTCCATCCCCGTGGTTGATGAAGAGCAGAGGACGCTATTGGAGCTGACAGAGCGAGCGGATCACAGTCAGTCCATGCAGAACGGGGGCGGACTCTGCGTGTGTCACTGCGCCCAGAGACTAGCAGCCGTGTTAGCTAAACGGGCAGCATCCCCCGGCGCTGTGTGAGACCGCAGAGCAGCAGGCAGACAGTGCCAACAACCCGGGCAGACTCTGCGTCTGGGCCTGGTGGTGATGCAAGCTAATGAAGACTGAAGCTGAGCTTCTGACCCGCTGGGACCTATGTCTCTACCGGCTCTAGAGCCAGCGGAGGTGCTAATTATGTTTCCCTGACCCGCTAATTGAAACGGCAGGAGCCCACCTACGTGGCTGAGGAGCGACCCTCCGGTCCCCTGAGGGCCGCTTGACACATGGAGCCGCAGGGGTGAGATGGGACCTGGTTTCCTCCGTTCCGAAAGCTTTGCGCCACTGGCAGCGTCTGTGTCCCAAGCCATACGAGGGCGGCCGTTAAGCTGCCAGTGTTTGTCTCTGTAATGGAGGTTAAACTGGCTGGTCGCTGCCTCCCACCCCTAGCTGAGCAAGGGGATATATGTCAACACTGGGGGGCTTGCAGCAAAGTCACCCCCTTCAGTGGTGGCAGCTTGCAACAGGGTCTGGGCGCTGGACTGACTCATGTTAAATGAGTGTGTGGTCACCAAAGCCTGAACTGATCTGAGGACTTTGCCGAACGGCATAATCACTGCCCATTTGTGCTGAAATCTATCCTGACCTGGCCTTTTCAAAACGAAGCCTTACATCGATCCCTATCATATACTAAACCGCCCAATTCCCAAATGTTTTCCCCAAAGGTCACTTTGCACCGATTTACTCGGGACTTGTAAGAAGTCTGCTGCTAACGAAGTAGTTTTATCTGCTCGACAGGACTGAGATCCAGCTACCAGAACAAGCGGCCCATAGAGGAGCGAGATAAGCCGACCTCATCCCGGACAACAAAGCCTGACATTTGAGGTTAGACGGTATATACATTGTTTGTAAAACAAAGGCAGTATTTGCTTGAGCTGCTCATTTATTTGCTCTTACAAATCCATCCTAAGATGGTCTGCAACCTTCTATTTGCCTTTTACAAGTATACTGGGGGAAACTTCCACATTATGACATTAACAGCCAGCTGGCTGCATATTATGTACGATGACGTCATACTGTATACTAAAGTAGTAGATTGCTGTTGGCGCTAGCCAGTCTTAGCATCAGCACTGGCATCATGTTAGAATCACTGCTAGCAGCAATGATAAGAACACCACTAGCAACGGTGCTAAAACCAGTGCTAGCATCAAGGCTAAATGTTAGCATCAGTGCTAGCTTACATGGGTCAGTGCACATGCATCGCCTTTATCTAAGCGTCTCCCTCAAGCTGTGTGGCCCGGAGGCTCGTGACTGGAGGCTACGCTAAAAAATGGTGGAGCCTCCGAGGTCTGTTTCACCATGCGATGCTCGTCACCAGCCACAGCGCTGCAGAAAATGTCCGGCTCCCTGACATGTCCTTCCAGAAGCCCGGGGCGAGGTCCGACCCAAGAAAATGTGAAGCACTTGGAGTGACGACCAGCAGTGATTAATGAGCGACTAATTAAGAATTAAGAGGGCAAAAAAGCAATCGCTTCACAAGGTCACTGAAGGAAAATGAATCTGTACGACGGGAATGATCTCATTAAAAACGGGTCTGTAATCAACTGAGTTCTGGCCGTCACTCTGCCGGCTCGAGGCCAATGCGGAAAACTGTGCTCTGCCAATAAAATTATGAGGCGCTAACGTGCAACATGCAGCCGGAGCCTCGGAGTTTTTAGCAGAATCATGAGTTTATTCATGTGATGAAAAGAACAGCTTCCCTCCCTGGGAAGCTTCTTGATTTGCAATCAATTCTGCAAATGGGCACATGGACGGCAGCGCCCCAGGCTGACCTTAAGGGGGCAGCGAAGATCCAGTCCCTCTCCACTGAAGGCTGCCCTCCATACCCCCATCCTCTCTCTTTTTAATATGGAGAAGGCACCTTTGATCACAGAACTACCATGCTTCACACGTTCCGGGGGCTCCAATCTCCACACCATCCCGCCGCAGTGAATCAATCTACGCCTGAGACCAGGCCCTGTCAATTAACAGCTGATCTGGGAAGTAAAATCTTGCCTCCAATTAATCGCGGACTAAACTGCACGCTGTGTGATCACAGAAAAATGAGAGTCCTGTTGGTCTGAAGGACCAACGATAAGCAACATACAACTAAAAATACAAATATATAAGACTAGTAAATGTCATGTAACAAAGACCCTTACCAGTACTCTCCATATCTTACATTAGTACTATACACATTCAGATACACCTCCGTTACTCAGACATGATACACTAATCGCAGATTACTCAGAGGGCATTGAGCTGGCCTGTCATGAATCAGATCGGCCTCTTTCCTGTTTGACCAGAGGCTGCAGTGCAGCTGTGTGCCGCCTCATAAGCACATAATGATTAGCAGAGCCTAAGCACAAGCACATTTAAACAGGTAATCTGGAAGAAAATGATTTCATCTCTAATCCAGGGCCCCGCCCCGCTCCGCAGCTAACTCCCCTTGGGATCAATGAAGTCAATCTCGTCTGACTGTCTATCGATCCACTGTGGGTGTGACAGCTTGGAAGAGAAAAAAATGGAAGGGAAGGAGAGGGGGGGGGGGTTGAGCGTGGAGGCTAACCGCTCCCGAAGTGTGTCTAATCTCATAAAAACGCGCCAATCGATTAGGGCCAGATAATTAACCGTCGAGAAGAGCAGAGCGAGGCTTCGAGCACCGGGAACGGAAAACGAGCCCCGTATCTGTCTGGCCCTCGGACACCATGGTGCTTCCAGAGAGTGGCTAGGCATGTGCGGGGTGCAGATATCGGCCGGAGGGTGTGGTGGGGCTCCATTAAGTGTGCCCTGCAGGTGTCTGGGTGTGTCACACCCCCGTCGGCCACTCACCACTGCAGGTGCACCGCGTGTTCCTATGGAAACGTGGCGAGACAAAGCTGACTTTGGCCGTGCTGTAGGTGACCAGGGCGTGGGAGTCCAGCACGATGGTCTGCTCACACAGCCTCTCCTGGCACTCCAGGCCCGAGCAGTTCTTGTCCAGGACGGCGGAGACGCGCAACACGCTCTCCAGTGCCCTGCGGGAGGCGCTCAGCTTCTGCGTCAGGTAGGCAGCCTTGTAGAAGCCGCCGCCTGGGGTCTGCACGGCGAAGAGCACGTCGAGCTGCGGCGTCCCCGGCACGGGCTGCACACTCAGCACGTGCAGGAGGTCGTGCTCCTGCGGAGCCACCACGCCCCGCAGCGCCCGCCGGAAGCTGCGCAGGTGCAGGCCCACGAAGTCCTCAGGCGTGACGCTCTCAAAGCGGACGGTCACGGCGTTCCTCAGCATCTCCACCGTGGCCTGCTCCACGTGCACCACCACGTCCACCGGCACAGAGAAGCGTCCGTCGCTCACTGTCACGTTCAGCAGATACTTGCCGGCGTCCAGGCCGCTCAGAGCGATGATCTTGCCGTCCTGCCGGCTGATCTTGAACATGCTCTTCTGCTGGTACTTGTGGCTGAAGGACAGCACGTCGTACAGGTCCTGGTCAGTGGCGTGGATCTTGCCAATGACACCGCCCGGAAACTCGTCCTCCATCGTGACGATGTACACCTCCAGCGGGAAGGCCACTGGCTTGTGCAGACTCTCCTCAATCACACGGATGAAGACAAAGGAGGTGCATGAAAGGGGTGGCTTCCCAGAATCCTTTGCCTTCACACACAGGGGAAAATGACAGATGAAAAGAAGAAAACCGGATTAAAATTCTTCCACAGACTGGGCCTCGTTCAAGCTTCTCTCAATGTCAACACTAAGGAAACACACCAAACAAGGAAGAGTTGAGAGGCTAATGCTGTTACAGGTACACAGGAACGGCAAAATAAAACGGGTAAGCAGGTCACCCTCAAACTGACGTGAGATCAGGCCAGAGCTGCCCGACGCCACATACTGGGCTACAGCTGCTTCACACATTTGAATTTGCTATGGAAATCTGACCGCATTCGCCCGACTATCGTGTCCTTTAACCGAAGATAAATACATTTTAGGCATCAGCTGCAAAAGCTAGACTTCTGCTACCAGCAAACCTGTGTTCAGCAACATCTGGGCTGTAGGCAATCAGCAACAGCCACCGTCAGCCAGGAGACATCAACAAGCTCCCCCGACGCAGCTGTACGTAAGCAGCGCAGGCCGGAGACATGGCAGAGCGAACCAGGGCTACCACACAACACTCGGGGCTGCAGAAACAGGCTCTGCTAAGCGATAAGGAGCAGCTGCGTCCATCCCCAGGGGAGCCAGTATCTCTGATCCAAGCCCTAACCCAGTCCTGCATGCTGTGGAACAGCAGCTGAGAAAACTTAGATGAACCGCTCCGCTTGATTCGGCCTTCTGTCCTGCCGCATTTGCAAACGCCTGCTTCTGTAACTGATGACACTCCATGGGGATTCTCCCCCAATTTACAATGTTCAGTTTTTCCACCGCATAAAATTTCGCACCCCCATCACGTCCCGATCAAAGAAAATCATATATTTGTGAAGACAGAAACACACAAAACCAGCTGAAACCCATTGTGCTTAAAAACAACATAATTATGTTCCAGATACTTGACGTTTATCCCGGATTGTTCTCGACTACAGGGACCCAGCAGCTCTGGCCGTCACTGAACTTTCTCCTGGCCTCAGTAACTGTCATTTTACTGGCCTTGGCATTTTGCGCAGGAAGGAAACACTGTTTTAGTACTAAGTAAGCCTGGGCTCAGCTCAGCGGGATGCCGGACGGAGGGGCAGGGGGGTCGTTATGGTGTGGCCTCACCTGCACCTGCACGATATACTCGGTGTTCTTCCGGAACACTTGGTTGGATGTGAGCAGCCCCGTCTGGTCCAGCATGAATTCGCCGCCCTCGTTCCCGGACACGATACTGAACTCAAAGGGGGGTCCATTGTGGGAGGCGTCTTTATCCATGACGGACAGCTGCAGGACGCTGGTGCCAACAGGCTTGTTCTCCTGTGACGGACGGTTGCTCATATCAACGACAAACCCGAATTTGAGAACAGAGTGGCGCCTGCTTGACCATGTGGGGTGCAAACAGGCCTTTTATTTACCCCTAGAAAATAACTTTGCACTGACCTGGGGGCAACTGGTTCTGTACCACACACACAGACCCATTTAAAGTCTGGCTCGGTTCAGCGGATGAGGTCAAAGCCAAAGGCGCCTTTTTAAAATTTATTTGAGGTTATAAGCTGCAATATTTCAGTTTTGTTTTTCTGGAATGTGGAGTGCCCTCAGCCCACGGCCTGCGCTGTAAAAATACCTCCCCACTCATTAAGTCATCGTGGCTCATAAACATAAAATTAAATTTCTGAGTTGCGAGGACCTAAGACACCCCCCCCCCCCAAAAGAACTGGCCACATACTGGAGTGGCACACTTAAGAGATGGAAAAATAAAACAGAGGGAAGCTTAACGCGACCGCACATTATGTAAATAATCAGTCAAACAGGAAGGAGGGATGAAGATTATGTAAGCCGCGAACTGAAAAACCATAGCTACTTCACACAGGTTTTAAAATGGTTGCCGTCTAGCCTACAAGCATCTTTTTGATTATGGAGACCTTAAACAAAAGCAAATGGAAATCCACAGCAGGCTCGATAATTGCTGCAGATTTTGTAGGTCTGTCGTGGTATAAGAAGAGCGAAGGTTTTGGCTTATTGCATAAATCTGTCCGGGGCATTCAGCAGGCCGGCACCGCATCTGCGTCACTCAAGGTGACAGTGGACGGTGTTTACGGTGCGACTGGGAGGCCGGCAGAGTTCAGCCAAGAAACACACCAACCTGGCCGAGCTCTCTCTCTCTCTCTCTGCTTCTAAAAATGTTAACATGCACATGATGTCATGGAGTACAGGGTAGGATGGGGTGTGGGGGTTGTCTGCTGTTGAACGGCAGCACCGACCTGAATGACAGCGGTGTGGTTTGCCGAGGAGAAGGCCGGAGGGTTGTCGTTGATGTCGGAAATGTCAATGTGGACCATCACCGTGGAGGACATAGGCGGTGACCCACTGTCCAGTGCTCTCACAGTGAGGGAATAGCCAGACACCTTTGAGAAAGAACAGCAAGACACATCCAAACCAGAGGCCAGAAGTGCAATGGTCTGACAGGCGGTAAGAGTCTTGTAATCCCCTGAAGAGGCACAGAACTCCTGTGAATCAATTAGCATGGATTCCAGCACTGCTGACTAATATCAGGCCGGTGTAGTGGCCTCCGGGGATGTTTTGGCCCGCTTGCTGATGTCATGCACTTACAAGGGAATTAAGGAACATCAATCTCTCACTTTTAATTGCAGTGGCTGGCCAAACAAAAAACACGCCAAGCAAAGCACCATGCTTTGGTTCAAGGCGAATGATCCAAATTAGCCACACGAGACACATATAATTAGCCACGTGCATCATAACAGAAATTAGTGTTTGTTCACATAACGAGCAAACACACTGCTGCTATCGGCGACACAGACACAATGTCCTGCAGGCTCCTTGCATTAAAAGGATTTACATATAAAACTGCGAATGACAGATTTCCATAAAATATAAAAATACAGACACAGATTTCACAGAAATCCTACATAAGATGACTAAGGGCTTTTCACACCTGCAGTGTTTGGCCCATTTTCCCCCTGGGCGAGATTTGTCTGGGCAGGTGTGAACAGTAATTGCACTTGGGTGCCGACCTAAACAACCACACCAAGACCCTTTAGAGGATACAGTCTCAGTCAATCCCAAACAAACTCTGGGGTGGTTTGTGCTGGGAACGTGATCTGACCTCAATCCAACCCAAGTGCCAGGTGCACTCCACCAGATTGAGCTTAACGGCTCAATATTATCTCCCCTCTTCTGCTCAGTTGTCAGCAGTCTTTGCCAACTCTGAAGCCGAGCAGTATTTTCAAGACGTACCTTCGACATGAATTCGGCATTATGTTGCTGCTGCTTCTCGCTCAGACTCAGAGTCTATCCCACAAATACTGCTCATCACTAAGACTCTGAGTCTATCCTACAGATACCGTTCATCACTCAGACTCTGAGTCTATCCCACAAATACCGTTCATCACTAAGACTCTGAGTCTATCCTACAGATAACGTTCATCACTCAGACTCAGAGTCTATCCCACAAATACTGCTCATCACTAAGACTCTGAGTCTATCCTACAGATACCGTTCATCACTCAGGCTCAGAGTCTATCTCAAAAATACCGCTCATCACTCAGACTCTGAGTCTATCCCACAAAACTAGTATCAGCTGTGGGTGTGTGGCAGTGGGAAGGGTCGGCACTCTTACCATCTCCCTGTCCAGCTCCTTGTTGACCTTCATCAGGCCCGTGATTGGATCTATGAAGAATTGGTTTTCCCTGTCCCCACTTACGATGGAGAAAAGAATCTGTCCATTCACCTGACTGTCCAAATCTTCTGCCATCACCTACGATACCAGTGACAGGCAGCAAAAGTGGAGAGGGATTTTATTAGTGGAAAGCCCAGTTTTGGTCATTTTTAATAAAAATTATGCAGTAACATGAAGACTAAG
Organism: Brienomyrus brachyistius; assembly: GCF_023856365.1. Classification (NCBI taxonomy): domain Eukaryota; kingdom Metazoa; phylum Chordata; class Actinopteri; order Osteoglossiformes; family Mormyridae; genus Brienomyrus; species Brienomyrus brachyistius. The sequence continues at coordinate 22,297,417 of NC_064549.1, read as the reverse complement.
TTACTGTTTATATTTATCCATTAATGATCACATACAATAAATAACCAGTTAGCGGATGCAGCTAATATACCTCTTTGTATGGATGAACCATTTTACTGGAGCACTTTAGTTTAGGTTCTACAACATGCCCTCTGGTACTTGAACCAACAAGCTTCAGGTTAAAATTCCAGCTCCTTAACTGCTATATCATGTGCTACAGCAATACCTTGACAACAGACTCTCCAATGGTGGCATCCTCACTGATGACAGCAGTGTAAGCATCCCGGCTGAAAATTGGTGCATTGTCGTTCACATCTGTCAGATTGATGTTCACCGTGGTGATTGCACTGAGGGGTGGAGTCCCCCCGTCTCGGGCCTCTACTGTGAGGAAGTAATCCTTACACGTCTCGAAGTCCAGTGACTTGGAGACCATAATGACTCCTGGGTGGCAAGAAATCAGCAGAGATTCCACATGTAGAACAGAGGTCATTCATTAATCTTTAAAAGTTTTCTAATTAATAATTTAGCCAAAGTTCAAAAGGGACAGCAAGGGGATTTGGTCACCTGACAGAGCAGAAAGTTGGAATCTGGCCCAGCTAAGCATGTTCTCCCCGTGATTGTGAGGGTTTTCTTCTTAAAGACTTTTTAATTATTTAAAATGCTAAATTGCCCTTTGTTAATGAATCTTCTTTTGTGAATATTGTTGTGGGAACGATCCCTGAAGGACTGGTGTTCCATTCAGAATGTACCCATTCTATACCCTGCTATACTCTACACTCCGCTGAGCCAAGCGGCAGAGCACAATGGCCAAACACTCGTTAAAAATGTACAGAAACTGGAGTGGAAGTGGGTGCCTGTCACACTCACCCGTCACCAGGTCGATGTGAAACTTCCCATGCTCGTTTCCCGAGCGGATGCTGTAGTGTATCTCAGCGTTGGTGCCGATGTCCATGCTGGCGGCGTAGATGCGTAGCACCTCTGTCCCCAGGAGCACATCCTCGGGGATGGTTGCCAGGTAGTCACGGCGCTCGAACACGGGCGGGTTGTCGTTGACGTCCAGCACGATGACGGTGATGTTGGCCAGCGAGGATAGCCGGACCCCCTCGCCCTGATCTGAGGCGCGCACGGTGATGTTGTGCGATGACTGTAGCTCTCGATCTAAGGGCTTCTCCAGGACCACGACCCCTGAGGTCTTGTCGATGGAGAAGAACCCATTTGCTGAGTCCACCAGGGAATACACGACCTTGCGGTTCACACCTGGAAGATAGATGTTACCATAAGCAATTACAGTAAGTGCTTAAGTATTCACAGCTGTTTCCCCTTGAAAGTTCCATACAATGTACCATTCATATTCAATTCTTTCAAATTTATCTACTCACATGTACAGCACACATGTACAAACAACTGTTTACTCCCTATACACATGTAAATTCAGTACAGATAAGAGCAGATTAAACAGAATCTGCAAATGGATTTTTTATTCAGAGCGAAACACAGTGATGGGTCTTCTTTAGCCATTCAGATTGCTGTCACAGCTTTTGTGCCAGATTAGGCTTTTAAAATGGAGATTCAGTATGTTTTTTACATTATTCCCTTCATCTCCTGGACTTTGCTGTCAAGTTGGGCTGTGCGTGTCACTGCACTTTTAAAACTGCACTCTGATCTTGAATGCTTGAAGGATCCCCACCCCTGTTAAAAGGACAGGAACCAGAAAGCAGGGCAGCGCTACGCAGCAAAAAGATCTCAGCAGTTTACAGATGCTAATGAGACAATGGACCTTCATGCCATTTGGCAGCAATCCCAGGCCATCACAGGTAGATCGACGCTTCCCCCGTTCTGCCTTGAAACCTTGGCTCTCCTGTAAGTGGTGGCTTCTTAGCTTCGTATCCACCAAACGGTGCTTTACTAACTAACATGTCAGTTGCTGGTAAACCTGGACACAGCCAATCAGAGACGGCGGCTGGACTCGGGCTCTCCGTTACACACCTTCATCTGGGTCGATGGCCTGCAGCCGTGTGAGGAGGGCTTTGGTGGCTGTGTCCTCGTAGATGCTGGCCGTGAACCACTGGGAGGAGAACGCTGGTGGATTGTCGTTCACATCCAGGAGCTCCAGGGCAATCTCCATCTGGCAGAAGAGCCCACCCCCGTCGGTCGCCCGGGCAATAAGCTTATACCTGGGGGTCTGTTCCCGGTCCAAAGTGGAGGCCGTCTTGAGTTCACCTAGCAGGTCGCATGATCAGTCAAAGCTCAGGACAGTTACAAACTGTACATGCTGTCTGTACATGCTGTCTTAGACAGACAGACAGACACACACACACACACACCAGACAGGTTTGTAATTATATCTTTGTGGGGACAGTCCATTAATTTCTATGGGGAAAACTCTAACCCCAACATGAAACCTTAACCCCCACCCAGCCCTGACCTTAACCATAAGTAACCAAACAAAATATGAGACTTCTGGCATTTTTAGTTTTTTGATTGCATCCACAGATCTTTGTGGGTGCTTGAAAAATGGTCCCCACAATGTCAAATTAAGAGGTTTTTATCACACTGCGGGGAACATTTGGTCCCCACAATGTAATATAAACATAAGCACACACACACGCACACACACACACACACATACACATACACACACACACAGACAAACAAATTGGTCCTCTACTGCTGGCATGCCAAGTCCACAGAGGCATTTTTAGTACAAACATGCCACCAATGGCCACTGACGGCCAGAACGCGCAATCCGCTACACAGACCCTTTCACATCATATTTATAACTATGGTATTACCCTAATACAGCTCTATTACTATAGTGATAAATACGGCCTTTGGGATCACATCCAAATTAATAAGCAGTACACAGTCGGAAAGACCTCCAGCGAATGCTCGCTGAGTTTAATTCCCGCCGAACTCATAAACGGGGCGGGCGGACCTGTCCTTCAGAACCCAATTTAGAAGGTCTTTCTTCAGTGTAGGGCATGTCAAACTGAAAACAGCTGTAACCAAGAGCCTCGCTTAAAAAAACATGCTGTGAAAATGCTATTCCCACCACTAATATTTCTTTTATATTTTATAGGGAGCAGCCTCACAACAGTAGTTCTCATATCTGTGTAAACATGGCCATTAGGATGCAGTCTGCATTAAAGAATCAGACCCAGTACTAATGGTAAAGCAGTGGAATGGCTCACTTTGTAATGCAGTTATATCCGCAGTGAGGATTTTAGTTTGCATAATGAGCAAAGCACACTCATAAAACATACAGCGGATTGGCAGTAAAGGCCCCCGAAAAAGGACAGTTTTCAACTTTTTCTGTGAATTACGGGGTTCCACAAGATGCTGTCCTTGGGCTATCTAGATTAGTGATATATTCACACATACCAGTGTCTTCATCCATGTAGAAATCTTCAACACCAAGGCCAGAGAGAGAGTAATGAATCTCTGCATTGGACCCTATATCCGCATCTGTCGCTCCTACCGTCAAAATAACTTTGTTGTTGGGAACATCTTCAGGGAACGAGGCAGTATATAGAGCCTGGCAAGAAAACATCAACAAAATAAAAGCTTGTGTATGTGTTCAGAGTGAATTGGGAGTGAATCAGGATTGAGTAATAGGCTTGTAGGGTGTAAATGTCCACCGCTGACCTGGTTGCAAACAGGGGTGTTGTCGTTGGTGTCCGTCACGGTGACCTCGACGACCGCCATAGTGACAAAAAGCCTGTCACTGGCAGTGACATTCAACAAGTACAGGTCCTGTGCTTCCCTGTCCAGGGGCCTCTTCACGTACATCTTCCACTCGCCCTGCACCAGTCCCAGTGCAAACTCCCCTTTCGGGTTTCCCCCTGCGTGAAGGACAACCGAGAAACAGTTGGCAGAGAGGTCTATTCACACACACATTTCTATATCAGTCCTCCAATTAGCATTCATGACTCACCTTGGCACCAGGATTCCTAACCCTATTCCAAAAACTCAGTTTATCAGCTTTTTTTTCGAAGCAAATGCTTAAACACATCCCCAAAATGTTACTGTGTTAGTGCTGGAGGTCACTTTAAAAACCTGTACACAGGGGAGCAGCTAACTCTATATATCCAGATATGAGACACTCATTTTGATGATATTAAACGCACTACTCTTCTTGATAAACATGGACCACAGGAAACAGAAATCTCACGGCGCCCCCTGCCTGGTGATCCAACATCATGGTGATAAAGGACATTCCAGATCTGACAGCAACTTCATGACCTTCCGTTTGATCTCACAGCGCCTCTGCGCAGTGAAATATTATAATCCCAATTTTATTTGGACGTCACATTTAAATTAAAAGCCAAGCCATCAATTACGGTCATTCACATAATGAACCCAGTGATTTACCACCTGCGATAAAATCGCTCAACTCCGCGGTGTTCCTCAGCAATTAGCCGCTGCTGCTTATCCTCTCTCCTTCCCATAATAACTGCGCTGTCAACACCTGGCCTGGCCCACGCGAGCGAGCGAAGGAGGCAGGTACGCTTGGGTCCGCTCATAGCGTGGCTCAGCAGAATTGCATGCTGGGTAATGGCTGAAGCGTGTCCTGCCGCATAAATGAGCCAACCGTGTCCGAACACTGGCTTTTTCCTGGGGGGGGGGGACGGTTAGATAAACCTCTGAGCTATTTAAAAAAAAAAAAGGTTCAGGTTACATCTGGGAGAGAATCGCTGCAGGGTAACAGGCCCTGCTGGTTGCTTCAGCGCAGTCAGACGCGCTCAGGAACACAACAGCTGCGGTGTGATGTAAACCCCAAAGCTAACAGCAGAACTCGGGCTCGCAGGGGATGCCTCTCTCTCTCTCTTTTGTTTTTTCATGAGAAGGTGCTCAAGCCAGGAACGGGCAATTCCTTCCAGACTTTTCCTCTTCTTTTGCCCTGGCCTGGGCTGCACAGTAATTACTGTGGCCCCCAGCTGTTTCCATTTTCGTGTACCTGTCATCCTCAAAACCCCCCCCCCCCCAACTTGGGACACCTGCAATCACCCCCTTGCAAACTCTGCCTTATTTTGCCAGATGATGAAGCTTCTGAAAGGAGCCTCCACAGACGATGCCTCTGGTGCGGAGTTAATTAAAAAAATCATTAAACGTGAGAGGTCACCTCTGTTACTGCCTTCCAGTCTCCCTCCTGCACAGGGCTGGGAAATTTCGTCTTGTAACTATTTTCGGATCCCTACTGTTAGGGGAACACCAGAAAAGAAGCTGAAAATGTTGACTTCTATCCGAGCGATTACAGCTGCAAACGGGCCCTATTATGTAGGACAGCTTCGTGGAGATGGCTTCCGGAGCTCTGTAATTTAAGTGTGTTTAAAGAGCCCCGACACCCTCCACATGCTGAAGCGATTTCACGTAATTGAGCAGGTTGCTGAAGCAGGGCGGACGCAGCATCCTCCCACTGGGCCGCGATTCGCCATGGGCCGATTCACCGGGACAATTTCATTACCCGCAGACTGCCCTGGTGAGAGATTACGAGCAGTGCAGACTCAATGAGCACCTGCGTGTGTCCCTGGGGGAACCACTAGGGACTCGGAGCGGGGATCCGACATGTCAGACGCAGACATTGGGATCTCGTTCCAGTAAAGGATGGGTCGCCACAGAGATAAGCACCCGCAATTAAGCGTGAAGGAAACATGGGGGGGGGGGTGGCACGGCTGACACTTAATGCCTCCACCATACTCTGTCCCCTGGGCTAGACGACAGGTGGCAGAGAGTCAGGGAGGGCTGGGGACACTGAGGGGACAGTCTCGCTTCAGCCCCACAGTCAGGGACACAGAGGCTGAAAGTGGTAAATGGCAGACAAACATAACAAACATGCAGCTTTGCTGGGTGACATTTAAGCCGGTCCCAGGTCCTCTGATTCAGAGAGGGCTGTCAACACCTGCGGGTCATTCTCTCATCTCTCTGAGGTCAGAGCCTCAGGGTTCTGTCTGCCAGTGATGGATGTGGCAGCGGGGGGGGCAGGAAACAACACGTGAAACAACAGGTAAACTCAGCTTCGGAAATCATTGCTTGCTCGTCGCACTGCCCCACAGAGCGTCAGAGAATGTGCTATCGCGTTACACGCCGACGTGGCATGGGTGTTGGACCTCAGAGGGAGGGGCTAAGCGGATGGAAAGAGGTGCCGTGTGATGGTGGCTCTGAGATGCGCGGCTTAGCGGAGGCGGGGGTGGGGGGCAAGGCAAAGACGCAGAGAAGCCATGAGACGGTCGGGCTATAGGCCTCAGAAGAGTCAGGGACCTGCTTTAGGGAAGGGGGCTTAGCAGCGAATCAGTTAGGAAAATGCCAGCCTTCCTTTCAGTTGCTCGGATTACAGCAGGGCCCCCCTCTGCCCCAACACCCCCCACATCACACGAATGGGGCAGCCTGGCAGTGATCCGTAAACCTGTCACAGGTATGCCACCCGCGCCCAGCCCGTCGTGGCATTAAACTCCTTATGGTGTCAGCTTTCGTTTAACGCTAAATAACACCCAGGTGCTGCTGCTGGCACATGATGGATTAGGTGGGGGGCGGGGGGGGGGGGTACACATCCCACGTGTCGCTGTCACGCAGCTGCGGGGGAACAGCCTCGCATTTCTAAACATTTCTACTTTAACATCATTTTCTCTTGGCAGAGGGAACAGAGGCTCGCTGGTGATGGTATCATCACCCAGGGAAATCAGCGGCGGCTTATAAAGCGCCACGCACCGCCACGATCCCTCCGCCCCCCCATGCAAAGCTCCACACAGCTCAGATACTTCAGCCCGGCTTCGTTTTTTGCAACGCAAATCAGCCGGTGCTTAATATGCATCTATTTATGTGCCTGCAAACAAACAGAGCGGATCTAAAAAGATTCCGATGGCAGCAGGAAGATCCTGGGCCTCCCGTCTCGAGCTGCACTACATCCACAGGCCCTGAATAATTAATGGGCGCTTCACTGTGCTTGTTTTCACTGTTTATCAATATTTTATGTCACCTTCAGCACGGAAAACCACCGCCGCCTCAAACAAAGGGTCTGAATCGCTTTAATTTGCTACCTGGCGATTAATACTTGTCTGATTTTGTTTTTGTATAGAGATGCTGGCGGCGGATAAATCAGAGCTGATGACCGTTACTCATATTCAGCTAGGAGGTCAGGAGGGTTTCAGGTCACTGAATGTCAGGTGACAAATTCGTTCTTCAAGTGAGAGTCTGCAGAAGCTCAGAGTGGCATGGTTTGTGGCCATAAAATGAGTATAATAATGATGTTGTATATCAGTAGAATAGTCGTGGCAATTTTCGATATTTGCAATATTTGGGGCTTCCCCCCTGTCCCGTTACCCCTTGTGGGGCCAGCGTCTCCTCCTCCCGTCCCTTATCTCCCAGTTCTGCGGACACAGCTAGTTTACAAATAGCCCATTGGCCTTCCATCAAACGAGCCCTTATCTGAGTGCGTTTCCGTCAAAAATCTGTTCAGTCACTTCACGAGTTCTGTAGATTCCTTGAAGATTTCCAGCTTGTGCTCATTTGATAATTTCCCTGTATTTCAATCAAGAATCGCACAAACAAAAGCCGCCCCAAACAGGCCATTAGCATATTCAGATGTTTATGACACGCTTTGGCAGCAAGCCAGCTAGTATCTCTCTCTGCAAACTTGCTGTCAAAACACAGGGCCGCCGGGCTCTAAATAATACAGGCTTAGATGAGCCATAAATCTCTGCCTGCTTAAGGCAGCGCTAATCAACAGACTGAGGAACAGGTGATAGTGACAGCAGGCTACAGACTAGCTGAACACTGACAATGGCGGGCTACCCGGCCTGTACTGAAGGGAGTCCTTAAAGAGCTGGGGCCTTCTTCCTTCTTAAAGGAGATCAAGGAAGTTGCCCATCAGAACACCCCTCTTTTTATAGCCAAGTTTTCATTATGTGAACAGTTCCATTGACTAGAAGTAATGATGTTTTCTGTGGCTAATGGATCAAAAAACCTGATGCTGTGCAGGACATGCTTTCATTTCCACTGCAATGACCGACAGCCTTAATTTTCTATGCATTCATCAAATCCGTAATTCTCCGCTTTTTCCATTCGGGTGGCTGGAGAATTTATGACCCCCGGCTCATCGGTTGTGTGTCCAATATTTGGCTGAGTCAGGATCCACCTTCCCTGCTACGTGATTTATGCAGCAAACAAATGGTATAACTTCATGAAGATTATTTATAAGAAAGCTGCAGGGGAAAAACACACATCTCTCCTGACAGATTTCATGAAATTTAGAGTATCAGTTAGTGTTTTAGACAGTTTCTCAAAATATTCACTGTCTACACTGCCAAAGCTCACACTCCGTGGTTTTATTAAATGCCAAAGTTGTTACATTTTTTAAAAGTGCTTATGTTGCATGATAAGAAATGTCAGCAAAACTTTATAACCACATTCTTTACATGCAGGCATTAATTATTAATAAGCCCTTGTCCTTAATTTTACTGTTTGTAAAAGCTTTCATTCCATTAGCGTGTTGTTTATTCATTAGTCTGCCACCACCTGGGTCATCTCGCTAAGGATGTGCACATGCAACGGTTCAGTCATGACACAGGATGGTCCAAGTCGCAAGATCATCTGCCATGAGAAATATTTGTAAGAACCTGTAATCTGACCCTGGTGCAAAGACCAAGACAATGTGGAAGCTTGAGATCAGTGAACTACATGGGTCAATTTGACCCCAATCCTCCAACCTGATACTTAAAATACAGGGCTAAGAGAACAAGGGTATAACCTATCAATTGTTAATTCACATAAAGAAAAAAACTCAAAAGATCAAAAATCAACATTGTAGCTGGTCACTCAAAAAGATTCATATTGGATTTTTTTAAATACTTATCTCCACTGAAGGGTTTCTGATGGATAAATCAATAATGTGTTATTAAAGCTTTAAAAACATTTATATCTACTTGTTCTACCTCTGGGCCAAAGCACAACAGATTTTTTTCATTATCTTTGCAATGAAGAAGACGGACCCAATCAGCTCCTACCTGTGATGTGATAGCTGACTTGACGGTTGATGTCAGAGCTGTCATTGTCTCGTGTGTGCAACACGGCCACCACCTCGCCCGGGGGGTCGCTCTCCCTCACTGCCCCTCTGTAGTAGTCCTCCACAAAACTGGGTGGATTGTCGTTGACGTCTGTGATGACCACAGTCACCGTGGTGGTGGAGGATAGGGTGATCGTCTCACCGAGATCTGAAGCGACCACAGCAAAGCTGTACGATGGGTGCATCTCGTGGTCCAGATCTTTGAGGGTGGAGATCCAGCCCGTGTTGCTGTCGATGCTGAAAGTATTTTGTTGCGATTCCACATTTGGTGTGGGTGCCAAACTGTATGTAACCTGTCCATTAGCACCCCAATCGGGGTCCAAGGCACGGACTTGTATTACTCTTGTACCAATAGGTATCCCTTCCATGACTGTTGCCTCGTAGGAATTTGATTCAAAAGAAGGTTTGTTATCATTGAGGTCTAGGACTTTCACCTCAACATCTACTGTGGAGACAGAGTCCATCCTGGCTTGCTTCATAGTAGCCGAGACCTTAAAGTGAAAGGCATCGAGGACCTCATGATCCAGGGGCTTGTCCAGTTTGATGAGCCCTGTCTCCTTTTCCACCACGAAGATGCCTTCCAGGTTGTTTTCCCTCATCTCACCACTCACGATACTAAAGATGGCACTGTGGCCCAGAGTCAGGTGGACCGAGCCTAGTGCTGCCCCGATGGGAGTATTCTCAGGGACGGTGAAAGAGTATTGGGGTTGGGTGAAAGCTGGGATTGGGTTCTCTGAGGACAACACATGGATGTACACTGACACCAAGGAATGCTTAATAGGGATACCGCCATCAACGGCCTTCACAAAAAAGGACAGGATGGAGTTTTTCAGGTGGTTGAAGCTACCCTTTGTAACCATCCAGCCATTGTCTGGATCGATCTCTAGGATGTCCACCACAGGGACGTGGGCCTCACTATAAAGGGAGTAGGTAATCTTGGCATTGGCTCCGTCATCTGAGTCATAAGCCTGGATCTGCGTGACTAAGAAACCCTCACCTACATCTGATTTTACACTGGCCCGATACTCGACGGCACGGAATTTGGGAGCATTGTCATTCTCATCCACCAGAATCACCCTAACGGTGCAATAGGAAGCTCGTCCACCACCATCCAGGGCCATGACAGTCAGGACAATGTCCTTATTTGCAGGGTTCTCGCGATCCAGCTTCTCTAAAGTTGTTATCTGACCATTGTTGTCAATGCTGAACTGGTCCTTAGCCAGGTCATTTATAAAGGAGTATGTCACTTGACCAAATGGTCCTGAGTCCATATCTGTGGCTTTCACCTGAGTAACTCTGGAGCCAATGGCAGCGTTTTCTCGGACTTCTGCAACATATACATTTTGGCTAAACACTGGGCTATAGAGATTGGCGCCCAAAACTCTGATGTGGACCTGAGCAGTACTGGTGAACACGCCGTCTGAAACAGAAACATTCAGACTGTAAACAGGATCCATCCTCGGCTTGCGGTGGTTGGACAGGGTAATGATTCCTGTTTTGCTATCCATGGCAAAGCTCATCCTCTCATTGCCAGACAGGATACTGTACTCCAGCTTATCCAGATCAGAGCTGTCTGCATCAGATGCCTGTACACAGGTTACAAAGTGCCCTTTTGGTGCAAGTTCACTCATATATGACTCATAGAGCAGCTGGTTAAATGCAGGAGGGTTGTCATTCATATCGTTCACGACAACAGTGACAGCCACCTCACTACTTAAAGCTGGGAAACCATTATCTGTTGCTCTAACAACGAAGTTGTACTCCTGGATCAGTTCATGGTCGAGGAGACGGGCTGTCAAAATGAGTCCACTGCTACTGTCAATGTGGAAATGATCTGTGCTGTTGTACATATTGGAGAAAATCTGATATCGCACAATATTGTTCTTATCTGAATCCTTGTCTTTTGCCACGACCTGAAGAACTGGAGTCCCGATCATAGATGTTTCGGACAGAGTTGCTTTGTAGAACATCTTTTCAAACAAGGGAGGGTTATCATTCACATCTACGATAGTTATATCAACGTCAACCTCTGCTCTGGCTCCTGTTAGATAGTCTGTTGCTCTCACAATCAATCTAAACATGGGACTGATTTCATAGTCTAGTGAGTTAATAACACTGATAATGCCGGTGTCAAACCCAATGCTAAACTGAGAGCTGGGATCCCCATCCACAATGGTGTATATAATAGCTTGACCTTCAGGGCTGGTGGCATTTATACCGAGAACTGGAGTGTGCACTGCAACATCTTCATTGACCGAAATTGCATAGAATGACTTGTCAAAGACGGGCATGGCTTTGTTTACCACGGTGATCGGAAATTCCACCATGGTAGACAGAGGAGGATGGCCACCATCTCTGGCATACACAAGTACTTTATACTCTACATTTGACAAATCTGATTCAAAAGCTTTTTTCAGGCGGAGGTCACCATTGAGTCTGTTAATCTCAAAGTGCCCATAATCATCCTTTAAAAAGTAGGACACTTCACCATTGATTCCTTTGTCCTGATCCACAGCTGTGACTCGAAATATCGGGGACCCAGGTTCAGCCTCTACCTGTACGGCTGCATAGTATGGAAGACTGACGAACACTGGTGCATTGTCGTTGATGTCCTCCACTTGTACCTTCACCACTACCCTCGCTACCCTCAGGTGGTCATGCTCTCGGCTCGCCTCAACGACTAACTCATAGAACTCTTGTTCTTCCCGGTCAAATGGAACTCCAGTTGTCTCTATGACTCCAGAGGTGGATTTAATTTTAAACTTAGTCCCAGCATTCAGGAGACTGTATTTCAGGGGCTCGTTGAGTCGGTGTCCCACTGCATTGACCACAGCCACTGTAGTGATGTTAGTGATATTCTCCTGGATGGAAGTGGAGTACAGACTGTGTGTAAAAAACAGACCACTGTCCATGGCCTCTTTGACTAGCACGGTGACCAGTGCCGTGCTGGAGAATTTACCATCGGAGACCTTAACATTGAATCTGAAGCGGTCTTTGGAGAAATTGTTGTTCTTCACAGTCAGAATACCACTGGCAGGTTCAATGTAAAAATGCTCCAAGTTTCCATCTGCAAGTGTGTAGGTCAATTCCGCAGGAACGTTAAGGTCAGGATCTGTGGCTTTAACCTTTAATACCTCCACGCCAACATATGTGGGAAGCAGCAAGACAGTTTCATATGAATCCTGGGAAAATCGAGGAGGGGAATCATTAGTGTCAATCACCTGGATGGTGACCTCTGTGGGGCTTTCAGCAGTCAGCTGGGGCTTTCCACTGTCTCTCACGTGCACGTGGAATCTGAATTGAGCAATTGTTTCATGATCCAAGTTGGCAATGGTTCTTATAGATCCTGTGCTTGAGTCTACGGTGAAAAATTTCTTTGCCGTGTCCTCCACGATCTGGTACACTAAGAGAGCATTCTGATTTCTGTCAGCATCTGTGGCTTTTATGACTAATGGGCTGTTGTCAGTGCTCAGGACCACACTGTTTATGGGTGCCTCCTCGCTGATGCTGCCCGCGTACTGCAGCTGCTGAAAGATCGGGGAGTTGTCGTTCTCATCGACCACCTGAATGTTGATGGTGACATTGGAGGCCATCCCCGCCATGTTGGAGGCTTGTAGGATTAAGGTATATGACGCAGTGTTTTCATAGTCAAGGGGTTTCTGGGTGGTTATGACTCCAGTATACTGATTGATCCTAAACCTCCTCTCTGCGTTGCCAAGCTTAATGTCATAAATCAGGGTGGACTGACTCATGGCACTGACTGCGATAATAGATGTGCCGATGGGTGTATTCTCGTTGACCTCTGCCTGGTACTCCTTCTGGAGAAACTTGGGGCCTGCATTGTTGGACAGGGTAACGGTGATTCGCACCATAGTAGTCGTACTTAAGGGTGGCAAGCCGTTGTCCGTCACACGGACTGTGATGACATAGTGGCCAATGGCTGTGATGTCCAACTCTCGGGCGATGGAGATGATTCCCAAGACTGGCTCAATCTGAAAGGTGTTGGCAGTATTTCCTGTAGAGGACAAGAATGTTGCCATTTTTAAAAGAAAAGAAAACATAAAACTTGTTGGCAACAACTATTTTGCACAAATCTAGCAAAGAATCAAAACATTCTCTGACTGTTTTCTGAGGAGGCATTACGGAGAATAAGGAAGGGACCGGTACCCTGTACTCACCTGCCTCGATGACGTAGCGGAGCTCCGCGTTGTCCCCCTTGTCCTTATCTAACGCGGTCACCTGAAGGACGGCAGAGCCCACTGCCGCAGATTCGTACACGGACCCCTCATACAGGGCGCTGGTGAAGTACGGGATGTGGTCGTTGGCATCCTCAACATCGACCAGGACCCGTGCTAGGTTCCTACGGTAGGGGAACTCCTGGTCTTTTACCTGAGCAAGGGAATGGGCGGGAAGAGAAAAGAATAAGGTTATACATAGGGAAGTAGAAACTAATTACACTGTTAGTAGCCTAGTAGGCTAGGAGCCTAAAAAGACTGATATTTATATCCTATATGACACCTCTAATAATTGTTTTATGAAATGCTTTTCCAAAAGAAGGTATAATGAAAAAAAATTAAATTATTGCTGCATAATGTGAGAAGCTTGCACAACAGTAGCACATTAGCATAATGACTGGGGCAGAGGGCTAGATGCTTACTTAATATATGAGTATGTGAGAAAAGCTATTGGTGTCTGAGACGTGTCCCAATGGGAGATGTTTCATAATACTGTCACAAACATCTGTGTTTTTAAACACTTCCAGTATATTATCCTAACCCTGGCACAGCATATAAAATATCATGGGATAAACAATGACTGGGCCAACTAATTTCATAACTTCATAAAACACCATCCCCTATATAAACCCAAAGAGTTTCCAAAGCATATTTGCACAAAAACTGCACATTCAGTTATTTGCAGACAAAGCAGCCGGTGTTTACGGTTACAAACCCAATTACAGGAGGGGGTGAGTCAAACCTATTTGCACAGCTACCGTTTATGGGTAATTGTTTTTGCGTCCTTTGTAAAGCCCGCAACGGCCAAAGGCTCACAGAGAATGACCAAATTCGACTTAGTTTAAAAATGAGATCATAATCAACGGTAAATTTAAGTAGTTTGTTTAAACTCTTCAGCCATAATACAGCCTTGAAGTCAAAACCCTTCTTAAAGAACAAATTTCAAATCATATTTCAATGATGTGAGTCTAAACAAACAGACGGATATCAAAATGAGCAAGATGCTATATGGGAACGCCACTTATCCAATGAACAAATGTTACCACTGAAGTCGACCTGAAAATACGAGGCCGAATTCATGGCATATGATTTATCATTAAAATGGAAAAGGGGGATATTGTGACCGTCAGGGATGAGGCCACACCCCCACCACTGACCATGACAGTGAGGATGTGCTGGGACCGAGCCTCGTGGTCCAGCCTCTCGGCAGTGTAGATGGTTCCGGTGGATGGATCCATCCTAAACTTGCGCATGCTCGTGGGGTCGATGGTGCTGTGGATGGAGTAGGTCAGCCTGTGCTTCTCATCTCGGTCCGTGGCCAGAACCTGGACCACCTCTGTCTCAGCTGGGGTGTCCTCTGAGATGGACACGTCGTAGGTGGGCTGGGAGAACACGGGCCCGTTGTCGTTGTTGTCCATCACTGTGATGTATACCTTGGGGGGGGGGGGGGGGGGTTGGGGGGACAACCAGGAAGTTAATACCTGTCTGGGGGAAAATGTCTTTCAAGAGACAGGAAAGAAGGTGCTTTGTGGAGGCATCTGCTGGTCTGCTGCCATTCACATGTTCCGCGGAATGTGCCGGCAAACGACTGTGTGGGCGGATGGTTCATTTCCACAGCAAGCATATCACTGACGGGCTTTTCTTGTAAGTGAGCTGCTCTTCTGGAATTGGTTCCTTTCCGTACATGAATACACATGCAAATACGGACAGAAATTAAGCAGCTTCTTCATCACAAGGACCCGTTACATAACGAACGGCACACGCTGGGCCTAAATCTAAATTTAAGGACGCTAACAGCGGTCGCCTTCCGCTTTTAAAAACTTCCAATTTCCAACAATAGCAACACGCGGCGCCACCATCTGCAGCGCTCCGCCGCTGACCTGGAGGCCGCGCGAGCCTCGGTGTGCTGGCACGCCGCCCGCTGGCTGCACGCAGGCCGCGGTTAAACGGAGGTCTCCACCGCTCTCCCACCGAGCCACTTGTGTCCGCGGAAAGAGAGGGGCAGTGCCATTGTTTTGGACCAAACGTGGTGAGATAATTAATCAAGATTTCCCATCTCACACCCAAAATAAACCACAGAGCTCTGCTCGGAAACCAACTCGGGCTGCGTTGAGGTCCGCAAGCAGGGGCCACAGTCCCTCAGCGTGAACACACGCGTGACAGTCGTGTCCGCAAGAGCAGCCGTGGGTGTTTCTGGGCAAACATGGTGCCAGCGGCTTTATGAAGACAGTACACATCGCAGGACAGAATACAAAAGCCCCCACCAGTCCGCTGGTGACAGCCAACTGGGGACACGATGTCAGGAAGGGCAAGTTTGACATTCCCCCCTAATGAAAGGTGATGGACACTCAGTCACTGGAAAATGTCAGGATATACATCACAAATAATTCCTGTCAAAACACTCCTTGGTAAAGGGCTCACACTGCCACAAACTGGTGCAGTTTCCATCTGTGATATTCACTTAATTTAACCAATAAGTGCGTATCTTTAAGAATAATGGAAAGCAGTAATGCAGTGCAATTAACATGGCTTTATTAGTAACAGCCCCTGCAATGGCAGACCAACGGGCTGAGCTAATTATGGTATGCTCCCTCGCTCGTACGGGTAAGCCCCCCCCTACCCCCCCGCTAGACAGCGGGAGCGGTAATTAGTCCGGTGTCGTGGAGTGCCGTCTCAGTGATGGCGAACAGAAGATCTTGGCTTCAATTGCCATTCATCGTTTTTTGGATTTGTTACCGATGTCTGGCCAGGCTTCCATAGTGGCAAGTGGGGTAGTTGAAAAGAGGGAGAATCAGAAGGATCTGATGCCCAGGTAAGGCGGAAAAAAGGAGGAGAAATGGAGGAGAAGAGGAGGCAATTCTTCAGCCAGTCCGGTTCACTGCTGGGCTCCTCTCCAGCAATACTGGAGCACACACTGACGATGGCCCAGGCTGCATGTGAAACATTACTGAAATATTTACGCCCACCTCAGGCCAGAGAGGGAAGTTAGATAAATTACTGAAAACTCCGGAAGGTGGAGTGCATTGCCCAACCCGTCAAAGTCAGGCTTCCCAAACTCAGCAAACTCCAAGCACAGTCTGTTAGGGAGGGTCTCATGCTGTAAACCCTCTGGTTTAGAAGACAAGACAACAAAGAAATCACTCTCGTTTGAGAAAGTAGCTGAGTGTTGGACAAGTCCCTGAGGGAATGTCCCCCCCCCCGATCCAAAAAACCAAGCTAAACAAGAATATACGGAGTAATACCTGAAACCCCTGTAAACATCTCTGAATACTGAATTGATGGCAAAGCAGAGACTCACTTAGCTGTCAGCGACAGGACTGGGATGAGGATCAGATCAGCTCTATGAGTGATTGGGATTTTGTTTCGGAATTTTTTTATTAACATTAATGGACTTTGCACTTTAAGTAACCTGCACACAGGACTATTATACAAAAGTTAACAGTAGAAATGGTGATTGAAATGGCTATGAAGTCTTTAATAAATGCTTTAAGTCTTTAATATAAGTCTTTACTGTAGTAGGTTTCTCACAAGCCGAAAATTCAGAATCACTTTGCGTGAATTACAGTGGCACCCGCCCTCCAGGCTCATGCACTGGCCAGAAAAGACCCTTGCTTTCTTTTGAGGTACAGACGCCTTTGTGGTCCCGGGCAGACGCTTATCTCTCACGGCGCTCTTTAGGATGCCGGCCGCGTTAACTGGCCGCTCGGTGCGTTACACGGCGCGTTATCTGTCCCAGCAGATGGAGACGCTGCCACAGCTGCTGATTCTGGGGCGTCTCCTGTCCTCCTGGCCACTACAGCGTGACGAGATATTCCCACGGCTCAGAGGGAAAATAGCAGGCAAAGGTAACTGAAGATGCTGGACAGACAGACGGGCCAAACGGCCGATCGAATGGACCAGTACCAAAGTTAATAATGTTAATCATTACTACAATTAATTACGTAACTGTTTCATTAATTCAGGTTATGAAACTTGGGGCAAAGGTGTTAATTTGCTTTTTTCAAACAGGTGGTTCCTTTTCCCTTTTGACACATTGTGGAAAATCCCACGGCGACACTTTGACAAAGAGCCAAGAGAAAACTTCGATTTTGTTTTGTCTGAGTTTAAAGCTCATGAAAGGAGGAAAAATGAGCAGCAGAGGCTTGGGGCTGTAACTGCCTAAAACGTCGACCTTGACCGGCCATGAATTTTACAGATGTATGATGTAAAAAAGGACGTCGTCACCTTGATGCCGTGATTGATCCTACCAGGCGACTGACTCTGTGATGTGTTCTTGACAGACGCCTACACACGTCACACCTCTGCCCCTCTGAAGGGCGGCTCGTTAAAGCTTTCCGAAATGAGTTTCTGCGCCCTTTATTGCAGAAACGGACCATCGCTCCCCTGTGCCCCCAAAGGAGTGGATGACAGATGATGAGGAACATAGACTCCGGGACAGGCAGTTCATTGGCGGGAAGATGAAGGGGGGGGGGGACTTGGTGTCATGCCGGGTTGCAAGAAGGATGAGCTACAGGTGAGAGAAGTGGAGCAGATCCAGGCCGTGCCGAGAATGGCCGTACTGACGGGATACAGATATGCCATGGGATGGAATGTCAGGAATGGAACAACGACAGTAGGTGTGCAGGTGACTGTGTGGCATAAGAGAATTACAGTCAGACCACAGCGTTCAGGCGAGATGGGGAGTTACAGTCAGACCAGAGTGTTCAGGCGAGATGGGGAGTTACATTCAGACCACAGTGTTCAGGCGAGATGGGGAGATACATTCAGACCACAGTGTTCAGGCGAGATGGGGAGATACATTCAGACCACAGTGTTCAGGCGAGATGGGGAGTTACATTCAGACTACAGTGTTCAGGCGAGATGGGGAGATACAGTGAGACCTCAGCATTCAGGTGAGACAGGGAGTTACATTCAGACCACAGTGTTCAGGCGAGATGGGGAGTTACATTCAGACCACAGTGTTCAGGCGAGATGGGGAGTTACATTCAGACCACAGTGTTCAGGAGAGATGGGGAGTTACAGTCAGACCACAATGTTCAGGCGAGATTGGGAGTTACATTCAGACCACAGTGTTCAGGCGAAATGGGGAGTTACATTCAGACCACAGTGTTCAGGCGAGATGGGGAGTTACATTCAGACCACAGTGTTCAGGAGAGATGGGGAGTTACAGTCAGACCACAATGTTCAGGTGAGACAGGGAGTTACATTCAGACCACAGTGTTCAGGCGAGATGGGGAGTTACAGTCAGACCACAATGTTCAGGCGAGATGGGGAGTTACATTCAGACCACAGTGTTCAGGCGAGATGGGGAGTTACATTCAGACCACAGTGTTCAGGAGAGATGGGGAGTTACAGTCAGACCACAATGTTCAGGTGAGACAGGGAGTTACATTCAGACCACAGTGTTCAGGCGAGATGGGGAGTTACAGTCAGACCACAATGTTCAGGCGAGATGGGGAGATACAGTGAGACCTCAGCATTCAGGTGAGAGAAGGAGTTACATTCAGACCACAGTGTTCAGGCGAGATGGGGAGTTACATTCAGACCACAGTGTTCAGGCGAGATGGGAAGTTACAGTCAGACCTCAGCAGAGTTATGGTCCGAGCAGTTGTCAAGCAACACGGGGAATTATGGTCAGACTGCAGTGTTCAAACAAGACATGGATTTATGTTCAGACTGCATTGTTTAACTGAGACAGTGAGTTAAGATCAGACCATCAGACCGCAGTGTTTAGGCGAGACGGGGAGAAAGCACTGAGGTGACCGTGAGGGGTGTGGCTGGGTACCTGTGTGGACGCGGTGTTGGTGCCATCGGTCACATCGATGGTCATGTTGTAGAAGCACCTCTGCTCGGCATCCAGCGGCTTGGCGATGACAACGGTGCCCACCCCCTTCTTGATGTCGAACAGGCTGTCGTAGTTCCCACCTGTGGGTTGAGTTAAGGTGGAGACATCAGCGGGAGAGGGGGAGGGGAAAGGGACCCCCAGGGAGCTGCTGGGCACATGCAGAAAGAGCTTTATGGAAGACCCGGGGGGGGGGCGTTGGGGCTGGGTGGAAAGGGATTGGGGAGTGAGGGCCTTTTACTGGAGGGACCAGAATAAGACCAAAAACAGACTGCTTGTGGATTTATGGAGACAGCTGGGAAGGTGTGGCCCAGGATGGTGTTCGGGTGGGGGTGTACATGCACTGGGATCAGTGGGAGGGGGCCCTAGGCCTACAGAAACAGAGTGATGCAAGTAAATAAATAAACAGATAGAGAAACAAAGAAACTGCTCGTTTGGGAGGAAAAAGGAAGACGCCGAAACGAATAATAAACAAAGGAGTGTGAATTAAACGGACATTTGATTTATCCATTTAGCAGAGCAGCTGCAGTGTTGCGATGCTGAGATTCCGTCATGCAATACAGCATCCAGCCTATGCCACGTAACAGCACGGAGCCCTCCGACGCCATTAGCAGGTGCTTAGCTCCCATCCCGCCATGCGGAACCCGTCGGCTCTGACATTCCGCTATCCATTACCGCTACCCATAATGCATGAGCGCTTCCGGGGCTGAATATCACCAACAGTTCTCTGGACAGGTGCTAATTGTAGTTGTAAAAGGTAGGGGAGAAACACACCAGCCCCCTTCCATGCAAAAACAAACACACACACACACACACGCACACACACACACACACACACACACACACACACACATAAACATGCTCTGCACCCTGAACTCTTTCAATGCACCAGCAAAACAGAAGCAATGCTTATCTTGCCAAATCCAACCTGTGGTTAGTGAGGGGAATCACAGGCGGTAAGGAGAGAAAACTCGGTGTTATAAAAATCTGTGATGCCAATCAAAAAATGCCAGAAGCCTTGTTTTTCGTTTGGTTACTTATGGTTAAAGTTAGGGCTGGGTGGGGGTTAAGGTGCACTTTGGCCTTTGAGTCTGAGGGAAGTGTGTGAGTGTGCAGGCAGTCCTCTATGTCTGAGAGAAGCGTGTGAGCGTGTAGGCAGGCCTCCAGGTCTGAGGGAAGCGTGTGAGCGTGTAGGCAGGCCTCCAGGTCTGAGGGAAGCGTGTGAGCGTGTAGGCAGGCCTCCAGGTCTGAGGGAAGCGTGTGAGCATGTAGGTAGGCCTCCAGGTCTGAGGGAAGCGTGTGAGCGTGCAGGAAAGCCTCCAGGTCTGAGGGAAGTACATGAGTGTGCAGGTGGGCTTCCAGGTCTTAGGGCAGCATGTGAGCATGCAGGCAGGCCTCCAATTCTGAGGGAAGTGTGTGAGCGTGCATGCAGGCCTCCAGGTCTCCACCCATGAGGTTAGAGCAACTCAGGTTCCTGCTGGTGATCAAGACGTTTCACGTTTCCTCTGCACCTGAGAGGCATGAAGTGTCGCTCTTAATTTCCCATTCACAGTGGCAATTAACTCGTGGGGAACCCGTGAAGGAACCTTCCAGAAAACAATTAAGTGGCCAGCGCGTCAATTTGGTCCTCACTGACGACGTGCTAGTCTCAGAAATTAAACTGCCAAGACCGAACTTAATTAAACGCTGCTGCCGCTTTCAACAACATAAATTGATTTAAATAAGCAAATTACTCAGATTCAGAGGGTGCAACGGTAAATGGAATTAAGGCCGCGAGGGCGACTCTTCTCAAAACCCCGGGTTAACTTCACACAACGAGCTGTGCCGGAGTTTTGTAAAGAAGATGGAGAAAATAAATAAAACTCTTCTGGTATTAGCTAGGAGACTGAGAACAATTGTGTAAGAAAAAGCTTATTATCAAAGCAAAACTAGTTCTGTTCATTTATAAGCAAATTGTAAATGATTAAAGGGGAGGAAAAGGTAGAAAGAAAAATCACTCAGATTCATGTTCAAGTTCCAATAAATGGAGAAAACAGGAAGGGGAGAGGAGGGCTGGTGGGCTGTCCGTAGCAGACCTGGAGCCACGCCCACAACCCATCCAGAGGACGGCACACAGTGCTCGGTCCTGATGAGACCGGCCTGCTTCCTACCCAAGACTGAAAAAGAATATTCTCCTCTGTTAAATTACAGAGGAAACAAAACTCGATGCCGGGCTGTTATTAAACCCTCCGCTGAACGTGGAAATTACACCCTTACCCTAGAAGCAGATTACGGAGAGGAAGAGAAAAGCGTTGCTGTAGCTTTTAAGGGAAAACGGGCACAGACAAGCGGGCACAGACAAACGGGCAGATCGCAGCCCTTTCCCAGGGGCCTGTTTCGGAGAGAGCCTGCCCAACCAGAAGATCCCCCCCCACCCCCCCCTCAAAACCACTAGCTGGTATTCAGGCTTGGCTCTGCTTAACGGACTGTACTGGTCTGCTCTGCCACCTCCCAATAGCCAGAGGGAGCCAGACATCGGCAGGATAGAATAAAAGGTGATAGATCTGAAAGATTCACCTCCGCAGACCTTCATTGGTTCTGAGACCTGAACTCACATGACACAAACTCTTGGTTTTCAAATAATGAGAAGAAAGTCTGACTACACACATCCATCCATCCATCCCTCCATCCAATCATCCATCCATCCATCCATCCCTCCATCCAATCATCCATCCATCCATCCACCCATCCATCATGTAACTGCTTATGCAAGTCATTGTGGGGGGGGGGGGGGGGGGGCGCTTACGACGCTCACATTGGCTATAGCTTTAGCTACTGCTAAATCACCAGCTGTTTATATTACATTATTCAAGAAAAACTTACTGCAAATGTCCAAAAGTTTTGTGCATTTACAGCATAAGCATATGATTTGACATTTAATTTAGAAAGCGGCGGTTATGCTGTCTCGCGTCAGAGACCCAAACATGCCTCCTGTGCTCCCCAGAGGAGAAGGTGGGTGTTAATGGCCCTCTGATGGAGAAAAATGGTGTCCACAGGCAAGTCCAGGAGCTGGGAATTAATCACAGCTTTCGGTGTTATGCTCACACCTGCCGGCGTTTACCCAGGAGCACCTGGCCGCCTGCTATACCCCACCATGCTCTCACCCCCCCCTCCCATATTAGACCCCCGTGGTGTCATCCGTGTTCCGCCCACACCACTGATGCAATTCAGTTGGTATTGTGGCCGAATCCTCTGCACCCCCACACTGGAGAAGCTGTAAGCCCCCCCCTCAGAAGAGAACACCCAAGGCACTGCTTATATGCTTGTACCTCATCATCTCCCGTAGCAACCGCCCTGGCGCCTGTTAAACTCACGCGGTGTGTGAGGGTCGTCAAAGAACACTCTGTACGGCAGTCAAGTTATTTTTTATCAGATCAGCTCGACCCTGCCAACCTCAACCCCCCCAACCTGAAAAAAAAAAAAAACGGAAACACGTACAAACACTCACACATGCTGACAGTGCCTCAAACGAATGAACTGCAAGGTGAAGAGAAAGAAAAACACAAAAGCCAATTTCTAAGGCAGCCATTCGCATGCCCGCTGACAGACGATGTAACCAACAGCCAATCATGTGTCACCGGCCTGGCCTCCCCTGTGAAGAGGGGAGGGGCGAGCGGCAGGGAATGTGGAAATGGATGGGATAGAGCCGACGAGCGATGGGACAGGGAGACGGGCGCAGTTCAGATCGAACTGAGATACCTTCTGTGGAACAATTCCTGCCACAAGCTGTCTGTAGAATATAGAACATCTCCCGGGAAAATTTGCCACCTTCAAGGTGCGAAGCATTGACAGGAAAGAGAAGGGGAGGAGAAAGAAGAGGAAGAGAGGGGGAAAAGAGAGAGAGAGAAAGATGTGATTCCAGAAAAAGAAAAAGGCGAAGTCTGAGCAAAAGGAACGAAAAGGCACACAGCGGTTGAACAAAGCGTGAGGAGCAGGGCGGAGACAGAAGGTATCTTCTCACTGATAACACTTTACCACAACAAAAGAGGAGGAACGTGTACAGACGCAAAGCATGAAACAGCCAGCGCTGCGTTTCTCATGAGACGACTCACCACCTCCACTCTGACGAAAAAAAGTCAAGCGAAATTAAACAGGCATACAGAGTGTGTCCACACGTTCTGGGCACGTAGCAGATCACGGACATGCGGCGGGAGGCCACGGGCACACCAAGTCAGCGTCAGTGAGAAGCCTTTTGGAGATCACAGCAGCAACACAACAATGGTGTGTGGTGAGCTCAGGCCAAGGACAGGACACAACACTGACCCAGGAACCTGAAACTTCAGGGTCTTTGTTCTGGATGATTTGTAATCTAGTATAGTTTGTAATTCCCCATGATTTAAGGGATCTGACATGATCCCAGATTTTTGACTTGATCTCCGGGGTTGTATGCAGTGGGCTGCAGTGTCCTGTAGAGAATGTGACGTGAATTTTGCAGATTCGAAACCAGGTGTAGCTCAGATATGAGCACGACCTAATGGATATTGTGCGCGTCTTCTTCCCAAGGACCTAGTCACTTTGAAGCCTGGGAGCTCCATTGATAGCTGTGTACCATGCTGGCATGGGCATATTATGGGGTGTTGGTGCACTCGGAGCTGGAGACAGCATGGGGGCCCGTGGTGCCTCTGGGGTGTGTGGAGGGGGCGGGGCATGTTACTGCACACTTACCAGTGATGTCGAACCATAAGGGCGTGGTGCTCTGCTGCATGGAGACCACGCCCACAATCTCCGCCACCTTATCATGCTCCATGACGGTGAAGTTGTAGTAGGGCTCGTCAAACAGCAGGGGCACTGGAGAGGCTGGCGGCTTGCGGACCCACTCAATGTGTAGCCGGGCGATGGCAGACTTCTGGGGACGGCCGTTGTCGGTGGCTTTTACCTGGTGGAAAGGTAGGTGTGGAGAGCCTTGGGTGCCCAGTGCATCAGTTCCAAAGAAAAACATGGTACAAGCAGAGGATCTCTATCAGAGAGCGGTTTCGCGAGGACATCGTGAGGTTCCCTTGGGGTGACATTAATTGGCTTCGACCGCCTCACCCAGGATGCTGACTGGGTGAAAGTAGCATTTACCAGGAGTACGTCCAGGGGTGTTGTGAAGGGGGGGATTTTGGATGATTTCAAGAGCCTCTGAGTGACAGGAGCCCTAAAATATATGACATAGCATTGGATCGGTTTTGGTTGGGAGCCCAATATGATACACTTTCATGGAGCCCAAAATCTCAAGCCCTGAGTACATCATGAATATTACAATAACACCACCTTGAAAGGACCCTCACTCTGTGCGAACGGATCCAGTTGATGCTGGATTTCTGTTCATGGAAACTCACATCTGATATAACTTGTTACAGACACCCTCCATCTCTAGGGGGCGCTACACACGTGTGAACTGACCAGGTCAGGGCCATCACTACACCTTGGAGCTACCCCAAAGGCCAGTACGTACGGTAAGGATATCGTAACTGCCGGCGGTGAACTGCTTCCGGGACAACACCATGGCCGTCTTGGGGTCGATGAAGAACTTGCCATCCTCGTTGCCGTCCACGATGCTGTATGACAGGTCGGCGTTGGGCCCCTCATCCCTGTCGTAGGCGAAGACGCGGTAGATGGGCTCCGCCTTCTTCTTGCGTTCACGCTCGGACAGCTTGATCTGGTAAACCTTCTCGGGAAACTGTGGCTTGTTGTCGTTTTCGTCCAGCACATGGACGATGACCCAGACGGTGGAGTGCCGCGGGTTCGGTCCACCATCCGTCACCGTCACCTGTTCACGGGAAACCACACCCATGTTCACATTCTCGCATCAAGACTAATTACCGAAACAACACCCCCCTACTCCCCATGTGTCTCCCTGACTACTGGAACATCTTGTCATATTTGCAACACATATTTCTTCAGTTTCCTTTGATGTCATTTCCTGTATTTCGGCGACGAATTAATTTAGACACGCTGTAGTGACGCGTGGACGTTTCAACGACGGCAATGGTGATAAACCGCACCGACAAACACCACGCTTTACAGAATTTCGCACACACTTTCAAAAATACATCGATATTCATTTCACGCCTGGAGAACCACCTCAGTTAAGATAAAGGTGCAACTGTCTATGAAAATGGTGATGAATCCGTGCCTAACTTTCTTAGACCATTCAGAGAAGATGAGACAAACTGCAAGGTAGTAACACAAACACAATGTCTCACACAAACTGAATATACCCCCCACCCCCAGGCATGCCTGCAAGCCCACATAATGCAACAAATCTGCCCCACCCCCTGCCTCCACCCCATATGAAACGAGGCCTAAAGAGCCCCAATTAACAAATCTCAGGGCCCGATACGATTAGGACAGTCCCATTAAAATATTAACCCCAAGTACTTTTTAGAGGTCATTTACATAAAGATAAACCTTTGCTTTATGCAGTAACCCGCTCTCACCCACCCACAGGCATTTGCAGCCAAATGTCTCCTAAGCACTTGCTATTTTTCCCCAACTTTCTCCAGGAGACGCCTCCCTTAATGCCAAGTTTTACCCGAGCTGCTGTCGCCTCAGCGTCACAGCCAGCTTGGTGACACGCCGCCCCATCTCCCCACACAGACCAGACGGGGCGCCCAGATTGGAGTAAATTATCTTGCACCCCTGTGCCATTCATCCAAATTAAGCCCGCCCGATAGACACATAGATGTAAACAAAAATCTAACTAACCCTAACGTGAAAAGCAGAGGAACACGATTATTTTCACTCAATACTCATACAGGCTGTTTTTTTTCCCCATTCCAAGAAGCCTAGAGGCATGCTGGTTAATCATGATTAGACACGCATATGAAATTATGAGAAGAGGTGGAGATGGTAATGATACAGGGAACTGGGCCTAATTGTTTATCAGCAAGGCTGTAGAATAGGTGGCTGTGAAGATGCCCGTCTGCTCATTTCAACCCCCATGTTTTGGAGGAAATCAGATATGAGAAAAAAAAGAGACAGGTGTCCTGGACAAGAGGTGCAAGTGGGAGGACGGATAGAGAAGGTGGTTAAAGTATGGGGTAAGCAGAAGGCAGGCTGCATACCACATCAGTCCTGACTCACCAGTGCCCATAACGGGACTGTGGGGAAATGTGTGCCCCCAGTGCATTGTGGGAAATTACATTATCACTGTTACTGAGGTAGGTTATCGGTCTTAAGTTTTGCCCGTATAGCTGAGTGACTCACATCAAGGGCGTACGAGCAGGCCTTACTTCTGGGACAGGAACATTCTGGCTACAAGATTTGTCCTCCACCATGGGAGCTGCCCTCTTTCAGACACAACAAGGAAGCCAGCTGGCGGTCTCTGGGTATGATAAGGATAGGGGGCGCTGCTGTGCTGCGTTACTGGATGCAGTTGACTCCTCCTTTTAAACTGAGGATGCTCATCGGAATTTCACAAAGGGTTCAATGAGAGGTGACAGCGAGCTCATATTTTACCTTAAATACGTTTCGAAACAGAACATCTCAGTCAGTGGAACAAGAGAGAGCGAGACAGTGAGAGTGAGCTTGACAGACAACAACAGAATAGAATAAAGGAATACACAGAACAATTGAGAATAGATGAAGATAAAGTAATAATAATAAGTTTTATTTATATAGCACCTTTCTCACACTCAAGGACACTTGAGTAGAAAAGATTAAATGGAGATAGAGGTACAGAAAGAAAAGTTGTAAATGAAAAAGAGAAAGACTGGTAGACACTAATGAAAGAATTGCCTTATTGGGTAGGTGAAAATGGACAGAATTTGTATCAATGAGAAGCGATGGATGAAAATGAGAGTGCATTGTGGGAGGTGGGTGAAGATTGTGTTTCTCTTCACAGGGCTGTGGCTGTGAGGCGTGATTCAGCCTGATGGTCATGCTGAGGGAGCATTACTGAGACGGCTTTCCAGAGGGGCTGAGAGAACATACCCCAATCCAAAGCGAAACGACAAAAGGCAGAATGGATCACGGAAAAGATGGCAAGAGACGAATCTAATTATCGGCATCTCCCTGCTGATCGAAGCTCAATCTGCCTCATTAGCTCAGGCGGCCTGTTTCTCTGACAATCACAACCTACCAAACGAATCCTTTTCATTATAGAGAGCGGAGCCCGCACACACTCCTGGGAACCAGTACGGGGCACATTTCTGGGACCAAAACACACCATTAATTCCTCTTCCGACATGGCAATCGGTATTGTAGAATAAACATCTTTCTATTTTTAAACCAAAGGTTCAATATGTCCAGCAGCTGTGCTCATGGTACCTCGACTGTGTTCAGGGCTGACTGAACACAGATTGCAGCTTTCAATAATCACCAGGGGTCCAAACAGCCTGACATCTGCATTTAGCATCTGACAGTAGATGTGCAGTTTACTTACTGATTTAATACAGATGCTTCTCGAATACAATTCCCACTCACTTGCTAAATCATCCGCTCTGATGGCCAGGCGATTCAGCCAAAAATAAGATGAGTATCTGATGATCTTTCCTGGGACTTTAACTGGCACACAGAGGTGGGGGTTATTCCTGAGAATGAGCGACAACAGGCTCACAAAGCCCCCCAGTCCGAAATGGCTGCTCGGCTGCTGTGTGGGTTTCTGCAGCGGAGCACCAGATCGGCAGCCTCGGCCAAACGGATGTAACGTCATTCCGGGCTCCGTTTCCCGGAGCTCTAAGGTGAAGAGGCTGTCGGGCGGAGCAGCAGCTCGGCACAGGAGTGACTCAGCGGCCACAGTCATCCTCACACCAAATGTAAAAACAGTGCACTGCTGACCAAAGGGCCTCCCCATAAGCCCTGCTCTGTGAGGAGGCTCTCACACTCCTGCCGAAAGGAACCCAATCACTCGCTGCTTAGCCTTTTCTGGTTCCTTTACACTGACATAAACTTTACAAAGGGCGCCCTGGGGGTGAAAAAGCAACTCTCAGAAATCATTCAACTGAACCACATCCCCAGCTCTTAAAAATTAACTCAAGGATTTTTTTCTGGGGGGTTGTTCCTATAATCAGAAGGTCATTGGTTAAAATCCCGAGCTTTTCACTGGCATGTGATGCGCCAGCTAGACACCAAGGGCCTAAACAAACACGCCGCCCCCTGCGGAAGATAGGAAGTGGCCTCAGATTGAATGGGGGCAGGAAACAGCGTGTCTGGAGCGGGGGCCTCCACTCCAGCCCCCCCAGGGCCCACACATCAACAGCGTGTGAGGAAGAGGGAAACCCGCTGGAGAGACAGCGGGTCCGGCAGCGGCTGCCCGGCGGGTTGCAGCTTGTCTCATGACCTAAACGGCACCCTCCGGTGAGCTCTGACAGGGAGGCTGTGTCACCGTAAGTGGTGGGAATGTTTGATTTATACCCCCGTCTCACTAGCGGAAGGGGGCCTGTCCCGCACGGACAGCTAAACAAAGCCCACACTGCCTGAGCTGAACGTGCGGAAAGTTGACCCCTCTCACCTCCCCTGGGTGCTGGCAGGTTTACTGTTCCACAGGAATGCCCTGACCCGCCTACTAATCCCCCACCTGCTCCAGCTGGGCTCAGGATATCTGGGTTCAGCTGGGCTCAGATCCGGCGTCACATTGTTCCGCCACAAAAGCTGCATGACATGCGGGAGGCGAGCCCTGCGTAACCCCGGGGGTAATTACGCGCTTCGGAGCAACACGCACCACCTCCGAAAGATCTTATCTGGCCTTGCCTATAAATGCTTCCTGTAACCTGCACTGCAAAAATCCCCCCCCGAGCGAAGTGGGACAGCTGATCCGACCACAGGAATGCTGCAGAGACCCCACCAGCAAAGCCAGCTGTCCATCTAACTGGACATCAGGACAGCACTCATTTCCAGCTTCAAGGTGTTGGGAGATCAATCCAGGGTTGGGGGGGGGTTGTGTTATTCTTCATATTAGGTAACATACAGGCCTGTGCAACTGGAGACACTTATTAAACTGGTTGATGAAGGGAAGGATTTAGAGACATTGGTGTGTTTTACTGCATGGGGCACAACACTGTTTTCTTGCTATTACTGTACTTCAATCCAGATATCAGCCACGTGCATAACCAGAATTGGCTTTTATGATCGCATTCAATACTTCGTCTAATCACAGGGGTTGGGGTGAGTTGGGGGGTTGGTGGTAAAGTCAGACTGACTTGTGGTTCCTCCTGGCGGACCCCTCGCCATGGGATGAAGATGACCCCGACAACAGGCCACTCGCCTTCATCATCAGCGACGCATGCTGGCAGAAATGACAGGGAACAGACAGGAACCTCCCACTCAGCCAGACAGGTAGGTGAAGGATCGAATGGGGGGGGGGGGGGGGGCAATTTCCATACGGATTCTATGTCATAAAAGCTCTCCATTCCCAAAACAAGACAGACACATAAGCAATTCTATTGTCTCTGCCAAAGATGCGTGTTAATGTCAACGCACAACAGCATGCTCCCCCCACCCCCCCGAAAGCCCCACTCAACCTGAGAATATAGGACAAGGTGTTTTTGGCAGCGCTGTAGCAGAGGTCTTCCCCAGGAGCGCCATTCAGCACGATCGAAAGCCAAAATCAGACACGCCGATAATGGACCAAGCGTACGACTCAATTCTCCACTTTCGTTTGGTCTGATTGAGTCCATTACGATGAAGCCTCGCTGTAATGCCAACCTGTTTCAGGACAATCTCGCCTAGATCCTCCGATGTCAGTGGTCGAGCACGGATATGGGGGGGGGGGGGGGTGTTCAGGCAGAGGAATGAGGGCCTGTGATGTGGGTCTGGGTCACATTACCATCCATCCCCATTATAGAGTGTGACAGGTCTGTATGCTCCCGCCCCCCCCCACACCATCACCAGCATGTGGGTGAGGAAGAACCAGATAAGGCTGGTGGCACCCGATCATTTCTGTGTTTTACTCTTAAGGGCCCCGGAAATGCACCAATTACAGCTGGCATCTCAGAAAGCCCCCACTCTCCTGCCCCAGGGGGAACTTATGAAGTCAGTGTGACACTCAGGCCCACAGAGGACCCTCGGAGACAGCCCCTCACCTCCAAAACGTGCTCCGTCTGCTGCTCCCGGTCCAGCTTCCGGGACGTTGTGGTTATCAGGCCTGAAAAAGAGGAATCGGTAACAAATCAGGACTCAGCAGATGGTCGGGTGGATTCTTAATATCAACACTATCAACTTGTATCTTCGCATAACTAGACTTTTACTATGGAAGTCGGTGCGAATTATGTAACGTGAC
The DNA here is from genome assembly GCF_023856365.1 of Brienomyrus brachyistius. Classification (NCBI taxonomy): domain Eukaryota; kingdom Metazoa; phylum Chordata; class Actinopteri; order Osteoglossiformes; family Mormyridae; genus Brienomyrus; species Brienomyrus brachyistius. The sequence continues at coordinate 22,267,061 of NC_064549.1, read as the reverse complement.
AAGTGCAGAAAACGATCCAAGCAGGAAGGCTTAAGAGGTGAGCGGAAATAGTCACGAGGTAATTATTGCCGTGTGTGAGGCGAGCATGAAAATATCCTCTACCTAACTGCTCCGACTCGACAACTTCATTGGTTTTTCATTGTTTATTGCGTTCACAAGAAGCCAAGAGAGGAGGCGCAGGACTCCAGGCAGCCTGAAGAGCCCGTCCTCCTCCGGCGGGGATCCGCGCTTCCAGATACGGTACTAGCGTTAGCGTGGCCGTGCGGGACAGGCGAGTAAGGTCCGGCCAAGGGGACGGCTTAATTAAAACTGGGGATAACGAGTACATGGTTTATTGTTACTGCTGGCATACGTACAACAGACAATAGAGAGTTTTAATTATGCCAAAATGTTTTCACAAGGGAGCTGAATACAATTACTATTGTAAAATCCGTTTCATTTCAGTGGGGGGGGGGGACATAAATATTCAGGCAGTGCACGGATGGCCACGAGAGAGACAGAGAAACCAATTACGCCGCGAGGCTCTCCACTGCACTCAGGCCAACATGCAGTGTCCTCCCCCGCAGTGACACCCCCTCAGCTCACTGCTGCCGTGGCGACCGCTCACGTGACGGACGCCCAAAGCTCGCCTGACTGTACACATCGGGGATATATCTGATAAATCCACACTCGGACAGAGGCAGGGTAAATTACAGATGCCCAATCGGGATGGTGGTGGGGGGTGTAAGGATGCGGGGCAGTGCAGTAACCCCCGCTGTAACAAACATATGTCACGGGTGAATCATAGCAAGTTTGGGAAAAAACAAAAACTGTTCCGGAAGACAAATAATTAATGTGCCCAGTGTCTCATCTCGGTGTCCACAGAAATGTTTGGAATAAAACCATGGCCCAAACCCCCCACCTCCCCATTTCACTCGGCAGTATCACACAGATTACTGACAAATCCATGGAGGCCTTTAAAATCAACGGCTCCCACTATCTGAGAAGAGGGGGCATGGGAGAGGGAACGGTGCGTGGTGCTCACCTCACCATACCCCCCCTTGCACTCTGCCGTAAAACACTGCCCCCTGCTGTCAACATGCGATCCCGCTACGTCACAGAAACTTCACACATCATAAGATCACTTATGAAAGTACCGCTGCCAGGCTTTACCATAACTGTGTTATTAACGAGAGCCAGTAGCGGTGCGTTAGACTTTGACCGACGATGCCCGCTGGAAATGTTCGCCCGCTTGTTGATCGATACGCTCCCGCGCAGGGGAGGGGGGGGGGGGGCTCTGATTGATCCTCTCATTGAATTGGCATTGGGATGCAGCCATGAATGCTGGGAACGCAGCACGATCATGAGAACCCCAACGCGGGGTAAGCTAGCTATCGCTAAACGTGCCGCACATATTCATACCGTTAAAATTATTTAATGCAAAACAGGCTCTTTTTTTTTGGGCAATCATATGGCTCAAAGGTTCAACTGTACGAAACAAGTGTTAAGTCACTGTGCCGATGGCTGAGATGCGTGTGGATATGTGCAGGTTTAGTTCCAGCTCAATGATCTGGCCACATAATTACTTTCTCAGCGAGTAACCACTTTCCTAACCCTGTGATTATATACTGAACTGAACTAATTTAGTCTCCTCCACTCAACAGCTGCCAGCTTTTAAAAAAAGGACTTGGAGAAACTGAGACGTGGCCTCACTGTGCAGCACCAGGAGGGGGCGCTCTCAGGTTACTACCAGGAGGGAGTACAGATGCGGTACAGATGGGGTCCATTCCAGGCACCTAGTGATGGCACCACGGCTTGGAAGCAGTAAGCATGATGCAAAGTTCACCCCCCAAGGGAACCTGTCCCACAGCCATGAGCCTTGAACCCCCCCCCTCACCTTTGAATGTCACAAATAATGACAGGAGTGATGTGGACCTGGACCACATTACTATTTGGCCGGGGTGGGCTCAGCCAATTCCGAGCTTTGTGTCTCCGCAGAGCGACCTAATTAAATCCCACCCCCACACTTTAATGGACATGCATACAGCCACACCCCCACGCACACACCTCCTTCTGGTGTGCCCACCTCCTCAGAGACTCCCCCACGCTCTCTCCCCTTCTGTGTACCAGCAAGGAGGAAATCCGGCGAATGTGACGGTTCCCACGAGTGCGGCGTCCTCGTCCTTCAAAGTCGCCCCCGCCGGTTTGTTTACCGGCCCCTCCCGCTCAGAATTCGGTGTCGAACTGCGGGTACGTCACGTTCATCCCACACCAGGCCCGGCGGTAAAAGGACAGCGGGATTGTGGGATATGGGCCATTCCTGTGCACATCAGTGCTACTGGGGCACCGAGACGTGAAGGAAACGGTGTCGGCAGGGTAATTAAATTAGAAGTGGGGGGGCTGGGGCTGCTGGCAGGCGATTCCGCGGCAGGCTGTGATCGGCGGCTCCTGCCCAACACGGATGGTCTGGGAGAGGGAGCCCGGAGACTTCATTCTGGCCGCCATGTCGCGGTTCATGAGGAGGCTAACTGGAGAACTGCATTCATACTGGACACCCATTAAAGTGAAGACAGGGGGGCGGAATGTTCCAGAAGGAAGAGTTTCAGGACAACAGGAAGCCCCTGACATGGCATCACGGTTCAAGTCCATTGGACCGGTCATCCAGATTACGGAGTTGGAGCGAGACAGAGAGCACAAGAAAAGACAGACGGCAAGAGAGAGAAGGAGAAAGAGAGAGAGAGGGAGGGAGAGAGAGAAGGAGAAAGAGAGAGAGAGGCAGTGACAGGGAGAGAGCTCCTTCCTGACCTACATTCGCAGCGAGATGCTGCGAGTCACAGATAGTTAACAAGCCATGACATTTTCCGGAACCGATCAGCCCTGGGATGCATACGGCATTTATTTTGACCTCTTTCCCACAGAAAAAAAGGGAGAGAAAATAAGAAAGTGGGGGTGGGGGGCAAGGGGGGAAAGCCTCCTCTAAACACACAGAGCTAACAGCACACCAGACGACAAGAATCGGTGATCACTCTCAACACCCCTCCTCCAGGACGCGCCACTAAGCTTTCTTTAACATCACTCCTGACACAACGGTGGTTCAATGATACCGAATCACCCACAGGACTCCACACGAGGAGCAGATACCTCTGGCTGCATTGGTTTGGCCACACGCCAAACACTGCCAGCCTGGTCCGACCACCATGATGCGTCGCGACCACATGCCCGGAACCTTCCATGATGTCCTGCAAATATCATAGCGAAAGGATCACAAGACACCAGTTAGCGGTGAACCGAAGTGGAAATTTTGGCTGATACAGGTAACTGATATATTTTTGTCTAATATTACCAATAACCGGCTAACCTCTGAGCTCCAGAAATCTGCAGTGAAGCTGCCGTCATTCATTCTTAATAGCCCATGAATGTGCGTCAGTGGCAGGCAGGGAGACGTCATCAAAGCAGCACCGACTTGGGAGGCTGTAGCGAGGCTCTAAGTGGCGAATGAGCCGATGAAAATCCCTCGTCCTTCACTACGGGAAATGACTGATTGTCCAATGAGATCTTCGCCATCATAAATGTACGTATGTGTTTAACTCTGATGCTGTTAACTTATTTCCAAAAGCAAAAATTTAGCAAGGAGTTCCTGGCCCATTCTCCAGAAGCTACTCATTCTGAGTCATGCAGGGAAATCATAGACTTTGTTGTCACTCCAGCAGTCAGGCACCTGGGGGCGCTGGACAATCCAATCCACTCCTCACACTGACGGAGGCTGCCAATCAACGAACTGACAGGAAGTGTATCTGAATAGAAGTTTCCGAGAGGGTAGTACTGCAGGGAATTCACATCTGAGAGATTCTGAAGCACTTACTCACTGCACGTGTCAGGAGTTAAATGAGAGGAATGGCTCATCATGTCAGGAACATGACGGATTTTAATCTTCAGATCTCAAACAGGCCTATTTGAAAATCTGACTATAGGCACAGCAGAAGTACGGCAATCAGGATTATTCTGCTAAATTGTATAAAATTAATTTATCTCCAGCGGGCATGAATCAAACAAATTAAATCTGCGAAGCGGCAGCGGTCGTCTCCATTCGCCACCCTCTGATCTCACACAAACACGATTTTGAGCGAGAAATCCATCCATCTTTCCTTGGGCATGAGAGCTGCTTTTGTCTCGCTCAAAGTGCGTGAACAACGGTGTCGGACGCTGAACGTACGCCCTCAGAACGCACATTTCAAACAGGATAACGGCACTTGGTCACACCATCTCTCATTCTGCTGGAACCCTTGACCCCCAAATCCCAGAAACACTATAACAATCAACAAGAACCTTCATTTTTCTCTAACAAACTTTAAAAAAAAAAAATCCATCCTCCATCCTCACTCATCCTGGTCAGGGCCATGTGACTCGCAGCATAAATATGTAGCTGACGCTTTTGTCCAAAGTGCCAAACATTTTTGTTGAGAGAGCAGGGTTAGTCAGCCCCTGGAGCAGTTGGGGTTAGGGGTCTGGCTCAGGGACACCATGACGACATCACTGACCAAGTCTCTGTCTTGTATGGGTGTCCAGTTAGGCTTCATATTCTCTACACCAGGGGTCTCCAACTCCGGTCCTGGAGAGCTACCGTCCAGCAGGTTTTCTATCCTACCCGGTTTCTGATGAGTCACACCTGCTCTCAGGTAAATACCAGGAACAGGTGTGGCTCATCAGAAGCCATGTGGGATAGAAAACCTACTGGATAGTAGCTCTCCAGGACCGGAGTTGGAGACCTCTGCTCTATGGGGACACTTCAAACAGTGAAAAAGTACAAAATAGAGTTATATTTTCAAACTGTGCAAAAGTCTTAGGCAAAGAAAATGTTTATGGCTATTTATCTTGGTAGTACGTGTATGTTTGCTCAGAAGGAAAAACAATTTAACATTATAACATATGCAAATGAATGGTAATGCAATAAAAATGAACTGAAAATGATTTTCTATTGTCTGAGAAGTTACCAGTGTCTAACTGAATGGCTAGATACACGTCGCTTTAGTTCCCATACCTCTCCTCAGGGGCACCTCAGCCATTCAATGTGTCGGTTAAATTTCTCCACCAGCTCAATTCATTTATTAACTTGATTTATTAAATAACTCAGTGAGTTAGCCAGACAAGGTGAAGTAGCGGTCGAGTCAAAAAGTACATGGGTGTATTGGACGGTCGCTACAAATACTGGGGTGATTTTAGGAGAGGTTTTGAAATGGCTAAGCTGACACACTGTGACGGACATAATGTCATAGTTTTACACCGACATGAAGATCATTTAATCATTACTATCTCTGAATGAGTACTGTATGCGGGACAGAGCACCTAGCAGTCAGAGTTGCCCCCTGCATCGCGTACATGGTCAGGCTGGCCGGGGTCCCTCCCCCACCGTCACACGGACCCTCAGAGATGTGCTGACCCAGAATGCGAGCAGGAAAGAGTCTCCTATTCACAGCGAGACAGCAAGTCATTTCATCACCACTCCCTTCTCTCTCTCACAGCTCGTTTTCTAAAAGTCGTCCAGCACAGGACTTTGTCCCCCAGGATTAATAGATTACCCTTGGGGTGGATAGTCTCCCCGCCCCCTCACATATTTATTTGTTTATTTATAAACCCCCCCCCCCCCCGGGTAAAAGGATGGGGCAGAGGGAGAATGGCCCCACGCTGGGAGCGATGGGGCCTCAAAAGGGCCAATCCGCTCTGCCTGGGATGACATCATGCTTTTTCCCTGGCCGTTTCAGAAAGGGGGCCTCGTGGTGGACATCAATCACTGCCCTCCCCCCCCCTTTCAGCAGCCGGCTCCTCTATTCAGCAGGACCCTGTCAGACACCCCCCTCCCTACCCCCAGAACACCCTGGCCCTCCATCAATGGCCCTTGGTGCAGCCACACCATCACCCACTGGGGCTCCATGCTGCAGTGTCAAGATCTCAAGAGATCACAAAAAGGGAAGGAAAAGAGACAATTTCCGTTAAAAGAGGCCTGCAAGCAAACAAGGAAACTTCTTCATTATCCCCCCCCCAACACCCCCACTGTCCCTTGGCTTACCAATCTCCTGTATATTCCAACCTCAAATCTGAGGAACTGAGGAATCTTACAAAGAGTGAGAGAATGCAGACCTGCCCCATGATAAAGACAGAGGTGCCCCGGGCCCCGGGGACAGACAGACATCCTCCAGGGGCCTCTGGCTCTCTAACGAGCTCCAAACCCCCGTGTGGGCCAGTCTGGTCATGCGTTGAGGTCGGTGTTCTGCTCTGCCATCAGAGCTTCCAGAAAGTTCCTACTTGACCGTCGAGTTGAAGGATTCAAAAAGTGATGTAACAAATCGAAACTGGACGACCGCTGCATCCATCTCACATGTCGCTCGTCTGCATGACCTTATCTTAGGAACTCCCTGCCTACTTTCCCAAGGACCATTCAGCCGGGACTTGAACCTTGAACCTTCAGGTCAGATGGCTTCACCGTGATGAATTACCTTTTTCTGGGGGGGAGGGTATGGCCCAGTGGAATAACCCTCTACTCGTGATTGAAAGGTCACTAGTTCAAGCTCAGCTTTAGGAGAATAGTCATATATCCTTGAGTTAGGTCCTTACCCTCAGAGCTCCTGGGGTGCTGCCCATTTCCTGACCCTGCACTGTGACCCCCCCCCCCCCAAACTTTCTCTCACTCACATGAGTGTCTATGTGTCTCATACAGAGCACGTTGGGGAAGACAAAAAGAAAATTTCCCCATGGGATTTAATCACATCTCTATTCTAGAGAGAGAGGGCAGCTTTCAGTGGTGTTTGGGTTAGTGCTCAGATGGGTTTTGTGAGGGTTTGTGGTCACCAGTGACTGCTAGAGGATGATGACTAAGATTTTCCTGGTTCAGTCTCCCTTGATCCAGCCTGGAGTTGCTGCTCTTCACTTACACGCATGGTTGGCTTCAGTACACTGTACTGATTAAGCTTTTTAGTTCACGCTGGTCAGCAACCCAGCACTGCTGCGTGCCTATAAACTGCCTTCCCCGCCTCTGTGCTTCCTGGTCTAGAAGCATCCGCAGAGCACGGCTGTAGGAATCCGCCCCGGAGCTATTCAGCAAAAGCGGTCGGACACCCTTGGCTTAAAAATCACCGGAACCCAAACAAACGGAGGCGTTTTTGTTAAGCCTGCCAGCGTTTCTGGCCCAAAATGACACGTCAGGGTGGCAGGTAGGGGACACGCTGACAGGTGACAACAATAATGTCATTGCTGGCACATGGCTGGCCAGCAGGGCAGAGCAGGGCACCAGGGCTGGTGCCCGGGATAGCAAGGTGGTTCCGAGGCACCATCGCGGGGCGACCGAACCAGCTGCTGCATGCTGATGGGAGGGGGGGAGTGCCCCCCCCAACACCACCTACGCACTGGACACACATGGTCATTAGGGGTGCCCTGTGTTTCTGCATATATTAATTACATCACAGATTGCAGTTACCGGTAAGTTCTGACATGACTATGGACCTTGCCGAAATATGGGCGCCTCAGTTCCTCCGGAACCTGCAGAGAGAACACGCCATGCAGCACCCAGGGAGGCGGTATCTATACAGCGGCTCAGCGAGTAAGGAAATGCACGCTGCAGGGAGCCAAAACAAAATGTGTGGTGGAGAGTCGACCTTGAGGGCGCTGGGCCCGGAAGGATGAGTGGAGAGAGTTGGCATGGGGAGGGAACAAAAAGACACACAGACACAGTGCATATATCCCTATCATAGTGAGGAGTCCCCCTAAATTTCTATGGGCAAAACCCGAATCCCAACTATGATAAGCCTAACCCTACACAGCGCTAACCTGAACCATAAGGAACCTAATAGAATAGAAGTCTGTTGGCATTTTTAGTCTTTTGACTGCAGTCATAGACTTTTGTAAAATGTAAAAAGGGAAAAATGTAAAAAAATGTAAAAAAAAAAAAAAAAGTTCAAAATAACAGGTTTTTATTACATTTGGTCCCCACGATGTAATAATGTAATATATAAATGCTCCCCTCCCCCCGGCTCTAATGACCCTTTTGTGACTGAACTGGCAGTTTTCACGTCACGAGTTTGTGTCCTTTGCCACTACGCCATCTGCTGGCCATACAGAATTAAGCCATTTTCATGGCAGCCTATCACTGGGTCTCTGGGGCACACTTGCAAAACCTTACTTGTAAAAAAACCCTTTAAAACTGAAAAGGACTTTTACCATACAGAGCTGATCTAAGCTCCCTCTTCCGAGACTGAAAAGGACAGACAGACCGCTGATCTTCCCCATCTCTGATCCCGCGGCGAGTCAGGGATGCAAGGCGTCGCGAGCAAAGAGCGTAATCTAAAACGATTACTCCTCTCCCGCCAGATTTAAATACAAATGTGCCTCTCTCCGTCCCAATGAACTACTGGGCCTCCCAGATTCTCTCCTTACCTGGCTCCCTGCTTGTGGTGCTCTTTAAATAAAAGGACTAAACAGCGATAAAAGCCCCATTGGAGGGCAGTGAAGGGAACGACACAGTGGATAAAAAGCCACGATAGGGATTTGAGTGAAGAAAGAGACACTTAGGCAGAGATAGGCCAGAATTCCCACGTCTTGGCCCACACTGGGGCCCTACAGCGCAGGGCGCATAATCCTGCAGGCGGCCTGCAGCCATTTAAGCTCACTACGACAGGCAAGCTGCTGTTTACAGGGATTCGTAACGCAAAGCAGAAGATGCCGGTCCTTTGTATTGCAGGTCTAGGCTGGGTCACGGCTTACGCCTGACATTGGGTGACAGTCATCCCGTGGGTGGACAGTACCATCCCTCCTTAAGGGATCGGGAAGGGGGTGAGAGGTGGCTGGGCTCGAATCGCTTGGACTAACACGTGATCCGAAAGGCATTGAGCAAGAGCTATGGTGTGATGTAACGGCTTAGGTATGCCCAGTTAGCGTAGACAAACACCAATCAGCACGGGCTGAACAGTGACCCCTCTGGCCAGGAGAAATACTGATGCTTAGCGGGACGCGGAGAAAAAAAAAACACTGTTTGTAGCTGGTGTTTGTGTAAAAGCAGGCAATAATCCGTCTATGTTTAAATCACCGTTATTTTCGGAAAATGCCATTCCAGGAGGAGCGAGATCACACAAGATTAAGCGGCACAAAGAAGATATATGAGGGAAGAACTTGGGGAGAACTTATGAGGTGGTATTTATTCACTGACCTTTTCTCAGGTTTCTCAGACCTTCAAGCAGAACAAGGATCTGACTGGAGAGGATACAGTATTAATGTCATAAAGATCACTGCTCATAGTCGTCTGAGCCAGGCTGGAGAATGAGTGCAAAAGTGCAGATACACCCTGTCTGTGGCTTAATAAGCGGTAACCGAGCGGCGCGTCCTAGATCCCAGGAAATGATCAGATCTGTGCGGGATCCCTCGTGGTTCCAAACACCGTGAAGGATCAGATCCTCATGGAATCCCTTGTCTCATGGTTCTGGATGCTTTTTCTACCCCTCTGCCCTGCTCAAAAACGGATTGAAGTGAAAATCATCATAGGAAAGCAAGGTTTCTGCCTCATACCTCCCTGCTCATGTCAATCCCTCATGCTTATTTGCTGTGCGGGGGTGCCATTAATGGGGCACAGCTGTGTGCTGCCCCCTCCCCCAAATAATAGCGAGCACTACCCATGTGAGAAGATGTCAGTCAATGCCACCAGACCGTGCCTGGGGGGGCAGTACACTATGGCCAGACACCTCAGAACACTGGTCCAATTTCCAGGCCTCTCTTTGACGTGTCACCGACATTCCCCAGGAAGAAATCTGCCAAGATTCATTTTCCCATTTTCCTGCTGTTCCATACCACAACCAAACAGGTACCCAGACTGAGTGTAGTTGTGGGGGGCGTGCTCACCTAGTAGGGGGGTGTCAAATTCAGAACCGTGAGCACAGGCCCACCTGCCTCAGGCCCATGCCGAGACTGAAAGCTGGCTCTCAGTCGATCCCGCCCACTTAAAAGTAATAACTCCACATTACATTCTGAATGCTCCTCAGGGGCGGAGCCATTAGCATCAGGTGACACTGGGTGACAGACGAGGCCCCGCCCAGGTGGCGCTCACATCTGCCGGGCCACTTGTCAGACGCGCCAAGCGATTATTCGCTCTGGTTAAATTTTTGTTTTGCAGCATGAGCAATTAGAGGCAATTAGGAGTAATAATAAGGCTGGCCGGAACTGCCTCTGCAGGCACACACTGTCATTAATTACCCGGCAACATCCTCACGCTGCCTCTCAACACATTTAACGAGGGCTGATCTCCATCAGCCGTTAAGGAGGGGGAGGGGGCTTCGCGATGCCGTTCCAGACACCCGCGGCCATGGCACTGGCTTCCCACAGCGCCCCCCGGTGACGCTGAAGAAAGGCAGGGTCTCCGTAATGAGGCGCTGTGGGGCAGACTTGCTCAGTCTCTCTTTAATCTCTGCATAGTGGGAAACTAAATGTGGCTTTGGGTGCTGGGCTGATATAAATAAAAAAATGGAAGGAACCAGGAACTGCCTAAAAAAGGCGAAGTTCTAATGGATGACCCAAAGCCGCCTGAATCAGAGGGGCAGCGTTGCTGTCACCTATAAGGCCTGGGGACACGTTACCTCAGCTCACCGACCCAAACTCGATTCCCACCATTAAAGGTCCCTGGAGGACAGCTCGTCCTCCGTTGCTCCTGGTGACGACCCGCTTCCCGAAAGCGCCGTGCCAAGAAGCCGCCAGAGCCTCGGTGATGGATGGCAGGGCCTCCTCCTCCTCCTTCTCACTCGATAAGCTTCTGGAGGTCTCCTAGAGGTCTGCCAGCCCCCATCCCACTCATGGGTACTTGGGGAGTGAACCAGATCAACCCCTGCATGAGTCGGCAGCCTGAATGCGGGTGTCCGCCATCACCTCTCCGGGCACCGGCAACAAAGCGACGCTCAAACAGATAACGGCCTGCTGGAGTGTGACGTTTTACCCGCCGTTAATCTCATCGCGCCATAAGGGCGGAGCAGCCAAACCTGTAAATCCTTCTGCTGGGACCAACGGCCCTTATTTTTACGGGAATTTAAATAGGCTCTGATTCATCCACTGCGGGGAATAAAAGACACGGGAGATCAGACTGTAACTGCTCATCCTGACCTTTTCTGTTAAGTTAATATTCCAGAAAATAAGTTAATAAATGTCAAAGCCCATCCCATTTCATATTATTCCCTCTCTGGCCACGTGCAGGCTGAGTGTTCAGACCGCAGCACTGACACCCCACTCTCAGACCGCCATTATTATTTTCATTTGCACATTTACACATTATGTTTGCTTCCGACCTGAATCCATAACCACTGTCCACTGCAGTTCAATGGACGTCACTTAAACTGTACAGTGAATGGAGGAAGAAGCGTTCACCATTGTGCTAAATCCTCAAACCAGTTCAGATCCAGGTGTGGGGGGATGGTCACTGTAGAGAGGATGAAAGAGTGCGAGATGCAGGCTAGGGCTGCACAATTAATCGTACAAAAACACAATCACTGTGCGATTCGCATCTCTGTGCGATCTCATTTCTTAATTACAACTGCATTGTATTACATCAGATGTATAAAAACAAGTGCTCCTACTTTTCCCCCGGAGAGTCTCAAGCATCCCATAATTCATTTTCTTTAAAGGGTGCTTTTCCACCTCACCAGGTACCGTACTTTTGGTACTTCAAGGTGTTGGTTTTCCACTGGTGTAAGAACTGGTACCAGAGTCGAATGACATCACAACGTCAAGCAGGGTATTTTGCACTGAATTTGAAAAATGGCTGTAGTGTATTATAGGGCTGGACGATGTGCGATACCAGCATCGCACATCCACTTCTCACATCGCTAGACGGCTAGATTAACATCAGGCTTTTTCTTACCTTCAATTCTGTACGGATATTATAGCTCAGGAAGTGTCACTGAAACATTTTTACTCTGCCATAGAAAAAAAAGCAAGAGTTGCAATTTTAATGATTATTCCTTTTCAAGATTATCTAGTATATGTTTAAAGTCAGTTTACAGTTTACCTCCGCTGCTTTTGCATGAGTACTACGTGCGTTCTCTGAGATCACAATAATTTTTATCCCTGCTGTTAAAATCACTCCTAGACAGGCTTCTGAGAAATTTATGTTGAACTACCCCAATGTTTATGACAGCAAAATTATTGTGATACTTAGAAATTTTACAATACCCTGCTATCCTGCTGTATTATGCAAAATATTTGATTTCTATTTACGCTATCCTGAACTCTGGTTCTTCCAGATCTAACCAGATCGCAGTTAAAGCTCGGCTCACTTCATTTGTCCACACATCCGTTATTATTGTTTTTATTTATTTATTTTAACCTCATTTATCATTGTTTTCTGAGTTCACAAATGTTTTCAAGATGCCGGTTGTATTGCGTTTTAGAGGCTGGCTATTTGTATAACCAATCAACAAAGACAGCGTTTCAAGTCCCACTTCAAAGTACCAAAGTACTAAAAAAATACCCCACTTTTGGTACTGGAACTTTTGTTATGCTCGTTTTGATTACCCCAAATGGGCATCCATGAGCGTGTCCTTTCTGTTGTCAGAAGTTGATATGCCGGTCCTGGATCAATCATATGTTTGGTTCAATCCTGTTTTGTTGTCTGAGAAAACAAAATCGTTACAGAAAATCGTGATCTTAATTCAAAGCAAGGCAAATCAAGGTCTAAATGTCTAAAAGACTGTCTTGGACAGGGTCAAATTCAGAAAGAGGTCCCTCTCACCTCAGAGAGGAGGAGTGGGTACGCAGACTATCTTTTTTGTCCCCTAAAAAAAAGTTTATTAGTCCTTGGTATGATGAACAAGCACGTTCCAGCTGATACACTTACTGTTAAACTCAAATGGCTCCAGGACGGCAACACTCCCCCCGGGCATAAGTACTCACATGTCTGCTGAGGACCTCAGTCACACACAGACTGAGCCTCACACACCCTCACACGCCAGCACCTTCACCACCCAGCAGGAAGCTAGACGATTCCAAGGATAATCCCGTATCAGGAGGGCAGATCCTTTTATTATCGCAGCTGGCTGTCTGCTGGGGCTTTATCCTGAGCTGTCTTGACTCCCCTCACTCTCGGCCACCGCTCCCTGACCCCACAGCCTGGCCCAGCGGCCCACCTCCGCGTTCCCGCCCTCTTCTTTACTGCACCCTGCAGACTGACCCGGCCGTCTAATTGTTATTGCTGATTATCGAGCGGAAAATGCCTTCTTAAAATCTGTGTGATACACCTCCAAACGCAGGACGCCGGCACATCGCCCTCGAGCAAAGATGCACGGCACTCAGACGGCAGATTGTAAGCAATGGCTGCCAGGATGAACTGCTGCGCTTTTCGATGACTCTTTACGCCCCCGGGCGGAGCAGCAAGAGCGAGAGAGACCAGGAGCATTGCACAGGCCATGCGGCCCCCAGTCGAACAGCCAAGGCCACTCCATTGGAGTCTGCCAACATCTTCCAGGCACTGCCAGGGTGAGCCTCAGCCAAATAAAAGATGGGAGACAGAGCGAGGGCACCGAGCGGTCAGGGAGCACCAGCCCTCACACGGACAAATGGGAAGCAGTAGTGATCCACGGGGGGTCTAGGTGCTACCGGGTGGGAAGACTTCAAAGAGATGTAAGAGATCAGGGAAGAGGCCTGAGCAATGTTTGAAAAGGAAAATCCAGCTGAAAATGAGGAGAGCATGAGTGCAGAGAAGGACCTGCCTTCCAAAGCAAAGACGCGATAACAAGCGACCTGTCCCACGAGAATCACTGTGGAGACACCTCGCAGTGTCCTCAGAAGCGAAGGAGCGGCTCTGAATGGGAGAATGACAAACGGCGTTAATGTGTGGAGGGAGTAGGCGGGTGGTTTTGGGCAGCGGCCCCCTCATCACCGGGGGATGCTCTGCAGCGGATGAAAAACGGCCTGCGGCGGAGTATAAATTATCAGCAGGAGACAAATGCAGAAGCGCAGCCAGGCCTAGAAGGCCAGGCCGAGACCCCCCCAGATGGGGGATCGAGGGGGCGCATGGCCAAACGTGTCCCGGGGCTCCTCGGGAAACCCCCGGCACGGACTCCTGGACCCTCGGTCTTCTCGTCTTCCTTGACCCCTTTCCCCACCTTTCTCCACCCCATCCAGGGCACTCGGCAAACCAGCTGCTCATTAATTCGACCGACCATCTGCCGGGGTGAAAGGTGTTTAATTGCTTGGATACGATCGGTTCCATGGTGCTGCTAAGAGATGCGGCTGTTATCGATGGCTCCATTGGTTTGCCGCTGATGCTGCTGGGGTGGAAAGCACGTGCTCTGGGCGTACTACAGCCTGCAAGTTATCCACACGGCCGGGCAGCAGGACACAGACCTGTCGGTGAGGATCACCGATGGGCTCCACATTGGAGCCAAGGCTCTGGGTTCCCGCAGGCTTTCCCACGAGACCCGGCAAACAGAGGTACGGTGGGATTGACGGCACTTGCCGTGTCGGACGGCCCTGGGAAGCGGCCATTTTCCGGCCCACCTGATTGATGCAGCCAAGCGCCATGGCAACCTGGCATCATGGTCCGCCAAGGGGTCTGGTCACCTGACCGATGGCCACAGAGAGGAAAATCCCCTGCGAGATTCAGGAGAAGCTCCGGCCTGGGGAAACTCACGGGGACTTTCACACTGAAGCCAGATCAGCCGCGGTGATGAGAGCAGCCTCTGCACCTCGCAGACAGGCAACTTGGTGGGGAAGTGAATGACAGGAGAGGTCTGGCCCACCCCATAATAATCAGTGGAAATTCAATAAAGCAATAAATACTGGAATGAATTTTCACATGCGACACCTTCACATGCGACACCTTCACATGCGACACCTGCACATGAGGTCGCATGGAGGATAGGATTTATCTCCACCATGCAGCCATTTCCAGAGTGGGAAGCATGCAGGGGGGGGCATGTGTCAACCAAAAGGGTCCGACACGAATGTACATGCAGTTAAAAAACAAGACGCAATTTTTACAGAAGGAAATATGACCGGAATGAAGTACCGCCGTCTTCAGGGCATGAAAAATTAGCACTTAATAAACCTTTTTCTACGCTGCAGAAATTTTGCAATATCTGCATGCGTACAGAAGTGCACATTTAATTACTGCCCCCCCCCCCCCAGCACAGCTCTGCTTTACGTGACGCGTCTTCAGAGTAATTGGCAGTGGGGGGGTCTCTTACTTTAATCCGATAGCATTCAGCGAGCGCCTCTTAATGACTGCCTGACGGATGCCACTCATGAACGCGCACTGAGCTCTTGATTACCATATAGATAGCTTTGTGAGCTCAAAGGGACGACCTGGGAATTAAGGTGGGGGGCCATACCGTCTGGGGGGGTGGGGGGGGGCACACAGGGGAGGACGGGCAGCCGGCGGGGGGCCCGGGACGTACAGTGTGTCCGATTGCCTTTGTGCCACCGAGACTGCTCTGTCCTGTTCATTTAAGGGGGGCCGGGCGGAGATTTGCTGGGCTGCGAGAGCCACGTGAGGAGGGGGCAGGGCTTACGGGCATCCATCAGAGGCTTTATCACCAGTCCTCCCAGTAACACCCCCTCCAGTATCCATTCCACATAATCTCCCAGGTAGAGATTTCTTTGTACAGGAGAGCCATGTGCAAAGTGTTCTAGGCGGGGGGAGGGGCTGCGAGGACGCAGAGGTGAATGAACACAGTGACACTCTGTCAGTCTCCTAATCAACACCCCAAAATTCACACAATATCCATCCCTCCCCAGCCATGACGGGAATAAAAAACTGAATGTCACCCAAGTCGAGAGCCAGAACCAGAACTGAAGCAGGGATCCAAACTCAGCGAAGCAGAACTGACTCATCACTGAGCCTCGCAGTTCACAGGAAAGCCGGAAGTATGACCATCGCCGAGGAGCTCGGCACACTGAGGGAGCCGCTCCATAACCGCTCACTCTCCTTTTCTGAAAGAGAGGGGCACCCGTGCTCTAACGGGGCTGGGGGGCGACAGTGAGAACATCACTGCGTTTGCTGGGGACGGGGTCCACATTTCAGGCTGTACCTGCAGAGGGCCAGTGTGTATTAATCTGAGTGTGTGATTTCAAAGACACAGGAAACCAGAAACAGTCACACACACACACACACACACTCTAATACACACTAATGGTCCCCACGGCGTCAAAATAACAGGATTTTACTACATTGTGGGGGAAATTTGATCCCCACAATGTAATATAAACAAAATCCACACACACCTGCACACATACACACACAGATACAAGCGTTTTGAGAGAGAGAGACTGAGAAAAGGAGCTGGGGGGGTTTGGGGGGGGGGGGTTTGTTCCAGCTCTGCTGCAGAAAGAGGCCGTGTGGGGATCCCCATCCCATAATACTGCAGCAGAGAGGCAAGAGTCAAGCTAAAGTCATGTTTAGATCAGGAGAGAAGCAAGGAAGCCGGGGCGGGGGGGGGGGGGGGTGAATGACACATGCCATGTTAATGAGGTTATATACATATAAACTATGGAATAAGCTGCTTGTGTGTTAAATATAGAAATATGAATATGGAATATTGTGTCTGCGTGTGCGACTTAGCTCTGTCTGCGCTGCCCCACGTGGCGGGGGGGTGGGCAATGGCCCGGATTGATTATGGGCTGTCATGCCTCACCCCCCCCCCCCCCCCCCCCCCCCCCCCCCCAACAGTGTATCACTGCAGACAGACAACAGGATTGAAGGGTTGGTGCTGCCACTACTGTATCCTGTCATGTCTGACGGGGGGTGCGGGATCGGGCAGCGATTCCTGGGGGGCGCACACAGGAGGGCCGACGGCCGGCAGTGGTCAGTGAGGTTGGCCATCGGCCTCACCCTGAGTGGCGATCCGACGCCATGCGCTGCCTCCCCCTCCTCCGCCTTTTCCCGGACAGACAGAGTAAACCGCCGTCACTCTCAATCTCCACCGTGGACAATGCAGCAAAACCCTGCCTCCATCCGCCCAACACCGATGGCTGTGTGGATGTCAGCAGGGGTCACAAACAGGCTATATCCATGGAAACAGCATCAAGGGGACAAGACCGTGTGACACTGGGACCCCAGTATCCATTTCGAGGGGGGGATTACCTGACTCCTCCCCCCCGTGCCCTTGTTCAGGGCCTCGGAAAGTGACCTCGCTTTGTTAGAGCTGTCAGTGACACACAGACCTGCCCATTAACATATTCATGAGTGCGGCGTCCACGCGATCCTCGACGCGAGGCATGACGAGTCTCCCTGCATGCTGGGACAGGTGATCGCCGATCACGGGTGCCCTTATCACGCAGCAGGCGCGTCGCTAACGGGGCAAACCGTGTACCGACATGGCGGGCAGGCGTGCCACTGCGGGCTCAGCGGCGGCTCTGACGCCCAAACGAATCGCTCTCTCTCCCTCGGGCTCAGTGCTGCAATGTACGCGCTTTAATATTTGCTCTTTTCAGAAACAGAAAATAAGCTATTAATGAGCGATATCTATGTGAAAAAAGGAAATAAAAGAAACTGTATCAGGGACGAGGGGCCGTTGCGGAGTATTTCTGCCCTGATGTCTGGCGCGTGGTCCGGCCTACCTGTCTGTCCCAGCAATCTACAGGGTGTCAACACAGTTACAGCCAGTCAATTACAGATGCGTTACCAGAGTCAAAAGCCGTACGGTGTAATCCTGATCTCGGCCCGTAATTAATTGAGGGATGGATCCTTTCAGAGATAGATTTTGCCCTTTCATGCTCCCTGTACACCTCCAGTAATAAGAGAATTGGGGAGCGAGAGAATGTGAGGGAGGGTTGTATTTGACGAGAATTAGCCCAGGAAGTAAATATGAATTCCCATACTTCACGTAGCCTCTCCAAGCCTCTCCCCTGGTCACATGAGGATGCCCCCTGCAGTTCTCACTTTTGCGTGACCTGTGAACAGCGAGGCCGGCACCCTGCCCCGCAGGGCCCATCACATAAACCCTGTCGACACTTTTGCTGTCCTGTCCCGTTTTCCTACGTGCTTCAGGGCGTCTGGGACCCTGGCAGTGAAGCTTCTCCTTCTGAAGCTTCAGACAAGCTTAAGCGGTGCTGGACCTGGGTTCTAAGTGCAACCGGGGAAAGATGACGCAAGATTAAACTGGGGAAGGCTCCCCTCCCCTCAGACGTGTCTCGCATGTATAAATCCTCCCAACATCATCTGACGTCCAGGGTACGAGGGCGACTTTAACGAGAGGCCTGCCCTGGCCTGCCGTAAAACTGGACGCATCACAGAATGGCGATGATGTGGCTCACAGCTCACAGACTGGATAGGCGACCCCAACATCGCAAGTGCCTAAATGCTGCTCCAAAGGCCACGTGCATGTGTGTGTGTGCACGCTTGTGTGTTAGTGTGTGTGCGTGTGTCCTTGCTTGCGTGTGTCCCTTCTGGAAAAAAATCACCACAACGAAAGCATCTGCCTTCAAGGCAACACCGGAAACCGAACAGCTTTAAGAAACGTGCTCATGAAACGAGGGAAGAGCCCAGAAGGAAAGCTGCAGAGTTCGTTAACGGCTGGATTCACTCCACACAGTAAAGTGGGACTCAGCGGGGGGGGGGGGGGGGGGGCACTGCTTCAAGGGTAAAAATATCCGAACTGCGGAAGTTCCTCTGCGTTCTGCGTGCGTGTGAGAGTGATGAAAGGTGGTCGGATGAAAGCCACACTCCCACCATCACATGGTGCCACGCCCCCCCCCTGCGGCGAGATGAAGGGTTCCCAGTGGGCCTTTGCGAGGGCGGGGGCCCTGTGATTTCAAGTGGGGCGGTACCCCGAAGCGGCAGAACAGCCCTCCCGCTGTAATTTTAGAAAAGCACAGGAACCCCTTAATCCCATTTAAGGAACACATCTCTGGCTCGCCCCAGCCACGGCTCCCAGTCTGCCGGAATTCTCCGAGACGCTATTACGTTACAATAAAAACGCTAATTACGACATGCGGCACAGCGGACACGTGAGCGACCTTGGGGCCGATTCCCGACTCAGCCATAATTGGAAGGAGACCCGTCTCTGCGAATGGCTGGGGCTTACAGACACAGGGTATGGACACAGGGTCTCGATTTCCTGCAGAGGCCCCCAGCAAGAAGACCTCAAATGAGGTTCACAAGACAAAAGAGAGACTTAATCCTCATATCGTTTTCCTCATGCTAATTGAAAGCCACACGTGACTTAGCTTATCTAAATAGGGACACAATAAGAGTTTCCAAACAGCATCCTGTTTATGTTTTCCACAAGAGCACTGAGGCTGGGGCTGGAAGGAGTGGTGCATTGTGGGAAAGGTAACCTCCTTCAAAGGATATTTCATGAAGGTAGATACTGGGAGCTGGTGTAACTATTTAATCTGCATTATATTACATCATTAAGCATTTTTTGCTTTAATTTAGAAAGCATATGGCGAAATCAGACACACCTAATTGTACTGTCACATCCCGCGACCCGTCTGTTCAGCGGGACTCTGTGCTGTTAAGAGGCAGCCTGCACTCAAGGTCACTACTTAGCCTGAATTGGTTGACTAAAACAGCCAGCTGTAAAATACTGGATAAAAAGCTGAACTATTTCTGCAAAAGGCCGTCAGATAAACAACTGATGCGTGAATGTAAATGAGGTCCTGCTTCAGGACAGGGGCGGGGGGCAGCGAGCCAGTACTGCTTAAGTATGATTACAAGATCGGACACGTAAGGTGAGACGCAGCAGTGAGGAGGGGGGTGCCCCCCCCCCCCAGCACCCCGCCCGGTCTCAGTCAGGTCATTAACAACGTCACAGTCTGCTTCAGTCTGGACCTCACGTTTCACTGGCGGCTTTGAGCCTTATTCATGCTCCTGGGATAGACATGAAGAGAATGCTAATTAAGCCCCCCCCCCCCCCCCCCCGTCTACTAAAAGGGAGGGGTCTAACCTTTTCATTAGTCTTATTACACAAACACAGAGGACAAGCAATTACTTAAGCCCTTAATTATGGGGTTTGGGGATCATGGGATGCGTGTGCTGACCGTTGCAATGCTACCCAGCAATTCAGATTCCGACGTTTTGCCTTTTCTTACATGTTAAAAAGCTATTTCCACGGCGCTGGGGGGAAATAGAGGATTACTGATAGCGTGAGGCAAGGTCCTGGTGGTCATACTAATTCAGGAGGAAAACGGGGAGCACAGGCGGGAGAGCAGAGAAGCATCCTCCACTGGGAGAGGAGGTCCGGCGCGCTCCATTGTTTGCTGGCGTTCCTCTGCTGCATACAGATGTGCCACGGGTATGCGTCCTGAACACAGGACTTCATTTCACACTCTTACCATTCAAAACTGTTTGAGAGGATGAGATTTGTTCAATTAAAATGGGCTTTTACTTCCCCGACCGGGAGGAGGTCATTGTGTAAAACGTTTTCATGCCAATTTTACCAAAGCCTCCTCCTACATTTTTCATAATTACAGTTTGTAAAATAAGCCTTTACAATAATTCAGGTTTGCTAAGACTGGGGTGGGAAAGGTCATGTGATACGGTAGGCGGGACCATGTGATGGGGGTGGGCGGGGTTTCTAAGAGTGCCTCTTTTCCCAAAGCAAACGCAGAAAGCTCTGGCAGGAGATAGATGAACTCAAGAGTTACTGATAAAAATTTCATAACAGAACGAGCCTCTGAGAATGAAATATTCAGTGAGCATCGCCTGAGGAATCTGATTGGGGAGGGGGAGAGTGAGAGAGAGAGAGAGAGAGAGAGAGAGATTCGGGAGCCACAGCACGGCTGCAACAGCCCGACCCCTGCAGAGAAGGAGATCGAAATCACCTGCTTATTCATGAGAGTTCTGACCAGGAGAGGGGACAGAAATGCAGGAACGGAAGTGCATGACGCTTACCCACATTCACCACATGCTCGCTGACGTGACTGCGACATGAGGCACACAGTACTGGCACAGCACATATATGCTGCCATTCTGGCTCTAGCTCTGTCCTCAGACCCATAATGGGCGCCATGACCGACCGCTGCCGTTAAAAAACACATCTCCAGGTTGATGCCAGGGCTGCACGCCACCGGTGTGATCGTTCCCCATGCCTCCTCCGACGTTCTGCTCCATCTCCTGCTAACGCTGGATGCCTCGGCGTCTGAACTCACGGCCGCGTGGATTTAATCTAACCCGGAGAGGCGGATTGTGCGCCCGCCCGCGGAGGCACTAAGGAGGACGCTGACAGGCGCTGGAGAAGGCCGCCGGATCATTCCTACCGTGGGGCGGAAGGCCGATAATTCGCGCAGCCTGGGGTTTTAAATAATTCCAAATTAACAGTTATCTCCCGTCAAGCCACAGCACGCCGCCCCAAACATGGATCCCTTTCACCAAACATATCCGCACACACCCCCGGGCTCACGCTTTTCATGGCTGCTGCTTCTTACTGAAAGCAAGTCATTTTAATTATCCAGAATGAATTACGACGCGTAGGTGATTGCCAAGACAGTCAGAGTTGAGCGCTTACAGGCCTCCCAGCTCGTCTTACACAAGGTACCGATAGCAAATGTTACGCAAAAATGTGGCCTACTACTGACATCGCGCAGTGGGGGGGGAGTAGGTGTGAGGGGGGGGGACACTCTTACCTGTCTTGGAGTTAATGGCAAAGAAGTTTTGGGGGTTTCCACTGGATATCCTGTAGGTGAGGCGTTCCCCCGCCCCAGTGGCATCGGGGTCCTGGGCCTGAATCTGTATGACGGACACGTCCTTGGGGGAGTTCTCCGGGACGGAGGGGTGGTAGATGGGCTCGGAGGTGAGGGGTGCGTTGTCATTGACATCTTCCACCTGCACGTACACCTCGATGGCGGCGTAGAGTGGCACGACGCCGCGGTCAGTGGCGTACACTGTCAGCCAGTACGAGTCCTTGGTCTCGCGGTCCAGCACGTCTGTGGTGTAAATGATGCCTGGGGGAGGGGGGAGGGGATCACACGTCATATACACATCCGGGCAACACCATAGAGCCCCCCTCAGATGAAACGTCCTGAAATGTCAACAGCAGAGGAGGGAGGAAAGCAATCCAAACTACAACATGATCACGACAGCTAAGTCTTCACCGAGCCAGATACAGCCCAGGCTGAGATACAGATGCATGCTGCTTAGATAAGCCAGAAGATACCATCAGAAAGGTAGGGACAGCTTGGGCTTCACACCCAACCTGGAGAGACAGTTTTTGGGGTCAGAGTGCAGAGTTGGTTTTCGCACATCCCATCCTGCTCTCCTTTGAGACATCACACATACAAGGAGAGGTGGGAATGAAGCTTGGGGTCCAGTTTCAGCCATTTTTCCAGGCATTTTTAAGGACCTCACTCAAGGACTCAATGGAGATGTGATTTCTTTGTTGGGCACAGAATTTATTTTAGACGAGGAGAGCTCTGAGCACACTGGGAGGGACCCATCTGCAGCTGTGAGTCAGTTACAGATAAAACTCCGGTTGGGGGGGGGGCTGCGCTGGCAGGTGATTAGGTGGCAGTGGTGAGGCCTCCTCAGCAAGGCTCTTACACCAGGCAGCCAAGCCGGGCTAAACAGCTCCGGGTCACCAGCGCGAGCGCATGTCTAATCGCGTTTGGCACGGATTCACCGGCTCCACCTCGTCCCGCCACGCGACACAACAATACAGACATCGCCCTCCAGACAGCAGGGAGTGGAACCGAAGGGAGCCGAACTTGCGGCAGCGGAACCAACATGAGCAGAACCGACAGGATCAGAACCTGCGGCAGCAGAACCGACGGGAGCAGCAGGATGGCAGCTCCGTGGGCCAAACTGGCGCAGACGCCGTCCAGGGTTTCAGTTTACGTGGGGTAACGCAAAGAACACGGCAAGCGGGTCGGGTTTTCATAGCATCGGTGCCAAACGGAGACGAATAATGTGACTCCTCCTGCGAGAAGAAATGGGCCTCCTTTTTAATCAGGGCAGCAGTAATGAGCGAGACCCTGCATGTCGAGACTCGGCGGTACTCGAGAAAGACTCTCTGTAATGAAAAGTGTGTGAAGCAGGGAAAGCAACGTGGGCAAAGAGAGCCGAGCCATGCTGCACACAGCAGCCCTGGGGGACGCCGTACAGACGCGCTCTCCACCACTCTCTCGCTACAATCAGCTCAAAATTAAAACAACACATTTTACCGCGAACAATAAAGGCAACCAGATTGCTGTCTCAGTGGGCAGTGATACTGCGTCATCCAGCCCAGGCTGGGAGTTTGATTTCCACCTTGGGGGACCCAGGATTGTCTGAAGATATGCAGTTGGGCTTATCGGCATCTCTGAATGGCCTTTGAATGTGTGTGTGTGTATGTACCCTGTGATGGAGTGGCATCCCAACAAGGGTGTGCTTTAGGCCCTATGCTGCCTAGGATAAGCTCCATGCCCCCCCCCCCAACCCAAATGCCCGACTGGACTGAAAGATGACAGGATGGATGAGAGCCACCTAACCTGTTTGCAGTCATATATATTTCGCTGCTTATTTCTTAACGGTGTTTGAAGCTTCTTCAGGGTTCAGTTGGCTGAGACCATCACGGCCAAACTGCAGATCTCATCACACGTTCTGCTAAGCTGGTTAATGGCACCAGTACCGGCCCGCCGTGGCCCCCGCAAGCTGGTTGTCTCTGATTATTCTTGCCCTATTCTCACTGACTCTTGTCTGCTCCTGGGGCTTCTAACGAAAACTCCTGTGGTTATTGCTGTACGCCTCTGGCAGGGAGGGGGCGCTGCGATGTGTGTATCTCCCGATTATCAATCCATCCTCCACCCCCCATGCTGGTACTGCACAGCGGGAACCCACCCCCACCACCGAAAAAAAAAAGAAAAGATGAAGAAGCCCAAGCAGTCCGCAAGCTCACAGAAAAGCGAGGGGTGAGTGAGTGGTCCTCTACCCTGTAACAACCCCCCCCCTCCCCCCCAACCAAGGCCATCAGAAACTTCACTGCGTTCCTTTGATGTTTCATCATTTTCTTTCCAGCCTGGTCCCCATCTCTCGGCACAGTGGGGGGGGGGAGGGGTTGTTGTATCACATGCGTGTGTGAGGAGATGACTCCACCAATCGCAGAGCAGAATCCTACACCACTGGGTGTAATCAATACCCACTTCAAGAGGCAGAAAGAGCGTTGGTGGAATTCTGGGGTGTCACTGTACACGAGCCTTCAGGCAAAAACCAGCCGGACAACAAGGTCCCAAAGCAACAGGACAACACCCTCAGGCTGTGTGTGTGTGTGTGTGGGGAGGGGGGAGTGTGCAGTGGTCCCCCCAGACTGCAGAGTCTCTGCTCCTGACTGTATGAATTATTAATCAGATAGTCCAATGCCGCTTTGGCTTTACCTGAGGAAGGTGTCATTTTCCGACTCAAATTAAAATTCAGCGAGGTGTCCATGCGTGGGACGCAAACAGAAAATATGTCAGCGTTTGAAATAACAATTTGCCAAAAGGCGTCGGGAGGAAATAAAAGCCCCATCGCTGTCGGCTTGTTGGAGCCCCATCGCTGCCGGCTTGTTGGGGCCCCATCGCTGCCGGCTTGTTGGGGCCCCATCGCTGCTGGCTTGTTGGGGCCCCATCGCTGCCGACTTACGTTGCAATTCAAGCAAGATGTCCGGCGACCTTAAGCGGAAGCCCAGCTTTTTCTGGGCTTCCTCAGAAAACAACGCCTGCCTGACCTAGATCCGGCGGCGCGCCACCCATCCACCGCGTCACTGCAGAGATGCCGCCCACGTTCCGGCACCCCGGGGTCCCGTCTGCGGCAACCAGGCTTCCCAGGGTTCAGCGGGACTGGTTTCCGCGTCAATGCTCACGACGCGCCTTTTGCTAGCCTGAACGCAAGAAAAAGCCAACTAAGAACCAGTACTGTTAACGGCGAGAGTCAGACACGCAGGGTACGTTAAGTTAGTATTAGCTGTCCGTTGCTTGTTAAGTTAGCGTTAGT
The DNA here is from genome assembly GCF_023856365.1 of Brienomyrus brachyistius. NCBI lineage: Eukaryota > Metazoa > Chordata > Actinopteri > Osteoglossiformes > Mormyridae > Brienomyrus > Brienomyrus brachyistius. Next base: position 22,242,178 of record NC_064549.1, on the reverse strand, counting down.
CATCGGACGCTCGTAAAGTTAGCGTTAGTCATCTTTTGGTTAAGTTAGCGCTACCCATCTGTCACTTGTTAAGTTAGCGTTAGCCATCCATTGCTCGTTGCGTTACCACTAGTTGCCACTAGTGTTAGCTGTCTGCCTCTTGTCTGTGAGACGCACGCACACATAATCGGACAGATAAATACGAGAGTAACAGAGCCCATAACAAACAGCCACAGTGAGTACCCCCACCCCCAACCCACCCCTCGGCACGCATGTCATCGCTCAGTCGTGTCCTTTAACAAACATAGTCTGGCTTCAGCAATCAGCTCCAGGGCTGTGGCCTTTAAAACATGTTTCTCAATGGAGCTAAATTTACCTCCCATCCACAAACAGAACAGCCATTAAGGTCTCTGGGTAGCTCACAGCCGCCCGCTTTATTTCCCGGCTGTCTGCGGGGACACATGCACAGCACACGCTCGCATGATTAAACGGGCCCCCCCCCCCACGGCCGCTGCCATCCACCAGTGCATTAGCTGCGTTTCAGTGGCTCCCCCAAGACCTCCTTGGTCTCTATCCCTCCCCTGTAAAAACAACTCTCGCCATTCAGAGATCGTACCACTAATATCCAAAGTCAACAGGTAATGCCCGGAGGGTGGGGGGTTTATGCAGGCTGTAAGATGTAATATTTTACAGATTTGGAAAAACGCACATGAAGGATTTCACAAGTCACCTTAAATGCCAGCACTGAGCCCTGCAGGTCTTCACATTAAGTGTAATATGACATAATAATATGTAACATATAATATAGTAAAAAGGAGAAAAGGCCTTTAATGTCTATCGTTCTGTTACGGATTCTAACTGGACAACTAGTTAAAACCCCTGAACGACCACGCCGGGAATCAGAAACACTCAAACTCGAACATCAAATCGGATTAAAATGTGCCGAATTGATTTCAAAGCCATTTCTGTAACTCGTCTAAATTCAAATTAAGCTTTAAAAACAGAGGAAATCGGTGGTTTGGGTGTCGCGTCTCCTGCATGAGAGCCATTTCCCGATGCGGGGCCTGCCTCTCTGTCACACCGCTTAAACTCCAAGGAATTACTGACTCCAAGGCCAAGGAGACCCCGCGAAATTGGAAACAAATATTGTTCCAATATCCTCCCCGAGCCGGGTGTTGCGAGCAGGGAGGGTGGGGGGCAGAGAGGCTGCGAGCCCAGCTGACCTTATCAGCACACGGCTTGATTAGAAGCTTTATCTCCACCAAGCTGGGACTTTGCATTCATCAAAGGCAAAAAATCTGCTGACGCTCCCCACAATCTCTGCCCCCTCAACCAGTGGGGGGTGGGGGGGGGGTGCCTGCTAAACTAAGCACCCTGTGAGTTGGGGATCCGTGCCCATGTCCACAAAGCTCTCAATTCAAGTCGCTGTGGGGCGAACAAGGCCGATAACCCCAAAAACAGCTCCAGGGGGCGCCAGACAACCCAAGGCACAACAGCCCAGACTCATGGTGACAGTCGTGCTTCCCCACCATTACACTGTTAAACAGTAAACAGCAGAGTCGTCACTTCATGCCCAATCATGTCTGGAGTCATTGGTCTAACGTGCAGATTTCATTTCTGGCCTCAGGAGGGCGCTCTTTAAGATACTCCAGCTATTAATACAAGCTAAACGAATTAAAGGAGGATTCTAGCACATTGGCCATTCACACACAGAGTACCAGAAGGTGGGGGGGGGGGTGGTAACGATGGGGCACTCCCCCACCCCTAAATGCTGAGCAGTTAGAACAGCACTAATCTACATACACATTAAATTAGCATGCAGGGACAGTAATGTGAAAACAAACAGCCGGGGTATTTACCAGCTGAGATGCTCTGGGTCTCCCCCCCATTAACGCCCCCCCCCCCCCCATGACAATGACACAGATATTTCTGGGTCTTTGCATTTGCCTTAAGCTGCACACGACGCACTTGTAGCACATGGAACTTATAAATTAACCCATTTTTCAGAAGCAATTTACCACAGCAATTAAGGTTAAGTTTCAGACTCAAGGGTACAATGGCAGTCTGTAACCGGCAAGCTACCCACGCCGGAGACGATGCAGAGTATCGCACCGCAGAATCCACCGCGTCGTGTGCGTGTAATTAACAACCCGTCCTTAACGGCATCCTTGTGCCATGACATAGCAGTACAAGGGGACCCAAACGCAGGCTGATTGTCACATACGTGGAAAACAGCTGTTGACAGCGGTAACAGTCGCCGTTGCACGTGGGACCCCAGAGCTCGCCAACGAGGATGGTGGAAGGTACGGAACGTGCCAGAGCCTTAAGCTGCCCCCTGTGCCACACGGCCTTTGATATTTTCAGAAATAACTTCGCCAAACACGCCCATTTAGTCACCATCCTGGCAGGCAAAAACTAATAAATGACTGCCATTCTTGGTCTTTATCAGGCCCTTGAACCCAGACTCCCGTTCTTACACTATGCGCAAGACCAATATCAGCCACCGTTATGAAGGAATTTAATGTGCAGGAAATAAATTGAAGCGGCATGAAACTGACAACAAAGCACACAATGGTGTCTGTCACGAAACTCATATTAAAATTTGTTGTGTTAGCATAGTTAAAGTACCCTGGGAAACGTTAGTGTCCGACTGCATCTTATAACCCGAGTTCCAGACGCCTCTGACTGCACGGCACCAGCTTACAATTACAATTGTATCCAGCCCCAGTGCATCATGACGCCTGAGTTCTTCCTGACGACCTCACTAACTGGGCATAAGGCACTATAGGCATGTCTACTGCCAGGGACCACGGCCAAAGGGACCAGTCAATTTACAGACTGACACTCCAACGAGCCATTAAGGGCAAATATCCTCAGCTTGTCCCACCCACAAGCAACTTCAGCTAACTTTAGTAGCCAGAACCTTTCAGGTTCAACATGGCCACTGCCAGTCACTATGCCAGTACAGGTTAGCATGCTGTCACACATCTTAGCGGGGGATGGAGATGAACTGCATGCAAGCAGTCAGTTCACCATCACACTCCTGGGCACCGTAGAAGGTTTTTAATTCTTCTGCAGTGTTCAGTCAAGGACAAGCCAAGATAACTGACAGTTACTTCTTAGGGAGCAGCCAGTAAACAGTGCGGTCCAGCTGGCTGGCGGTACCTGAGTTAGCTTCAGCTCCGTGACACCCAGGGATTCCTCAGGGACCCTCACACTGAAATTACAAATTCGTGTTGATTTTTTATGCCATGATACAGGCAGCTGGGCAGCGCGCAGAGGGGCCCCTGTGCCACACCGGGAGTCCGGGCAGTTTCTCCCCTCAGCCATTCCAACTCTGGGTTATTTATAAACGGCCGACAGATGCTCCTCGCTAGAAACCCAAACAGCACCCGTCGGCCTCGCCAAGAGAAGGTCGACCTTCCACGTCGTTCCAGATGCGGCCGCATGACAGCGGCGTATGTATGAAAACTCGGTGGGGGGGGCACGAGGCTCACGCCCTCCACTATGGGGAAGCAGGATGAGAAGCCCGCAATATCCAAAGGGCATAATTACATCGCAGAGAAATCCTCCCCCCCCCCCCCCGCCCCCCGGATCCGACGGCTCCTGCGCCACCTGAAGGAAATTAAAGACGTACGCGGGGTCTTCAGAGACGAGGCCCGTAGAGCTCACAGCCAATCAGCCGGCGGAGTTCATGAGGAACAAAGGCAGCTGTAAGCGGCCAGGACCGAGCCGCCGTTCTGCGTAACACACATTCACTGTATGTAATAAGACAGAGAACCACTTGGGAAATAAAACGACACAACGTCTACCCACCGTCTCCCGGTGAGAGCCTGGAAAACCCTCACGCAGAGCCCCCCACCCCCCCAATAAAGGATAACCATCTTATCACTCTTTATGCCTTTTTGCATCAGATACAAGACCTTTACTAGTGAAAACGAAATGGGAAATAGTTTGTTTCTACACATTGCTTTTTCATTTCCATCATCAAATTATCGTTAAATGGCCTGGAAAAGCAGCCAGGGAAATTTTCACAGTAAGACGACCCTATATAGCCGGTTAGCTTGTTACACGCTAAAATGAGGGTCCGGTAGAACAGCATGATCCTAGACCCCGCCCCCCACAAAGCAATGGCCCCGCCCCCTGTGTACCACTGGCTCCACCCCAGCATACACCTCATTATTGGTTAGCGTGGTGGTTCGCTAATAACAGACAAGAGGCAGGCAGCAAAGAGGAGAGAGGGATGGACAAGCAAAGATGGACTCTCCCACTCCAGACCCTAGCCTGCTAGCTACTTGAGGCCCCTCCAGGCTTGTCCACCATAATCTCTGCTTCACCCAGCCAGGCCACACTCCTCCAGCATAATCCTTCCTGCTCTGGACCACTTCACACTCCTCTGAGTGAATCCCCCTTATCTGCAGGCTCTGGGGAAGCTGTAGGCAGGTCCTACTGACTGGCCCACGTATGGGTTTTGCTGGTACAACCACTGGTTCCTTCGAGCTGCACTCTCCCAACCCTCTCCCGCCTCCTACATGCTGCCAAGTACACGACAATAATAGAGCGCTGTGTTTTCAGGTGTATGGGCTTCCAAGGGTCCCCAAAACAGCTGGAATTAACAGCAGCTTGCAGACTTGATTCAAAGTGCGACTCCTGCAGGCGTGGAGGTATTAACGCAGCACCTGGTACGTGGGAGGAATGACTTAATCAAGGGGAACCGACAGGCTTCTGCGGGAAGAAAAGGATCAAAACCGCTCGTCGCCATTATCTGTCAGAGAACAAAGCACATATACATGATCGTGAAACATCAAAGCGAGCACGTGTGAAATTCTCCAGTGCTGCGATTCTCTGGAAAATACTGCAGCACAACAATAACTTGCTAGGCTATAAAGTTTTACATTCCTCGCCTGCTGCTTGAGGCGGGAGCCGTGCACACCTGCGTTCCTGTTTAATGGCGGTTAATCCGCCCCTGGGTTCGATTACGGTGCCTTTCCTAACCCTATATTGGATGGGCTACCTGCCTGGACCTGCCCCCTGGCGTCACTCTGTCTGCGTTCTGGTACCGGTCCGCGGGTGTGGACACAAAGAGCATGTCCCGTGTGAAACCTCATATGGATGAAAAGCAGACCATAAGTGGCTCTGCCCCTTCACCCTCCCCATGTCCCCCGACCCCAGGAGAGCTGGGGATCGACAGCGTCACAGAAACCTTTAAAAGGAGGGGGTTAATGTTCCCAGATTATATTTAACCCCAGCAGAACAACAGCCCAGTAAACTAGCTTCATGCCCTGGTTAACTGGGCACGCTCTGTTGTGGTATGGATAAGGGGGTGGGCAGGGCTAATTGGGACATCCCATCCCTCTGCCTTCACACCAGCCTTTCGCCAGACAGCAAGATGACTAGTGAGGGCCGTCAGGAGGCACACTGGGCCTGGCAGAGCTCATTAGATCATTCCGGAAGGCCCCGGTCGTCACTGCCACTTGTTCTGCCCTAATAATCAGCCAATTGGCATCCATTATGAGGCAACCCCCTCCCAATATCCAAATTTGCAACCAGAATTTCCCAACGAGTCCACAGGCCGACATGACGGTGGGATGGGAGACCCTGTTTACCCCAATTACGACTTCCTGACAGCGCATTCTCGCACAAAGCCGGCCTTGACACATTTCTACAGAACCGTCAAGCTCAAAGATCTCAAGCTTTCCAGGGAAGAGGACCTCTGGGTGGGCAGCTCCAGAGAAAATGTCCAGCGTAAGACAGCAGATCCTGGAAACAGGAGGGTTCTTAAGATGAGAGAATCAAAAGTTGACGTTGGGTCGCAATATCATCAGCAATGGTGGTTATTGGCACTCAAGCCATGCATTTTCATGAGGGCCCCAGGTAAGGGGGGGCCACTTGGGACAGTGGGCCCCGAAGTAACTTTTTGAATGAGGCCCCAGGAACAACACACCCACCCTGCGTGTCATCACTGATATACGTCACTGGGGGCAAAGAAGTCCTCAACCTGTAACCTTCAAATTTCCGACATGGGAAAACGCAAAGTTTCCTGCGGGCGCAGGTAGTGACACGCGGCACTGGGCCCCCTCCCGCCATGTCCCCGACTCCCCAGACACAGAAACCGCCCCACTCTGACATCCCAAGGTCATCACCAGCTTCTAAAATCACAAATAGATATAATACCACCCCCCCGCCACACACACACACACACACGCACACACAATCGAGTCATAAATAGCCGCATGACTAAGGGAAATGAGATGTTTAGTTGGTGTTATATAGCCACTGGTGCCTGTCCAAGGAAGGGGAGCCTGGCCGCCTATTCATCTGGGCCTTTGCAGAAGACGCTCCAGCCTGCCTTCTTGTCAGGTGGTGAGTGACAAATTAAACCATTTCTCATGCCAGATTCAGCATTTTATCACCAGAATCTAATCTGTCACAAGAGCTGGGGGTGGGGGGGGTGGTGGTGTGTGGAACTATATTTTATTGTCCGGATGCCGCTGGGGGAGGTACTGTTTACATCAACAGTGTGGAGTACTCAGATCACGATGGTGTGCAGAGCCACGCAACACAGGGATGGAAAACTGGGGGGAGTCTTCACTAACACTCAGGCTCAGGGATGAAGTGAGCTAGCTCAGACAAGCCCAGTCATCTGGCCCTCCTTCCCCTGCCCTCACAAACGGGTCCCCGGAAATCTGGGTGTTTGTATTTGGACTGGACAGATCTATGGGCTTAGAACCATAATTAGCTATTTCTAGGCTTAGTACTGGACCGCTGAGCTTCTCTTCCATACATCATCCCAATTCTGTTCGGTGTTGCCTTTAACACTCAACAAAGTCACTGACTAAATGAGTTCCAATTTCCGTAAGTTTCCGAGGATCTGAGACACCGACAGCAGTAGTAACAGCAGCACTGGCAAGAGCACTGGCAGCAGTACTGACAGCAGCACTGGCAACAGCACTGACTGCAGCATTGACAGCCGCACTGGCAACAGAACTGACAGCCGCACTGGCAACAGAACTGACAGCAGCACTGGCAACAGCATCGATAGCAGCACTGACAGAAGCACTGGCAGCAGCACTGGAAACAGTACTGATAGCAGCACTGACTGCAGCACTCGCAACAGTACTGGCAGCACAGGACTACACACATTTAGACAGTTGGGCAAAGGGGGGGGGGGTGATCTTCAAGCCAGGTATAAGACTCAATATAGCAAGAATAACCATCCTGCCAAAATTAGGGATACCCAATTACAGAAAAAATGAGCACATGCAGTGTGTAACAATCCACACCCCTGGGGGGCTGTGTGTGTTTGTGTGTGTAGGGTTCTGGGAGCAGCCGTTGGAGACATAACGTCAACGGATGGCATGGTAAGGCTTGCTTTCTGACAGGGAACCACATGACCATGAAAGAAAGAGAAGGAGGCAGAGAGGGAGTGAGAATGAATGCAGCAGAGATAATCCAGGCCCCACCGTATTAAAGTTTAAACCTTATTTTACTAATTTTAGTTTGCTAAAGTATGAATCATTACTAGTCACATCAGCCGGTCACGATTCTCTCGGCTTAAAAGCGCTTTCGGCGTCTAGACAAGGCTTCAACAGAATCCAGCTGCAGAAGGAGAGAGCGCCCAGCGGTGCTACATCCGAGCTGCTTTCCTGACAGGCGGGCATTGGGCAGAGTGCTGTGCGGCGGGGGGGGGCTGCTGCTAGCTTTTATTCTGTGCCGGCAGCCCCCAAAAAGGCGGGGTTCGGCACTTCATGCTCCGTGACGATGAGCGATCCTTGCCTCCGGTTTCCACTGGCAACGACCGGCAGGCTGGCATGGGATGCCTATTTTTACATCAGGAGAACCAGGTACCGCACATCGTCGGCGCTGGAATAGGCCCGGAGCTTCAGAGCACCGCAGGGACGTGGAGACGCGCGGTGACAGCATCACTGGCCCGGTCCTGGCGAGGGGCAGCAGGTTCGGCTCCAAGGTCGCTGACGTTCACAGCCCTCATGTGATCTCTGAGACGCCAGCGCCAAGGACACGGCTGACCTGCCGGCTGTCTAACATCCATTCCCGCGCAGCCGGTACCTGTACTGGGTCTTATCACAGCAATGGCTAATGGCGGGAAAATGGAGAAAAGTCCTGACGAAGGACAAAGACCTTAACGAAAGGCAAACGCAAACGAGCAAACTGCTCTTTATAAAGCGGACATGGCTTAAATAATGTTTAAACCTAAAAGTGACACCCCCATCGCCCCCCCCCCCCCCCCCGACCATAAACAAAGACGGTTCTGTGTGCACAACGATTCTTCATGAGGCCATTTTAGGCCGGGCCAGTGAGGAGTCATGAACACTGTCATAAACACGGGGGGGGGGGGGGTGTTTAAGCCTCACTGTTTACTTTTGGCAACCATATTTAAGAGTTGTAACGGTCTTGGCAGGTCACTGGGGGCGGGGGGGGGGGAGACATGCAAAACTACATCCTTTTCTCACAACTCTGACGACGAGGCAGAACACTGCACCCCTGGGAGACCCCCCCCCCCAACACCACTCTGGCACAATCCAGCCCTCCCTCCCAGTAAACTCATTCCGAAAACTGCACCTCCCTTTTCGGGGATCCCGTTAAGTTTATTAGCGGATGCTGGAAGCTGCGCGTGACAGACAGTGTCCCGGAGTACTTGCCCACATCCCCGTAATTAATTCACCACTTTCAGCGGTGGTGAGGGGGGGGTGCCAACTGGATTCATTCAGCCACCAAACGGTTAATCGGGGGGGAGAGCACAAGGCTGGACCTGGTGTTTTCATTTGAATTCCAAAACCGCGGGCGTTCTGTGGGCCGCTCTCCGGAGCTCCGGATTTGCTCCCTGTACTCCCCCCGGGGGGTACCCCTCTTCCTGTCACCAGATGCCAGTTGCCGAGGGTAACAGCTCAGGGGTACCCTTGTACCTTCTTGGGGCAAACTCTGACTAGGGGTGGGGTCATAGTGCTCAATAGCTAAGACCCCCCACCCTTGACAGCCTCGTGTTTACTGATTCACCACCCCCAGCCGGAGTGTGACTCTAAAAGGTGCACAGTGCCCAGTGGCCTAATAATTTGAGCAGCCCCACCCCATCTTTGTCCGATACACCAGTATACACCAGTATGCACCAGTATGCTGTCAGTTGTTGGCCCCCCATCTGGTCACTGTCACGACCCAAGCCCCCCTGTTCACACAGACCCACAGCACTGAAACGTATGCCCCTTGTGGTGCCCCCCATTGGCTGGGGGGGGGGGGGGGGGTATATTTGTCCAGTCACATTTCACTTGTACACATGCCATGCAGACAGTGATGCACCCACGCTCTTACTACAAACGCCCCGCACTGTCCCGCGGTGGATGACAGATCATTTTTCATACCTTTTATCATTTTGAGCGCTTAAACATGGCTGCTCCGCTGACAAATTGCATGTCCGGGAAACGCTGGGTGGGTCTGCATACATTCAAGCTCATTTCGGACATTTCCACAGCAGCTCGCAGCCATATCGTGGTCTGGCACTGGTGAGAGGCACCGTCCCTGTGATTTAGAACCCAGGCCGCTGCACATGCACCCCGTGAGGTCGGGGATAAATCAGAGCCACGGCAGGCAGAACATGGGTCCCACTGCCCTCTGGGCTGGTCCGGCCCGGCAGCCAGGACAGCGTAAGCCCTCCCGCTCTGTGGCCCCTGATAATTACATGGTGGTGGGGGCCCGCATACACGGTAATCAATTGGAGCCATGATTCATGGCAGTAATACACCCCCCGGGCCCTGATCGCAGGGAGATTTTCCTTTATTCGCTTCATCTCATCAATCTGGTTACCCCAGCAGACTGTTCCGGCAGACACCCCCCACCCCCCCGTAACTCGTCCCGGAACATCAATGACATTTCCCTCCACCCTCCCTCCTCTGCTGAATGTCACAGGAGCTGGATGCGACCGTCAAATCACAGGAGGTCAAGACGAGGAGCAGGAAACCCAATGAGCTGGCAAACAAAGCACCCCCTGCGCCCCCCCCCCCTCCCCACGCATCCTGTTCTTTTTTAAAAATGGTAATGACACCGAAATGCCACTGGTAAAACCGCAGAATATGGAAAATATGAAGAAAAACAACAGCAAGCCTACTGTTAGTGGTAACACGCAAGAATCCAGACCAAAATAATGCACTGCACTTATCATACGCAGCGGCTATCGCTAACCACCAACCTCCCCCCATAGAAATACGATGGATCCTTCCAAATGAACAACAGATAGGAAAGAAAGGATTTTCTAACTTCACTAAGTGAGCCACATGCGTGGGGGTTCCCGCCACACAGCGACATCGGGCCCCCTGCTCTCTGGCACCCGTGGCTGAGGAACGTGAGAAAGGAGGTAAAAAGGAGGCGGAGCCTGTTTGTTTAGCGCCGCCGGGAGACATTTCTCCAACGGGAGCATTCCTCCACGTCGGGCCGTATCCTAGCAACTTCAACAAAGGCAGCGGGTAATCATTTCCAGTAACTTTTAAATTGCAGACCAACGGACTTCGTGGGCCCCCCCTCCAAACCCCACACCCGCACTCAAGGGGGAAGAGAGGCTCCCAGGGACGCGGGCACGCACCCACAGAGCCCAAATTCGCTGACATCATTCCCGGGCCGGGAGAGAAAATCACAGCTTTACATTGCAGGCTGTCATTAGCCCTCGGTGGCGGTCAGCAGAGGCAAAACAACGTCCCAAACTAAACACAGCATACCTCTGCTCACCCCCGGGCCAGAACGAGGCAGCACTGATCCGCGTGGCTTCTGCAGGAAGCGGGTAAACACTATGAAGTTAGCGGCTGCGCTGCATTTCGGAGAGGCTATTTCAGGGCTGCTCTGCGGAGAGCGAGTCGGCCTTCCAGCGGTGCTCTCTAATTAGGAGGAGATATGCGCAAATGGACATGCGGGAACAAAGGGCTCCGATGGTCCGAGGGGCCGAGCGGAAAGCCGGCGAGAGGGGAAGCCTGCGCTTACTCCGCATGACATCGAAAACTGTCTGCCTACGTATCGCCCACTTAAATTTCGGCCGAGGCTAAATCGTACTACGGGGCCTATTGATCTGTGCTGAGGGACATCTCTGTGTTTTACTGGAAGACAGCTACCCCTTATCTGTGACTGTTACGCTATGGAAATGCTCTCATTAAATGCAAATGGCACAGTTAATTCAAGGGGTATCAGTATTATATAAACCATGCTGATACAGGAGGAGCAACCGATTTAAAACAAACATGAAATCCCATTGGCCAAGGTGACGTGATTGAAGCAGCCAGCAGCTTATTAGGGAACTGAGGCGGGACTAAGCCATCAACCACACCCACTTCGCTCACACCAATTAGCTAACACGTGCCGAAATAAGGGGAATAAGGCAGAGGAATGAGAGTCAGTGAGGGAGTAAAGCAGAGGTTTAGGGGGCTGGGGGTGGATGCAGGCTCACGGCACATCCCCATTCCGGCCGGCCCAGTGCCCCAGGCCCCCCCAGCCTGGACCTCCCACCACCGCAGAAACTGCTGGAGGCACAGAGGTGACATCCGCCAGGAGGACCAATTAAGCGGGAGGGCGAGCGAGAGAGAGAGCGAGAGATAAGGGGATGAGGAGATGATGTGTGGGTCCTGGGAGAGTGAGAGTGAACAAGCAGACGTTTTCAGACGAAATAAATAAAATGCACATTATTGCCCTGAAAGGCTCACAAACAGTCACCGGTTCTGGTTTTGAAAAGGTTGCGTTTGAATATTAATGACCACTTTATCCTGGAATGGGGTGTTTGAGGCTCACAGAGACGAGGAGTCAGTCAGAACCGCGGGACGGAGCCACAGCAGATATGGGGGGGAGCAGGGGGCGTGGCTGCAGAGCGACACGGGGCTCAGGGGCTATGGCCCAGGGGCGTGCTCGGTCTGGCAGGGAAAACGGGGGAGTCAGCAGCCTGGCGTCCCAGGGGCCTGTGGGAGCCTCACCCCCCCGCACCTACTGAGCCTACGAGCCTGGCAGACCCTGACTAGGCCCACCGAGGGGTGGGGGGGGGAGACAGATACAGGGGCAGCTCTAAAACATAACAAACGAGGCCCTCTTGGGATCAGACCCAACCCAACAGCATAGAAGTAATCTAAGGCCATAAATTACCAGCTGCCTGGGACAGACTCCAGGCCCCCGAGACTCTGAGTGGGATAAACGGTTGGAAGATGGATGGGTGGATGGATGGATAAATTGCCTTTAACTTATCCAACTTTAGCAGCTTAATGAAATGTGCATCTCCTGTCTGCTGTACCTTCCTGTACTTCACAGGGACAAAAACAGAATCTGAAAATAACACGACAGCGTTTAACGCGAATACGCCAATTAAAGCTGCGATAACACAGCAGCCGTCTTGGGCGCGTGTGATCAGCACGAAAAAAACAAGCTCTGTGAAGCGAAATGTCACAGTTTCAGAGGATTCAAGGGCAAAAAATGCCTTGAAAGGGGAGAAAATAACAACAGGAAAACGACCAGCTCTAGGTAACGGCTCACGCTTCCAGCGCTCACCAGCAGGAGGTGATGTGCAGCACATGACAGATGCTTGCACAGACTGTGCCTTTCACCTTCACCTTGCCTTTTAGAAGACGCCTAAATGCGTGAGGGTTTTAGTGGAGCACCTCATTCGAACCGGAAGACTCCGTAAGTCCAAATGGAGGATCGGCTTATTCTTCCAGAAGGGTTTATAGGTCCCTGCGAGCTTCAGAGAATAGCTTCCGAACACAGAAAAGTGTTTTCCCACTGGTCCAGCTCTGAGCCTCCACCCTGCATATTGTATATGACATTTGCTTCAGGCCGATTCAGCGTATTTCGCCTGGCTTCTCTCCGCATCTTCGCACTTTTGGGCAGATGAGAATTTTCGATGTCTGTCTTACAATTCCAACAGGCCACTATAGCAAAAATTAATCCAGGGGATTTTTGACTAACCGTAACCCCCTAAACACCCATTTTGACATCTTCGTGCCCAAAAGAACTATGAGAAAAAAGTGCTTTTAAATGATCAAGAAAACTGGGCTGGGTGTTTAGTGGCCTGGTCTCTGATTAAAGCCTCTTCTTCCATCTTAATTGATTTATTTGCCATCGTCCACAGTTTGCAATGCAAACGAACTGCTGAACAAAATGCCAGCGGCTGACTGCACTGAACTCCACTGCCGCATCTGCGCTAGCCCTTGCCTTTCTATCTATCTCCATAAATGCCAATTAATTATTTCACTCTGCAGACTTCTGCTAATTAATGAACTGGAATATCGTTCATTAATGAGAGCAGCAGATATACATTTTCGAATTTTCAAAACAAAGTGCTTAATTGAAAGTTTACCTACTGTGTATTCATGCAACAGCAGCGACATCTGAATGAGAGATGTGCTTTAACTCATGCCGGTGTCATTCATTCGGTTAATAGGGTCTGGGAAATGTGCAAAGCCGGGTTTTCTGCTCTCATTGTGAACACGCTCTTTGGAGCTGTTTGATGTTTGTCTCCACGTCTATGTAGCTGCAGTTCAGAAATTTGCACATCCCATCCCCAGGACAACAGAGGTCACTCTCCGGAATACATCCATCCATCCATTCATTTTCCAAACCGCTTATCTTACTGGGTCGCGGGGGGTCCGGAGCCTATCCCAGAAGCAATGAGCACGAGGCAGGGAACAACCCAGGATGGGGGGCCAGCCCATCGCAGGGCACACTCACACACCATTCACTCTCACATGCACACCTACGGGCAACTCCAATTAGCCTCAGCATGTTTTTGGACTGTGGGGGGAAACCGGAGTACCCAGAGGAAACCCCACGACGACATGGGGAGAACATGCAAACTCCACACACATGTGACCCAGACGGAGACTTGAACCCGGGTCCCAGAGGTGTGAGGCAACAGTGCTAACCACTGCACCACCATGCCACCCCTCTCCGGAATACAGCTATGCAGAAATGGTACGCTGCATTCTGCTGATTGGATGAGCAGTGTGTTTAACCCCATTGCCATTGGTTAAACCAGGCAGTGACTGACAGCGCACAGTAAAACCTCACCCCCTTTCTGTACTGTGCATTTTTGACAGCAGACAAACCATCATATATGTAACAGAAGGTTGAGACTGACCAAAGACCATGTATCTGATGCACTCAGATGTTCATAAGATATACTGGCGAGATACGGTAAGTTGAAAATATCTCCACTCTGGCTGGTCTAAATCAAAAAAATGCTCAGAGAGAATATCTGGAAAAATCAACTTTCCTTTTCAGATCAATAACTGCTTAAGGGTCGGTTGGTTAATTACAAGGCTCCTTAGGAATATGTCAGTCTCACTTTTGTTAGGGATGCAAGAGACAAAGACTCATTCTTCAATTCCCAGCCTCATATTCCTATTAAAATAACACACATGCAAACACCCTTCAGCTCCACACTAACTGTCACTTTGGAGCACATCCTGTTCATGTTTTTTGTGCTTAAATTCCCATTTTATATTTTGAAAATATTGTACTATTTCAGTCTCATTTTTTTCCCCAACTTCTTTTAAAAAACAGAAATGTACTCTGCAGTGATCGAACTGAATTGCTAAAGAATGTCAGGAAAGTTAATTGCCGCCTTAATTTATTCCACGCGTCCGATTTATTTCAGTCGACAGCTGACAGGAAAACACTGGGATCTGTCAGCATCCATCCGTGGGGTGTCAGTGTCTGTGCCCTTTGACCTCTTATCCCATCAATCCCTCACACACTTACCTTAAAGCCCACTAGTGCTATTTCAGGCAAGTGGTGTGAGGGGTCAGAGAGAAGGTCACAGAGTATCTGCCATTTACCATCAGGAGGTGACTGCGATCGGCACCAGAGGGCCCGGCACACGGTGAAACAAGGGGTCAGGGGTTCTTAACGGCGGCACCCCCAAGATAAACAGTAAAATAACACAAATCCGTGTTGCGCAACAAGATCTTCCATGATGACGTCCATCTCCCCTTCATCACTCGTCAGAAATGACAGCAGAGCGAAGGGACACCAGAACGCTGAAAGGTCACTGCAAGGTTTGTCACGACGCAGCTTCTGGGAGGACCAAAGAAATGAAAGCATCCACAGAACAGACATTCATACTTCAGGTAACAGCAGATACAGCCTGGCGTTAAGCATTCAAAACGTCACCTGGCAGCCTGAGTTTTTAAAGCGTTTTCAGGTACTGCTCTGTCCACAAACAAAACTTCATCATCTCACAGGCAGCTGCCGCAAGCCTCCGTGTGTCCATGAATGATTTAGACACATGCACACTAAACAACACGTGTGAGAAACCGCACGCTAATCTCCCAGAAGAGCCGATGACGGAGGAGCTTGCAGCTAGGGAGGCATTGTTACTCTCGTACTGCGCATGCCATTTAACGGTTTACATTTCAGAGTTCGGCTGGGCCACGCTACACACCATTAAACCCATCTGCCTCCATGACGAGGAGAGGGTACGTTTACACCGGATTGGTTTAATCCTAATTGCTTTCAGCATTGTAACAATCCCTTGAAGAATTACACTGTGCTTCCTTTCGGTGTTCTAACCCTGAACATGGGGTGAAAAAAATAGCTACCGCCAGTGAACAAGCCTAACCACAAGCTATCATTACCTAAGCTATTTTCTTTAGCACGGGAAGCTAGCATAAAGTACACACTGGATTATTTGTGGATTTAGCGTGAAACGCAAGATCCAGCGGCCAAACCCAGGTTCTATCCCAAAAATAATTTAAAACACAAGGAGGTCCCTCTAACTTTCACCTTAAATCCCTTTAAGAAATGGTTCTAGAACCGCCTCGTTTGTGTGTGGTACTATAAGGGGCCCAGTTCTGTCATCTAGGACTGGTGACCTTCAGGTCATTAATCAGGGTGTTCCTTACATCCTGGTATCTACTACATACCCCCTACTCCTGCCACCTCGCTGTGGAAGATTTTGGGAAACACCTCAGCTCTCCATCTGGGCCTCACAGCAGAGCCTGGCATGGATTTATCAGACGTCTACCAGACACTTGTAAAAGTTTACACATGTATGTATAAAGGGAAAAAATAGTGAGAAGTTTTTATTGTAACAAGTTAGTGAGAAAGCCACCAACACAAAAAACAGAATTTCAGATCCAAGAGGGTAGTAATGACCCATGTCATTGTGCAGTGATGCTTCCATGAACCCAAGTCTTACTCCATACATCAATGACACACTAGCAAATAGTCAATATCAGTGGGAGGGGGTCGGTTTGCTGCTGCACTGACTTTTGGGAATTCATCATTTCCCTCTGACACCAAACGTTCACCACAGCTTAGCCTAGTGCCACATAATTCAGATAGGACATTGGAATGTCCTTTAACCACTAAGCCAGGCTAGAGCTATGCTCTCCGTAGCAGCCAAAAGGCTGAGAATGGCTCCATTTCTACATCTCTCATGGAGAAGGCGACAGGAGGCTGAGTCACCGGAGTTCCTCACGCCCAGCTCTGAAGAGCCTGGCTATGGGCAGCCTTTTCCTTCAAAGACACAGCTTGTCTGACTGAAGCTGAAAATGTGATTCACTGGGGAAGGTGGGTAAAGCAGAAAGGAACCGGAGATGATATGCTTCATTAAAAGCTAAGCATGAAAACAACCCCTTGAAAACTCCCCATAACCATCATTAGATCAGCAACGTTCTTAATAACAGGCGAACTCGGCCTTCGCTGCTAGCGACTAATTAATGCTCAGACCTCGACCTTCAGAAAGAAGGACGGTTTATGGTTCTTAGAAACACAGTGTAAAACAGGCACTCGTGCACAACATCGCCTCATTGTTGCCCGTCCCCCCCCCTCTGGGTTCAATGGCATGTGCGGTTACGCTTAATGAGGTGATGCTCCTCGTCAACCGGGCGGACTTCAGCGAAGGTTTGCTTTGGCAGCTATAAATGGAGATAATGTAAGTGGAGCCTCGAATCTGAGCCACACACAAGTTTGCTTTTGCCTCGAGAAGCATACTGGAACACAAAATGTTCCCCAAGGAAACTGAGATAGATGCATCTTGACTATTCGTGAATAAGGAGCTGGGGGGAAGCAAAGAGGCCCATTACCAGTCACGCTGACTCACGGCGCGCTCCAAGCTGGCTTCAAGACGTGCATTTTATGCACCGGCGAAGCAGCCAAAAGAGCTACAGCAGGGATTTTGTGTTACAAGACAGTGAAACAGAGCAAACATTCTCAGAGAAGCGCTCTCGCCTTTCACTGCGGCAGGGGGGAGGGCTGCATTGCTCACCCGCAAATAAGATCTCCCACATCAACCTTATTCAAGAACATCTCCAGCGCGCTCCTCCTCATTGTGGGTGCATAAGCAGAAACCGCAGACACCTACCCGGAGAACGGCAATGGGGAGGGGCGGCGGTGGCCTTCAGGGCAGCATGAAACACAAGACCGCAGAACGTTCGCTAAGCCCTCACTGTCCCCCTTCCTCCTCTCCACAGAAGGTGTGGTATGCAGAATCTGAAGAACACCATGGCTTTGGTTGCAGCAGCACTGAACAGCAGAGAGCTCAACACTCATGGCTTTGAGGACCCTGGGCAGCAATGGCCCTGACCTCGGGAACGAGTATACATCCTTTACTAAAATGTCATAATCTGGGATAGAAATTCAGGTGGCAGCAGAGTTCATGTGAATATCTATCCCAAAACCTAAAGGGCATTTTCTCAGCCCCTGGGTACGTTTGTTTAGCAGTATTTAGGAGGTCTAAGCTCAGCAAGGCTTGTTTAGGCTACAAGGCTGAGAGTAAGGGCTCCAACACACCATTGAGAAGGTCCCACATGGAGCACGGCACCGCAAGCTGTGCAGACTGCCGCTTGCTCAATCACGTCCATGCCACAGCAGCCAACCGAGGTATAACTTCCATTTAATTCTCGTAGCTCCGGGCACGCTTGGCTGTCAGGAGAAACTCGCCGGCACGTGTTCCCAAAAGCCGGCTCAGCCGCAGCAGCACCAACGGCTCCCGGCCCTAATTGTGCTGTTTTTACTAGGGGCCCCCCTTTGATTTATAGGTACGACCTGTTCAGGGCTAACAAGGGCCATAAATTTAACACATCCTCTGGTTTCTGGCCTTCCATGGCTATACAGCACATGCCAGTTGGCGATTCAGAGATGGTGGCTCAGCAGGAGAGGTGTGGGAGGAAGCGTGTTCTTAAAAGTTTTGAAGAATCGCGTGGATTATTGAGGGTTATCTCCCTCCCCTTTTGGTACGTTGTCTGCACAGGAGGGGAAGAGTGAGGTAGCACACAGCCAGAGCATGTAGCTAACCCAAGCACCACTGTGAAGGGCTTTGGTCAAGATGACAACAGGGGCCTCAGCCAATGCTGAATCATGTTGTAGGGCCATCATTATGATGCCTGCAATGCTCTTTTTCCTTGTATAACCATACCCCAACGTCGGACACATTATGTTCTACAGACCACGGTCGGTATCCTCTCTGACAGTGCTGTGGCTGAAAAAGCCTCATCTTCTATTGTCTGGCAGCAGAGCCTGGGCGAGGCTAACACAGAATTGTCATTATGGCTGTGTTCCTAGGAAAAATGCTTTGTTCCAAACTGACCACCAATCTGACACGGTCATGTAGTGCACCGGAGCTGTTCTACCTCCCTCGAGGGCGCACAGGCACATTCACACTAATCTTCAGCCAGCAACATGCAGGTTACGAGTCCATATCCTTAACAATCACACCACCTTCTGTCCCCAAGCAAGATCTGTTTTGGTCGACAACCAAACTCCCGTGTCGTTATGGATATCCATCTGGCCATGTCGGTCACCTCGGGTTTATAAATAAACCTGGCATTCATTAACAACCCAAATTAGAGGAATGGCTCACTTTCAGACACTGTTCAGGGCAGTGGCCTCACCGAACATTAGCCAACACCAGAGACCCACAATTCCCCCTACTGCACAGTGCCACCAAGCGAACTCAAGTCTCCCTCAACGCAGATATTACTTTCACACCATAAACTCAACTTATTCCTAAAGCAGCCTTTGGAGTATCTTGTTTCCTCTGTCAATGATGGGAATCCAGAATCCCGCTAATGGTTAATCGAGCGTGCCATATCACGTTTAAGGCTTATCCCTTGGTGAGCTTTTAGGGCTGTTTAGAGCTGCAGTATGGCTTCCTGTGATAGTCAGGAGCATTCTCGCACTGTACAGTAATGATTTGTTACTTCATGGTGCAAGTACCTCAAATTACACTTCGTTGAGCGCAGGTGGCGAACAACCACAATGGAAGTGGGGGTGTGACTCTGTGGTATTTTGCAGAACACAGGCTACCTTTGCCTTCAGATTTTGCCATTCTGTCGGATGTGTAGTTAGCATGTTGCGTAAATGCCAGGAGGATGAAAAGCTACGACAGACAGTGCACCTCCTAGTCTATCAGAGTGCAATTTACTAATAACATCAAGATAATTTACTAATTTACTCAAAGATAATTTAGCACCAATTCATTGTTCTTCCTAATGATACTGCTATTTAAACTTGCTTTAATTTTCTTCCCTAATAGTTTACTTTTACATTTTCTCCCATTTGAACGCAAACTAATTCAAAGTCATAATTCACAGGGTACATGAGGATTGCCTTGGTCATAATGGTTCTCAGCATTTTGTATTCAGCTCCCTATTGTAGTACATCGCAGAATGTTCATGCTCCTATCGATCACAGAACACTGAGGCAGTCCTGTCTCCGCTACCCGGACAAGGCACTGTCATTTAATTTACATCGTGCGAGAAATAATTAAACTTTTCTCAGCAGAATGTAGCGCGACAAAAGGTCCTGTCAAATAGTCTCCCAGCAATCTGATGGCAGGGGGTCCAGCAGCCAATGCAGGAAGCAAAAGTCAGAAGTCCGAGTCACAGAAAAATGATATGACAACAAATAAAGAAACCCCGCGTGGTAATTCAGTAACTCGATCCTCCAAGAAAGGATTGATGATTGTAAATCATAGCTTAATTCTTCAGAGGAGCAAAACCTAGATTTGGAATCTGAGAGATTCCAGCTTGTGTCTGAGTCTCTTTCGTACTATATGATGTCAGATAAAGGCTACTGAGTCATAAGTAGCAAAAAGTCAACAAAAATGACCTACAGCTAATTCCAAAGTTATGTTTGGATGGTTTAATGCGCACGCAAATGATAATATGCTTTATTCAAAAACGACATACCTGTTTCTTCATCGATGGAGAACCTTCCCAGGCCACTCCCATCTCGAATGGAATACTGGATCTCGCCATCTCGTCCGTCGTCGTCGTCTCTGGCTGTGACCTGGAGGACGCTGGTTCCTATCCGCGAGTTCTCTTTTACGGAGCCGGTCAGGGCAAAATCTGAGAAGTATGGGGTGTACAAATTCTCATTGACATCCATCACCTCCACCTCAACGAAGGAGACGGACAGGAGGGAGACGGGCCGGCCCTTATCTTTCGCACGCACAGTCAGGTTGTAGAACTGCTGCGTTTCATAATCTAGCTCTTTGTTCAGTCGGATCACACCGCTGGTTTTGTCAACCTCGAACTTTCCATTATAGTCGTTAGCAAGGGCGTACCTGACCTGGCCACCAACCCCCAAATCTGGATCCTGAGTCTCCAGCCAAGCCACAATGGTACCCATGGGAAGATCTTCCAGGACCCGTGCATTGTAATAACTGGGGATAAATGCCGGAGGGCAATCATTCACGTCCTCCAAGGATATCCTCAAAGTCGCCACAGAGAACCTCTGGCTTCCCTTCTCGGCCTTATCACGAGCTTCGACTTTAAGGTTAAACGTCGATATGAACTCCCTGTCAAGCTGTCCAGCAACATAAACAATCCCGTTTGTGCTGTTAATCCCGAACTGGGTTGTGCTTGTCAGCATAGTGTAAGAAATCTCCCCATTGACCCCCAAATCCTTATCCGTGGCTTCTACTTGGATCACTTCCGTCCCAATAGCAGTGTTCTCAGGCACAACGGCTTGGTAGCTGTCCTGGATGAACTGCGGCGTGTTGTCATTTGCATCCTCCACAAACACCGTCAGCGGACGCCAGTTGGATTTCTGCGGTAGGCCCAGGTCGTAAATGGTAATGTTGAGAAGATACCTATCAGTCTTTTCACGATCCATTGGTAGGAACACTGTTATCAGCCCGCTCTCCATGTCTATTTTGAAACAGCTGTCTTTGTTACCATCAGAAATAGCATATAAAATCTGGCCATTGAAGCCAGTGTCACCATCGTCCGCTTTTGCCCTGAAAACACTTGCTCCGACCTTAAGATCTTCACGCACCAATATGTCAGTGGGAAATGATTTATCAAACTGGGGAGTCTGTCTGTTTACTGAATAGAGATCTATAAAGCCTTCCTCGATTTTGGGTTTGCTGTTAGCTTTCGCCTTTTTGAGCAGCTTCTCTGCTAATTTTTGCGCTACCCTGGTTTCTTTGCAATTGAAGCTCTTGGGGGGAATTTTTCCATGAACCACGGAGATATTCACAAACATGGCATCAGAGAAATTCTCTCCGTCTGTGGCAGTTATCTTTAAACTGAAGAGCCCATTTTTGGGATTGGCAGTGGTGAGAGACCTCCGTAGCATGAGAACCCCAGAGTCTGGGTTCAGATCGAAGAAGCCCCGTTCATTCCCGGAGAGAATCTTATATTTCACTAGCTCAAGCTCATCTATGTCGATGGCAGACATGGTGGTGATCACCTCTCCGATTGGGAAATCACGGGAGATCACTCCCTGACAGGCAATTTTCTCGAACAGGGGTTGGTTGTCATTCACATTCTCCAAGTGAACTGTGACATTGACTTCATTCTCACGCCTGTAAGGAGACCCCCAGTCAGAGGCCCTGACAATGAACATGTAGCTCTCTGGCGTGGACTCAAAGTCAAGCTCTCCTGTAGTGCTGATGACTCCAGAAAACTGGTTAATCTTAAACGGGAGAGACTGGAGGCTCGCTATGCTGTAAGTTATGTATCCGTTCTCGCCTTTATCGTCGTCAATGGCAGATACCATCAAGATGTTTGTCCCGATCGGAACGCTCTCATTGACAAACACCTCGTAAGATGGCTGAGTAAACATGGGGGTATCGTTATTTGCATCTTCAATTGTGATTCGTACATTTGTTTTCAGCTTACTGTCTACCTCAATCACTTCCAACTCAAACACCTCCTGATCTACTGTGGTAAACTGACGAGCTGTAGTGATTACACCAGTCAGGGTGTTCATGTTAAAATACACAGCGTCTGGGGTGGGACTTAGAATGTACTCAGCATCATCAGGTTCTGGGGAGATTTTCACAGCCTCCACAATGGTACCTGGAGGGGAAATCTCACTAAGTAAGACTTCATACATTTCCTTTTCAAATGTGACCTCTACAGGTTGTGGTCTTTTCACTGACAGGTGTACAATTTTAACGGCTGAAAACCTTTGAGGGGAACCCCTGTCTTTAGCCTGAAGAGTCAGGTTGCAGCCATAAGGGAAACTGTCCCAGTCTATGGGGTCTGTCGCTTTTATCTTAAACTCATTGCCTGCTGCCGAATGATACAGGCTAAACTGCTCCAAAGGGTCTCCAGCCACAATAGACACCGATTCTATCTCTCCGTTCTCTCCCTCATCCAGGTCTTCGACCGTGACCACAGCGTAGACAGGGTCTTTATCCAGAGAGGATGGGATGTGGGTGATCACGCTCAACAGGGGTGCATGCTCGTTGACTCGTTCCACATGAATAAAGAGCTTGGCTGTGCTGCTCACGCCATTGTTGCCGTACAGCTTCATTCCCCGGTCGACAGCTAGGATCTCCAGGTCATACCTGCTCTGCTCATCGGTGTTCAGCCTCCCACTGAGCGAGATCACGCCGCTTGTGGGGTGGACGGCAAAGAGCTCCACCTTCTCTTTGAAGAAGTAATAAAATTCCCCATTGGAGCCAATGTCCGCATCGGTGGCCGTGACCTGTGCAATGCTAGTCCTCAGTGGTGTACTCTCAGGAATAGTCACAGAGTACGTGGTGGGGGAGAACAGTGGCCGAAGGTCATTCATGTCCAGCACCTGTATGTTCACTTTGGTCCACGTCTCTAAGCTGTCGCCCTTCACAGACGCCTTCACAGTCAACAAGTAATTATCCTGTATTTCTCGGTTCAATATGGCAGAGTTCCCGCCTTTAGTCCTAATACGCAAGAAGCAGAAATCTCCAAGAACATACTCCTCCGCCTTAAAGAAGCCCTCCTCATCCCCGGAAGTAATCCTGTACTTAATGTCCCACGAGCGGTGAAGGAGCATAATCCCCATTTTAACTTTACTGCTGGCATAAGTCCGTGCCGCGGAGTTCTCGTATACAGTGGCATTGTAGAGGGAATGTGTGAAGAGGAACCGGGGGAGGCCTCCTGGCTCCTGGAACACTTGGCAGCAGCAGGAGAGAAGCTGGGAGAGCAGGAGGGCCAGGCAAAGGTGGAAGGTCTGCATTCCTGCCCACGGGCCCATCTTTACAGCCATGCCATCATTCTTCCATCCTGAAACAAAGAGAGCAAGAGCGACGTGTCATTAAGGGGGGGGGGCAGGGAGGGGTTTCTCACCGCAGAAACGCACCACAGGCCAGAACTCGGCCTTTCAGCTCTGGCAACGACAGGCCACTAATTATTCATCCAATCAATAAGACGGATCACGATGCAGAATTGTCAAGTAACCAGGCAACCGAGTCTGTCAGGACCAGGCACCTTGCAAACATGGCTACAACCCCTTGGTAGAGGTGGGGTGGGGGAATCATGAAGGATCGCAGCAGTTATGAATGGCGAAAATGTCACGACACCCATCTAAATAAAACACGACGAGCTTCAGAAATGTCAAGCCAGCCTGCGGCACAAAGAGAAATCTAAGACGTGCGATTGATTTACGCGCAGAAGTATGTAACTCTGTCATCTTCAATGGTGGAATTCTAACATAAATTATTATTATTTTTTTTTATCTACAATGACGGGAACAAACTCAAAAATAAATAGCCACAACTATGCGCACTTCTTGGAGAGGAGAGAGCCCGAGATGTGGTAAATGCCGCGCCGAGGACACACCGCGAGGCCGCGGCGCTCACAATATGATGACTCCTCATTTCCACTGGCGGTATTTATGGAGGAGCTGGCAGAGTCGGCCGTGTTTGAGCTCACCTCTAATGACACCCTCGACAAAGGGCACTTTCCACCCTCCCTTCAACGGCCGCCCTCATGCATCCAAATATAACAGTCCTTTCAGACACAGCGCTACATCCAAACCCTACAATAAAACCCTCCCAGTTTTTTAAAAGTTCATTTCAATTACATATAAAACAACACTGAGAGTCCTTCATCATGCTTCAAGCAGTGTACTTAAAAACAAATATAAATTTGTCACAAGTTTCCTCTTTCCACAAACGCCGCGGCGCGCTCAATATAACACTGTCAACTGTTTTTCAAACAGTTCTCAGTCTGCATATAAGCAAACTGCGCCAAAGCCTCTTATCGGTTTAGCGAAATTGAAATTAATGCAATACTGATGTCTGCAACAGACAGCAGCTGAATACTAGTTCAAAAGTCACATGGCTGCAAAACATACCAATCAGCATTTTTCTCTTAGCCAAACACATACATGAC
The DNA here is from genome assembly GCF_023856365.1 of Brienomyrus brachyistius. Classification (NCBI taxonomy): domain Eukaryota; kingdom Metazoa; phylum Chordata; class Actinopteri; order Osteoglossiformes; family Mormyridae; genus Brienomyrus; species Brienomyrus brachyistius. The sequence goes on along the minus strand of NC_064549.1, from coordinate 22,217,615 downwards.
TTCAGCACTGAACTGCGGATTCTGATAACAATTTTCATGAGACAGTATGTAGTTGTCTTTGCTCGCCTTTTATTTTGTCACATTGTACTGGTAAGAGAGAGTCCAGGTGAGTACTGGGCGTATTTAAGATTCACTCCCTAGTGACAGAATAGTGTCTCTGGCCCTCTGTCCCTTCTTGTCTCCGCAAAGCAGTGAGAAATGTGTTGGTTTGGCCAACATCTAACAAAAAGAATATCAGAATATCCAAAAGCACGATGCAGTAAGCAGTGTTCCTCCTATCTGTCCGCGAAGTCACGAGTGCAGTGATGAGCGGCTTCAGTACGCTGTGGAGTCCGACGCCTCCACTGCAGCCGCCCACAAACCCTATCGCCAGCTGTCATGCAGTGTCTCCTTTTCATGCCCCTCACAGCCACAAAAGCTTGGTGAACGTCCGTAGGGGAAAAACTGCCTTAAATCAGACTGCAAGTTCAAAAGATCTTTCACAGTAATGTATGCTAAAGAACATTGTTCTCCATAATACATGAGCATAGACTTTATGACGGACAGTGATACTTGGGCAGGTCTTCTGGAGAAGTCTTTCCCACTTACGGCAGGACATTGACCACTTCACACATGCTACAACGGTTCAAACCCTCTTTAACCAATCTGACCGGCACCTAACTCTCCCCTTCATTCTCCAAGCACTGTTGAAGCCCCCAAAAAGGCCAGTGAGACCTCCAAGTTACTCCAGTAAGCAAAAGAAATTCAACTGGCAGAGAAACCTTGACTAATCCTCCGTGATGAACCCGGTTGCCACTGAGGGGAGCACACTTACATTCCTGTGGCATGCTTGTGGGTCAGATCCAGCCATGTGAGCACCTGGGATTCCGCAGAGCTCCCCGGGCAAAACAAGCCTGACGTGCCAAGTTCCACATTACTGTCGAAGCTTATTTTTTATAGAATAAAATACTCATAATAATAATTTCAGAAACACAGCCAAAGGCTCCATCAGTCCTGACCTTAGTGAAGATCAATCAGAGTTCAGCTCTGGAGAATGGGAAGATTGGTGATTGGTGCTAGACAGTAAAAGCCGTTTTGTCTGTCGATGAAGGTCAAGTTTAAGTGTCAGGGTTTTAAAAAAACTGAAATGTAACAAACGGTGCTTCCTGTGATAAAGACACGTCGAGCGAAGTCACTAACGACAACAGGAGCAGCGCCGGGAAGAAGGCGAAAAAGGAGCGGGCGATGGTCTGCTAGCTACGGTCAAAAGCTAAAGTTGGCAAGCGATGGAGGCGCGCGGCTGTCGCCCCGCCAGGCCTGCCTGACCTGGATCAGGCAAGTCGGACAAGAATCCTGGAAGGATTTCAGGTCCCGAAAGTGGAGCAGCACCTCAGAGCTGCCGGTCCGGGCCCAGCGATGGGCCGCCTCCCTGCACGCTGTGGGCGCTCTGTGTGGGCTCTCGCGCACTGATTCACATGCCAGTGAGAGAGAGCCGCTCCCTCTAAAGTGGCAGTGTGGCTCGCAGCGGCTTTAAGATCCGGAAGCCAACACGAGCCCCCCAGCCTGGAGAAAGAGAACCATGGAGGGATTTAAAACCAGGTTCCATCTGGGATTTCTGACGCTTGCTAATAAGAAATAAATGCGTCTTATGCCCAGTCTGAGCTAGGCTCAAAGGCGCAATAAAGAGCGCAATTTACGCTGCGCTGCATTTCTGCCTTCCCCGCCCCCCCCCACACTCCCTGGCTGGTCCCCAGAAAACGAGAAAAGTTTTCTGCTGCACATGAACCAAATAAGCGACAAACTTCTGAACGCATTAAGTGACTCACACTGGAAGAGAGCACCGAGGATAAGCTCTTCATGCAAACCATGAAATAAGACCAGATGAAACAGGAGCTGTGCTGGCGAAGCCCAGCTTTGATTAGCGCGCTGAGCGCGGCGCCTTCCAAAGCGCGAACACACACCCTCACTCCGGCAGAACATCAAGCCGAGAGCAGGTCTTTTATGAGGCAGTGTTTATGACAGATAGGCTGAGCAAGCAAACGTCGGACTCAGGCGGACAGGCGAGCCCTTGGAAGGACCAGCGAAGGACGGCTTTGTATAACATTCATTCGGCTGAAATAATCACGCTGGCCCCCCCCCGCCTCTGATCGTATCAGCTTCACTGAGGGCTGCAGTGGACAGAGGGGAGTCTTGAAAAGGGAAACAATGTGATCTGTCTGATATTTCAAAACAGTGACGAATTCTTGTACTTCTGTACTTAGAAGAGTGAGAGGGTTTTCCAGCTACTGTGTGTGTGGGTGCCAAATGTCCCATCAATGGGCCAAAAACTTTTGGATTTTGACGTTGTGGGACCATTTTTTCATTTTATAAAAATCTGTGGCTGCAAAAAAAAAAAAAACTAAAAATGCCAAAAGTCTGCTTGGTTACTTATAGTAAAGGTTGGGGCTGGGTGGGGTCGTCGTGTTGGGTTAAGGTTATGCTGATAGAATTGAATCCCCACAAAGATATGAATACAAACGTGTGTGTCTGTGTGTGTGTGTGTGTGTGTGTGTGTGTGTGTGTATGTGTGTGAGTAAACTGCTAACTGCCAGACTGGTCAAAAGTGGAAGACTATTTAATTTGGGGAACTAGTAACAAACACACCCCCACCCCCCCTACACAAAACATGTCCCATCATTCCCCTGCTCCTGCCAGTTGCCACTCAAATTTTTGTGTTTCTGTGTTCGTTCTGCTCTCCCGTTTGAAGGCAACTCAAGTGAGACAGACGGCAGCCAAGACGTTCGCTCTCAGCGTTCAGGAATATCAACCTGCATGCTGAACAAAGTACCCCACACGTGCTAAATGCCGAACATGACAAAAATATCAAAACGAGAATCAAGAAACTGGGGGGAAAAAACTGAAAAGCAGGTAACATACACGAGGGAAATTTATAACTGGAGAAAAAGATTAGAGGATGGAAACAGAAGCAGTATAAATATTAATCTGTATGGCAAAGAGTGCAGTGCATAGCAGGAATCAGCAACCATGTGCCGGTTTGGGGGGGGGGGGGGGGCAGCAGCGGTCAGGATCGCAAATGGTAAGAGAGCTGCTCGGGGGGTGAACACGGCAATTCGGAAACCTGTCAAAACAGCCCTAAATCTGTTAGCTGATACCCCCACCGCCCCCCTGTGCGAATTTCTTCAGACGCAGCGCCTTGTGTGAGCGAGGAAGCACACCTGTGTCCCTCATCACGGCAGCAGCAGGTCGCCGCAGGACCCGAGACCCCAAAGCCTCCCCCTCCTCCCACGGCATCGCTGTGAATCGCTGCTCATTGTCATGCTAATGCTGCTTCAAAGAACCCCCCCCCCATTTAATATTTAGCAGGTCTTTTCTTTCCTCAAATCAGCACACATTTCTCCAGCCCCCCCCCCCCCCCATTTTTGTGGTCATTAGCCTCATTACACATGCAGGACATGTTTACACAGTGCCGAATCCCTCTTCTTCTACGATTTGAAACATACTGGACACGTTTGTTTTCCATCCCCGACTGGCAAATTATGTTGAAAATTATGCAAATATATACGCGGCGGTGCAGGGCGTCACACACACGCGTTAGAGGCAGAGTAAACACTGGGAATTCACTTTCCGGTGGATGAAAGGGCCAGTTGTTTTTGACCCCCCCCCCCCCCCCCCGGACCCACCTACTCCAGCCTGAGGTTCGAGTGCCCCTGCTACTGAATTCCATACTGAAGGGTAGCGAGAAAAGCAGCGTTTTTGTGACCCGCCGCTGACACAGAACGCCTTTTCAGAAGCTGAATCCATCAAAGGTAATTAATCCTTTTTGCACATTGGACACCGGCGCCTTTAACTGCCCAGGCCGCGATCCTCGGGCCAAAGACGGCCACATCCATCCCCAACCTCGGGGGGCCCTGGATCGCCGGCTCCGGAAGGTCGTCTTCGTCTCCTCACTGGCAAGTGTTTAGCACGTTTGGGATTCACCCCGCACTGTCGGGGGGGGCTCTTTGGCGGCGAGAGGCAGCCACAAGGGCCAAACAGACTAGTGGGTCGGACTCAACCGGGATCAACTCCAGCTCGTCCCGGATTCAATTTCCCACGGATCTCAGCGATGAGGGCGACGTGGTGGAGAACTTCAAACAAAAGTCTCAGCCTGCATCCTGGCCCAGCGGACCATAATGTAATGAGCCATTCTGCAACCCCGCCACCCTCCACGACATGGAAGATTCCGGCAGTGATTTAAAAAAAGCCTGTTATCCCTGGGTATGTGACACCACAAGCTGCGGCTTATTAACACCGACTGTTTTTATTTGAAAAGCGTTAAAAAAGCTACCTGCTAACAAGCGCCGGTCGGTTGCACATCCGGGGCTGACGAAGGTGCCACCCCCGCGACCCTCCCACAGAAGCCCACGGCTATGGAACCACTTCTGTTTGGTGCGAATCCCGACCTTCCCATAATGCCGAGCAGCATGCCGGGAGTCGGGCACTGGAGTTCACAGGAGGTGATCAGTATATAAACCTGACTCTGATTCTAACAGGAAGGGGTGTTTTAATCTCTAAATGAATCATTCAGCAGAAACGTAAAAGTCGCCACCTACAAAGGTGAAAGAAACAATACTTATTCTCCATCTCTTATCAAAGCGCAAACTTCCCCTGGCGACCGTATGCGTTTGTATGAAGGCGTATGTGCAGAGATAAGCAGGTGCCCACAGAGCTTCGGGCAGCTCTGGAATCACTGCGAGCGAACTGCTTGGGAAACATGCAGCAAAAGACACGTTTTCCTTGTGGACACAAAAGCAGAACATGCCTGAGGTGGACGAGGGACCACTGCTGGATCTCGGCCTGCATCCCGGTCAGAGGCAGACCTGCCTGCGGGAGGGGGGGCACTTGGCCAGGAGCACAGAGCACAGCGAGCAGGAGGGGGGCAGACCTGCCCTTATCCCTCTATTCAGAGCCACAAACTCCCCCACACAGACTCTGCAAACATTGCTGAGGGGGGGCAGCTAGGAAGTTTTCTTTAAAAAATAAAAAGGAACAATAAGACAGACTAACGGTCAGATACGCACCGGAAGGGTGGAAAATGCGGCTCATCATCATGTCTGCGGAGTCTCACATGCGGGACCAGAGCCCAGCCCCCCCTAAACACCCCGAAACTCTTCTGTCAGTCTCAGGCAGGGCGATCGCAGCGTGGAGCCAATTAAAAGCATTAAGGAAGCCCCCCTAACCCCCGGAAAGGAAGGCAGAGCAAAGAGGAGCTGGCGGGAGTCCTTACCTGAGGAGGGGAGCTGGGTGTGCACGGTCCCAGGTGCGAGAGAACGCCATGCGGCTCCGAGGGGTCGGTCACACAGGGGGCTCGTCTCTAACAGCAGCACGATGATTACCACTCCCCTTCAGCGATGCTGCCGACCAGACCAGCGATGGTGGGGGGGGGGGGAGAGAGAGAGAGAGAGAGAGAGAGAGAGAGTGTGTGTGAGAGAGAGAGAATTCAGAGCAGCTGCCAAGATTAATCCTGTCGTACGCTACCGCCCCCCCCCCCCCCGCACCAATGCAGTCCCCTGAAAGGCAGCGGGAGCCGTTGGGAGGCGTGGAGAAGGAGCCACTTCACAGAGGGAGGAGGGAGAGCGCAGTGCAAAGTGGCAGCAGCAGCCATGCACGGAGTCTGCAAGCGGGGTGGCCGACTAGAAGGGAAAAGCAGCAACTCCTCTCAGAAGGGGGGGGGGGGGGTGGCGGGGGTAGGTGACATACATATGGAACAAGAACAGGAACAATGCTGACAGGACAAGCTGACCAACAGCCCCCGAGCCAGCTGCTGGATCGAACTGTGGCTTTCTTGGGGAGAGGAAAGCAGGGAGCGGAGGCTTTGTTGGGGGGCAAGGAGGGGCCTGGGCAGGGGTGGGGGCGCCGTACCCCAACAGTGGTGGCCCGCCTCCAGCGCCTGCCTGGATGAGTCCAAAAACGCAGCAGGCACAGTGAAGGAATTCCAGTTTGTTTTTAATTGTCAGGGAATCTCCCTGCTGCTGATTGGCCAGCTGGGAGCCCCGCCCACCTCTGAATCCATTTAAAATAAACACACTAACCAGACGATGATCCACTAAACCGCACAATGTGGAAAGCAGAAAGCGGAGCGGTGCTGACATGGAAAGCAGAAAAACGCCTCTGTCACAGCGCTGACGGTGTGACACACGTCCCAGGGTCTGGCTGTAGGACCATGGCCTCCCGAGACAGGGGCCTCTTCACATTCTAACATCAAAAACTTTATCTTTAAACACAAGCAGAGAGACACTGAGGAAAACAAAGGGAGATGCTAACAACGGCAGGCTACAGAGACCCCCCTCCCCGCCCCCCCGGGATAACAGGCAGCCTCACTTCAAAGAGCGGCCTGCTGGCCAAAAGCACCCCCATCTACAGCCCCCTTCACTTGCATGCCTTTTACCCACAATGCCCTGCATGTGTTTCAGCATCACTAACCTCCCCGCTGCTGGACTCTCTAATTAGGGTATAACAGGGGGCGCTAGAGATACAATTGTAAGGCAGTGGGGGTGACTCCTCACTCCCCCTTGTCACTCTCCTCCACCCAGAGGGTAGACTTTGGAATAAAAGGCACAGACTTTCCTTTTTTGTGGAAACAAGGTGCCCATCCCCCAACCTGCCCCAACGAGGACTTTTAGAAGCTCTCCAAAGAAAGTGGTAATGAGCGAACGTCCACTGGGGGCTCCACCGGGGTCTGGAGAGAGAAGCTGCTGGGTGGAGGAGACAGCGTGCATGTGTGTGTGTGTGTATGTGTGTGTGTCAGAGAGAGAGAGAGCATGTGAGCGTGATGGAGCTGAGATGGCGCCCCCTGTGTTTGATGGAGAGAACAGAGACTAGATAAACAGCTATAGACTCCCAGCTGGGCCAAACCCCTCATACCTCTCACTCTTCAGGTGATGCAGGGCAGGGGCCGCCCCCCCCCAACCCCCCTCACTGCCTGTACCTGTGGGTCAGGATACTTTTGTGCTCTTTATTAGTGTTGTCAGTAAACAGGCAGGCGAGCCCCATAATTCCAGCCCTGCCGATTCATCCAGATGGGCGTTTAACGTTACCTTGGTTTTTCAAAAAAAGCACCATTCCTCATTGCTTTTGCCCCCCCGCACACACACACACCCCAGGGCACTGCTGTTCGACCAAGAGCAGAGCGATTCATTATTCGTTATGACTTTGGTGGTGGGGGTGAGTTTTTTTACACAAAAATATGCATTTTCTCACGTGTGCTTTTCATGTGAAACTTCAAACGAAACCAAAAAGCTGAAACGCCAAGAAACAGAACAAGTGTGCATCTCCCTCCGAAAGCGTAAGAAAACACAGCTCTCTCTCCCCCCCCCCCACCCACGCACCCACGGTGATGGGGGTCAACAAGCAGGAGCACTAATAAAACAGATGGATAAAGTATTAGCTGCCATTGCCGACGGCAGACGCTGGGGCCACTCAGAGCACCGTGGGACCGTGAGTCTCGTGCAGGACTGGTTTTGTCGTTTGCGGCTACGTTCTCGAGGGGGGGGGGATACTGAGCGTGTAGCTGAAACACGACTCCCTGCACCCATAACCCCATTCCTGGAGCCCCACGAACCAGAACGCCCTCACCCCTGACAAAGGGGTTAATTTTGCCATTCAGTGCCAAAGCTCCCCCCCCCCCGCTTTTGTTTTTTTTTGTACTAAGTACTGTGAGACTTACCCCCCCCCCCCCCCCACTGTCAGGCCCCATCAATGTTCTCACCCCTGTGTGTTGGGGAAGGCTGCACCGTTAGGCACTCCTTGCCCCCACTGCTCTTGCCTCACATCCCAGGCTGCATGCCCACCCCCCCCCCCCCCCCCCCCCCAGAAAGCACCGCAGGGGTGTGCTGATCCATAGATTTACTAGCAGTCCTTAATTTAATTCTGTTCAGATACCAGGCCTCCAGAACTTGGGGGGGGGGGGGAGTCACAAAATCACTCTGTGATGACACATGAACATATTTTGCTTACCCCTTATATACAACGCTATTTCCCTGGGGGGTAGCAACCTACCAGTGCAGCAGAGCCATCTGCAGTGCCTGCGAACATCACACTTTGGAGGGGGCATGGTGTGAGGTTTGTAACACACTCTCTGGTCCGTTCTGGATGGTTCCACAGCTCAGAGTCCGGACCCGCAGTGAAGCATGGGGAGTTTCGGGGGGGTGGGGGAAGGGCTATAAGACCAGGCTCCTCATTTTGCACAGCCTTCAAAGTTCACGGGGAGACAGATATGTTCCTCACACCTGCCTGGGCAAAGGATTATGGGTAGGCTGTTTGTACTCCAACCAGGAGAGGATGAAAGGACGGATAAAATAAGTAAAACAGAAGCATGACTTCAAAATGAAATCTGTCTCTCTGACGTTATTTTTCTGAGGGTTATTTCGGGGATAGAAACATGATGCTCGAGTCCCAAGGACAAACGCTGTCATGGTGAGCAGAAGCAGGCGCCTGACAGCCATCACGCCAACATGTCCGGGTTCCATCAGAACCGTGAGAGACGTGTGCTCGACAGCCGTTAGTGTGCGGCGCCTCTGAGTGACATCGTGGTCACCGGCAACGTGGTCCATCATTTGAGGAAGAGTCACATGATACCTGCCACGGAGTCCATGGCCCTGGGGGTTATGGGACTCGCTCAAGAGCCCACGGACATGTGACTGTTCTGCCGAGGCTGGGCTCAAACCAGCAACCTTCTGATCACAGGCACAGAGCCTTAGCCCTCTAAGCCTCTCACCACCTGTTACAAAGAGCGCCCTGTAGCATCACCACGGTTAACGAAATTGTCTTTAAAGACGCTCTGGGTCCCGCAGATGCACTTCGGCTGATTTACTTTCACAACCGATGCAGCCATTTGATATTTCTTGGCTTTTTTTGCTCATTTTCTCTCTCCACTCATGAAGATGTTAGACGGGTGTTTTTATTGTGCGTCTGTTAGAGCCATTAAATTAGGCAGAATAACAGAGCACATTACTACCGCTCCCCCCACCCAAATGCGGCAGGATGAGGAATACACTGGGGGAACTTACCACGGAATAAAACACAACAGCAAGCCTCAGCAGCCAGCCCAACGCCCCCTCCCGCAAAACACACCCCCACCGGGGTGACCTTAGCCATGACGCCATCCACTGGCCTGTAAACACAGATGCTCGCTGAGCGAAGCACGTTCACGTTGGGTGAGAGAAAAGCAGCAAAACATAGACTGACTTTTGGAGCGGGAGGGGCATGTCGGGGGGGGGTGTGTATTCACCACGTTTAAAAATGCGTTTAAATGCAGCTCTCAGACACCATTGCATTACAGACCCATGAATCAAGCTGTTCGGCGGCAGAGAACAGGCATTTAAAACGATAAGCAATTTATCCTACTCTCTCTTAAGAGTTCATTTCTTCATTATGCATCTGTTATACGCTCTTTCTCAGGGAGACCAGCCCCCATCTCGCCTCTGATGGTGTAGTTTGTACCCTGCTGTACTGTTTCGGCTGCGGGTTCTTTCCCAGATGTTTGTTTACAGCTGTGTATTAACGGGCTGGACCCTATGACCTACTGGTGCGTGAGAGAGAACGAATCAAACCAGCTGATACAAACCGAGTCCTACTGCAATCTCTTAACTACCAATAATGACCTAGACCAGTCAAACCAACACGCCTTCCATCCAATCTACAGCAATCAGCCCAGCAGGTCGAAAGTAGAACACTAGTTTAATTAGGCAGAAAATCTTCATGGCTGACATTTCTAAAACGGCTTGTGTGTCTATTTTTATGCTCCCAAATGATGGTTTAACACTTAACTGATGTTTATCGATGCATTCAGCAATTACATTGTTGCAGTGAGGCGTGGCGTTCAAAAAATAAAAAAGGCCGAATGTGAATGTGACTGTACCCTTAGACTGTACCCTTACACTCAAAGCAGCCCAAACGCGGCCTGTGATGCACATAAACACTCGGATGTATTTGCCATGCACCAACCATGTTTTCCTGAGGACTGAGCGATTGCTTGGTTACGGCTGGGGGTGGTGACCCCACAGGTCTGATAAAGGTCACCGAGACCCCAGTTGGGGGGGGGGGGGGGGAATGTCTTCATCATGAGGGTGCAGGGGGTTAATGATGTAACGACGCAAGGGTCTGTAATGACCAGCAGTGCGAGGCAGCTGGCTGTCAATGGCAACCGCATCTCAACGGTCGCTGGGCCAATTCAGATGCTAATGATACTGCAGCTTCGCAGTCACGTGGACCAGGGAGGGTGGTCAGCATTGGGGGGAAGGGGATCCAGGAGCTCCAAAGCATCATCAAAACCAGCACTGTGGTCCGAACTCTGCACCCTGCAGTTAACTGACCCGTACGTCCAGTTCGTACCTCTTTCCGAGAACGGGAAATCCTGGGGGCCTCAGGGCCAGGATGAAAGGGGCCACGGCAGAGATGAGGCATGAAAGCAGAGCCTGCAGCGCGCCGAACCTGGAATGGCGCCGTCTCTGCATGGCCGCTTGCAACAGCGGCCAAACCGCACCATAAAAACGGCCGGTAAGGACCGCGAGCCAAACACGCCTCGCCGTGCCTTTGCCCCCTCCGGGCTGCCGCCGCATGCATGTTCATTTAACAGCGGGGGCGGTTTTATTATTATTTTTTATTTAAAGATGTATTAAAAAGCAGGAAGCATACTGGGTTATTTGGATGGACTTGTGCTTTTCCACTGAGCTATATTCCCTCCAAAGAATTCCCCGCTCTTCCAGGGGGGCAGAAACATTTGTAAGGCAATTAAAAAAAAAACAATTTCACAGAAATACTCTTCCTATATATAATGTTTATAAACAAGAACAGGAGAGCTGGGAAAGGGGGGGCCAGCATCGCCCTGGTGACTGGCGCGAGGTAACCGGCTCTCTAAGCCATATAAATGGCCATTTATGGGGGCCGTAAAGTAGAGCTTCTCATTTACTGTAAGTATTTCAGTCTGAAGACAATCAGCCTATCACCAAAGGAAAAGGAGCCTGTCTTTTCAGCTGATCAATAAATATCCAGATAACCCCCCCCACACACACACACACACCATCCCACGGGAGCCCCGCCCACCCACCCACTCTAGGATAAGACGAAACCCCGAAACCAATGCGCTGGGCAAAAGGACAAGGGCGAGGACAAGGACACGCCAGAGTTTTCATTACCACTCATTAAAAATAGATCTGTGGCATCCTGGGATACCTCTATTCACAGCCAATGGGGTGGTGAGGGGGTGGGGCTCCTGAAGGCTTAATTAGCTGTGAGGGCATCACGGTGGCTATAAAACGTACATTATCTTTATCAGATAATCTCAGCCAATTTGCTGTAGCTCATATCTCTAATTATAGGGTCTCACTGGCTCTTTTTTGTGGCACTACACATGTGCATGTGCAGTCCTGTGTATATAATCGCACGTCTGCCCGCCTATTTTACGTGGATCAGTACACACGGAGGAGCCCCTCCCTCTTCCTCATTTTGCAGGTCACCCTCAAAGTGCCACAAGAGGATGACTGATCGTCATGGTGATGCCTGTGAGTGATTCCTCCACATTCAGGCGTCCTGCTAACAAGATACCAGAGTAACAGCCTCTGTGTCCTTTAACCCAGTTGCATGGGGGGGGGGGGGGCGGAGAGAGACACAGTGTGGAGACGCGGGCAGTGGGAGGGGCTGACCGCAGTCTGCACACACCTGACCTCATCAAATCGCCTTCCTGTCACCTCACCCCTCCTCCCCCACACAGCCTAAGCACACCTATAAGAGACACACTGGTTTGGAAAAGCAGAAGCCGCCGTCCGTCATCAGTAGGAGGCCCGCAGTGTTTCAGTGCCACTCGCGGCGAAGCACAGCGACAGACGCTAGTGGCAAACTCACTTCCTGCTTATTCTGCTTATTATTTTTATGGACCCAGAATAAACACGACGAAATAAAATTAAACGCATCCATCTGCCACTTTTATCATCATCGCTTCCTTCCGAAAAGAACAGGACCCACAGACAGGAGCAAACAGCAGATCCTAAAGGGTTAAAGGAGGGAGGAGTCATGGCCCCACAGCTGTTTGTGAAGTTAGTCCACACCGGGGTGCCCCCAGGCTCAGACGAGGACCTTCTGGAAGTCCCATTCAGAAACACTCATAAAATGCAGCGTCCCCACTGCGCATAGAGGCCTTTCTGCGTGAAAAGAAAATGTTTTCCTAAGTAAATCTGCCGTAAGAAGCAGGGGAACCCGCTCCCGCGGCTCTGCCGATTAACCGGGGTCTCGCAGTTTGAGGTTAGCGTTAATTCCAGATAAAATACGATACGGGATTGTTCACCCAACACTCCTCTCAGATTATCTCACAACCAAAAAGAAAAAGACTTCTGATGCCATTTTTCAGACACTCGTTTGGCAAAAAAATGCAATGCTTTGCATTTAAGAGGCTGGGAAACTTAAAGAAAAAGAGTGAGTGAGCGGAGCAGCTCTGGCGTTTAGCGCTGTGGGCGTTGGGCGGCCGCGAGAAGCGTCAGCCGCTCTGACAGGTAACGCCAAGGAATTGAAATGCGTCGGCTTCCCAGACGCACACCAGGCGCGAACCCGCCGCTCATCGCCGGATAATTGCGAGGACACACCTGGATGGAAATTTTACTACACAGTAAAACAGCGTCTTCCCCTCAAGCGGGAAGATGCTGAACGGTTAAGGCCTCATCATGCAGGCAGCCCTTAAGACCACGGTGAGATAAAAACCTATAGAAAGTGGGGACACTGTCCAGAGGCCGAAACATGGGTCAACATATCGGCACAGGCTGATGTTTGCTAAAAATCAAGATGTCACTCCCATCCTATGTGTCAGTCTAGGCAAATATTTAGACCTTAGTCAATATTCGAAGTTAACAGCAGCAGAGTTAAACACATACATACAAAAGTGATGGAGAAGATCTCATTGGACAATCAGTCATTTCCCGTAGTGAAGGACGAGGGATTTTCATCGGCTCATTCGCCACTTAGAGCTTCGCTACAGTCTCCCAAGTCGGTGCTGCTTTGCTGACGTCTCACTGCCTGCCACTGACACACATTCATGGGGTATTAAGAATGAATAACGGCAGCTTCACTGCAGATTTCCTGACCTCAGAGGTTAGCCGGTTATTGGTAATATTAGACAAAAATATATCAGTTACCAGTATCAGCCAAAATTTCCACAATGGTTCACCACTATGTCCCCCATATTGACTTTGAGGTCATGTTTTGAAAACACAAATACTAGGCTCACCAACAGTACCCCTCCCCCCCCCCCTCCCCCCAATACCATGTGTTACCCCGATCTGCACGACACCCATGTCACCAAATGCCCTTTCTATCGCCATCACTGGGGTGCGGGGCAACACTGCCTTCGGGTGACATTCAGTAATGAGCTCTCTAAATACCAAACCGGTTACAGGCCATTAATACAGCCATTCTCACACCCAGACCCACACCCCTCCTCCACATCCCCTCCCTCCATCACAGACAAACGGCCTCTTCTCACAAGTTGCCTTTGAGCAGGCAAGGAGCCACGGGGCTGGAATGAAAGACGCGTTGGGGGGGGGGGGGTTGCCGCGGTATACGCACCCATGTCACACCGGTCACATAAGATGCCGAGAAGTGATTCTGAAGGCCTTTAGGAGGTGTGAGGGTGTGGATCTTGTGGAAGATGAGCAACACCTGGAACCTGAAAGTCTGGACCAGCACATTGTTGGTTCAAATCCCAAACTTCATTATTACATTTAATATAATACATCCAGAGTGAAAAAGTCCAGGGCTAATCTGGCTGTAAAAAAAGAGGCAGAGATCTAATGATGGAAGGGTTTAATAATCGGCAGGTGGAGGTAAAGCTAACACTGGCAGAAGCAACACTCCTGGGCACGGAGCAACACGGCAGCTCCGCGGGAACAGGAAATGAGATCATCAGGCGGACCGCCCACACCAAGTGTCCCAAAACCACACCACGGAGACGCTCCGGCACCCTCCAGGGGAAACAGGAGTCTGTAGCGGAACCTGGAACCGTGAACCCACCGCTTTCCAACTAGGCTTCAAGAGCACAGCTGGGGGCACTCTTCTCCGATTGGTTACTCTTTAGGTTCCCATCCGTTAACCTGGGCAGTCACAGCGTGTAATTACCGCTTAGTAATCCCATATGCAGTGACTTTCCGAGCTGTTTCTGAGATGCTGGAGGGGAGATCAGACGATACCTGACTCGTCACCCCCCCAGCAAACCTGTATGGGTCACATTTTAGCATTAAGTCCTTTACATGTCCCAGTCAGCTGCACCAAATGGCAACAGAGTCTGGAAAGGGGGGGGGGGAGATACCTCATCACCGCAGGATAATCCCAGAGCAACCTAGTTCCCGGGAAGGGGGCATGACGAAGAGGGACAGACCCTACTAAATGTATGGGAGGGGGGCAGCTAACCACAGAGGCAGGCCACAGTTATGTGGGAGCGACTTTAAATCAACAGAATAACCAGCCTGTGGTGGGGGGGGGGGTCTTTTCTCCATATAAAGAGGCCAGCATTGACTCCCTTTCAAACATGTCTCCTGGGTCAGTGTGCCCTGGGCAGGGGTGGGGCCTGGATGGCACACGTCTGCCTGCACCAACTGCGACAACGATACCAAGACCCCACCGGCCCCAACATCCTGGACTGAGGTGGAGGGGTGGGAGTAGGGGGATTCAAACAACCTCTTTGCAGGAACGGAGCCGGCGTCAACGGGGGGGCATGAGGGGCTCAAACTTCTCAAGAGCCGGATTAGACAGTCGGGACAAAATGATCCCAAGATTTAACGCTCCAGGAAAAGAAAATAAATATATAAAGTCCTTCATACTTCTGCAGGAGTAAAAACAAAGGGGCACGATGACTTCAGCAGCTGTATTTGGGAAGGACAGATGACACCCCCCTGACATAATCCCAGCTCTGTTACCCCAAGCGACGGAAATGGGGGTGGGGGGCAGGGGTGACTGACAGGGGCCAGGTGTGGCAGAGGAGAATGGGGGGGGGGGTTTGGAAACAACAGAAAGAGAGAGAGAGAGAGAGAGAGAGAGAGAGCTTAGTAAAGACGTACAAAGGGTCATGTCTACGGCAACAGGTGATCTCTACATGAGGGCAGATGAACTTGAGGCAATGAAATCGAAACTGAAATATGATGAAGGCTGCCTGTCATGTCAGGGCCACAGGGCTTGGCTGTCCGATGGCCGTGGCTGTCCGATAACTGCCCAAATTCTTCCTAAAAGCACAGCACCATGTTCTGTAATTTCATGCAAAGATCGGTACCAGGGACAACTGGGCTGCCTCGCATCCCAGGGTCAGAAGCGGAGCCATCTGTATGTGGCAACCCCCCGCCCCATAGCACCGCTATTGACCCACATGGCTGATCGTCTTTGCCATGGTGCGGCAGTGATCTAAAGCTGCCTTCCAATCAAAAGGTTAAAAGGAATTTTGCCAACAATTTTATACATTTTCTTCCCTTAAAAGGCTGGCATTAAAAATAAAAGTGCATGAAAAACCAGAGCACTGATATTTCTTGTTATATCAAGCCCAGGAGTTGCAGCACACACCAACATGGTGGGATCTGTAACAGTCGGATGCTTTGATCTACATGAAGCTCCGCCAACACTCGCGGCGGCTCGTCCCATTGGCTCAGCAGCCCAGTCTTCAGAAGCCACTGAGAGCATGCGGCTGATTGGCTCTGCTGTGTTGCAATCCAATGAGAAACTGCCATCACACTCCAACGTGCACAAATACATTTGAGGACATCTCAAAACTTTCAGTTGATGGGGTCAGAGAGTAATAGCTTTTTAAGATTTCCGCCAACACTGAGAAGAATCTTGTTTAATGTACGCCTGATGTGAACATCATTCTCCTCCACACTATGGGGGACGAACGAGAATCCAAATCTTCCTGCATGGACAGGGCCGCATGTAGAGTCCGAGATCCCTCCTATATTACATGTATATAGGTTTAGGGGGTTGGAACACTATGCCTCTGGTCAGAATGTAGGCAGTTCATATCCCAGAGTCGGTGGAGTGATTCATCATTGACCTGCTGAGAAAGGCCCTTAACCCCTACTTTCTTCCAAAGAAGTATGTTGCTTTGGCTTTTTTGACAAAAAAATCAGCTAAAATACAAAAAAAATGCCATCTGGAACTGGGTAGTGGGGCACCCCTGAGGTTGTAGAGGGATGAGCTAATGGATAAGTATCCTGACAAACAGTGGGAGCGGAACCCAACTTAATGTAAGGCTGAGAAGATCCAGCCCCATGACCCTCATCCTGGGGTCACCTTTTTAAAGATGATGTGACTGAGATTAACATTATTGGACATTTCAGTCACAAACGAAACACAGAGCTTAACCCCAGCTTTTCCTCACACACAGTTAATGCCGTCTGCACTGTGTCACAGCATTCTTTTACTCTGCTTACCTTTAAACAGCCAGAGAACTGATCTCAGATTATGAACCCTCTGCCTACCCAGACCACAGCGGCCAGCTGGGCTGGACCCCAACACCACAAGTTCAATAAGCACCAGGTCTGGACGTGTGCGGGTTCAGGAAAGGCCAGCGAGCCTGGAGCCGGTCGCGCAATCGGCATCCTCACAACTCCAACCATACACACTCCTTGGGGGCTCCACTGCACTCACCACCATCCGTCAGCTCTCCAAACCCCCCTCCTCCACTAAACAGCAGTCACATAATGTCCTGATGCATTAACCGGCCGGGACGCTGATCGTCTATGTACTGTACCCCCCAGTGACTAAAGTGCAAACCTCATTAGGAGTAATGTCTGTCTGAATTCCCCACAGAAGCATCTGGAATGTCTTTCAACTTTTAAAACTAGATTCCCCCCTGCACCGTCTGGTCCAAAAGTACTGAAAATGTCCGAGATGATGCAGCGAGACCGCTAATGCAGTTTGATCGCAGTACCACCCCCTCACTCCAGGGGGTGATCTCTACTTAATCCCCCACACCCTATCTCAGGGAGACACTGTAAACAAACTGGGTTCTCCCTGCTCGCCGTACAGTGCACACGACCATACAGCATCATATCTGTCTGTCAACCTCATCACACGTTAAAAAAAAACCAAAAACCATTAAAGCAGAAGGCAAATCGGCCTCTAAAATCAGCCATTGAGGCGGCCTGTTTGTTTTTTGTTGGGAGTGTTGTTCAGTTGCTACGGCGCCATGCCTACACCTCGGGGGATGGGAGCTTGGGCGTACGTGACACAAATACAGAGGTCATTCCGCGTCAAGCCTCCCTGACAGACGAAGCGTCACCCAGGGGGGAAGGGGGCTAAAATGCGGGCAGATTTAAGGCACCGTCACTGAAGTCTCCGACCCAGAGATGCCGGTCCATCCCATACCAGTACATGAGAACCTAACTACACAGCCCAGCTCCACTGGAGAGTGCAGCCTGTCAACTTATCGCTTCGTTTTTCAAGGGGGGGAAGAGAGGTGTTATGTACTTGTTGGATGCCAGGCGGAGGGCGACATCATCGCAGGTAACAGTGTGTGTGTGTGTGTGTTGGGGGGGGTGTTAATGAAGGTTTACAGAAAAATGGAAGCCTGCAGCTCTTCCTGCCAACAGCGTGTACGAGCTCAGAAAGCCCTGCGACAATCCGCAGATTTCACAGAGAGCACATTTAAGGACTGGATGCCGGTGCCTTCCAGGGGCCACCAAGCTGACCTCTTGTTTTTTTTTTACAGTTTTTAACCATCACAAGGCCAGAGAAACATGGTGACCACCTGCTCCCTCCTCTTCACACCCTCTCCTCCTTGTCCTCTCCTCCTCTCTGTCTCCTCGCATTCTCTCCTCTCCCCCACAAAACCTCTCGTCCTCTCTGCGTTTCTGCATTCCTATGATGCCATGCAAACCCTACACATTGTGCCTGATCTGGGGAACAGCAAAGGGAACAGCATGGACCGGCAGGGTCCGGGTGATGCGTGTGGCATTTCTGTGGGGCTCGCTCCCAGTAAGCAGAACCGAACCACACTGGCTACTCCCCAGCGCTATCTGCCAGCAACGTGTGTGCTACCTGAATAAGGCTACCTGATCCAATAAGCCTGTGCCATCCTCCATAAGGCAGGGTCACCCCTGCCCCCCAGGCATTATCAATGATCTGACGGAAAGGACAACAGTGATGGGGGGGGGGGGGGGGGGGAACAGAATGTCAATGACAGGCAGCACGACGGTCAAAGGAGACGCCTTCACCCCTGATCCCACAGTGGAATCCCATGTATCCCATAGAGGCCTCAGCACACTAACACGAATCCCCATTAGCATCTCCAGCACGGAAGCACCTTCAGCCAGGTTCTGCCTGTTCAGAAACTAACTGTGTTTAACAGACATACCTCTCCACACATCAATGTGAATAATCGTGTTGCTCGATTTATGGTTTCTCTGTGGGGGAGGGGGTGTGTATGGTTGCCCCCACCTCAGATTCCATCTGGAAATGTGACTGCTAGGTTATACACTAGGCCTGATTAACGCAGGGCCCGGTGAAGCAGTCGGACCGGCCCACTTCTCCCAGAGCGGATCCGAAGGCCCGACATGCTTTCCTGAGAAACACGCCAAAGGAGATCGAATTACTGGGGGGGCGGGCTGTCCAGGGTCGAGGAGGGTAATGGGCATGGGGGGGGGGGGGGCGATGCCCCACGCTCAGACTCACCTCTCTCTGCTGGGGAGTCATTAAACCCGTGTGACCCCCCCCCCCAACTCATTCAGATTGGTACGCAACTATGTGGTGCCACCCCCACCCTGCACACTCTGGTGTCATGGCAACCGTACAGATCAACCGTAACCGAGTCTCGCAGCGGCGGTCAATACAGTACCGTAATACCCACGGACAGCATTAATATTCACACAGAGAGTGAGAGCCAGAGCCGCCGCCGCCGAGATATCGAGTTTCAAACGAGAGGTAATTACTCACATTAACACCCTGCTTGGGAAAATAACACCAGCCCTAAAGAGGATGCCATGAACTCCGCCATGATCCCCTGAGCATCTCTGTCACACTCCCACGCTCCTCCCCAGTGCACCAACGACACATGTTACAGGTGACTGAAGGCAGGCAGACAGGCAGGCTGACAGACAGACAGAAAGACAAGCAATCAGAGAGACAGACAGACAAATGAACAGACAGACAGGCAGACAGGCTGGGAGAAAAAAAGACAGATAGGCAGATAGACAGTCAGACAGATGAACAGACAGGTAGACAGGCAGGAAGACAGACAGGAGGGCAGAAGGACAGAAAAACAGGCAGACAGACAGACAGACAGCTCATCTCTGATCAACACACAGCCTCCAAACTTTATGATCCGACACTCTTCACCTAGCTAACCACCGGACGGCTGCCTGAAAGGCAGTGATGAGCCTGTAGATCCACCCCCCCGCTCAATCTGACCCACCCTACTCCCCGCTGTCCCCCCCCCCTACAGTATACCTATTTATGTTCCTTTTGCATCTGTCTGCCCATGGCCAAGCTACATGCAGACGGCAAAATGTTCTCCAAGTGTTTACTGAGCACTTTGGCAGGAACATAAAGAGAAGGCAAAGAGCTGCTAATGAGTTACAGGGATGATTCTAGAAGCTTCTGTGTTTACGCCCCCCCCACGTTCTGCGGCCAGTTTCCGGTGAGACTAATATCTGCCTGAATCGCTCAGTCTAACAGGCCGCTGCTCTCGCCCATGTGGCCCCTCCGGTCCGGCCTGCCGGGCTGCCCTGGTCAGCGTGGCCTGCAAATGTTGACTCAGCCTGGTACTTATCATCTAGGAATGTTTAGGCAGTGCTATGCCAACCAGAGCTTAGACACACTGCAGTCAGTGTGCCCGTGTGTGTGTGGGGGGGGGCTGGACACGGGCGAGAGGGTCTCTCTCTTCATCTCTCTCTCTCTCTCTCTCCCCTCCCCTTCTCTCTCTCATTCCCATGTCCAGTGTGCAAGTCCTCAGCACCCACTTCAGGTCAGCGGGGACAGGTTAACATCCCTCCCACTCCAAACTCAGAAATTCCCTCTGTGACACCCCACCCCCCCCATCCAATGAAAGCAGGACCCCAATCACCGATCTCTGCCCTGGCTACGGGGCTGAAACGAGTGGTGGCAGGGGTTGGAGGGGGCGTCACGAGCTGGGGGGGGGGGCGTAACCTGACTCGCAGTCAGGAAAACCGGCCTCTGATTTGTTCCTGCTAATAAACGGGATGATGTACGAGCACGGCCGTCCCCAGAGCGCGACCTACCCAGAGGACACTGGGGCCCATCGCACTCACCGGCCTCTGATTCATGGTGCCGATTGTCGGCTTTCCTCTTCTTTCCCTCCCCCCCACTTTCATTCTCAGCCGTAATGGATGCGATTGTGGAAACCCCTCCCGTCTCATCTATCAAACGCTGCCTGGTCTCCAAACGTCGTTACCAAGCAAAACAAAGGACCCTTAACCGCTTACGTCCCTGTTACTCGCAGGTGCGGACAAACGAGTAACGTGCTGGGTGAGTAACGTGCTGGGTGAGTAACGGCGTGCGGGAGGAGGGGGGAGCGGCCCCTCGCATTCCCAATGTGACGGGGGCCGGCGGACAGCGTTATATCCATCTTTGCTCTGAGTGGGTCGCCGCTGCTCTGCGTGACTATTACCAGCAGGTATAGCATTAAAAAGCACGCTGGCAGGCCATATATCTCAAAAAGGAAGGAAAAATGGCTTATTTTATTCCAAAAGCTTTTTCTTCTGCATGCCAGTAAGATTATAGTCCTCTGGGGAGGAGACGACTTGATTGAACTTGCAGCCGACCCGCTGATGATCCAGCACCAGACCAGAACCGGCTTCTGCTGGGACAGACACAGGAGACCCAGGTGCCACAGGAGCACCCCAGCCAGTCTGTCTGGTCAGCTTCTGCAGCTCCTATTGGCCGATCCGGCAGCTGCCCAAACCTGCAGGATCTAGCAGGGCGCCCCCTGCAGGTTAGAATAAGGTATAACCGTAACGTGCCCCTAGGGGAGGGCTCTTCAAATCAGGCCCTCGATTTCAAATCCAGGCCTTGTTTGCAGTTCTCCCAGGCAGTTAGTTCAATACTTACTGATTCTGATTGGCCAGAGGCTTCACACCTGGCTTGCAGGTAAAGGAAGGCTGGAAAATCAGCAGCGCTCGGCCCTCGAGGACCGTGATTTGAATAGCCCTGCCCTAGGGCCTGAGCTAGGGAGGAAAGCAGGACTGAGGAACCACGAAAGATGCCTTCAGGAATGTTTAAACAAAGCTGCACCAGCTACACTCTTACTACCACAGCACACCTGTTTCATTAATTACTAAATAATTACCTGGAGATGATAGGCTGGCTGGGGAACAGACCACTCCTTCTGGACGCCATCTCATTAGTCTTTATTGCCAAATCACATCCTGCTCGCAAGCTATTCAAATCCAGTGCTAACGAGCTATTGACTCAATGTCAGATTTTCAACAGACTGTTTTGCTGGCCCCCAGACACACGGTCCCTTAGTGCTAAACAGCAACATCAACCCCCCCCCCTCAAAAAAAAAAAAAAAACACATTAATCCCTGGTTCTCCAGCCAAGGGTCGGAGCTCCACCATCGACTGGCTGTGAGAAGATTCAGTCCACTTTAGCGATACACGAAAGGGCAAGAGTCAGTCCAGCTTTACAAAACGGTTCATCATCATACTGCCAAGCGAGGGGGGGCCGGTGGGTTACCTCTATGGGCTCAGGACAATCTAAGAGGCTGCGTGTTTAAAGATGTGCTGCTGCCTGCTGTACCACCTAAAGGCCGATTTCATATCGGAGCTCATGAAATCGGTTACAGCAGTACGTTCATGTGTGGTGTGCTTTAAGTCCCACTCAATGAGGACATCACGACGCACAATCCGTAACAGAAAAATCGCTCTGAAAAATCATGACCTGTCAAATTTTGATTATTAGGTATGTAGAAGCTGGGACAGTTTTAAAGACCCAGAGGAAAGCACAATGTACTCCGTTTACATGCATGGTGTATTTAACTTTTCAATGACAAACTGTTGCTCTGTCAAATGCAAAAATGAAAGATCAGTGTGGAGCAGGATAAAGAGCGAGACAATGAGGGAGAAGCCAGCCGATAGCCAATCAGAAGCATATCAAACTTACTCGCAGCCCATGTATGGCCATCATGGCGAGATTGTGAGGGGGGGGGAGACAGAAGGACCTGGGCCAATCAGGCGACAGACAAGCCTGTGACCCTGTGACCTGGGGGTACAAGTGCTTACCGAGGTAACTCATTTCTGCTGGCTCAAGAGATTCTCACCCTCCATGTTACACAAGAGGAGCATGCTGGCTGTCAGAGAGGTCACACACACACACACACACACACACACACACACAGCTCTGTTTCTGAAACCTTATCCACAGCCTGTTCCATCCACTTTTATGTAAATATCAGTTCCGACCCAAATGTCCTGCACGTAACTAAATCTTTAAAAAAATTGATATTTATTTATTTGGCTGGTATTTCAATCTACAGTAATATATATCTGAGGAGGCAAGGTTGGACCAGGAGCAGTTGGGCTTAAAGGCCTTGCTCAAGAGCCCAGCAGTGATAGGATTACTCTGCCAACCATGGGATGTGAACCAGCAACCTTCCAATCACTGGCACAGAATCCTAATCCAAAGAGCCACACACCATGCCAAGGTTGTGTGTATGGCACATAGCCTAAGTGGTAATGATTCGAGGGTTTTCTGCTACAAAGTCACAGCTAATCAGACATATGTCCTTTACAATATCAACTTACAACACCGCTAATGCTCTACATGGCATCCTATACTGCACCCGCCCACCCCAGCAGCAAACAATCCGCATCCGACCCCAACACACCCACCCCCACACATGCCCTGGGGAATCCAACGCCATTCACGAAGGTCACCAAATTAAACCGCTTTAACTAAACTGCCTCATACCTGCGCAGACAATTAGCAACACCTCCCTCATAAATAAACCAAATTCGAGGATAAGCGTCGCGAAAGATCACTTAAAACTGTGCCATTTAATTACATCTGCTGACGTAAAGTCATTACTCTGGAATAATTGTGCCCCCATTAATACAGGATAGGAGTCATTACTTAAGCGAACCCGTCCTCTGAGATTTTAAGGTACAGTGCCTCTATGTCTAATCGTCAATTAGCTCGACGGGGAAAAAAAACTCGCCATGGCTGTAAATCCCGCTAACAGGGATCTCGGCGCACGCCAGCTTTCTGATCAATACACATATGCAAATACACATAGCTGAATCTAACTCATCTTTAAAAAAAAACGTATAAAGCCTCAATACTGCCACACACTGACATCAAGCAGAGCGTCGGGTGGCTCTGGAAATCCATAAACCTAACAACCTGGTAATAAGAAAATCAAACGTGTAGCCACAGCGTCATAGAGGAGGCTGCAGCCGCGCGTCTCGTGGGACATGCAGGGATTCATTTCACGGAGTTTGGCGATACCCGCCGAGTCTGGCGATACTCCCCGAGGCTGCCGCTCGCTACAGGACAACGGGGATGCTTTGCGGAGCCACGTTCCGTTTAAGCTTTGTGAGATCAGGTGAATATTTTTCAAGGGGGGGGAGGGAGTAACTTAAGTGTGATAAAAACTCACCTTAGCAGCTATGCCTGGACTGTGATTAGTTTTGTACAACCCCGTGGAGTCTTTGACGGACACACGGACGCGCGCGCACACACACACACACACATCAATACACAGCAGGCTGGTTCCCTGCCAGTACCACTCCACCACCCGCCCCCCGCCTACACTCCGCTAGGCCCTCTGGAAGGGCCCCCTGTTTGAGCTGCATCACAGACGCCCTCCCCCTGGCCCCCTAGAGACAGAGACGCGCTGTTACACCGTGATGGCATCGGGCCACATTCCAGCGAGGTGTGAGGCTGCTGGACACACACACACACACACACACACACACACACACACACACACACACACAGGCAGGCAGGCAGGCAAGGAGAGCATGCCAAACAGATAATGCGATGACATCTGGCACAGGCGGCCTGACAGCGTACGGGTGACCGGGGAGAGGTGGGCAATCTGTCAGCGAGGGGGGGTCTGGGAACCCATGTCTGGTAATCAATAGGAGGGTCCGCAACAGCAGCGGGGGGGCAGAGGGACACAGCGTGTGAATAGAGCGATACACAGGAAACAGGTGGAGGGGGTGCGGGTTTACTCAAATATCAGCGACATAACGATGCTCAGCGGAGCTGCTTGGCAAGCGGACTTTACGAAGGGATCGAGTGGGGATAAGAGTCATTAATACCGCGACGACCGCAAACAATGTCTGCATTTATAACTCAATATTTATATATCTGAATGTGCATATTATGTAACACAGTATTAATATAAGAATATGCCAAAAGAAGGAACGAAACGCTCGCAATAAACGCCTGGCATTAGGTCGCCTATTCATTCCTGGAGCCATAGAAAATTCAAAAACCATTTGAAAAGCGGATCGTTTGAACAAGCCCGTAACAAAAACCTTACACATTACTGGCGCATTTCATTATTTCCTGCATAAGTTTCAGGTAATCCGGTT
This sequence comes from Brienomyrus brachyistius, assembly GCF_023856365.1. Classification (NCBI taxonomy): domain Eukaryota; kingdom Metazoa; phylum Chordata; class Actinopteri; order Osteoglossiformes; family Mormyridae; genus Brienomyrus; species Brienomyrus brachyistius. Next base: position 22,193,076 of record NC_064549.1, on the reverse strand, counting down.
TGCTTCGTGCTTTTGGAGTTTATAGATGTTTATAGACGTTTTTTGTCATATGGAAAAACCCTTTTTTTACATCGTGAAATAAATGCATTTACAATGTCCCGCAGGCACCAAATCCGGGGGCCAGTCGAAGTGCCCCGGTGCGGGGCAGGAGCGCGCATGGAGCGCAGGTCTCAGACACTAGAGCCGGCAAGCAGTCCGAGTGCCATTCCGTATCCAGCACTGTTTTCAGGTCCGGGAACCACAATGAAATAATAATAATAATAATAATAATAATAATAATAATAATAATAATAATAATAATCGGCGTCAATCTCAAAATATCAGGCGTACCTGGAAAGTATTTGACAACGATCTGAATCCTTAAAACTGTTGAATAATTAACTTAGTAACAGGAAATATCGGTATATGAGATAAAGTTGACAGTCCGCCGCATTTCTGCGTCTTCCATCCAGCGCCTCGGCTAGGCGAATTAGTGACCGGGGCGAAGTTGCGGTGAGACCACCGCGGGAAGGCGAGTCGGCGACCCAGAGCTTCCAGATTCCCCCCAGTAATGCAAAGTTAAACCCTTTAATGATCCGGTGAATCCGCAACACTCCGGAGAGGAGATGCACAGCCCGCTTGCATGGGATACCCATGATTGCAATGAATGCCCTGCGCAAACTATACCGATACCTCCATTCAAATGGGAAAAGACTGAAAAAATACATTGTATTATTTTCCGCAAACTATATAATGCACAGAAACTGGACTGGTCACTGGTAACCTTCTCTTTCTGCTGAGTTAAATCGTTATAAACGGTGCCGGAGCTCCGCAGAGCAACGGCGGAATAGTTAATCAGTAGGTCCCAGCCGCTGCACGCAGCCGGGAGAGACCCCTACACAGCATTAAAACTAAATACAAATAAGAGGCGCCAGCGTGCAGACCTCTCTGCATGCAGCTCTGTGATTTTAAAGCAGTTTTTCAGGTACCCCCGCATGTCCCGCAAACGGCAGACCCCCGGAGGGATGCGTGCGTTTCCCCCGGTGTGTGTGTGTATGTACACAGAGGCTCCTACCGTCCACAGTCTCACAGGTCCAGCAAAAAGCTCCTAGATCGCGGGCTCGGCTCGCTTCGGAGGGAGGATGCGTCCAGCACCAGCTAGCTGGGCTCAGATGTCCGCTCAGCTCAGCAGCGTCGCTTACGTTGCGGGATCCGCCGCTGAAAGTGAGAGTCGGTGGCGCGGTGGCGGGGACGCGCACAGCGCAGCCTAGCGGAGCGCAGACGCACGGCAAAGCGCGCCCCGGGCTGCGGGGGGCTCTCTGTACGCATGCAAAGCATGTCTGTTTCGCCTCCATCTACAAAAAAAGCGTGCTGCGTTAAATATGCACGCCGTGGGAAGTTAAACGCAAGCATGCTTAAATAAAGCGATGCAGAGCTCATGTGCTTTTCAGAACGGAGTACCTTGAGTATAGCGTTTCAAAGTAAAACGTTTTGGACAACCTCTGCGACGAGTTTCTAATTAAAGTTCATAATGAATGCAAATGTATAATTAAATGCGGTTGATTAACAGCCTTAAATATGTCAGAATTGACTGAAAAACTAAAAACCATCGGCAACAGTTAATCACCTTCATCAACAGTAACGTATTGATTGCAATTTATTAGTGTATTGCAATTTATTAGTTCGTGGCAAAATGTATTACATCATGGCAACAATTCACAACATTCCTGTCGATATATATATATATATATATATATATATATATATATATATATATATATATATATATATATATATATACATTTGATCACACTTACATTTGCATAATTGCACAAAATAAAAATATGTATTTGCGGCGCATGGATCTGCATATGTGTGAGGTTACGAGCCCAAATTTTGGGGAATTTACGGGTTTAAAGGAATTGCTGAGGCTGGCATGCTGAGAAATTTGCAAGTTATGAATATATTCAGCATGCAGTAAAATATGAATATGTAAATCGTTACGTATTGTGCCCTTTCCCCGTTGCCGCTGTTTAAATAGCCATCAGCGAATGGTTGTTGTAAATTTCAAAGGTTATTATACTGCTATACTGTCTTTTATGATTTTAGGAAATAAAAAAATAAAAGAACGAAGGAAGTCTTGTTAGTACATAAACACCAAACGACGTTTTCATAAATATCGAAAAAGGAGAAGTACGTGTTTTTCAGAATCTTACTATGAGCATATTTCTGACAAACCTTCATTGATATCTTTCCGTATTTAGTGTTCACCTGTTTACTGTTTCCAATCGATACCTTATTCTGCTTTATGGGTCCTGATAAACGTTATTAAAATAATGCTGTTGTTATTTATGCAGCCCTAACGATCGCCTTTGTCGGTTTTCAGATTTCTGTTTATTTCGTGGAAAGCAATTTGTAGAAAAATGGGTAAAGGTCTCCAAAAGGGGAATCGAACTTATGCTAACTGTGCGACACGAAATTTCCTGTTCTGTCACGCCTCTGACTACGGACAGCATAAACACAGTACTCAGTTAAGGTGTGACTAGTTTGAATACTTATAGACTAATATATATATATATATAAAACTTAATAAATACTCAAATTATGCTGTCACACTGATGAGCTTTTAACCTCCCCACCTAGACTACAAACTTCTGAACTATTACTTTTAATGTATGTAAAATTATTCTTCTGAATGTAGGTTGGTTAAAAGCCAAACACATTTCTTAGATCACCTGCTTTATGAGGTGTGGATTGAAGCTATATTAAGAGGTCCTTTGCATTGAAATTCATCTGGCAATGGACTCCAGCAGGGAACGAGCTTTGACTGGCTGTCCACAGGTAGCCTTAACACAGATATCACATTTGGTAATGGTGTCGGGGCAGTTTGGAGCTTATTAATGGGAGAATTGCTGCAGGTGGGATAGGAAAAGTGAAGCACATGACCCCAGCAAGGAGGCAGGAACGAGTCTGATTATAGTACTATGGTGGTGTGTGGCTCTATGGGTTAGGTCCTTGTGCCTGTAATCAGAAGGTTGTTGGATCAAGTGCTTGAAAGAGTGATGTGGCTTTTGGGTCCCTGATTATGGTCTCTTAAATAGAGGCACAAAGACTGAGGAGCCAAATGCTCTCTCAGTTTTTTTTGGAAGTTTATTATTATTATTATTATTATTATTATTATTATTATTATTATTATTATTATTATTGATGTTATTGTTGTTGTATTGATAGTTAATCTGTATCACTTGACTATGCGCCGAGATTAAATGTGTCTCATCTCTCTCCCTTTCCACTACTGGTAGCCTATGCACTGCAAGCATTGACTGCTTTAATTTGAGTTGCATCCCCTTTGATACGGAGCACGCGCCGTGTGTTTTTACTAGGCGCTGTTGGAACGAAACATTCAAAGTCAATCAATTTCTAAAAGTGGGATGATTATGCTGCCCTCTCGAAGTGCGGCTTCGTATGAAGGTTATACTGGTTTGTGTGTTCATAAACTATCAAGCTATTGAAACAAAATATTCTACATAACCTGTAGTTTGGAAGCATTTAATATAATGAGGAATAGATGCTATTTTAAGTGTGATATATAGTGGAGGCTAAATCCACTAAAAGCATTTTAAACCCTTTTTTCAAAGGCACACTGTCAGAAAAAAATTACCAATTTATACCTTTGAGGGTACAATTACTGTACCCTCAAAGGTCCAGAAATTGTACCCTGGCTGTAGGTAAATATACCATTTAAGATACAGAAATGGACGCTGAAGGATATTTTTGTACCATTGAGGGGTACATGAACGCTGTTTTTATTTTGGGGAACAAAACTGTACCAGGCCTTCAGATAACTGGATATATTGCTTGTTCTTAATAATTTAGTAAAGTGTTGGATTTTTTAATTACTTATGCGTTGTTTTTCATTGAGGCCAGGCTATAGTGTGTGGTCGCTCAAAAAAATGTATGTGCGACCCCCTCACCCCTAACTCCCAGCGGCAGGGGCGCTGCACACTGGCTGACCCTGTGTTGCCACCCCCAGGCTTGCTCTCACATGTTTGTGTCTTGAGAGTAAGATGGGGGAGGCGAAGAGAGAATTTCCCCATGGGGATTAATAAAGCAGTACTTTTCTATCCTTTTAGCATAAGGGCCGACACACACAGAACTAGAACTACTTTCGGGCTGGGGGGGCGAGACGTCTGGATCCAGGGGTGGGGCGATGTTGTGGAAGGGCAAGGTATTGGGATTCAGGGACAATGTGGTGTGTGGGGGTGAGGGGTGGGCTGTTGGGATATGGGGGACTGGGCGTCGAGATCCGGGGGTGTCATGGGGGAGACAGTCGGGGATGTTTTCATGAGTGAGAGGAAATGGATCTCAATTTCCAGCACAACGGATAATAAGTCAGTTAGACTTGCCCCCCCAATTAAATCACAGCAAAAGTCTGGTATCAAATTTATAATAAAGTGGTGAATTCTCAGGCTAAATGATTATTTTAATGGATTCCACAATGTCTATTTCCAATAATTCCTCATCCAGTTAGACACACCTTTGTCACCCAGTGGGATTTAATATTTACATGAATTTTGATGAATATTTCAGGTTTATTTCCTGTATGGCCCCAAACGTGGTAATCTACAGTTTCCCTTAATTTGACTTTTCATCTCTGTTTATTTCATAGTTGTGCACTGCACAGGCACAGCACACACAAGCATGTACACAATGTCGTTTGAAAAGCGTGATGCACCTCCATAACAAACACATCAGCAAATCAGTGTGATTTTTTCCCCCTGCAGGTTGTGGGTGAATTTGATTACAAATTAATGATATTTGGGATACGGAATGAACTGACCACATTTGTCCTTGAGTTTTTGGGCGCGACATGGCGATGATGTGCTGGTGTGGGGAGAGGTAGCCACTGATGTACCGGCAGGTTATTACTGCGGTCCCCAGCTCACTGGACTCAATCAGCATCCGAATAACTCGAGATGCTCATCCGTTGTTTTCAAACGGACATTGTACATGACAGCCCGCTCCTGACTGCAGTGGCTCATCTCGATGAAACGATCTTTAGTTTTCTCTTCTAGTCATGTTGCGTTGTGGGCATTCGCTCACTTTTCCATAATGCCCCCCTCCCCCATCTCCAAAAAGGCAGGGTGCTGCATCATCGCCAACACTGCGGCCCAGTGTGACGACATGACCTACTTGATCATCAGCTCTGAGCTGATGTTCATACAGGTTTCTGCATGGTCAGACTTGCTTGTCGCATTCAGCTTCAGAAAACCGTGAGCTTGTTTGATTTTTCATGGAAAAGCGCTGAACACCTACGAAGAGCCGTCGGCCATGAAAGTGACGAATCGTTCATATTATGTGTCTCTCTTTGCGCCGCTTCTTGATTACTTACTGAGATTCCTGCAACGATCTTTGCTCACAAGTGGGATCACGGTATTCCATCACAGACTCAAACGGCACCCCAAAGATCTATGAGCTCGCCTGCCTTCAGCTGATGTTTCGAGTATGCAAAATATGATGCTTTACCCTACAAATGACAGACATCTGTAAAGGGTCTCTGTGTCCCACCGAGGACAGGGGAGGCGAGGGAGGCGAGGGAGGCGAGGGAGGCGAGGTAACGTGTGGCCTTCCTCATCCCGCCTCCTCAGGATAACACGTGGAATTCCTCCACAGTGATTAATTTGTCATTAATCACCGGGCTGCTGTCGTCGCCTCGTCATTAAGGTGCCGCCTTGTTAATCTCAGCAGCCCGTGTTCCCCCGTAAGCCGGGGGGGGGGGGGGGTGGGCTTGTGTCGCTCCCGCTCTCTCCGACCCGCCGCTGTCTCTGACCTTCTGTTCGCCTCGTTCTCTTTGTGTCGAAACACAAAACTGCTGCTGGCTGCCCTCGGCGCGGCCCTGCTCTCTCACGCGTACCGTGGGTTGTGTCGTGGCCGCACAAAGGACCCGGGATGCTCAGACGGCCGATAATGTCCACTCCAGTGCTCCCCGCAAGCCCCCACCCCCCCCCCCCCGGCCCCAGCGCCCTCCACCAATCGCAAAATGGCCAATTTGCTAAATTGCCTCATATTCTTCATCGTTTTCGTCCGCGTCGCACTTTCGGATTGGCATTTTCAGAGGGCTGGTGGGTCAGCTCCCCCCCCCCCCCCCCATCCGCTGGCTCCTCATTGTCCAGCGGGGGTGCACGGTTTATCTTCATTACCGCTTGTCTTCAAAGCGAGAATGAGACCTTTTCTGAAAAACAACCGAAAATAATGAAAACATTGCCCACTCATCCAAAAATGATCTATTTTAGTGAAGATAGTAAATAGCACTGGGGGTTTGTTGTATATAAGGCTATATGGGGATTATGTATATATATTATATTTAACTATATGTAGCATCATGGCTGCGCTTAGCTGATAGTCCTCGTATTTACTGGCTCGCAACCATCTACCCTAAACATACAGTACTGCTCCTCTTTCTGGACCTTCCTGGGATTCAGTGAGATGCTGTCCTGCATGCAGATAGATGTCCCTGCATGAGGAGAGAGAGGGAGAGAAGGAGAGCGGGAGAGGGAGAGACCAGGGATGTGGAGGGGGAAGGTAGATGTATCTCATGTGAAGGATACGCCAAACCTTGTGGGACGGGGGGAAGGGAGGAGGTGTGGGGGCGTGGTTTGTCCTCCGTCAGAATCGGCGTGACCGTAATCACCGATGGCGTTGAAGCAGTTTCACAAGCGCGATTTCTGTCTGTGTCTGGCGCGGTTCTCAGGTGCATCACATGCTGGCGGAACTTTCTGGAATCCGCATATGGAGCATATGGGGTTTACTGGGGAATATTCGGCAGGGTGGGTGGGCTTCCTGTTTAGGCCTGACATGAGAAATGTACATAAATCCAGCGGGCGGTAACTTCTCAGGGTCTCCTTCTGACGATGACCTCAGGACCCTAAGTGGCCGAAGGGGGAGTGGGGAATTTCTCCCCCAAGGCTTCAGGGTCTCCCCTGCTGAACAGTACACTCCCAGGACCAGGTCCAGGGCAGAGCACATGAGGAGGGCCAGCAGCCAGGTACCGGGGGGGGGGGCATGGCTGGCCAGAACGGCCCCGCCCACACAGCCCCCCAGGTTTCACAATAAAGGCTGCTGTGTTGTTGCCTTTCTCAGTTGCCTGCCCCCCTTACCCACGTCTATCTTTGGCCTCTTTTGTGCAAGCCCCCCCCCCCCCCCCCCCCCCCAAAGTGTTCCCAAACCTGCCTCTTGCTTCCCTGTTGCCATAGCGAGGACTTTGCCTGGGACAACCTTTCTGCAGCTTCTTTCGGAAGAGAGAGCAAGAAAGTGGTACCTTACCTCCCACGGCCCCCCCCGGCCCCCTATCTCTATGCTGCTATGGACACCCTTAGCTCAAGGCCAGATTACATCAGACTCCAGGGAGGCCCATTAAAATCGCCTGAAAAAACACCCACACCTTTGCCCCCCGCAAGATCGAGCATCCGCGCCCGACCCCCCGCCGTGGACGCCAAAGCCAGTGGCGGTTTACGCAGATCTGCCATTTCATTTACTCACCCCATGTAATCCCCCCCCACCTCCTGCTGCAAAAGAACGTCTGTTTTTGCTCCGGGAGAGAGTGTGTTGGAGGAAGACAAAGACGGTGTCAGTCAGAGGTAAATAAACAGAGATGCTGGGAGACGGGAAGGCGGGGCAAGACAAAACAGCCCTGAGAGAGACCGACACCGAGAGAGACCGACGCTAAGAGAGAGCACGAGTGAGATAAACGACCAGCGGCCCGTAAAGTAAACGACCACTTCAGAGGCATCCAGAGTTTGTGGCCCCCTTCATATCCTCTCAGCTCACCAGCGCGGCCCGACACCCCTGGGATTTGGGATGGAAGCACAAGGCGAGGTCACACGTCCTCTATTTGCTAGAGATATATCCTTCATATCTGCCACGGATCCGGCCGGGGCAGCCCGCAGAGGGAGGTGAAATGGAAATAAATAGACACCCCCTGAAAATTCTGCACCAGCCAGCAGCATCTCACACTGCTTCCTGAAATGATGTGGTGAGCGGCGTGCGGCAGCTCTGGCTAAACAAGCTTCTGGATCCCTGGGCGGAGCGGCAGGGCCTGGCTTTACCTTTAACACGCTTAGCTATTGATCACGCAGCCGGACGGAGGGAAGAGGACCGTGACGGGTGGGAGGATCCTGTAAAACAGGATTCAGAAGAACATGCAACATCCCACGATGAACGCCGACCTCTTCAGCTCTCCCTTGATTGAAGTTTCTGCCAACTTCCCTCACGCCAGCCCCTGTTTTCCTATTGGCATGTCAAACCAGCAATCTCTCCTAGGGCCCACCTCTCAGTTCGTATCCACGAACCGTCTTGGAGATGAGGCTCAGACCCCTGCCATGGGGATTTTGACTGTGCGTGCCTGGGAAGGCTGGTGGTGTCCTCACTAACGGAACAGGGAGTGACCTACTTCCGCGCTCCGTGTCTGTCGGGGTTTTATTTACCAACGCGTCTCCCGCTTTCACTTCCTGTCACAAAGCATGAGGCTCCATTTACAGTGCTGTCACTTAATTAAAACACCCTTTTAATCCAGAGACACAGAAATCGCCCCCCCCCTCCCCTTCCCATCCAAAATGAGTTAATTTAGGGACATTCCGGGCCGCCTTTGTGAGCCGCCTGAGCTGATAAAGACATTTTCCGCCGCTTTTAATACCTGCCTTCAAACGGGTCCCATTCTCATAGCGAAGCCAGTCGCTTCTGCTCCCGGCAGATATGTAAAGCGAAACTGCAGCACGACAGCCATACGAAGCACGTCCCTCACCAGATCGTGAGGTGATTACAACCTCGGCGCCAATGTGCAAGGCAGAGCTCACACTCGAAACGCTCGGTCTAACAAATCGGCTACCAGAGAACACTCCTCCCAGCTGTCCTATACATATACATGCCATAAATATATATATATACGTCAGAAGCCTTTATTTACCAGGAACGGAGTCACTCATTTGAACTCCCATTAGAGGCAGGTCGCCGCAGCCCTCGGGAGTGTGAACGAAAACAACCGTTTTTCGACGTGAAGTAGTATTTCTTCAGCTAAATTAAACAATTCTGCTGGATTTAAACAATTTACTTTACGGTCTGATTAGCGAGAGCGATGGAGTAGATTGAGGCCATTATGAAACACCGCGATGTAAATCGTAACGGTAACCCGCCAAGGACAATAACAGCTGGGAAACGCTGCCGACGGACTGATGGGTTTAGTAAGGCTTGATTTTTTAAAAATTAACATTTAATAAGCAGATTCTTTCCTGTAGATTACACATGTGCCACTGTTGTTATAGATATAGGTTCTGGATTTCATTCCGGGGGGTAGCAAACATTTCTATTGTCTGGTCAAGAAAAGCACAAACAGATAACGCGTGAACACTGTGCTTTCCCACAGCTGCAGCTGAGGGGCGGCTTAATTGAATATTGTGCAGAAACCATCTGCATCTTCGCTTGGCTCTCGTTTCCTGGGCTCACACCGGCCCTCCTTGGGCTTAGCTGGGCTTCCTCGGGCCTTGTTAGACTGCTGGTCATTAGACCTCACAGATGTCCCATCTGCTCCATACCTGGGCGGCATTCCGCACGTAGAACACATGGGGTTTGTCTACCCCGTACCAGGCGAAGCAAGCAAAACGAAAACGCAAACAAAAGACAGCACTCCACCTGGTCCGACAGGGATCTCGCTGCTCAAACATGAGCAGCATATCGGATCCGCGGCCCAGGCGGCTTCCAAACACTCGCTGCCCCGAGCGGCCGCTGAGAGGAAACATCTGACAGCGTGGGGCACAGTGCATCACTGCCAGGGGACGCTGAGCATGACAGGCCGGAAGGTATGGCAACTCGCACGGCAATACAACTGACCGGTGCACCGGTATGGAAGGTGCTGGGGGGGGGTGATCTTCTCCCCAGGGGTGACAGTGTCTCACAGAAGGAAGCCAGGAAATGCTAGTGAAAACTCTCCCAAGGGTAACTGCCTTAAATCCGGAACTGCGGAGAGCACTGTCCTCGACCGGGATGTCAGCCAGAGAGCAGGAATGTAACATCTCACAGGGAACCAAGTGTTGGGACAGACAGCAGGTCCTACGTAAAAAGACGATGTAGCTGTAGCCTTAGTCCTTTGCTCGGTGCCTCACATCTCGGCAGCAAACGCTACATGGCTAATTTGTTCATTTTACTCCAATGACCCCATACAAAGCACACATCCAAAGCATCGTTGTTTCCTGGCCAGTTTCCTGAATGGTCCTGAATGTCAGAACAAAACACTGACGTTCAAATCCTTAATTTGTAATTGGGATTGGGGGTGGGGGACAGAGAAAGGCATTTAAAATGCCAGGAATATATGTAGCATTATGGTACCCCCACCCTGTTCCTGCCTCCATCCCCTTCCAGCCCCCACCCTGTTCCTGCCTCCATCCCCTTCCAGCCCCCACCCTGTTCTTGCCTCCATTCTCTTTCTGCCCCACACAGTTCCTACCCCCATCTCTGTCTGTCTGCCCTTCATTCCTGCCTCCACCTCAACCTGCTCACACCCAGTTCCTCCTCCCATCCTCTTCTAGCCCCACCCCATTCCTACCCCCATCCCCTTCCAGCCCCCACTCCTTTCCTGCCCCATCCTCATTCTGCCCCCACCCCTTCCTGCCTCCATTCCCTTCCAGCCCCCACCCCATTTCTGCCCCCCAGTCCATCTGCCGTCCCCTCAGCGATCGAGCTCATATTCTTAGCTAATTATCCTTTTTTGCTTTAATAAACAGGGGCTCTGAACCATCTCTCTCTCCTTCTCTCTCTCTATCTTTTTCTCTCCCTCCCTCTCCCCCTTTCCCCCTCTCTCTATCTATCTCTCCCTCTGTCTCTCTCTCCCTCCCTATCTCTCTCTCTCTCTCTTTCACACTTTCTTTCTCAGTGTCTCTCTGTTCTCTGTCTGGCTCTCTCTCTATTTATATCCCTCCTTCCTTGCCCCCCACTCTCTCAGTCTGCGTCTCCCCCAGCATTACGACACTGTTGTCGTGCCCCATGGCAGCTGCTGGCGGGTGCCGTCCTAGCAGTGAGCCCTCAGCAGCACCACACCCTGGCTAACGTGCCCCTGCACACAGCCCTATGCGCTCCCTTGCCAGAGAGATGTGTGTTCCGGTGTCTTCCACAGCAATTTCTGACAGCTCACCAGCTCCCAAGCGTCTATGTAAGGGAGATGTTTAGGGGCAAGCCAGAAATGAAGGAGGAAAATGAAGACTTGTTTGGGGTAAATAAGTGACATGAGTCTCTTCTGCCCCCAGTGGTTATGGCAATTATGGCACTCACAGAGCATGCTGTCAAACCCAGAGAAGACTGTATTTACCAGGGGTCTCCGCAGCAAGGGGGAGGGGCTACTTTGGCGGGTCCTTGCACGGGTGTTTCCGTGGGGACGCCGCGCTGTACTCCAGCCTCATTAAAATGTGTGTGTGGGTGTGATGTGTCTCCCGCCCGTGTCTCGCCGGGACGGCTCGCCTCCCTGTTAGAGGTGACATTACCGTCGCGTCGCAGGAACACGTGTTCTGGAATGCGCTGCCAAGGCGACGGATGGGAAAGCAGCTTCAGGCGTGTGTCGATGCATGTCTGAAGCCTTCAGCCTCCTTCCTCACCCTCGCCGTCTCTGTTTTTCCGAGCTACTTACAAGAATGCAGTGCCTGTTTGCAAAGGGGATTGTTACAATGTTATTTTACATATTTGCTAATTAGATTAGGAAGCTGAAGCAACCTGAGCCCGACACACTGACAGGAGAGGGCGAGCCCAAACAGCAGACCACCAACGCAGACACCCGAAACCCGAGACCGGAGCCAGGGTCTGTCTGCACAAAAGGTGTGCAAAGACGAACCATCTCCTTTGTTCCTGAAGCAGTTCGATCCCAAGTGACAGACACTTTTATACCATGCAATGGACAAGGAAGCTCAGGTCATCACAGGGTCCTTATGTGTGAAAGACCCCCCTGCAGGACCCCGCCCGGAGAGACTGGAACACCAGCTCCATTTATTTCCTGTTGGACATGCTTTCTAAACAAAGGCTTGGCCCAGCACCCCCCACGCCAAGTCTCTTGGTGCACATGTGTGGTGCAGTGGGCCCCGATACACACCTGTCCATGCGTTGGGGTCAAACTGCGCCCTCTGGATCATCTCCCCACCTGGCAGGCCTCTCATCTCCTTGCCGGTGGATCTGCCTGTACCCATCCCCCATAGTCCTCAGCACGCTCCTCTGTCACAGTGAAGTGGTGTTCCTCCCGCATCCCCCAGGAGGCCTACTACAAACACTGATCATTACACCCCCCCCACACCTCCTCCAACTATCACATTCCGGGTGTTTCCTCCCCCCATCCTTCCCACTTCCAGATGAATGATAAATTCAAGTGACTGCAGGACAGTTATAAGCGTAAGAAGCTTCAAATGAAAGTCAGATCTCAGCGAATCAGCAGAAAGAATCGGCAGATTGTACGGGTGCCGATAAACAGATACCCGTCGGCTCTTTCCGGAAGCCTCTGCCCTCCGCTGCCTTCTCTTATCGGTTCTTTCTTCGTAAATAGTGCTGCCAAGGCAGTTCAATGCCTCCGTAAAGTCGTTACTCGTTTTTTTTCTGCTTTCGGATTTCCATGCGCTTTAATTGATTTAATTTCCTGCGACGTCGCCGTCAAGTGAACGCCGAGTCATCCGGCCGGTCCCACAGGCTCCGGCGTGGGGAGCGGGGGCTGGCAGGATGTTATTATATTAAGGGCCTGACGATCGAACCCAGGGACTCTTTCTGGTACTTTCGTCAGGAGGTGTTTTTGACAGAGACGGTGACAAGAAATTCAGAGGCGGACTCACATGTCGGATGTCGACAGCAGTTGGCCGCACGTGAAAATTTCACCCTGAATATGGTGAATAAAAATGCTAGTTGAAGAAGCCTGAATTACCCTGACAAATACATATACTCCCCCCCCCCCCACACCCCCATGGGCCTGTTAGGGAGGGGCCCTCACTGGGAGAATAGCTTGAGAATAACCTGGAAATTCAAGGCTCGGCGGGTGTCTGTTGGCTTCCATGGGGAGCCGGCCTGTGATCCAGGTGTCCTACCCCAGCCCTGCCTAACTGGCAATAAATGACTGTGAGCATCGTTTTCTTCCCGCCACATTAAACACACGCACATATGTGTTATATCCGCCGCTCGCCACCCAAGGGCTCAGGCCGTTATCAGACGTGGAATCCCAGCTGAGCCTCGGTGATGCAAGTGAAATTGTATTCCTGAGCCTGCAGGGGGCGCAGCGTCGCTCTGTGTAACTAACAGTGTGAGGAAAAGTGCCTCCCTCCCAGTGCGTGATCCAGCTGTCGGCCCATTACCAGCGTGGAGTGGCCCCTTTTAGCCAGCGTCGGGGCCAGCGTGACCCCAGCTGGCTGTGGCATTCCGGCAGGCAGGATGGGCCTCCGCAAACCCAGCTGTGAAAAAGTGCAGCAAATGGCGACTGACGCGGTTTGCTAGGCAATCGATCTCTCCCCCTCTCTCCCACACGCTCTCTGTCCCTCTCTCTCCTTCTTTCTCGCTGTCCCTCTCTCCCCATCCTCTTTCTCACTGCATTTCTTTATTTTTTGCTCCAACAAAAGGAGGACAGGATCACCAGCCCGTGTTTCGCGCCTCTGCGCCCTGCTTCCAGGGGCATTGTGGGAAATGTTTTAATGCCGGCTCTCCCTCGCTGGCCTTCCTTCTCCTCCCTATAGCCCCCCCTCTGACTTTCTCGTTCAGTTTTCCGTGGATTTGCACTCGCTTCTGGCGGGATATCGCTTTGCCAGGGCTGGGGGAAGACGCCATTAGAGCGCGGTTTCGCTAAGCCCTCTGAGATCACAGGCCTGGGCTTTGAAGTTCAGTTACCATAGTAACCACATTGTCCATACCCCTTCGGTGCTGTGTGTGAGAACAAGTTCCAGACAAAGCAGATTTTGAAGAAATGTTCAATAATAATAATAATAATAATAATAATAATGTTTTATTCCATCTAGTAGCAGGTATGAATTAGCAGGGTCTCAATTAAAGTAAAAAGTAAAGTAACCTAAAGTTTCTTGTTTCTGTTGTGAAATCCATCGCCTCCTGGCTTCCGCATGGGGAAGTGCAGGCAGATCTCGGTCCATTGCTGGATGGCCTTTTCGCGCATTATTTAATCACAGGGAAGGTATGTACCCCTGTGGGCTCTGGACCCCCGTGGCTGACACAAAGGGCACAGAAGCGCTTCGGCGGGAGACAGGAGGCCCGGAGAAGCTTGCATGCTGACGGCGATCCGGCATAAAGCACACAGTGGCCCCTGTGGCTCACAGATCTGTCTGTAGCTTGCTGCCCTGCATTTGTGTGGTGCTCCAGGTCCGCTCAGCTTTCATTAAAATACCAAAGTGCTCGCAGGCTTCTTTAGGGGGGGCAGCGCTGGGGTGGAGAAGGGCGTCCATCTTATCTGCCTGATAGTGTTTCCCGGCGCTCCTTAAAAGCTCCGGTCGTCACGACCCGCCATCTCTTTGCCGGCATGCCCCCCCACGAGGGAACACCATGCATTTCGTCTAGGGCGACCATGTCATCGATGCAGCCAGAGGTGACCGGGGGGGCCGGGGGGGGGGGGGGGGGGATAATGAGCAGCCAGCCCCAGGCGGGAAGCTGCGCTGATCGCTGTAACCCCCCCCGGCTCTCGGGCCAGATAATGCATTTGCTGCGCGCACAGCTGCGGTCGCGATAACTGCCCCCCCCCCCCCCCCCCCCGCCACTCCTCCCGAGCCACATGGCGCCACGTAAGTTAAACGCATCCAAGCCAAAATGTCCGCTTTCCCCCGAGCCATGGAACGTGAGGAGAGCAAGCGAGGAGGAGACCTGCAAGATCATTTTCTAGCCCAGATTTGTTATCGGCAATTAAAGTTTCATGACGCTGGTATGGGGGATGCTGATGGATGTCGTGTTATGGGACGCACCGTGCGACGTGGAAGGACGTGCGATGAATTCGTAGTGACTGTAACGTCAGCGCCATGCCAGCGGCCCACAGCGGCCTTCTCAAGGACGCCCTGCCAGTCGCAGTACCTCAAATCCCGTGCCACGCCACGCAAGGTGACATGGGGGGGGCGGGGGGATTAGGTGCCTAGAGCGAAGCTTCCATAGAAAAACATTATCAGTAAAAGGTGAAAAACCAAAAGACTGATGTGCTCACCTCATCAGCCTGAAAGAGAGGAGGTAGCTGATTGGCTGAGGGCTCCCCCTTAGCCCCCCCCCCACCGCAGTAACATCTGGGAAGTCCCTTTTAAGAGCTGGATGAAAACCTCTTTCTTTTCACGCCTTCCCTCCTCATAAAAAAAATCACTGAAGGCTCTGTAAATGAATTCTGACTCTGGAAATGGGAGTTTGAGTTCTGGCAGATAGATCTGTACCCCCCCCCCCATATCACACGTCCAGCCTAAATATTGAAACAATCTTCCAGACACTTTTCCCTGGGCTCTGACAAAGTTACTGTCATCATGGTTCAGGGCCGTTGTCGGTGCCCTAATGCTGTGATGAAATTTCCATGACAGCCCCTTCGTGGTGTGCTGACATCATCTTCCCGTTTGTGCGGGGCTAAGAGTTTTGCCCATAATGACCTTATGTCCCCATTCGGGGCTCCATCAGCTGGCTCTGTGTCCAACAACTTACGGATCAGGGGTGGCAGAGAGGCACGGGCAGCTTGGGAAAACTCTCCTGCTCTCAATCACTAGCTGTGACACAACAGTGACACATACATACAGCATAATATTTTTCATGTGACATGTCAGCTTATACACTTTCAAGGGAATACTCAGTGTGGAGATTGTCGTTTTTCATTTGAAAATAAACAAACATAGGCATTAAGAGCTGTTCTGTGTGCAGGTGGTTTTACACTCACACTCTAGACTCCCTTGAGTACATTTTCTACATCAGCACATTTTCTAGACTACCGCTTTTTCTAGACTGATACCGCAGTTATGCCACATTCTGGACCACAAGATGTATTTTCTTGTACCTCACAAAACACCGAAACATTTTTATAAGAAATAATCGATTGAGCCTGTTGAAACACCGAGTTGTTCATGCGACTGAAACAGAAAGATGTAATACTGCGAAATTAGTGGGCACATTTTGCTTAATTTCAGTGCTTAATATTTCATGCTGCGGTACTGCAGACTCGCATTTAATAGCGGTAGGCGATGGATCTCTGGATCCGCTGCAGTATGAAGGAGGATTGTAACGCCTCATCGATGATGATTATTTGAAGGTTCTTCTTCAGGCCTGTGGTGTTTTTCTGTTCCTTGAGACTAGAGTCCATGACTGAGACACTCAATCTGCTGGGTTTGGTGACACTCAGTGACAGCTGCACGCATTCCTGTGACACACCTCGCAGCCACCGTTTGTGGACATGCAAAGTGCGGTTGATGAGTTGCTCCGTTCCCATATTGCAATTACGGAATGATTGGCGTCAGCGATGTTAACGATGTTAGCGCTGTTAGTGGTGGTAGCGCTGTTAGCCGTGTTAGCGATGTTAGCGCTGTTAGCCATCTTAGCGGTGTTAATACTGTCAGTGATATTAGCGCTGTTAGCGCTGTTGCCATTTTACTATGGTGTTTTAGTAAAGTGTTTTAATGTGGCTTTGCTTGTTACCAGGGGCCTGTGTGGTCGGGGCAGCCTTTTGTGTTTTTTATTCTCTGACCTGCTGATTGGCCTTATAAGCATGTAATACTCCCCATAAATGGCTTATCTTACAACCTAAGTGGCCTAACAGGTGGGTGGGCATTTTGAGGATGTGAATCAAAACTTAGATCTTAGCCTTTATGATGACGGTTCCAGCAACAATCTAGGCTGTCAATGAGAATCTAGTCTCTTTGTAAGAAATAGCTCAATGCAGGGGCTTTAAAGATCTTTAAAGATCAGTAACTGACAGCTTCGAGTGCATCAATACAGTGGAAATATGTAGTGGGTGTTTCCGATAGCAACGTGTCTGTAAGCTAATTCATTCCATAGGTGGGGGCTCTATCCACAGTAATGAGTGAAGGTCACTTTATGCGGTGATATCAAACGGCCATTTTTATTCTCGGTTTCACGTACCCCCTGGCATTACGTGCGCGGATCCCACACTGGTCGCCACAGAGAGCCGCTAACAGGGCAGATTTTAAATGAGTCCCCCTGGAAACAGATGTGGAACAGCATGGGGGTAGGTGGGGCAATCTGCCTGCTCCCGATGCCTAATAAATAGCAGGAGACAGCTGTGAAACGCTCGAGTCGTCGCGCGGAGTCCGGGCCGATCGCCGCCAATGGGTGCTGTGATTATCAGCCACTCACCTTGTGCGACAGACCGTCAGTTACAAGCTCGCCGAGGCGGGGCACACGAGGTACACATGTTTATTGGTGTTTTCTGCTTGGAAACACGCTAAGAACATGAGGGGTGACTAGTGCACTATGCCAGGGGCCTGTTTGGATGGGCGCGCTTAGGGTGTTTTGTGGCTTTCATGTCCATTTTAAGGTCTTCGATACTGGAGAGTGAATAGTGGCAAATTAAGGCGCCATGTTTAAGAAATGTATTCTCTCAGTGTTCATTAAAACTCCACGACAGGATGAAGTTAAATGCTCCCTTCTGAACACAAAACAAATGAACTCTATTAAAATATTAATTAAACTGATGCCAGGGCGTAGCATGTATTAAGCTAATGTGATTTATAATCAAGGCTAACAAAGCGATAACCTGTCACACTTAATAAAACTCTTCTTGTCTAAATGACAGGCAGCTTTATTTTTCTGCAAACCCGCTACGGACGCTGAAGCAGGACATTCCCCTCTCGTTCTGCCATCCGCTTCCTCTTGGGCTGCCCTGTTTAAAAGCCCAGCCGCATTCTGCTCTGTCCCAAATCCCATCAGCTTCACATCATCCAAAAAACTCAGATTAAGGCCACATCCCTCTGCCTATTTTTGTTTTGTTAGAAAATTCCGGAACATTCTTGTAACTTTTGAGACGTACGCGGATGCGGATCCGTTTCGCTGCCAGAGCGAGGATGAGATTTGCTTTTTTCGTCCCTCCCCCTCCACCCTGCCCGAGCGGCTGAGAAATGAGGGCTGGCTGAGGAGCAGGAAGTGATGCGTGACCCCCGTGAGCTGGCCGGCAGGGGCAGATGAGGCTGCGGCTCCTGGCAGGGGTAACAGACACCAGACGGCCTCGCCTGTTCACCTTCTCAAGGGCAATCGTGGGATTAACGACTGGCATCTCTGATGGCTTCCACCGATGATCACACCAATCGTCTACTCCCTGGCCTACACTCTCACTGAACACACTGCCCCCCCCCCCCCACACCCCCCACACAATGCCGTCGGGTGGATGGTAGGGGGGGTTTGTGTGTTTGACAGAATAATGCTTCATCCTCACAATGTAACAGCCTGTTCTATTGTGCAGAGGTCCATCTGCCTGTAAGCTGGGTCCATTTACTCAATGAAAGCCTCCTCCAGCATCTCTACTCATACACATGCACACACACACACACACACACGCACACATGCTCCGACATGCCACACACACGTAACACCACACACACACACACACACATGCTCCGACATGCCACACACACATAACACCACACACACACACACACACACATGCTCCGACATGCCACACACACGTAACACCACACACACACACACACACATGCTCCGACATGCCACACACACGTAACATCACACACACACACACACACACACACACATGCTCCGACATGCCACACACACGTAACACCACACACACACACACACACATGCACACACGGATGCATGCACACACACACACACACGACCGACATGCCACGAACATGTAACACCACACACACACACACACACACACACACACACACACACACATATGCACAGATACTATATTCCTATCATTGTGGGGACTCTCCATTCCTTCTACAGCCATGACCTTAACACTAACTATGACAACCTTAACCTCTACCCAGCCCTAACCTTCACCAAACAAAATGACTTTTGACATTTTTTGATTAAAACTGAAGTTATCCTCACAAGGTAACACGTTACAGGTTTTTATTACATTGTAAGGAAATGTGGTCCCCACAAAGTAATAATGACACACACACACACACACACACACTTGCTTACTCTCTCCCTCCTCCCAAGATGTCAGCAATGCGAAGCGACTGTGTGGATTTCTGCTGTCTACCATGGCTAATATAAACCCGGTGGTAACATCAGTGTCCGGGACGGACGCTGCGAGAGCGATAAGTCTGACAGAAAGGAAGAGAAGCAAACAGAATGGCAGCTTTATTCCGGGTGACTTGCTGTCTGTTCAGAGCATTTATTTACACAAGCAAGGTAGCAAATGAGAAATTAGAAAGGAAGGCAGGAAAAGGAGCCATTTATAAGCCTCAGAGAGTCTATAACTCCCAGCGTCTTCATGTTGTCAGACAGCAAGTTCCGCTGCATCTCTGTAGCGATCCCGTCAGGCTGTTCCTTCTCAAGCTGCCCCCCCCCCCCCCCCCCCCCCGGCCAACACCCCCGTCCCTAGGGAGCAGTCAGCACCTCCAGGCTTTTCATCTGCTCTCAGGTTGGGCCCGTAAACCGAAAACGACCAGTCCATTCCCATCCTCTCCCCCGTCTGTCAGCAGGTGCCCCCTCGGCACTGATCATTAATTCTCCCCCCCCGGTTCCGCTGCCGCTAGTTCGAGGCCAGAGCGAGCCACTTAATGAGGTTGGGGATATTTTGAATTTTGGGGGGGATTTGCTGAAGACGGCCTGCCTGATCGTGGAGCCGGTCATGGACGAGGTAAAGCATTTGAAGACCTAGCCTGAAATGCGTCATTTCCTACCATCGCTGCTTGCCTTAGTAGAGATGCCGTTCAACGAGGGTACACAAGCAGAAGACGAAGGTAAACAGCGGAGGTGGACTATATCAGAATGAGCCTCAAATTAAGTTGGTCTTTTAACAAATGGACTTGGCTTCGGTCCGCTCAGGGGTGACGAGGAACTGACCTCACTGGATGCACACCTACCTAGAGATCCACTTCGATTTATTCCTTCTGATGAATTCATTTAGATTCCCACGGTTCTCTCCACGCTGATAATTTTCTTTCTCAGGCTTTTATCTAACATTTACAAAGTTGCCAACCTGAAGCTGTGGCCCCAATGCAAACTGCATCCGAACCCAAAACACGGCGTCTTACTAACAGTGCACTTCCACTATGCCGCTTAAAACACCCTATCTCACTTGAGAGGCTTGATTTTGATCTCGCTCAACGTAACGGTGGTTTCTGAAGCTTATTTTCCTGGCCTTCGGATGTTTTATCTTCCTCTTCCGAAAGGACCATAAGTGCAAACTGGCAAACTGCCTCCTCATTTGCAACAACAAAAGCGAGCCTCGGAGATTAATTTGCACGGGAAGCACGCGTGCGGAGATTGCGGTCGGCCTCTGGCTCGCTCGCGGTGCCGTGTCTCTTGACACTCGAGCGCATTGGTCACCAGTTTTCACTTTTATAAACAGCATAACAGTGCTTGGCAGAGCTTCCTGAACATGGTTTATGTCCCACATGGTGTTTGCTGGTACTAAAATACCACTGAGTAGGACTGTATAGGATAGAACCAAATCCTTGTCTCTATCACAGCATCCGTCAACCTACTGGGCTTCTTAGGCAGCTAACGAGGGCACCATCTTCCTAGCAATCCAATTTCACTTTGTCTCGGACAGGGGGCGCTAGCAGTGTCGATTGCCTAGGGTGTCACATGGTGTTCGACCACACAGGTGCTGGTAATCTGTCTTGGCTCATCCTCCACCAATCATCCTTCCACAAGCAGAACCCCACCCTCAGGCCAGGTGGTTCCTGTACATTAAAAGGAAGAATGACCACCAGATGCAGTGTAGTGAAGCAACGTGGATGGTAAGAGTGACGAATGGACAGGGGACTCGTCACACGAAGAGATCCATTATGTGCCGATCCTCTTGGCCATCACTCCACACGCTGACAACTCCTCACGATGGATGGCGTTCGCATGGAGGCAGTGCTCACTAGACAGTTAATATCACGCAGATTCTGTAGGTGGTTCATTCTAGAACGTAAACCAGGGCCTGGATTGTGCCCCATCAGCACAGCTACATGTGGGCTGTTCTATCTCCCATTTAGCGTATGATTAGCTGTAGACGAGCCTAGGATGGTAAATTACAGGCCTAAAATGATGGTCAAATGGAGGGTAAGGTGGGTGATGGCCGTTAGCAGCGTAAAGATCATCGTACCTCAGAGAGGAAATGCTTGGATGGGGGGGGGGGGGATCTCGATGGCCTTCCACGGGAATCCAGTTACGGAAAGTAAAGGATCTGCGAGTGGGCTAGATAATTATATTAAGCTTATAAACACCCCCCAGTGTAATGACACGGCAAACATCAGTTCCTATACACGTACGCTACAAAGACATTCACCCTGCATCTCCTGTACATTTACATTTTACATTTATTTTATTTATCAGACGCTTTTTACCAAAGCGACGAGGCAGACAGCACATCACAAACATGTCAAGGACTCAGCTAGGAGGAAGCGGAGCCAGACAGAGAATAACCAGGTACAAGTGTAAGCGATACTGGGCCAAGAAGATGTCGGTACATGTCAGTACCTCTGTACACCATTTGCTTGTCTGTAGTGGTATCATTTTGTGCTTTTTATCAATTGTTATTAACTACTGGCTGCTGGGGTAATATTCCTGCATTGATCTGTCACTCTGTCACTGTGGCCTCCTATCATTGTAACACCTACACAGGCCAAAGGACAATACAGGCAGTTGCCAGGTTACAAATGAGATCCATTCCATAAGTCTGTCTTCCATAAGTCAATAGATATATTATATAGATAATATTAATTATTATTAAACATTAATCATACAGTAAAAGTACCTACACATGGGACAGTACTGTACCTGGAGCTGACGAACCGCTGAAGCCACGCAGTGTTTTTAAGAGTAACAAAGTGGTACATGTGTCCATTATTATGAATTGTGTTTAACCTGAATTTCTGATATATTAGGCTTCATGGCAGTCTGTTCATTAGTAGGAGTTGTCCTGGGGATTGCTGGTACCTTAAACGCCAAAACGTACTAAACTCTTGACTTTGTACAGCCAGCCTATATACTGATACACAACTAAGAACATTATAATATAAGACAACATCGCTGGCCCAATACCGAGCAGACCATGCTAACGCGGCAGTGTCATGTTTATTTATAGAAGCCTGGATTATTTTGAATGTTGTGCTAATGCAGGGAGGTCCAGTGCTGCACCTGGAAACACTGCACAAAGACTTGGAAATGATGTAGCTGTGCGTCTTTCGGCCTGCGTGAACCGAAAAGCCGCTTTGTTCATATGACTCTGTAAGTCACCTGATCATTATGCAAATGGAACAAGAGAGAGAGAGAAACAGAGAGGGTGAGAGAGAGAGAGCGAAAGAGAGAGAGTGGCTGAGGCCTCACTGAAGGTCATCTGCTCATGCAGGCCCTCCCTGAGGTGCCCTGAAACAGGTGTGGGCTGGCGCTCAGGAATCTGGCCAGAAGTACCTGCATGTGGGTCCAGGGGGTTCATGCTGATTATCCCTGGGTCAGGGGGCCTGCGCGGTTCCGGGATCCAGCAGGAGAACATGACACACCTCCTGATTTTCAGTGCAGAGCAAACCGTCGGCCCCCAAACATATGCAACACCACACGCACGAATGCTGGACGTCACGCTAAAGTGCGCGAGCGGTTATCGGGCCTCCTCAGAGGAGGCCCCAGCTCCTGTTAGCTCCCAGGTTCCTCTTGTAGGACTTTTGCACATCACTGCCTGCATAATTCCCCAAGATTGGTGAGGGTCATGAAAGGAGGTGTGGGATAGTATCAGCAGCAGAGATTCCCAGCCTCTCGCCACCCTCCGCTTCAGGTCTCCAGGCATCGGACACACTTGAAATTCCCTCGTAATACCAACTCAAGCCAGCCAAGGAGTAAAAGGGATTTTTATCCTTGTGGAAAAGAGAAAGTGTTAAGGGCAGGACTGTGTGTGTGTGTGTGTGTGTGATTTTTTTTTTTAATCCATGTGGGGAAAAAAAATCGAATGTAATCACCGTATCCTCATTAAAGCACTGAACAGCGATGAGGTTAGACAGATGTGTCAGTTGAGGTAAAGTGCAAGGCAGAGATCAATGCTCCTCGAGAAATATACGCGGAGGGAACATCAGCCCAGCCGCCGGGATGATAAATCTGTGAGTGGCAAGAGCGGAAGGGGGAAGGAATTAATTAATGCCAGAGCAGGAGCCGTGCAGCCTTTGATGCAGAACCGGGAGCGAGGCAAGGAACGTGTGATGTCAGCCCTGTGCTGGGGCTATGAAACGGCAATCCTAAATATGACGGCTATTTCATGGACGGGTGGGTATCACGAGAACAGAGATGCCAGATAATGTGCTGATATGGCAGATCCCGCGCCTCTGATCGGAAGTTAAAATCTCCGGGTCAACAGTATGATGTCATTGTTGGGCCCCTATGCAAGGCCCTTAACAACCAATTGCTCCAGGAACAGTTTGACCTTGCTTTCTCAAAAAAAAATGTATGGACCATCTCTTGGACCCTTCATGAAGTAGCAGGGATTTTTCTTTCATAACTGTGCAATGAGGTGAGGAATTAGTGTTAATATATCATGGGATTGCAAAATGACCTTCGCTTTTGGGCAGGTGAGCAGGATTATGAAACGATGCGACCTCATCCAGGGAAAGGCTTTTGGGGCGATACACGGTGCCTTCGAAAGCTGCGGCAGGTACTTCAGTGTGTGTCGGTGTGAGTGTCGGTGTGATCCCTGTGATCACTGAAAAAGATCTATATCTAAAGCTTGAAAAAACTCCCATCACCTTGCAGGTGACGTCACTGAGCCCCACTGAACCACGTTTTCACCTGCCGACCACCTCTTACACGTCAGTGTGATCATCAGCTCATACATCCACAGGCTAACCAGGGCTCATTTGGTGACATAGGTGGAGTTTATAAAGCTTGGCATTGATACCCGCCCCCCCTTCCCCAGCAAACTTTACTAACAGTGAATTCCTCTGACGCGCGAGGAGCTCGCGGAAAATGTGGAGCTCGCATGGAGCTCCACATGGGCCTCGACCGGCACTGATGCTAACGACATCGCATTTTGTCATGTTCGCTTCAGCTGAGCGCTGTTTGTTTCTCCAGACTGTCGTCTGATATCGCCGCCTGAACGTGGCACTTTCTCCGGTTGAAGGGTCCGCTTATGTAAATGCGCTTTAAGCTTCCACCTCCAAACCACACAGGCCATCTCCTCCCTCGAGCGCTCGATAGCTGTGAGATATATAAAACGGCAGCACTGTGAAATCTATTCACCCTGCGCTCTCCGTTTAGGGAGTGACAGCGTTCTGCCTCCTGCTTAAACGTGACACTGAATATTTAGAACAAACGCAGAGGAGGATTCCATTGGAACGGATTCCTCGCGGTAGCCGAGTTTCAAATCAAGTTCGTCATGGCAGAGGCACTAACTTAGGGCTGCAGATGAAGGGCTGGTAACTGAAAACAAGCCACTCTAGGGAGTGATTCTGGCAAAGAAATGGAATTATGAGGTCATCGGAACAATGTCTTTTCCAGAAAGCCGTGTTTGTGGTCCGGCGTGAGACGGAACCCTGTGATTTCTATTGATTTGCTTTGATATCGATTTTCCTGCTGATGTCTTGCCCACATAAGCCCAGGGTTGCTGCTGATGTGTCTCAGCTGTGTTTGAATCAGGTGTTGAGAGATGTCACGGGACAGACCCGGGTTCGAATCCTGCCATGAGAGGGATTAGGGCGTGCTGCCAGTCACGGGTGGGGCTTAACCTACATCCTGCCGGTTCCTTCATTAGTTGCCTTTAGCTTAAGTCCAGCTGTGATTGGTAAAGCATGGATTACCACACACATTGGCATTCAAACCCTGCATTCTCTAATCACTAGTTGGATCTCATTTATATTCTAGCTTTTGTCCCCAGAGGCTGCAAGAATAATCAGACATTTTCTCACCTATAAGGGGAAGAAAATGTTCCACAGTGACTGAAGTTTTATATAAAGAGATACAACAATTACCTCCTTATTTAAAATGGGAAAAGGGGGGGTATATAGGCAGGTATGTAGGCGGGTGTGTAGGCGGGTATATAGGCAGATATGTAGGCGGGTATATAGGCAGGTATGTAAGCGGGTATATAGGCGGGTGTGTAGGTGGGTATATAGGCAGGTATGTAGGCGGGTATATAGGCAGGTGTGTAGGTGGGTGTGTAGGTGGGTATATAGGCAGGTATGTAGGCGGGTATATAGGCAGGTGTGTAGGTGGGTATATAGGCAGGTATGTAGGCGGGTATATAGGCAGGTATGTAGGCGGGTGTGTAGATGGGTGTGTAGGTGGGTATATAAGCAGGTATGTAGGCGGGTATATAGGCGGGTGTGTAGGCGGGTATATAGGCAGGTATGTAGGTGGGTATATAGGCGAGTGTGTAGGCGGGTGTGTAGGTGGGTATATAGGCAGGTATGTAGGCGGGTATATATGCAGGTATGTAGGCAGGTATATAGGCGGGTGTGTAGGCGGGTATATAGGCGGGTGTGTAGGCAGGTATATAGGCGGGTGTGTAGGCAGGTATATAGGCAGGTATGTAGGCGGGTATATAGGCGGGTGTGTAGGCGGGTATATAGGGAGGTATGTAGGCGGGTGTGTAGGCGGGTATATAGGCAGGTATGTAGGCAGGTATATAGGCAGGTATGTAGGCGGGTATATAGGCGGGTGTGTAGGCGGGTATATAGGCGGGTGTGTAGGCGGGTATATAGGCGGGTGTGTAGGCGGGTATATAGGCGGGTGTGTAGGCGGGGTCCCCGGCCCAGAGAACTCAGGTCTCAGGACCACTTCTGCATCTTTTTTGCATACAGGAGTGATAGGTTCCCTTCACACATTTCCTCACTGTTCTGACATCAGGGCACATAACCATGTGACACAGGGATCGGAGGCAGGGTGCTCACAGCCCTTACACAGTCACCAGCATCGCGTTTGACTTCCAACATACTTAAATAACAAACATTTACCTTCCTTCTTTGTTCAGGAGGGAAAGATCAGGTGTCTGAATCACATTGAAGATGAGAAAGATGCTGAGTTGCAGGGAGGAGCCAAAGTGCCCCGACCCCCCTGTGGCCAGGTGGCGCCACTGCAGTAACGGCAGGAACACTTCCAAGTCCGGATATAAAGAAGAGTTACCTCACGCGGTGCAACAACGCATTCATGTCTTTGAAGGAGAGGAAGAGAAGGAAAGGTAATTCTGGTAATTTACTACTGGAGGGAGAGAGAGAGGGAGAGAGAAAGGGAGAGAGAGAGAGAGAATGAGAGAGAGGTGTGGGTCTTCCTCTGTCAGCCCCTGGAAATTAAATTTCATGAGCACTTTGTCAATGAGATGCAATGCGACCTGCTTCCAGCACCAATACCCCCCTTCATCCACCCATCTATGGGGGGGGGGTCCTCCCAGCCTATGGTGTGATGATCCATCTACCTGATGGGGGGGCACCTGGGTAGAGCTGGCTGGTACTCCCTACCCCCACAAATCCGAGCCCGTAAAGCCACACCCACCAGAAGATGGCCTGATGGGAAGGAACCCCCCCCCCTCCGCCCACACACACACACACACACACACACACACACACACACACACAGCTTCTAACGAAGCAGCCACTAGTGGGCTGCAGTTTTCATAGGAGAGAGTGTCCATCTGAATGCAGCGGGTTTGGGGGGCATTTTATTTTTTATAAAAGTATTTAATTCAAAAATAAAGAGACTGTGGCCTCTGCTTATGGCCATGGAGTTGGCAGAGGGCCTGATATTTAACCTTCTGCGCTCCAGGAATGTTTGCTGCATTTTGATTAAACTGCGGAATTTTCTGGCAACTCTGCCTACAGGGAAAATGTGACATGGATGATGCAGAGTCTGCGAGTGTGACGACTCGGGAGGGCAGAGGAAGGCGACTGCGGACGGGGGTTTCGAAGGAGTCTGTGCCTGGATCCCAGGCACGGCTGATTATCACGGAAAGCCGCACCCCACTTGTCACATTAATTCGGAAGCCTATTCCCCGTAATCATTTAGAGTATCACAGAAGGAAAATGAGGCTGAAAATCAGATTATACAGTTACCACTCCATCTGTGCACAAAGAAATTAAAAATGACACTCTGGAGATGATCCCCAACGTTGACGATTTGCTAAGCACGCATCTCATCGGAGCTCATTTGGAAAGGTATCGGCAGGAACATCCTCTCCAGGGTTCCTCTTTAAACTCACCCGAAACCGTAGCTCCAGGACCAAATTCACTGGTTAATTCTTTGCGGCTCCTTAATTAAGCCATTTTATGCGGCGCACAGCATGTGATCAGAAATTAAGTGCAAATTGAAAAAAAGTAAATATTCTGAGTAGTGACATATCGCACGGAATGACCTGATGCTGAAAATAACATTTTTCTCGATGGGGGTTGCTGGATGGAGACTGGAGATGAACCAAGGCGCTGAGGAGCAAAGCCAATGGCTATTGTGAATATGTACATGCATTGTATTTGTATTTGTTATTTTGGCAGGCGGTCTTACCCTAAAGCACTTGTCGGGAGGGCACAAAATACATTGTTTTGCAGTGTAGATAAAGCATGTAATCTGAATAGGGGGGGTGGCTCAAGGGGAGTGCAAGAATGGCATCAGGCTCCGCTTTGGTGATGTCACATTTCCATGGTGATGGATCACTAGGCTCACTCCAGCCGGAGCCTCAGTTAATGATGCCCAGCTGGTCCTGGTTGGACTGATTGCTCTGCTAAAAGACCCAGGGCCGGCTGGGCGGATGCAGACCCGCAGGCCTGAGGGAGGGAGGTGCGAGATTGCAGGAGTGCCTCCTGCTCTGCCTGGGGCTGTAATTTTACTTTGGTCTATCTGGCATCATTTCTGATTCATTCTCTCAAGCAGACCAATCATACGTCCGCTTCTCTCCTCCATAATGCTTTCCTGTCGTTTGAAGCCTGCTGTTCTTGACTGTTTCCCTTGTATGGCAAAATTTACATTAAATTGACTTTTGTCCAAAGCAGCATAGAAGTGAGGCTGAGCTCCCAATGAATGCCTGGTTATAAGTCTTAGTATAGGAGCAGTAATTACACAGCACCTTCCAACAAAACAAGAACCTTATAAGACAACTATTCAGGGAACATAGAGTGGTGTCAGGCTAGCGGAGGTGTTCCTGGGACAGATCAGTCAAGAGTGACACTTAAGAATTTTTGATACTCGCCAATTGAGCTATTTCAGTAAAAAATGTAGCCCAACATGTTTTTTTTTTGTTTTTTTTACCAGCCAACAGGCTAGCGTTCACGTTTTGTAAGTGGATGAGCTTAATTCACCTGCTAAAGTTGTTTCTTGAAGGTGAAGAGGGAATCAAATGACCAGATGATTATAAAAATCTGCCCCTGAAACGTTATAGTATGAGGTAGCTAAGTCAACATTGGATGAACATACAGTAGTCGGCACTCATGGGCAGAGTTCGTGGGAGTTTTACTTACACAAAAATGTTCTGAGGTCAAAAGGAAAAATGGCTGATCCAAAGAGATAACCAATCAGATTGTAGAGGAGGTGGGTCTAAGCAACTAGAAGAGGTAGGACCAAAACATCAGGGGTGCATTTCCCAAAACCATAGTTGCTACCTATGTTAGCAACTTGCGTGGTTTGAACTATGTAAGTGCGACGCAGGTGTTTCTCGAAAACATAGTTCGAACTACGGAGGTAACTTACATAGTACGATGCATCGTTAAATGATGCAGGTGTTTCTCAAAGCCGTAGTTCGGACGAACGTTCACAAACAATGTCGTTAAGTTGTGTAGTTCGAACTACAGCTCTCGAACTTAGTTCCGGGTAAATACGTCAGCGATGGTGGAAAATGCAGTCTAAGAAGGGTAGTCACCGTGTAAGTAAGGTGAAAATATAAAATAATACAGACATATATCACGTATCTATTACATAGATAAATAATGGGCTGCAGGATTATGACATCAAGTAATCACATCAAGTAATATTACGATATTTATAAAACCAAAAAGAAGATGAAGTTACCCGAAATAAAGTATTTCCAAATATATCCTATCTAACAATAGAGTGTCTCTAGTAAGTTGGTGTTGTCATGAGTTGAGTTAACAGACGCAAAGCAGCGCCGATAAGTGTGATATGATCATTACGCATGCGCACATCATGAAGACGATGCTGAAACAATGTATCATTCAGTGATACACACACACACTACTGAAAAACACGAGGGAAGCAAATATGCCAAAATAACAGCTAAAAATAACGAATAGCTTCATCATCACTGAGAGCTTCCGTTACATTATGAAAAAAAGATTAAACAAAAAATCGGTGCTTAGCTGTAGCTGCGAGCCCATGGCTGTGTAAGTGAGAAACCTAACATACACGGGTGGGTGTTATATACACACCTGTCCATCCCACTGAGCCATTAAAAGACTATATAAAAAATGATGGATCAGGAGTTTATGAATGCTTATAGTGGGATTAAAATAAAATAAATTAAACGTAATTATAAATAGTGCCTAAATGTCACTAATACATAATAGTTCTATTTTTTCCTTTACAAGAAGCATCATACAAGTATATGATTTTTAAGTATATGATTGGTATTTTTTAATATTATTTTTGTCATATGACTCACACAATAAATAACCGGTAATATTGGCACAACTGTCGTATTTAGAAATAATATTACTAAGTTTGGGAGTTTTTGCAGGCATCCTGCTGTAAAAGTTAGACCAACATTACATAGTTTGTTCGTTTTTGCAAACGACTTGCCATGAATCAGATCAATCATTGCTGCAACTACTATGGTACGACGGTTTTGGGAAACAGTCGTACTTTGGATGTTGGTTAGTTTGAGCTACCATAGCACAATGCATCTTCCGTCGTTGTTTGGGAAACGCACCCCAGATTGGTCAGACCCACCTCCTCCAGTTGCTTGAATCCACCTCCTCTGCAACCTGATTGGTTATCTCTCAGAACAAATAATTTTTCATTCTGCCCTCAAAACATTTTTGTGTCAGTAAAACTCTCATGAGCTGTTTGCTTGCCTCCCTCCAGTGCAAACATCAAAATCCATTCATCAAAAGGCCAATTAATCATTTTATCAGGGTCACAGTCAACAGTGATATACTTCCTCTTCAGTAGCACCAAAAGGAAGACAAACAATTCAGGTAGACTCTTAATTTTAGTTTGTACAGACCACCCTCCAAAGTGAAACTTATCGCTGTAATTACTGCATATGGCGGGAATTCACACATTCTGGAGTTTCCACAGCGGAATTACATCTGTCAGTAATGGAGAAATGGTTAGGAAAAATGAATCCAGTTTAATCTGCTGAGAGCACAAGCGGACGCAATATAATTGTGAGTCAAAGTGATAAAGAGTCAAGCCCATGAGCAAACATTAGCACATATTACAAATCGGCAATTTGCCTGTGTGACTGATTCTAATCTGCGTCCAATTTTTGGGTTTGGGGGGCTTTATATTTGGAAAATTTTGTAGCAAGAAATGGTAGCAAGAATTAAAAAGAAGGGTATCTTGTTTTTGTGTGGATATCTAGTGAATTGAAACAATGTTGGCCGACAGTGTGGGTGGGACAACACGGGGCCCTCAGTGCTGATAGGGTGATAGATGGCAGGCGTCTTTGGGGGAGGAGTCAAAAAAGCAAATCCACCCTCATCTACTTGAAACCACACACACGGCCCGATGTCTGGCAACCCGACGGGGGCTGGCTGGCGGTCTGAAAGTGGGCGAGTGTGCCACCCAGCTCCCCACGCCAGACGACCACCCGGCGCCAAAAATCAGAAAAGGGAAACTGTTGATTTTGGGATGAGCATCTGGTTCAGGAATAGGCAGCAGATGGCCAGGGGGTTCTGGAAGAATTTCTGTCGGGGACCCGGAGACGAGAACGACGGGGAGAGTGGAGGGAGAGGGAGCAAAACGGTCAAACTGCCAGGGAAACGCTGGTCCATTAGAGCCGTGCCATGGAGTGGGCCGTGGCTGGGGGGGGGGAGGGGTGCCAGCTTGCATCACAGATGATCCCCAGGTCTGACGCATACACCAATTAGCACTCTGAGAGTCAATGAGCCTTTATCTGAGTACATTATTGTAAGAGGAGGTGGGGAGCGGGCATGTGGGGGCAGGGCAATATCAGGTGACGAGTACCGTCTGACCGGCTGCCATGACAACCTGGCATCAGACCCAGGAAACACACCCAGACCCCGATGCCCGACCCCACGCCCTACCGAAGACCTTAAACTCTAACATGCTGAAACCCACACATCTGTCTTTTGTTGACCTCTCCACTTTTTTTGACTGCCATCCCAAATGAAGTCCCCATCCCTCCTTCCAGCCCCCTATCGCCTCTTTCTTTTCGTCTATTTATATCACTTCCAGAACAAACATTTACTGGGCATAGACAATGGCAGCTATCGAACATGTTATTGGTGTAACGTGTTAAATGGGTTTGTATTAAGCCACAGCATAACGTGCCACCTGACTATGCAGCGTCTGTGGTGCTGATTCAATCTTCTCCAAGCGGGAAGGTAAAGCGAGGAATATAAAGCTGTCAGGATCACTCACACTCTGCACTCTCACTCTGGCGACTCCGGCCTCGCTGCTCAGGATAAGCACACAGAGATTAAGCGAAGAGGAGCCCGATCCGGGCCCCTCCGCTGCCTCCCGCAGCGATGCCAATTCTGCGGTAGTGTGTACTTATTACGGTAGCTGGCACGGCTTGTCATGGAGACGGCGTCGCGGTGAAAACCGCGGCTGGCAAAGCTTCCTCTGATTCATCGCATGACCGGGTAGGGGGGGGGCGGGGGAGGGGGATGTGTGATTATCAAAGCCGTCTCACCGCGGTGGATGAATACCTCCATCGGGTATAACAAATCCGGTCCTGAAAGGGTGAAATTACCACAACCGAGAGCGCAGCGGAGAAGCGGGAGCCAGCAGGAACACGCCGTCCTCCAGGGGGCGACGGTGAGCCCCCACGGCGAACGTGCTTTGAGAGGTGTCATTTAAAAGAAAACGGGGCTTCGGGGGGAGGCGTCAGCTGGAGGAATGTGTAGACGGGGTGGCGGGGGCAACATGAGACAGGCGCGGCGTCGAACACGGGGAACATGTGGAGCTGTCAGCTTCTCTGTTTGCTCCGAAAATACCTGCGACGTCGGCAGCGCTCCGGGAGATGGGGGGGGGGCTTCTGTTCTGTGTGAATTACAAACAAGCCCATTACATCCTCTTGGTCTGATTATGAGAGTCGATTAGCCTCCATATTTAATGACAGGAAACCTTAATAATATATAAATAAGGTCCAGCAGATTCTAGACCTGGTACGTCACCTTAGGGGGAGTGTGCTCCACACTCAGGTTTGTAATTATGTCTTTGTGGGGACTCACACATTCCCCATTCATTTCTATGGGGAAAACTGGAATCCCAACATGAAGATCTTAACCCCCACCCAGCCCTAACAGTAACCATAAGTAAGCAAACAAAGTATGACACATTTTTGGTTTTTTGATTGTATTCACAGATCTTTGTGGGGACCTGAAAAATGGTCCCCACAACACCAAAATAACAGGATTTTATTACATTGTGGGGAACATCATAATATAAACATAATCCACACACACACATACATTCAGAGATAGAGATACACAGGATGGCAATTAAAAAGAATTTAAACCATGTATGATGCATTTATGGAAAAGTCTGGAAGGCTGGGAGCCCAGGATGCTGGATCGCAACTCAGCCCGAAAGTGGCTCCATCACCATAGCAGACAGCAGGCAAGACCCTGGCGGCCAGTTCTGGCCCCAGGATTGGCTGGCTGTTGGTCCAATGAGACGGCTGGCTGTGTAAATAGGTAAACAGAGTGACCAGCTCCAAACAAACTCCTCAGCCATGTGTCTGAGGACAAGTGCTCACATTCTGGCCGGATTATTGCACCATTTAGTGGAGGACCCTCATAACATCTTTGTGCTGTTATCCAGAGGGGCGCCCCCTGTAGGCCTGGAACAGCAAATACAAGCAAACAGAAAAGGGAACTTTTCAATTTGACCGCCATTGTGTAATGAGGATACTACTCTGCCTTAATGACCAAGCATCAAAAATTAATTAAAAGCAGAAACCGTAATGAGCCCTCGCTTGCAAAACATATTATCGCTGTATAATAAAGTTTGATTGTTTAATTTATTTTCTGCACTGATACTGTGTTTATTGTGCGGAAACCAATTTTCCAAGTGCTAATTTTTAGCTAACGGCCTGGTTCAGACGATCTCGGCCTGTCAGAAGACATAACCACGGTCTCTAATCCTGACAGCAAGCAAACGCTGTAACGGCGTCTGCAGGGTGGTGGCGCTAGCGAGACATCTCAACATGCCACAAGCAAATAGGATATGGACATAAAATGCATTCATGTGAAAATGTTGATCTATAGTATGGGGTTACCATAGCAACAATAAAAAGACAAACTTTGGGATATCACAGATCTCCTTAAAGTTCCATCTACGTAGGATACCTGAAATGTTTTTCCCATGCATGTGTGCTATTTTCGCTTTGCCTTCCTCCAGATTTAGCGCCTGACCACAGGGGTGCCGGGCGTATCGCAGCCCAGCGACGGCATGGCGATAAGCTCCCTGTCGCAGCGGCACGAAAACTCCAGCTTCACCAGCATTTTCAATAAAGGACTCGGGTCATACTTTGCTCATTTATCACAGAGAGAAATGCATGATTACATTATTTGTTCTTCAGACACGCTCCCTCTCTCGGCCTGAACACAGCACCCGGATCCTGAACACTAAACAAAGCTGTGACTTCAAAAAAAAATCACGTCCTTGTAGTCTGTGTTTTTTTTTTGTTGCAAATATCATGTTCTCATTATTTTCCAATGGAGAACTTAGAAAGATCTGTTTTATTTATATGTTTCTGACATTTTCCCTTTATGAGATAATGCTGTGCTCTTGCCCTGCCTGCCGTGGAGATGGATTCGTATCTGGCTGCTGAACGCGTTTCCATCACTGCGACATAACTAGCTTTTCCGATACGAGCTGCCGGCGTCTACTGGATGACGCAGCACCGCGCCCGGCCTGTCGTAGCGCCTGACAGACACGGATCAGTCATCCTGACCACGACCATGTTTGTGTTCCCCTGAAACAGACCGAACGCAGCCTGACCTCCCCAGTGCCCCAGGGAGTCTCGTTGCCATGGCGACGATGTATCATTCCCCCCTCCTGATGTGAAGGTGAAGGTCACGTCAGACAGGAGACTGCTAGGCAGCGTGCCGGTTTCATTTCACATCCGGCGCGGTGGATGAAGATCCGGACTCCAAACTTGCGTCTGGTCCCAGGCAGAGACGTCTGTGTCGTGCCACGCCCCCAATGTTTGCGTCTACGCTCCCCTGTTTCAGGCAATGCATCCCCCCCCCCGGCTCAAGGTACAGTAGTGGGCTCACCCGTCCATCAAGGGCTGAATAGAGAGGTGCTTCCTCGGAGTCACGCGGTGACAGTTATGTGTGTCTTTTCCTCTCTGTCGTTTTTTAAATCAATAAAGTGCTGACTGAGTTCCCGCCCTTAGCGTCATTAGCCATCTCCGTCTCCATTAATCAGCCAGGTCACGCCATGTCGCCGCTCACAGAATCACCTGCCCGTCCTGCCCACGCTTCCTGCCATGAGCTTGAGAGTCTGCCACGGGTCTCCAGGCCGTTTGGATGGTGTGGAGAGAGAGGAGGGCGTGACACAGAGATGTCTGGCCTCCGGGGAGAGGGAAAGGATTTTGCGGGCAGCAAAACATTAGACACTGAAACTGGAGGATGGAGACAGTGGGAATTCCTGGGGAAATTATAAATTGTAAAAGTAGAGCTTGTTATGAGGTTAATTTATAGTTGATTTCCTGCTATTGTGAGTGACAAATAGCAGCTGTGGGTTGTGTTTGTCAGGCTGCGTCTCAGCCAGCGATCGATCTGCTGATGTCCGCATCTCAGCCGGAGCCGCCGATCTCATTTCCGTCTTTCAGGAGGAAGGCGGCCCAGATAGACGGGTTGGCGGCTCTGCGGCCCGTTCCTCCAGTGTTCTTCGGTATATTGCTTCCAGTTATCGCAGCAATTGGGGGATGCAATGAAACGCTGTGTTCCCAGGATGGCGCCGCCATCGGTGTCCCTCCGCTGCTCCGTGGCGTTCCGGACCTTTTCCGGAACGGACACTCCATAGATGGGACATTAATGGCTTTGCCATCCGTTTGTTTGCATATCGATTTCATTGAGGACATGATATTATACTTGTGTGTTAAAGTCCATAAATTCGAACCAGGACAGCTGTGATCCGTTTTGATGGTACTTGTTTGTGGCTGAGATGTCATCGTTACACGACACCCCCTCACCTCCCCCAGAATTTCCTATTTCAGTCGTTATGATGTCATGTTGTGTTTGGGCTGGGAGGGGGGGGGGGCCTCCAGGAATTCCAGCTAGAGCATGCAGACACTTGCTATATGCCTACAAACCTCCAGAGGGCGTCATTTCACCTGCACCTAAACGGGGTAGATTGTACAAAAAACAGCAGCATCTCAGGTTACTTTCTTCTTCTGCTAATTTCAAGCATGAGGAAACAGGCACGCTGATGAAACTGGTCAACATGTGGTGGTGGAATCAAGGTGGTGGAAAGCGCAGCGGGGATGAAAGCCGACAACCTGCAGTCGATCTGAGGTGTAGCGCGTGTGCGTGCGACCATGCCGGCTCATTCGGAAACCGTTTTGTGGGTCTGTTGAGGCCCCCTCCTTCCTCCCTCAGCTCCACCTGTCACTAATTAAGAGCAGCGCCCTGCCCCCAGGTTACCATCCTGGCCGACTGGACTGTTTCCTGTCGGCGTCACGGTGGTCTGTCGGCTGGACAGGAGCGTGCTTCATGGCTCATGCCGAGCTGTTTAAAATCAGATGGCTTTTGCAGGCACGTGCGGCGCGGTGTTGATAGCTTCTACAGGACGGCGAGATCCTACAGGCACTATGACTCTGCTGTCCATCCCTGCACTTTAACTGTGCCAAGACACATTCGGGACGGGCGTGAGGTCCATACTCCCCGGGGAATATCTGTCCTGGCATTTATAGGCTTTCGATAAATCATGTGGCAGCAGAATGACATCAGGACGTTCGAAGTCCCACCGGCGTGAGCTGATACTTTCTACTTCTCCAATAAAATCTCCATGAATGTACCTGTTTTGTTTGTGTCTTGCCATGTCTGTCGTCTTCTAAGTGCTCTGCAGGGGGTTGGCGAGTGCTTCTTTTATTACCCACCTCACCTCCAGCCAGATCCTCCAGAAAGGTGGACCCCTTACTGTCAGTGCACTTACTCTAAATGAATTTCTTAATGGATGTTTGTGGTGATTGTTCGGTTTCCATGGTTACTTTTAAAAGTTATTAAAGTCTGTATGCATGTTGGGATACATGTCTGAATTGTACATGATAATTGTATACTTCATGCCTCTGATGACACCAAAACACATTCCTTATGCTTTTTGCTCTGGGCGAATAAAAGGATTATGATTCTTTATGGAAAAACTGCACCAGGTTTTATAACCCCTGACAGTAAGTCCTGTGGGTTTCACCAGTAAGTTCTTTTCTCCAGCAGTTGCACTTCTGTGGGACCTTTGCGATGGCAGGAAGCCCCTGGGGACTGAGTGGAGTGTCTGCAGGCTGACAGGCGTGGGAGGCGTGAGCGATCGAGGGGGAAGCGCGTGCTTATATGTCTGCGATGACAAAACGAGGTTTCACACAAGGGGCAGTTTGTCCATCTACAGTGACAGAGTGGAGTGTATTGGCAGGCAGTAGGAAGCAGCTCGTACATCTACAGTGACAGAGTGGAGTATATTAGCAGGCGACAGGGGGCAGCTCGTACATCTACAGTGACAGAGCGGAGTATATCAGCAGGCGACGGGGGCAGCTCGTACATCTACAGTGACAGGGCAGAGTCTATCGGCGGGCAATAGGGGGCAGCTCATACATCTACAGTGACAGAGCGGAGTCTATCTTCAGGTGATGGGGGGCAGCTCGTACATCTACAGTGACAGAGCGGAGTCTATCGGCGGGCAACAGGAGGCAGCTCGTACATCTACAGTGACAGAGCGGCGTCTATCGGCGGGCAATAGGGGGCAGCTCTTACACCTACGGTGACAGAGCGGAGTCTATCTCCAGGCGATGGGGGCAGCTCGTACATCTACAGTGACAGAGCGGAGTCTATCTCCAGGCGATGGGGGGCAGCTCGTACATCTACAGTGACAGAGCGGAGTCTATCTCCAGGCGATGGGGGGCAGCTCGTACTTCTACAGTGACAGAGCGGAGTCTATCTCCAGGCGATAGGGGGCAGCTCGTACATCTACAGTGACAGAGCGGAGTCTATCTCCAGGCGATGGGGGGCAGCTCGTACATCTACAGTGACAGAGCGGAGTCTATCTCCAGGCGATAGGGGGCAGCTCGTACATCTACAGTGACAGAGCGGAGTCTATCTCCAGGCGATGGGGGGCAGCTCGTACATCTACAGTGACAGAGCGGAGTCTATCTCCAGGCGATGGGGGGCAGCTCGTACATCTACAGTGACAGAGTGGAGTATATCAGCAGGCGACGGGGGCAGCTCGTACATCTACAGTGACAGGGCAGAGTCTATCGGCGGGCAATAGGGGGCAGCTCATACATCTACAGTGACAGAGCGGAGTCTATCGGCGGGCAATAGGGAGCAGCTCGTACATATACAGTGACAGAGTGGAGTCTATCTTCAGGTGATGGGGGGCAGCTCGTACATCTACAGTGACAGAGCGGAGTCTATCGGCGGGCAACAGGAGGCAGCTCGTACATCTACAGTGACAGAGCGGCGTCTATCGGCGGGCAATAGGGGGCAACTCTTACACCTACGGTGACAGAGCGGAGTCTATCTCCAGGCGATGGGGGCAGCTCGTACATCTACAGTGACAGAGCGGAGTCTATCTCCAGGCGATGGGGGGCAGCTCGTACATCTACAGTGACAGAGCGGAGTCTATCTCCAGGCGATGGGGGGCAGCTCGTACATCTACAGTGACAGAGTGGAGTCTATCTCCAGGCGATAGGGGGCAGCTCGTACATCTACATTGACAGAGCAGAGTCTATCTCCAGGCAATGGGGGGCAGCTCGTACATCTACAGTGACAGAGTGGAGTCTATCTCCAGGCGATAGGGGGCAGCTCGTACATCTACAGTGACAGAGCGGAGTCTATCTCCAGGCGATGGGGGGCAGCTCGTACATCTACAGTGAGAGAGCGGAGTCTATCTCCAGGCGATGGGGGGCAGCTCGTACATCTACAGTGACAAAGCGGAGTCTATCTCCAGGCGATGGGGGGCAGGCCCAGCCACTCGCAGAGTCATCGAGAGCATATATGCTGCAGCCCCAAGACGCCCCGGTGACTGATGGAACACCCCTGACGTACAAAAGGCAATCAAAGTTCACATGGCATCCTGGAAAGTACTGGGACTTGAAAGATTATGAAAGTGTGGCGAAGAAACAATTAATATTTAATAGAGGCTTATTCTTCACCCGCGGAAGAAATGCAATTCGCAGTGAGGGAGCGTGGGCCAGTTATTGGATCAAGACGGCCCTTCTTTATATTGGAACCGTCAGATGGAGAGATAGGGGTTATTGTGCGTTTGGGAGAATACAGATGACCTACGTGGGGTCAGACATTATGATGATGTGCCGCTACTTACACACAGGGGGGTGGGGTGGGGTGGGGGGGCGCTTTTGTGTTATATTTCGAAGCTTGCCTTTCTGGTAATCTCACGCATGGGTGAGCACTCAATGCACCGTAAAAGAGTGGGAAATCCTCTCCTAATGCCCCCCACCTGACCCCCCCAGCTGACACGTGACATGGTCACCTTCTTGCGTCGTTGTTGTGGCCTTGAACCCAAAGACAATGTCTGGATGGGTAGTGAAATAAAGAAGGACGGCAATGGGAGGCAGAAGAAGGAAAAATCTTTGTTTTAAGTCCAGCCATTTTCAGGCGTGACGTAAAGACAGCTGATAAAATAATTCTCAGATTTAAGAGTTACATTGTGGGGCCTTTAAAGTTTAAGCCCCCCTACTGGCCACAAACATTCACTACACGTTAGATTTTTATTTTTCTTTATCGATCACTGTAAGGCTGCACGTCGGGTCTCCAATATGCCGTACAGGGAGGAAACATGATTTGTGTCCAGAGAGAGAATGGGCAGCAATACCGGTCCAGTTATACTTGCTCATGGCGTAATGGTTTGATGAATTCCTTGTTTATAGCATGTTGAAGCTTTGAACTGTTTTCGTTCTAAATAAGCATCATTTATCTTTATCATTATATCATACAGGAAACTGGCCTTCAGGCTCATAGACACGTAACACCACACTCTCAAGTGTTCAGCTGTTCATGGTCAGACTAAAATTTATGGGAATATTCAAGTTTAACACAAAATGGAATGCAGATCATTGGGGAATTCTGTATAAAAATAGTGTGAGAGTTCTACGTTGTGGTTCTGGTTTGTGCAGCGGTCACGGTCATATCTGGTATCCCAAGCAGATCTGGACAGAGGTTCACCAGAGCTGAATGTGGTCCCACTCCCCGAGAGCTGAGGTACATCCAAGGTGAGTCAGCTGAACAGAGGAATAGGGAGCGAGAGCAGCCGACCCACTCACAGAATCACGCTCACAGAATCGCGCTCACAGAATCACGCTCACAGAATCATGCTCACAGAATCACGCTCACAGCATCACGCTCACAGAATCACGCTCACAGCATCACGCTCACAGAATCACGCTCACAGAATCACGCTCACAGAATCACCACAGCTGCTTCGTGTGCACCCAGATATTATATGATAAAACATCTCGTCAAAGATGGCATTTCAGTCCAATAAAACTGCAGCACTATTAGGACATATAGGACATTTTAGGAAGGTGACATTTCGTGATGTTTTTCGAAAAGGTTCGATCGATTAAAATGTGGACGGACCCAATCAGGAAAACTCAAAAAAGCATCATTCATAAAACATTCAACTATGATTGAATAGAAGAGGAAATGGTTCAGGTTGCTTCCAGAAAAAATATAATGGAAAATAAATACCAGATGAAAACCAGAGGTCAGAAAAACAATAATTATTATTTTACAGGCAGCTACAGGAAAATGTGCCGCCAACCTAAACTGTTCAAAACAGTTTTACGGTCCAGAAGGAAATTAGTGTTATTATCAGAAACTGGAAAAAATGCATCTAAGACGTTTAAAATTACAGGACATCTTGTAATTACATCTTCTTTTGTTAAATAAACACTTTGTCAACTAAAGAGTATTTACCTAAAACCGGTGAGCACCAGGCTATACTCCCCCCCCTCCCCCCCCCCCCCCCATGCCATTGGGGATCTCTTACATGCCCCCTTTCTCCAGTTATTACTCTGTGCTTTACGCTGTCAGTTGCTATGACAACGCCTGACTTAGTTTGACGGATGCTGTAGGCCACTTAGCAGCCCACAAACACCACCGTGTCGGTCCAAAAAGCCTGGGTCGCTCCCACATTGCAGGACAGAGCGGACAGACTCCACCGTGACTCCACCTTGACTCCACCGTGTCTGCCTGGCTGCCAGCCGGACTCTGCATGCAGATTCAAAATCCTGCGTAAACTCCTTTCTGACATACTTTCCATCCAAACGTCAGCATGAGATGAGAATATATCAGGCAAATATTATATCATTACATTTTGGACTGGGGAGCAAAGTGAGCGTACAGGGTAGTAATTATGGTGGCCAAGGGTTTGAAGACCAGCAAGCAAGTCAGTTAGTGGAGACAGGAAGACGGACAGGAGATGTGAATTAACGGGAGAGGTCTGACAGAGCGAGGGTGCTGTAACGTGACCGGCCTTCATTCTGACTCTACAGCATCCTCCCTGACATCAGCCAATCACAGTCTGGTGTGGTATTTCAGTGCCAATCATGTCCTAGGTGATGTCGTGTGATGACAGAGCCACTTCCAACACCCTGACAAAGGGGTGATATTCGTGCCTGCATAACGCGCAGTCTCTGGTAAAAAAAATAATAGGTGCTTTAGCAAAAACTATTTCCTGATCTCCCCAAAAAGAGACATTAGCTAATTAGCAACCAGAGCTAAGGATATCTGGGGGCCCAGTGTTCTTCCCCATGGCTTTATGCTGTTTTCTAGCAATTATTATCTAGCTAATTATGTGAAGCTCTGGGGTTTAGAATGAAAAGGTCCCCCCCCCCCCCCCCACCTCCCCCCGCACTGAGTTGAACTTTCGTCTAGGTCTCATCAGTTTGGTTCAACCTTGATTATGAGGGCCTCGATTCGGTGAGAGCCTGGATCCCCGTTGGGGGGCCTGCTGCACGCTCACATTTTTCCCACGTGGCTCTAGGGCACGTCGGAGCCCCCCGGGGGGGGGCGCTGCGTATGCGCGACGAGCCGCCGGCTTCTTTAGCATTCCGTGAAGGAGGTGAATGCGGCGGCCAGATGGAGAGCGGCGCACATTCCTGGGAACACGCCGTCGCGTAGAACATGCCGATCCGGCAGTGCCGAGACCGCTCCAGACAGAAGGAACGGTTCGGTAATTATTACAAACACTCCTGGATGAGGCTTAATCTCATCTCCTGCCAGGAGAGCCCTGCTAATGGCAGAAAAAAGCAAGACTCTGCCTTTCAGGCTCTCGTTCCTCAGAAACGTCCCAATTCCACTGCATTTAATCCCCGACGGACTCGCATGTGTCGGCCAACCGCAGACGTGGCGCGCCATCCGCTCCGGCTGATCATGTTAATAAAATCAAAGAAATGAAGCTATTTGTTCCCAAGAAGGGGCCTTTTCTCAAAGTCAAGGATGTAAGTAATGAAGTTGAGGCCACGGCGAAGCACGCAGCAGCCCTCCACTGCACATCAGCGTATATTGCGTTCGTTTTTTATTCACAGCTTTGAGACGAGGGTGATATAAACGACTTTATTGCCGTCGGTGTTGAGTTCCATCCGCATGCAGACCGCGGAAACCCACGGAGAACGGTTACGGGGTGTTAGGGGGAGCCGGCCAGCTTCAATAACTGCGGGAAATCACAGCAAATGAAGTTCAAGCATGAAAAAAAGAAACCAAAAAAATATCAGGCAACGAGCCACAGTGGTATTTCTTGTCTCTCCCAGGTGACACAGTAAATTTTTGAAAATGCCGCCAATCACCAAAGTCACACATATACAAGAACCTAAAAAAAGAAAATCTATGGAATAATGCCTTCTTTGGAGATCACAGTGTGAAGGCCAAACTCGTTACTGAGAGCTGTCGAAACAGCGTAACTTCCACGATGCAGCTACAAAAGAAAGGTAAAAACCATTACTATCCCTCTGACAAGAGAAGCTCTCCTTCAAGCAAGGAGAATCATGAATGTAGAGAAGATCAAACTTCACAAAGAATGTCCTCCAGGTGCTGGACGCATGTGTCTGTCTTGCCAACCTGAGCATGCCAGCACAACCCTCACGAGATGGCATGGAGATCCCCACCCCTTGACCTAAAACCCCAATCCCACCTGGAGATTCTGGGCCTTGCATTCCACCCTTCTACCCCCCGCCACCAGTTCCCCAGCTTCCCGGCCTTTGAGACGAGCGTAAACATCACGTCCAAATTACTCGTCGAAGTGTCCACATGTTCCACAGACATATCCGCATTGCTCAAATTAACCCCCCCTCCCCAGACCCCCCCTCCCACCTTGTAAACTACAAACTCCCCCATGTGACTGCGGTCGTGCATTTTGCCATCTGTGTGACTGATTATAAATGACTGATTATCCCGGCCTGTGACACATCAGTCATTCCGGCTGGCCATCTTTGACTGGATGAGAGTGAGAGAGATAAAAACAGAGAGAGATAGACGCAGAATGAAAAAGGTGGAGAGATTATAGTCTGAAAAGGTTCCCCCCCCACACACCCCCCCCGTCGCCCTGCCAAATATTCAACAAATGTCCCCGATGGTCCCCTCGCCTTGTGCTGACACAGAATGACAATGTATTGGGACGGAGCGTAGATACAGTACAGTCAGCAGTGTAACGCAGTCAGAACAGTCATCGGTAAATGCGTTACTGCACAGGCCCCGCCCTCATGACTTTCCCGCCAATTTCCGTTATATAATGAGGGCACCCAAAGAAGAAAAACCCACACAATTATTTTATCTAATGGTCAGCTCTGTGCTGGGGGGGAGGGGTTTCTCATGCTGTGCACTAGGGATGCACCCGAATATGAATTGAGAA
This sequence comes from Brienomyrus brachyistius, assembly GCF_023856365.1. Classification (NCBI taxonomy): domain Eukaryota; kingdom Metazoa; phylum Chordata; class Actinopteri; order Osteoglossiformes; family Mormyridae; genus Brienomyrus; species Brienomyrus brachyistius. The sequence goes on along the minus strand of NC_064549.1, from coordinate 22,149,729 downwards.
ATGCACAGATAATGTGCTCTAAAAATGAAAAATGCTCTAAAAAGATATTTTTTTCCACCTGTAGTTTTGCATTATTATTCAGGAAAAAAAGGCAACTGTGACTGACGTGTCTTTGTTCCTTCCATCTTTTTAATATCATTATAAAGGATATACAGTGTAGACTTTGCTCCGCTGGCTAATGAGAGATTTTTAATTCCAGTCCAGTCCACACGCATTTACACGTATGTAAGACTTATATTACCTTGTAAATTGGCTGTAGGGTTTGCAAACTACCCCATTGCTTTTGAAGTAGCTATTTTTAGGTTAATAATGGAATAGTATCGATTTGCCGTAATGTTTCATACGTGAGCGTGAGAGCTGGCGACCTCGACATTAATGCCCATTCTGTTTGTGACGCAGGACTTTGATTTTTATTAACTAGTCATTTCATTTACTACAGATTATTTAAAGGGGGTTACTATATTCTGTAGTCATCTCACCGAACTGGCATACAACAGGCAGCGGGATGAGAGCTGACCTTTCCCAGCTGTCACTCTGGGAAATTCGCATGGGGGGGGGGGAGGGGGGGGGGGAGGTGTCAGTGTAATGTGCAGATTTCTTTCAAACACCTAAACCTACTCATCACTCATGTCATTTTTAGCTGCATGTGTTAATTCCTTCCCTTACAAAACATTTGAAATACAGAAAAAATGACATTTTACCTTGTATTGCTGTTATGAAATTACTGTCTTACAGTTATGATTCATGTTTCCCCAGCGAACTGCAGCAAAGGCAACATCAACAAACACCAAAGCCGCACCACTGGAATTTAAGATCATTCCCTTAAACTGAAGTACATTTTTCTGTATATATTTTTGTCAATTACAGATACAGACACAGATTATGATGTCGCTGTACACCTCTACTTTACACCCTCGGATTTCCTCCTTCGGACCCCCTGACCTCTGTGCGGACTGGCGGGGCCTTAACTCGGAAACCCCAGCGGCCCAGTACAATATTCAGCACTTCAGAATTGAAGCCCCCCCACCGATGTGAGTGAAGGAGTGGTGGGCACATGTGAAAGGGGGGCATTTTGGGACGCACTGACTGACTGCCAGCCTGTAAGAGGCCAGAATAATGTGCGTGACAGTCAGTTTGTGCAGCAGACTGCACATGACATGGGTGTCTTTTATCAGAACCATGCTCTAGGTCTCCCGGAGTCCATTCAGACTCCAAAGCTGCAGAATGTGAAGGCTGCGGCTCCCAGGGGAGGGAAACGGGTCCGAGTTCCTGCCCCCTCACCACACCGTGATAAGCAGGAGCAGCTGGAGAGCAGTATTGGGTCCTTTCTCAGTGTGATGACATTGTTCCCTCATAATGTTGTCGGACCAAAGTACTACTGCCTGGGAGAGTCAGACAGAGGGATGATGGAAGACAATTTCACTGCGTGACCCTGCCCCCCTGACAGGCGTGGTACCTCAATGCAAGCTTGCTATCACTTTTCACATCTGTGTGAGCAATTAGCAGGGGGTGTCCTACAAAAACTCCGCTAAATGAGAGCGGCCCGGAGAAGCAAAGCGGATCGGCCCAGCAGCCGCAGTCCCTGCCCCAGAGCGAAGTAGCTCCCCGGTTCTATCTGTCATCGGGCCACACAGCTGCCAGACAGAACCAAAGCAGTGAGGGATGAAGGATATGAGCCACGCGGTGAAGCGTCTGGGCTACATCAGGCAGCCTGTTTTTAACATTCTCTCTATGCATAGCAGGGGCAAAACACTCTAGATCTGTGTGTGCGAGTCGTCACTCCATTATACTGAGCAGTGCAGAAAGGGGGTGCCAATATGTGCTCTGTCAATGGGGGGGCGTGAAGCTGTCTCTCTTTGTTTTTTTGATAGCCACTTATTTATCGATCCCCCCCTTCTTTTGCACTATGCATTTCAGATACATCAATCACGGCGTGAGAACTGGTATAACCTGAACAAAAGAAAGATTAAAAGCACACAGGAGGTCGGAAAGTTTGGAAAGTGAAAAAAAACATCAAAACGGCAGGATCGGCTGAAGGTCCTTATATATAATATATACTGTGACGATGTCAGAAGTGACTTACAGGAACATTCCATCCCATATTTGATACCCAGACCACCAGAACGAGTCACCTGCTGATGGATTCATGATGCAGCAGGATGAGTCACTCTCTCCTTGTTAAAATTTGACTTATATTAAATAAAAACATGGTGCTATTTTCAGAATCGACTCTGTCTGCCGCTTGTGTTTGAGTTAACTGTGTCAAATCCCTTAACATGCATTAATATTACTATAAAATAAAAAATTAAACATGCATGTTTCTTCACTCCGGGCCAAAAATGGGCCACGGTTGTCTGTTCACCCTCGGTCATGTTCTACTTGTAAACTATGAAAGGAATTTGCTGCAGAGGGGGGCAGGGGGGGGTATCCTGTTGGGGATGCCATTATGTCTTAGTGAAACAGAAAGAGATGAGAGGACAATAGACAGGAGGGAGAAGAGCTGATGGACAGATACAAACAGACATGGACATCCTTTGTTTATACCATTAGTGAAAGAAAGAGCTCTCCCTTTCAGACAGAGAGAGAGACAGACAGAGAGAGAGAGAGACAGAGAGAGGCAGAGAGTGAGAGAGAGAGAGAGAGAGAGAGAGAGAGAGAGACAAAGAGTGAGAGAGAACTGACCAAAGACAAGACATTTTGTTCTTTTAAATAAACTTCTGTAATCTGAAGTCTACTCGGAGCCCTACTGTCAGACTCAGGATGCATGTGGCTTAAAATAAAAACTTCAACGAGTCCTGGAAGTTTCTAAGAGCTCTAGTAAACGGCGGTCTGCAGCTCCAAACGAGTGCCAAGTAGCAGGGAGGCAGGAGTTAAACAAACCGCTCCATTTCCCTCCTGGTCCATCACGTCCAGGCCCGGCCCGCACACGGCTCCTGGAATCCTCAAACGTGGGTCAGGAAACGGCCTCCTCTTAGAGAAACATTGCATGTAAGCGATCTCCGGCCCTCCATGAGGAAGGTAGGGAGGTGACATCATGGGATGTTTTGTGCAGTTAAACAGGTAATGGCATAAGAAGCCAGCTAATGGGATGGAGCAGGGCGAGTAATCAGCGTCCGCGGCAATCCCCGCTCTCGTGATACTCGATATCTCCGCACGGACGGCGTGTCTGCTTTTGGTCGTGAAACGAGACTCCCAGCTTTATGGTCATTAATACCGAATAATCATTCTCCAGACATCGTTCTCTTCTTTTTCTGCTCCCTCCAGGAGCTCTGTGCCACTCCACCGGGATCTGGCCCCTCGGTGTAATTATCGCACTTGTAGCAGGAACGCTCGCGTGAAAACAGACCCTCTCCACCCCAGAACCTGGCTGACGAACGATGCAGTCATGCACCGTAAGAAGCTCATTTTAGAAAGCATATTATTTTATGTTGTCTTTCAAATAATTAAGGGATATGCTAATTAAATCATGTTCAATCTGCGACTCCCATAGATGAGCACCTGGAATTTTACATAAAAAGGAAATTATTCAAGCCCCTGCATGCTGATTCATGTTCATAAACAAGATTGAGAGGTAAAAATCTCTGCAAATCACACATAATGTCTCATTTGTTGAATAATGAATGGGTCTTATTTGATCTTGTGTACAGGACTCGTGTGGATGACGTGCTATATAAATGTTTTTTTTTTTTAAATAATACAACTCCAGGCATTCCCTGACATATAAATGTGACTATACACATATTCTTATACAGGCAGCTCTTGACTTACATAAATCCTTAAGCAAATCAAAGGCAAAAAGATATCGGAGGTATCAGAGTTTACAGAAGCGCTAGTGCAATTTAAAAAAAATGTATACCTTATGATTTCGTAATTATTTAATGTCCTTTAGTGCGTATTGCTAGTATATTTTTGGATTGTGTGCTTTTTTTTCCTACAAGGTGTCTAGAATGGCATGGGGAGGTACATTTGGCAAAATGGTTTGTGTTACGTCGGTCGAGAAGCGCCTGTATGCACATGTTACGCTATCTGAGGTCACGTCACACCTTAGTGCACTTCCTGTTTTGTCACTGACATGTGAGGCAGCCCTGATCATGATTACCAAGATAGCGATCATGGTGTAAGGCCTCTCATTCACACTGGTCAAGGGTGGTTTTGGAGGGGGCCGGGGGAGAGGGCAGTGCCCCCATTACAACATGGCTCTCCCAGTGCGTATGCTACTTGGGTCTGAAATAAATGAATTAATATTATTAGTATTATTATTATTTACATTTATATTTGTGGGGTAAATTTTTGTGCGCTCTGTACAGGCGAAACACAAACGTAAGCACATTATCTTGACGGACAATTAACACAGGTACGCCGGGCGATCGAGTTGCTTCAGGTGGTGAAAAACAATGTTAACCAGAGAAAGAAATAATCAAGTTTTTGTAGAAGCTTGACAGTCTAAACAAGAAATGAGAGTGACTTACATAATTGCAAAAACTGTAAAATGTAGCTGTAAAGCACTGCATAAATAACTTGTGTTTTCAGCATTGTCTTTTGCTTCGTAATGCTGCCAATTTAAGGTAAGTAATACTTGGAGGACATTAGGGACAAAAGTATCTGACCCCCCTAACAGAATAACTGGCCCCAGTCCCCCCCCCACCCCCCTCGTTGAAATGGAATAGGGCAGGGATGTCCACACTTTTTCAGCTTCCAAGCTACTTATAAATGACCAAAGAAAAATTATCTACCTACTATAAAAATTCAAAACATACTTTTACGTATAAAAATATTGAGTATTTATTATTATTAATGTTTATAATTATCATTATTATTATTTTTTGTTGTTATTTTTAATTTCCCTTTGGGATAAACAAAGCAGTTTTTAATTGACCTGGGATTTTAGTTCTTTCTCCTTTCTGTTTGTCAGATCGTTTTTCGGAGGGAAGTTAATGTCGCAGTTTTTATGAACTGTCCAAAAATGCAGCTCCACATTTCCCTTCTTCGCAATAGCAATGTTAGACTGACAGATGAAGAAAACGCACTTCGAATACGACACTCTTTCCATTCAGTATGGAAGGTTTTTGGCTTCTTATTGGTCCAGCTCCCCCATTCATTTTTATACCCTTTCTTAAGTTTGGTAGAAATAAATTGGGCGACTCGGTAGCTTTCTAGACTTTTGCAGCAGCTGGCGCGGTTGAACCAGTCATCCATCCTCTATTTTTGTTTTTTATGCCATACGATCTACCCAGACTACCCTTGCGATCGACCAGTAGCTCACGACCGACGTACTGGGCACCCCTGGTCAAGAACCTGCGCTGGTGCTGCTCATCCATTATAATCCAGCTCTCTTGCGACCTGCTACGTGGGACAGCAGACGCATGACCATCGACTTCAGCCTTCCAAACGCCGCTTTGTGCACGACAAAACGCACAAACTTCTGCTCATGGAAAAAAAAGCAGGCTGTCGGATTTGCCAAGCTGTAGTCGTGCGTGACGTTTATGGCGACATAACCTTACACAGATGGATGTTTAATACCGGATTAGAAGCTCCTTTTGAGATAACGGAGGCAGTGGCTCCTTTGAGACTGGGGCATGCGGTCCATTCAGTCACATGACTTAAACCCCACCCACTGTTACTCTGCTTGTGCGGGAAAAAGCAGCTTTCTCAGTAATTACTTTGCAAAATTTAAATGACTCATTTTCGGATTTATAATAGCGTGATATTCACAGTGACCCTCATCTGGATATATGGATCAAAAGACGGATAATGGATTTTATTACTTATGATGTGTTTTCTGTGATTTTTTTTAATGAATTGAACAACCCTCTTTTTATTCCACTCTCGCCGCTAAAAATAAATGAGGTATCATTATCAGACTGTCACGTTGCGTAGGTGAGCCCAGTGAAGTTTTCGTTACGGGGATTCGTGATTCTTAGCAGAGTCCAGTGAGGGCAGAGGGTGCCTGGCATAATCGCAAGCCGATCGCTGTCCTTGCATTCAGCCTGATGGGAGAGCAGACAGGCGTCGCTGTGGGTGACATGGCCCCCACGGGGCCTGCAGTGTCTGAGTGGGCCCTTGGCTGAGAAGCCGTCACCCCGAGAAGCCGTCCAGGAATACCACCCCTCCTCCAGCATCCCCCCTGCCTGCATTTTCTGAGACATCCATGACCTCGACTTCCCTTTACTCTCCGGCCCACACCCGTCCAACTTTGACCCACCCCAGGGTCACATCGCCATGACCCATATCGTCTGGGTAAAGTCCCCACTTACCTGCTCCCGTCAAAGTCAGGCCTGACCTCCGATTCTCCTGATTTTCATGCTCCAGTCTGGATTACTGGTTTATTAAACGGGCTCCTCTTATCTTCTTTTATTTCGCCGGCCAACCAAGAAAAAAGTTCATGGCGAGAAACTCAGCTCATCATAATTCATTATTATTTTGATTATGACTAAATTTGAAGAATTCACGTGACCCACACCAGTCCAGAGCATCGCCCCAGCTCCAGAAATTAGCCTGAACTCTGCCTCTATATGGAAATATATAGGCAGGAAAATCTAATGAATGAAACATGAGGACCTTAGAATCATATGGGTCACGTGACATCTTTTAGTGAAGTGATATTTAAATAGGGAACAGCGTTCTATCTTTTGTTTTGAGAGTAAGCCCTTCGGAGAGAGTGCAGAAGAAGGTGGCGATTATTCACGCCACGGTGCTCTTACCTCTGCTCATTTGGGTGCTGTCGTATCCTGTAGGTCACCCCAGAGTTCCCTACCATAATTCGGACATTCCCTACCATAATCCTGGCAATCCCTGCCATAACCCCGGCAATCCCTGACATAATCCCAGAGTTCCTTAATAAAATCCCAGAAATCCCTGCCATAATCCCAGCATTCTCTGCCATAACCCCAGCATTCACTGACACAATCCCAGAGTTCCTTACTAAAATCCCAGAAATCCCTGCCATAATCCCAGCATTCTCTACCATAATCCCAGCATTCTCTGCCATAATAACGGCATTCCCTGCTGTAACCCTGGTCTTCCCTGCCCTCGCATCTGACACAACAGGTGAGGAAACAATTAAGGCGTTGGGCAGGAGGTGGTTGCCCTCAGAGACAGGGTCACCTTCAGCAACCTCCTTAAAGTGTAACGGGAACAGTGTTTAATAAAGCACCATACTTTGCATTTCAATTTGGGGTGCTCACATGTGACGAGGAAAGCCAGTATTTGCCTTTAGATCCAAATTTATATATTTAATTTTCTTCTCACTGTCACTTCAAAATATTGTGCTGAAGAATGTCTACAACCAACTGTAACTGTGTGAATCTTTCACTTTATAAACCATAAAACCTCACCTTAAAGTAGCTACTAAATAACAAATAACAAAAGGCCTTTAAGTGGGTTAATGTTTTCCTTGAGGTGAAATACTTCTGGGATTAAATACAGGCCTTCCAGCGTCTCCAGATCATTTGTTTTCCGAGTAGTTGAATCCTTTCTCTCCTTGTCATTTTTCTGCTTCTCCACAGGGTCATCCAGATCTGTGCCTGCAAAAGCCTTTTGTCACGTCATCCTCAAGAAATTATCCTTTCCCTCTCAAAAGACAAATGGAATATTTCCACAGTTGCCGCTAAAGTTAATTGTGATAGACTTTGGGGGAAAATGTACATCCTACTCCTTACTCACGCTTACACTCAAGATTTGCCACAAAAGTGGGGAAAATAGTGTTAAGCAGGAGTTAAAACTATACTGTGGTGTATTAAATATAAATAGGTACACAGATAAAGCGGGATTCTCTGAGATGCTCCCAGTCGATCTTATTGATCGGCCTGCTGTGTTTTTCCATTTTGTGGCTTTCTGCAAACCAGCAGCCTCCCCGATATGCCAGCATCTCCCACCATGAGGCTCCACTTGGTGTCTGTGACAGACATAGCAGTCCTCCTTCCAAATTCGCATCAGAAGGTCACAGCTCTGGCAGAATATTCTCGAGAAAGTCTATATTTTCTCAAGCATTTTTTTGCAGTTCTTTGATAGAAGCATGACCCAAACAATGTTTCTGGCCCCGCTGTTCCGTGTGACGTTCACCGTGCTCTCATTCCTAGCCATTTCTGATGGCATTCCCTCTTGTCTGTGCATCGCGTTCCACTGCAGTTAGTCAGCGCCTCCTTATTCTGCATGATCGATATCGTTTAATCAGGTCTGACAAACACAGACACTGCTCTGCCAGTCATTTGCATCTGTCTCCCTGCTTCACTCCCTCCTTGCCTCCCTGGAGTTACACGCTATTGACGACATGCCGCGGTGCTAAACTCTCCGGCCAATTTCCCCAGCACCTGCATGTCTCGGCAGGGTTTGCATGGATTGAATCGAAGTCCATCACAGTAAAGCTAACTGAAGTGAAGCTAACTCGGAAGGCGCTAAGTGGGATGAAGCTCACTGGAAGCAGAATCCTTTCTCTGGACCTTTTGAATGGAAGTCTTGTCTGCTTTTCATCATGAATGTTGCCTTTAATAATGTTCCTGACTCATATACATATTGAAAAATAGTGTAGGTATAATTCTTACACTCATAGTGGCTCCGTGCTGGAGCTTTGCTACCGTTACAACATCCCCTAACCCTACTGCGCATCCCTAACCATACTGCACATCTTCTAACCCCACTGCACATAGCTAACCACACTGCATATCCCCTAAACCTACTGCACATCCCAAACCACACTATACATCCCCTAACCCTACTGCATATCCCCTAACCATACTGCACATCCTCTAACCCCATTGCACATAGCTAACCACACTGCATATCCCCTAACCCTACTGCACATCCCAAACCACACTATACATCCCCTAACCCTACTGCATATGCCTAACCACACTATACATTCCCTGACCATAACCACACTGCATATCCCCTAACCCTACTGCACATGCTTTGGCACCCAAACCATTTCACATTCCCTACCCCTAAACGCACTGCACCCACTCCCCCACCAAGCTGGCCAAGGCACACCCAGGTCTTGCTTCACAGCATGATGGGAAATGCGGTCATGCGTAACGCCAGAGAATCCCACCTCCTCAGTCCTGTGGGGCTGGCAGGTGGTGGGTTAGGGGGGTGCTGTAGCAGAATATTAGTACAATCTGCATTCACCCCCGCCCCCCAGTGGCTGCATTATGACGACGGCGTGCTGATGTCAAGGTGACTTCGCTGTCTCTCCTTCGCCATCTGCAAGCGCCCCGCGGCCCAGGTGAAGGCCGCACTTTGAGCGATGCCAAAAACGCCAGGAGCGGCGCGACGCGTGGTGATGACATCACTGCTTTGACTACTCCTAAGCAAAGATGAAGAGGGATTCTTTATAATTACACCGAAAGCGACGATGGACCCGTGACTCAACATAGGACCTATTAATGACAAGATGAACATGGTGAGAAGGGTCAAAGGAATCTCAGCATGTCATGAAAATGCGGTGAATGAAACGCGCACCGTCAGAAAGATGCGGCCTCTCTGTACTTTAACCTCAAGGGGGTGACTGTTATTGTTATTTTTGCTACGATTACACAACAGTGTATAATTTTTCTTCCCCTCTCACTTTGTTATGTTTCACTAAACCGCATCTGAAAGCTGATGGATATTGGCATGGAAAAGAATGCAATGTTTCCATAATTCCAATCCCCCCCCCATCTCATTTCACGAGCTGCCAGAGCCGGGTTGCCAGTCCAGGGGCCGCTGGCTGCTTCTGAAAATGATACACCGCTTGAAAGTTTTCTACAGATGTGTTTTCCACCATCAACATTCACATAATTAGCGCCATAGCAACCAATAAAGTGAACTTGATTGTATGAAAAAGACATTTTTATGAGCTGCCGACAAACGCCTGCTCCATAATGAAATGTAAAAACCATGCATGGGGTTAGTATTCAGGGAAAGGTGATGAAAGGCTGAATTTTAGTAGCAAAGCAAACACTGCAGTCAGAAATCCCAAAGCTCTCACTGCCATGATTTTAATCATGACATTTCAGGAGCCCTTTTTCCCTCTGAAAATATTGCGATGGGTGGATTTTAGGATCATATTCCGAATGAAGGGTCTCGTATCTCAGTCAATACGGGGTTCATGTAAAATCTCGGGCTCAGAGAAGGCAGACGGGACAGTCTCCATGTTTACTCTATCGAATCATTCACGGCGCCTAGAAACCTGATGAGTCACACGGCTCGTTGTGGACTAGCGACTAATGGCCAGCGCGCCGCCAGGCTCACCCAGGGCAGCGGCAGAGACGCGTCAAGGTCAGAGACTCCTGTCCTCATGAGAGTCATTGTAGTCGGCATTACAGTGCGAGGGCCAGGTGCCTGCTGAGGAGGGGACATTAAACCTGTAGGTGCTCCTCGTCCTTGTCAACTTAAGAACATTTACTCTAACTCAAGGAAGTTTGGACTTGGTGATATCCAAAGGGAGCAGGATAAAGTAGGACAGCTGCAAAGAATTTCCTTCTGTTGCCAACAAATTGCAACGATTTGTAAACAGCTTTTTTTCAGTGTTTGATTTATGTCTGTTTTACACATGAAGCAGCAATTTTGGAGCAGTAATACTTTACTTAAAGCAAACATCATAATGCATTATAGATGCCTTCATAGAGCATTATAATGCATTCATAAAGTATTACAAACACTTTATATGAATGCTCTAATCTATACTGCACTATAGATCATAATATATACCTTATAATGGTAAGTATAACAATTAAGGATGCTTTGTAGTGGATTATGAAGGTATCTATAGTGCATTATGCATTATGAGAGCTTCATAGGGCATTAATAATGCATAATATAACTTGGCTATAATGCATTATGTCTTTGTATAAGTGGTTTATATAAAATACATTGTTATAATGCATTATGAAGGTATCTATAATGCATTATACATGACTGCTTTAAGTAAAGTGTTACCCAGTTTTGTTCTTCGTTGTTTTGCACCGTCTTTAGTCTCTTTGTACCCGCCTGAATGAATAAGCACTCCAGTGCACCAATCAAATCTTGAATCTTGCCCACTAATGCCGGACTTTGCCCTGGCATCGGCAGGCTTCTGCTCACATTGCTGTTACAGAGCAGTAACAACCAAAAGCATCAGCAAAGTCACTTTCTGAAGGTCTGTTCAGGTCTCGCACAGCATGGAATCCAGTCTTCTAATCTTCACAGCCTCTCGCTGAACCTCCAATTAGCAGAACTTTAAACTCGAGTAAAATTAACGATCCCCCCGTTCATCCGCTAGTGCAGGGACTGGATATATAAAGGGAGGGGTCTCCCAATGCAGACCCCATCTTTTAAAATGCCTCACTGATGCTTCTGTAGAGGTTCGGACAGAGATTCTTCCGTGAAGCCGTCAGATTTCTAAATCTCCCTACGTCAGTTATAATTCAGTACTCCCTCCTTATATATGCACCATGCACTTTAGTAAACTCTCTTGCACATCTATGATTTTTCTTTATTCTTTTCTTTATCAGTAAAACTTTCCTTATTTCTGCATTTATTATACGTGCTTTCTGTTTTACTCTTTTATTGCTATCACTATTTGTTATTATGGCACAGCTTGCCTTTCACCTTGCATTTCACTGCAGGTTATAGTCTGATTGTACACCTTGCATGTGGCAAATAAAAATTCTGAAATCCTTGAACGCGTCTCTTTCATGCTACTTTGGAATCATTCACATCCTGCGCAGCCCAGGCAACCTCACAATTACATTTTTGTGCATTAAAATTCTGTTTTTCATTCTTTAATTTCATGTATATAACTCGACTGAGATCATTGTTCCTTAGCAAATTAGAAATCCATATTCAACTGTATAGAAGACACTTGGTTTGATTTGCAACGCCTTAGAAAAACTAAATTAGATCCGTGAACCTAGCCAACCTCAAATGGTCAGACTAAAGGCCGCAGGACAGCTGTGGACGGTCCCTGAGTGAACGCTGTATCTCTAGCGCTGTACGGATTTTGAAGGATTTGAACTCCAAGGTTACGATCCATGCGTCTGATGTTCTGCTTTTATCCAGCTTAACCGTTCTGCTCAACTTTCCCTCATATATGTGGAGAATTCACATGCAGGCTCATTTGCATTCACTGAATTACCGCACATACTTGAAAAACAGAGTACATTCCTATCTGATATCATTTTCAGATATGATGTAAGTGGTCGGTTACCTACTTGCAGCTAAATAATTCTGACACTAATGTAAAGTAATCAGTGAAAAAGGTTGTTTTTTGACACAGTACAATAAAAGTCATCCTGTATCATTGGGCAATGCTATGCGTCTCTGTCTGGTTGTCCATCGAGGCTTCACAGTCAATTTTATTTCTCAGGTGTCTTATAGTTGGGTCACTCCCTTGTAATTAGTCTTTAGGGCTGACAGTTAGCTTCACCTGACCTACTCCAGTCAGGATAAATTAAAATCTCCTTCACTAGCCCCAGAAGAATTGCAACCTGTCAGCGGCTCCATCAACGGACAGGCGGACACGGTAGGTACCTCCTGCTACCGACGGAAAGCCCATTGTTTTCAGAAAAACCGAATGGCCGAAGGAAGCGGAAGGTCATTGTCATCAGTGACTCTCAGTTAAGGCCCTTTGAGTCTTGGTTCCACATTTGCTTTCATGGTCAGCACTTTGCATCTGAGCCCCATCAAAGGCCTCCTTGATGGAAAACGCACAGCAGCCTGATTCTCAGCTGCTCCATCGCAGAAAACTCACCCCCCAGCCCAGGGATTATTTTCACAGGGGTCTTCCGAGCATCCGCGTCTCCTTTTACGGTTGGCCGTAATATTTATGGGGCTCCAAAGGTTCACAGCAGCTAAGAAGCTTCGAAAAGCGAGGGGAGAACAGGTGTGTGAGATCTGCTCCGCAGCCTCTGCCGCTGGCTGGGGGGAAACCCCACCGAGTGACACCTGCAGCCGCGAGTCCCCCTGTTTTATCTGCAGCCGTACGTGATCCCGGTGATTAAGGGGTTCTGGAGACAGAGGGAACAAAGACGACGGCTGACAATGGACTCAACCGAGGAGTCTCGATTCTGGACTGCTGAGTGCGTGCCTACACGCCGTAGCCGGCGAGATTTACGATGCCAGACTACGCAGATGTACTGTAATGTTTACTGCGTCGTATGTCTGCACATGTCGATTTCTGTGGCATTTGATCTCTGCATTATATTGCTTGCAACAACAGTAGTAAAATATTTAATAGCGTAGCAAACAGAAGGCTAGCATTACTGCTCTTAGTCTGAGCCTTGCAGTGAAATCAGGATCTGATACGCACTACGCAATTACTTCCATAGCTGTTGTTTAATGGGATATTTCTTAATCATGTTTTGATACAGAATATGTATTTTTGTGATGTATAACGAAATATATTTGCATACCGTTCGTACATATATATTCAATAAATTATGCTCCCCGTTGCATTTTCCTGAAGCTTGCAGGTTAATCCCCGTAAAGCCATTTCCTGAGAGGTTTGTCAGTGTTAAATCGATAACAAGAAACAGATAATCAACACAGATAAATAGTTTTCTTTTACCTGACTGCAATATGACCTCATAATAATAGAAATATCTGTTCTCATTGCTGACAGAAAACCACCTTCTCCATACCATTTGCATGTTGTATGTTTGTCTGTATATTAAAACCTTGACCAAGGACATAAGAAATGCAGATGAACCACAGAAGTCGTTTGACACACAGCATGTGAACACAGCAATAGCACGTTAGCATTTAAAAATTTCAGATTCTGTTAACCTTCTGAGGACAGTGCAGCCATTAAGCAACATGATTAAATCTCCTGAACAAATAAACAAAAGAGAGCACACAGGCCTCTCACCCTGCAGGATGGCTATTTAGCATAACGCTGGCCTCTCATCCTGAAGGTTGGCCGTTTAATGTGACACCGGCCGTTTAGCGTAACACTGTCTGTTTACTGTAATGCCTGCCTCTTGTCCTGAAGGTCGGGCGTTTTGTGTAACACCGTCTGTTTACCATAACACCGGCTTCTCGTCATGAAGATCAGTCGTTTAACGTGACGCCGTTTAGCGTAACACCGTCTGTTTACCGTAACACCGGCCTTTCGTCCTGAAGATCAGTCGTTTAACGTGACGCCATCTAGCGTAACACCGTCTGTTTACCGTAACGCCTGCCTCTTGTCCTGAAGGTCAGCCCTTTAACGTGACGCCGGCCGTTTAGAGAAACACGGTGTGTTTACCGTAACGCCTTCCTCTTGTCCTGCAAGTCAGCCGTTTTACATAATGAGGATCGGCTGAGTGAAAGCATACGCCCGTTTCCCTGTCTCTTACCATCAGTACGCATGAAAAGAACATGATTATGCAGTGGGAGCTGCCACAGCCCCGGGGGGAATATTTTTCTAAGAACAAAGGTGTTCCTAATAAGAGTGGGACAATCGACCAAGGAATGCCCGTTTAAGATCCCCATAAGCACCCACCTACTTAGCCATTGTGAATCTGCAACGCAGCCTGTCTGCAAGTAATAAGGCACATTGTTGAGCAGACAGAGCTCTTGTCAAATGCCATAGTTTGTGCATACAAAGGGAAATTTACAGGATTGCCATCATTATGCATGGAATGTGGGCTTTTCCAAACAGCAGCCTCTGATCGGCCCACCGGCAAACGAAGGGCCAATCAATCCTACAGGCAGAATAGGCAACTGCCTAGGGTGCTATCTTTACCACCGGCTTTACCATCTCGACCGCCAGCCCCCCCAATTTCAACTGCAGTAAAGCCTGCCTAGGTAACGCATGGGCTGCGTGATCCGCTTTGGTAGTTTGGGAACTTTCAGAATGGCTGGGCAGAAATGACAGAATAATTAAATGGGCGGGAGGCAGGCCGGTGTTCTCGGCCTTAGGTGAGCGGCCGGACCCCATGTCATCCTGGCACAAGATGAGAGAGAGGGTGATATTTGACGGGCTCCGAAGTCAATAAGCGTGAAGGCTGTTCTGATTCAGCCTCGACCTGCCTCTGTGTGTCCCCGTGGGCAGAGTGCGCCAGTGTGGGCGGGGGTGGCGGGGTCCTATCTCACAGCAGAAGGCTATGAGTATCAGGCCACCTCTGCACAATGAAGCTGCAGACCGGTTCAGGAAATGATGTCACTTGCAGGAGCGGGACAAGGCCACACACACCCCCCACCCCGCCTGCCCTACCCCCGAGTGAGGTCTAATTGCTTTGGGTCAAGTACATGTTTAGAAAAATGTCTTATTCTGTTAATGTCCTTATCAGACTTTTTAAAACACAAAGCAAATTAAACGCTTCACAGTTTTACATATTGGAAAATTATACAGATGAGTGCAATTTAATTACCTCATCCAAAGGTAGAACAGCTGGACCCTCTGCTGGTCAGGGCAGCATTCCGGGCACAAATCCCGATCCAGGGGGGCAGACTTCCGAGTGCCATAAAGAGTCAGTGTGACTGCACTCTCACTCACCATTTCCTGCAAACCACCCCCCCCCCACCAGGCCCTCGATATCACCCCCCTAGCCCAGTCAGCCTCCAGGCCGACGCCGCTCATGCACAGTGGGGGCCGCCTGAGAGTGATCGCCACTCCCATTAATCACCACCATATGTCCCCCGCTGTTTCTACTGAAGAAAACAGAAAAGCAGAAGCGCCGTCCTTGATCCGTGTCAAGAGCCCCCCCGTCCGTGCGGATGATGATAAGTGATTCCTATTGAGTGGAATCAGAGCTGTAATGTAAGCTGGGCAATACCCGGGCCTCTTCCTCCAGCGCCTGCAAACAGCAAGGCATCATGGGAGACGGATTCCCCTGTCGCCTGGGAAACGTCTCTGCTCCGTCTCTCTTTCCCTTGAGAGATCCTGTGATGGCTTTCGGCAGTCGGTAACCTAGTGCTGAGTGGGCCACCGGCCGTGAAGTTCACGCTGAGTCTCCCCGTCGGCGCAAACAAACGTGGCGTAGCTGATTGCGCCTTGTAATTGGTTGACCCGGTTATCAAAAAGACTACATGATGACAGTTTGGTGCGTGACACAGGCCCAACTGGCGTTTATCTCAAGGTATGTCTTATCTCTGATTTTGTTCCTAGGGGGGCTTCGCTCTACACCTGTAAACCCCCCGCCCCCCCCCCCCCCCCCCCACACACACACACACACTCACTCAGCCTCAAGGCTTTAATTAGAGCCAACTTCAAAGAGCCTGTAGATCCCCGGCATAGCACAGAGTGGGGAGGGAAGGGGTCAGTCCATTGGGACCCCCCCCCACGAACAGCCCAAGTACATCCCGCCCCAGCACGTGAGCATGAGCCTTCGATCCATACAGCGCCCACGAGGGAGACTCTCCCCCAGACTTGGCAAGCGTACCAGCCTCTCTCTCACCCATCAGAAGTCGGCTCAGGGGAGCGCCGGCTCACTGCGGCAACTGCGCCGGTTACTGGCCGCCGTCCAGACGCAGGCCGTTCACCACGGATCGGCTTGAAGGTTTCATCCTGGAAATGGGAATGCGTGCTCATAATGAGCCTGGCTCGAGGTCGACCGCGCATAGCGACTGGCCTCAGCCAAAGGACGGCGTCCCTGAATATGGCGGGAAACGGAACGATGATGTATTTTTCTGAGACGGGATAATGGAAAGAAGGCTCATTTGCATAAATTAATTAACTAGCCATATGTTTGCTATGAACCGCCAAGCTGCCACACCACAAAACAGTAAATACAGGGCACTCTCCAGCGAGCTCGGGACCGCCAGGGACGAGCAGACAGACCGACTGTCGCATGCCGGTCAGGGTGAGAAGGCGCGGGGGGGGGGGGGACGCAGCACCCCACGCCCCCCGCTTTTGACAGACCTATGTGTCCTGGCAGTTCTCTCTGGATAACTGTCCACGCCAGTTTTGCTGCTCCTCGTGCGGACGTGCCCGCTGATGGTGGGATGTTGGGAGCCGAATCCCAGAGACGGGATCATATTCATATGTTCAGCATATGGGGACATCGACACAACGAGGCATAAACACACACAAATATCTGTAAACACACGCGGAAAAATGCAGAAACACATCTATACGCATATACACATCTATATCTGTGGTCTACATAAATGTTGACTGATCAACTCACTGACCTGGAACACCACACACACAAAAGCAGGCAATAAATAACTGCGATTTGTATACTCAGTATATAAATAAGTACATTTTTATGAATTATATAATTACACAAAAGAAAAAAAGACCGAAAAGAAATGAAGTAATTTAACAATGCTGAGGGTCTGTAAATGGAGTCAATGTAAGGTTCTGTGAGTTCACCTGCAGTAATGGGCTAAGAATTTGGAGATAAGAAGGAATTGGTTTAATTTTGGCAATAATTAGTTCATTTGAGTGTCGAAAACGTTGAGGTGGATTGAAAACCGACTCCTTCCCCAGTGCAATCTGGGAACCTCTGATCCTTTTGAAAGTGTGAGTCTGCAGGCTGTGACTGAAAAGACTTTTCTCCCGTCACAATTTTTACGAGACTCCCAGCATCGGTATTTTATGTCTGTAGAGTAATATGCGCCCTGATTAGGTTGCAAGGGGTCTTCAGTGGGACTGAAATTTGTAACTTTATGCTGATGTAGCCAACACTTTGCTCACAAAGCCCACATCCACTAAGCATATATTCCCCCCATGCTGCGTGTCATGAGAGATGGATCCTCTACAGTTTCTGCCCTTCCTTCGTTTTGAATCTTTCTTGAATTGTGCTGAAATTCAAGAATCTCCGAATGTTCCTCTCTGAAAATAAGAGACCTGTAAAATGTCTTTAAACGACTGAATTAAATGACTATTCTGCCTATTTACAGATAAGATACATCAAGCGTAAAATCCAAGCAGGCTTGGGTAAATCCAGGCTCCGTTTTTCAGAGCTGATATCTCCAATGAGCTGCACCGACACTCTGTAAAGTTTGATACTTAGTGAACTCTATTATTCTGTAGGGTAATTCTCACATGAGGTGAGCCAAATTGCTGATCTTTTGATGAGTTCTGGGTATTCATTTGTCTTTTCACTGCCATGATGATCAAAGGAGGCTTTTAAGGAGGTGCAGTAGGCCTGTTCAGATGAAGCACAACAAGTTCATGACAGTGGCCCGAAGAGCTCATTCCGCACTCTGGGGATGGGTCAGTTATCAGGGGTCAGCCTGTGGCGCTGTTCATTTACTGAGCAGACAGGCGAGGATCTCGAAGGTCTTTGATAAATGGTCCTGCTGCAGGACAATTAGGGGTCACGGCCAAAGATATCCGGAGGATGATCAGCAGGAGACCCAACGGAAAACGGACCCTCAGCAGACAGCCAGAGGGAGAGGTGTGGCATGGGAGAAACTCATTAGACCACGGATGGTTGGACTCAGAAACCAGGGACAAACAGATCTTCTGCTCCCCCCTAAAACCCAGGAAGCCAGGTGCCCGTTGGAAGGAGACAATACTCCACACTGCGCCCTAAAAAAAAACCAGCATGGTGATGAAACTCAGCTTGGCATTGAGCTCTGGACCAAATGCAATACCATCTGACCAAAACCACTGGACCGGAGCGGTGCCACGTGGCCACAGGACTCTCACACATCTGCTGAGCGTGCGACGTGTCAAAGTTGCTTTTTCATAGTGATTAGTATCAAAGTTCTCTGGATCAGAATGCATCGCGCTTTCGGTAAATATTTATGCAAACGTTTTTGTGTAAAGTGCGGTCCCAGCGGTCCAGCAGTTCAAATCAACATGGACGCCGATTTCATTCATTCCCTTCCGCAGGTCCAGCAATGATGCAATACCAAAATAATAATGATTCAATCTGCCGATTGGTGTCAGAACAGGGCTACAGGCCACTCTTCTGGTGGGCCAGATGGCCACCATTTACTTTTCCCTCGGCTTTTGCAAATACTCCTGACGAAATCGCTCAACAACCGTGTTTGTGCGTTGACGTCCTGCATTGTGATTAACGGACAATGCCTGGACGCCACCTTTTCGCAAGCTGGCATCGGTGAAATTGAATGCATGGGGGCGCCCCCTCCTACGTGTCTGTTCTCTAATACACACCCACAGATTGGTTTCCTGTCTGGCTTATAGACGCCATCCGAAGGCCTGCAAGGAAATCGTGAAATCAATTTCTCTGTGAAAATATGACTTTATCGCGACCAAGCAGGCCGGTTGGCACATACCACTGGTGGCTTCCCGCCTGCTTGACTAATCCACAGAACGATGCATCTCCATTCTTCTACGGAGCTCCTTATTGAGCCTCCCTATGATGACAGAAAGGATGGTGCAGCGGTTCCCCTCAGCTGACCTGAAGAATGCAGCCCCCGCTTGCCATGTTCGAGCACACGCATGCGCCCTGAACGCGTTATCCCACAACTAACCCAAACGACTGAACGTGTTTCTAACTGTCTCACTGCAATCAGCACCGTCTACTCAGCCAGATTTGTAATCAGATCCAATCTGAGAAAAAAGAACACATGTGATGAGGGAATATTGAATATTCAGCTCACCTCTTCCCCAAGGCTGAAAGCACATAAATTGCTTAAAATGCATTGATTTTTTTACATAAAATTAGGCGCTACGTGGTGTGACGTCACTTCGGGTCACAGAGAAAAATATGACATGAAACAAAAGGATGCCAAGGCGCGTATCTGTAACTGAAGTAGCAAATGAGGCGAAGCATGAGCCATAAAGATAACACCGGAAGCCAGGCGAAAACACCCAAATGTGCACATTTCACACGCATTCTTTAATATCCATGTTCCTTCAGCAAGACAGTCGATTGGTCGGTCCCACTTCCTCTATAATCTGATTGGTTATATCTCTGAAACAATCAACTTTCCTTCTGCTCTCACAACGTTTTTGTGTAAGTAAAACTCCCACAATGAGTGCGGAAGGACTCTGTCCCAGGCTAGAATAAACACCAGGATCTTTTTCACTGGTACCCCGGATAACCAGAAGATGGATCGATAAATCAAGATTTAGCCTAACTCTATCCATGGCACTCAAAAGAAGGAGTCCTATGGAACTCCTACTCTGTCTGTGTCAGTTCTGAGGACACTTCGTTCATCGGATGCTGTTGAAAACACCCACAGTGTCGGAGTTCCATGTAGCTGGATCGGTCACTCGAACCCGAACCCTTTGGCCTATTACAGGCTATGCTATAGACCTTTATATTGACCCCCCCACCTCAGCTTCCACTTGCACACCCAGCACTGAAACTCAAACTGGCATAATAGCATGGACCCCAGTACTTCCATTTACATATGCCTAATCCCCAGTTGGTCTGTGGGGGGGTTCTGTCCCCCCTCCCCATAAACACACATTTTTATGTGGCGGGCATTGCCTGCATTGTGCACAACAGCCGCCGCTCACCCTTGCCAGATGCTCCAAATGCAAAGCCAAAATCTAGTGCCTGTTCCCCCATCTGCCCCACCGTACGTGGGGACGGGATGGAGCCCGACGAGGCTAACATTAACAATTCATCCACTATCTGTGCTCATAGACTCAGGCTCCCTGGACTGCCATCCAAGACACAGCCCTCAGAACTCGCTGTTCTAGAACACTGTCCTGCTGAATATTCTACCCATCCACCCATGAAATCTAGTTATGCTTTCATAATTCGATCAGACGTTTGTGAATTAGAAGCGCTGGCTTCCGAGGCAGAGCAAAGCCTTGTTGCAAACGTTGAGAATTATCTTGAGTTACCATGGCTGTTATATGAACAGTTATATTACTGATTGACTCTGTGTGGTGTGGAGCAATGCGGGACAATAAATGCATCATGAGGTAGACTCAGTTAGCCGAGTCTGAGGATGGGAGCTGCTGATTGCTTCCTAATTGCTTGTCATTTGCCTAAATGCAAAAGGTCAGCAGCGAAATTCCTCCATGTCGTTATGGCTGGAGGTGAAGGACGCTGACAGATGGGGGACAGGAGCCAGGAACACGTCGGGAATCAATAAATTCAGGCGGACGTGGTGTTCACTAACCCAGGCTCTTCCTGGGGGGGGGGGGGGGGGGGGGGGGGGGGGCAGGGGGGACACAAGCACTTACGCTTCTGATGTTTCGACTGCCATCAGGAGTTCAGCAAATCTCAGATTAACAGAGATAAAGATTTTAGTGGATCTTCACTCAATCTAGTATGAAAAAAAACCCTGCGAATTTTCACAGAAAGTAATTGCAAAAGAAAAAAAAAAAAACGCAATATTCTTGCGCCGACATATCACTCAAAATTCCACTCCATGGTTTTCTGTAATCAGGTCGTCAAGCAACATATCTTATTTTAAAAATATCAAATAAAATTTTTATAATGTACAGCACTATTGATAACCAGGTCCTAATTGATAATATCCAGAACTTAACAAAGAGTTCACTATGATTTCAAGTCTATATTTTCCTTTAGAAAGCAATTTTGTTCATTTAGTATTATCTGAGGTGTTCCCCAAGGATCAATACTTTGATATATTTATTTATTTTCCAAAACTTTGCCAGATTATATTGATATTCTGTATGTACCCCAGGACACGTGTTTTAAACCAGCCTCAGTGTTTCAAAAATTCCATCTTCCATTTTTTTTCTTTTAGTTGCTTCCTGATAAACTTTCTGATGGATTTCTGAGTTCTTCCCATCCAGTGTCACTTGGAAGTGTGCTTCAGCATCCTGCAGCTGTACAGTGTGATGAAGCCTCGGAGAAGCTTTGCCTATCATGTAAGCAAAGCCATAGACCGACTTTAGTCAGGTTCAGGGACTTACCGACATCTTGATCATTTACTACCTGAGGCTTCCTAAGCTAGACACGCTTCTTTCATATGAGATCACCTTAATCACATGCTGGTGCAGAGAACTCAGCTTTCATCTCCAATCCATCAGGCTTTCGCTGTGTAATTATACCCATATAATAAACAGTGGAGGTGATGCTTTTACACATTTGCCCAACGGCAAAAACCCGAGAGAGACACTGACAACACAGAGACTACGTGAAGCCAAGAGGGACAAAAAGCCTCATTTCTTTTAGCTTCTCAGCCCGGCAGGCATTTCAGCAGCTGCATCAGTCCCTCAGGCCTGACAGGCTGCCTCTAGGAAGGGGAGGAGCTGCTTGCCGGGCTGCCTCTAGAAAGGGGAGGAGCTGCTTGCCGGGCTGCCTCTAGGAAGGGGAGGAGCTGCTTGCCAGGCTGCCTCTAGGAAGGGGAGGAGCTGTTTGCCAGGCTGCCTATAGGAAGGGGAGGAGCTGCTTGCCAGGCTGCCTCTAGGAAGGGGAGGAGCTGTTTGCCAGGCTGCCTATAGGAAGGGGAGGAGCTGCTTGCCGGGCTGCCTATAGGAAGGGGAGGAGCCGCTTGCCGGGCTTCCTCTAGGAAGGGGAGGAGCTGGTTGCCAGGCTGCCTATAGGAAGGGGAGGAGCCGTTTGCCAGGCTGCCTATAGGAAGGGGAGGAGCTGTTTGCCAGGCTGCCTCGAGGAAGGGGAGGAGCTGTTTGCCAGGCTGCCTATAGGAAGGGGAGGAGCTGCTTGCCAGGCTGCCTCTAGGAAGGGGAGGAGCTGCTTGACAGGTTGCCTATAGGAAGGGGAGGAGCTGCTTGCCGGGCTGCCTATAGGAAGGGGAGGAGCTGCTTGCCGGGCTGCCTCTAGGAAGGGGAGGAGCTGTTTGCCAGGCTGCTTATAGGAAGGGGAGGAGCTGCTTGCCAGGCTGCCTCTAGGAAGGGGAGGAGCTGCTTGCCAGGCTGCCTCTAGGAAGGGGAGGAGCTGCTTGCCAGGCTGCCTATAGGAAGGGGAGGAGCTGCTTGCCGGGCTGCCTCTAGGAAGGGGAGGAGCTGCTTGCCGAGCTGCCTCTAGGAAGGGGAGGAGCTGCTTGCCGGGCTGCCTATAGGAAGGGGAGGAGCTGCTTGCCGGGCTGCCTCTAGGAAGGGGAGGAGCTGCTTGCCGGGCTGCCTCTAGGAAGAGGAGGAGCTGCTTGCCGGGCTGCCTCTAGGAAGGGGAGGAGCTGCTTGCCAGGCTGCCTCTAAGAAGGGGAGGAGCTGCTTGCCAGGCTGCCTATAGGAAGGGGAGGAGCTGCTTGCCGGGCTGCCTCTAGGAAGGGGAGGAGCTGCTTGCCAAGCTGCCTCTAGGAAGGGGAGGAGCTGCTTGCCGGGCTGCCTATAGGAAGGGGAGGAGCTGCTTGCCAGGCTGCCTCTAGGAAGGGGAGGAGCTGCTATGCTGCCCCCCTTGGCAAAGGATAATCACAGGGGTGGAAAGCGACCCCTGGCTCTGCCCTCTGGCTGGGAATAACCCAGCTGTGCATCCAGGTGCCATTCCCTGAGCTGAGATAGGCAGGGTAATCCAGCCAATGGTATTAGAGTTTCATGATTTCTATCTTCTCAAAGCTTGATGTATGCCCAGAGCATCTCCTAGGTCAGGATTCCCCGATTCCGACCCTCCAGGACCGGAATTTTGGATCCCTGTACTAGGCCATGCTCATCACATTCAGAAGTACCCTCAGCCCCACCTAGACAGACGCTGGCTCCATCTCCAATACCCTCTTTCCCTGACGCCTTCTGGTTTGGGCACCACACAGATCCTCAAACTCATGTCAGGTCCCCAACCCAAAAAAATAATCAGGCTCCTCACACTTTGATCTGAGCCTTTTTTTCAGTGGGATTTAGAAGAAGGCAGGAGGCATGTTTGGGCTTGAGATCAGCAGACTCAATTGGTGATGAGCTTGGGCGTGAGGAGAATTTTTTTCGCGATTGAAGAGGATTTCCGCTATGGGGAAGCGAGGATGTGACTCCCCCCAACGAATAATCTGACTCTGTGGTGACTTGCTCTGTGGACAGGCCCCTAACCTATAACAGCGACAAGATCTACCACCCAGTAGGCAGTAAGGAAAGAGGTATAGTGCATGTTCCACAGCTTCCTTCTGCAGCAGAGACACCTGCCGAATTGGTGCTGGAAGTTATTCCTGATGTATGTGTCCGTCCTGCTTAATCCATCCCTTGTATCCAGTGGTCCGTGATAATATCAAGGGAAGATTCTGCTAGATGTCATGGCGATATTCTTCTTCGATGGAGATGGAGATGCGGGGAAATCACACTGTAGCCAGAATGCCCTCCCTATCCCAATCCTTATAGACACACGTGTTTCCCCATGCGCACGAGGAGAGGGAGCAGCCCTCCGCTATCCGTACGCCCCACCCCACATCTTCAAGTGGCAAGAGTTGGGGGGGGGGAGGGTTGTCACCACAGAGCTGCGGAGGGGAGATAGGCGCAACCGCTGCAAGATCAAGGGGAATCATTCATTAATGCGGCAGCACTGCGTATTTCAGGCTGCAGGAGGGCAAACGGGAAGGGGCTCCGACGGGGACAGGCAAATGACTCCTCCAAACGGGAAGGGGCCCGATGGGTATGAGTGAATGGGTCCTCCATGCGGGAAGGGGCCCCAACGGGAAGAGGCAAACGGCTCCTTCATGCAGTATGAGGCTCCATAACAGGAGAAAAACAGGATCAGAACAGTCCTGTTGTGTTCAGAAGGCTTTCCTACGTCGCTGATTTACATCCTTACAGGCCCTTGGAAAAAAAACTGGAGGAATTCAATTCTAATTAAAAACAGCACGCTTCACACAAAATGGTATAGGTCCGGAAAAAAATGCAATGATTGCATTTCTAATTGCTTAATGTGAATAAATCTAATAATTAATCTTTCTCAGTATTGTGCACTATGGCAGTGAGGTAGAAAGAACAATACAGGAAGGGCTTTCTGCAGGGAATTAATTATGATAAATTGGAATTAGGGTTTGCAGCAGCTGCTGGTTATAATGTTACGCAGACAGGAGGCGTCAGGGAGACGCAGGGAGGTGCCGTCCCTGCCACCTCCTCACCGGTGAGACTTACGGTGGCTGTAGGCGGCATCGTGCATGTGATCAGAATGACAATGACTACTTCTGGCCAAGGACGGCCTTTCATCTCATAACTGACAGCTGGAAGTGTCTAAACTGGTGAGACTGGTATAGAGTGGAAGTGCACTAGGTGGCTGGGAGGCAGATTAAGGGTCCGGATGCTTTTGCATGTCGACACGGTGTCATGCAGTGATGCGACCCTGTTCTCATGTGACATGTGATGCCAGTGAGACATTCTAAGATATTACACTAAGGAGGCCTTGGGAAGTGTAATAAGAACAGAGATTAGCAAATGACATTTTCACTGGATGCTATGGAGCTCACTGGCAATCTGTCACTGAATTATGCAAATTCAGGAACAAATTTTAATGTCACTAAATTAGCCACTATACTGAATTACATACACAATTTGCATATTTATGTTGCATATATATCGGCCTTTCCTGTGTAGTTGCCCATTCGATACCTATTTCCATGGATTTATTGGGGCAACTACTAGTTCCTTAACTTTATCACTAATGCCCTGGTTGCCACAGAAACGCCGAGCCGCTTAAGCCAACTGCAGTGTTCAGCGGTGAGTTATCGCTCTAGCATAAATCTGATGAGGTATCGGAATAATCTGATTAAGACAGAGGGAGACAGCAGTCCATAGCCGTGTGTTCAGGACCTGACAGGAACATGCCATGCTTTAACAATCAACGTTGTTCATTAGTTGCTGGATAACCAACGGTAGGTGAGGGATGTAGAATCGATCCCGATACACAAGAGAAAACCTGCAGGACAGAGTTTGCTTGATAAACGTGCTGCTCACACCTGAGCTCATACTGTAACCTTGTTTCTGCTTCGCATCCTACCTGCTTTAAACAAGCGCAGTTTTTAAAATCATAGCTAATTGAGTCGGATGAGGAGGGAATAGAGATCGCATTCACACACTAAGCGGCTCGCATTTGTTTGGCTGTCACGGTGATACATCTTCGCGCTCTCGGTCACCACCGCATTTTGCTCTGCCCCCAAAGTCATTAACTTAAAAATAACCAAGAGGGATGCTGGGTAATTTTGCAGAAAACACGTCCTTAGACATAAATATCTCTGAATAACAGCTAGTTATTTCTCCTATAATTTCTAGGGTTGTTTGCCAGAAGTTATAATGTATGGCTGTCTCTTGACGACAACGCAGTAGAAATAGTATGATATGATCAGGGCTGGTCTGATTGGTCAGTCCAGTTGGATGAAGGCTTCGGACTTTCCGAAGTGTTAATAAAGCTTCGCGCCTCGGAGCTTAACAGCAGTGCCGTGAGTTGTGGGGGACCGAAATATGCTTGGCACACGAAGCGTGGCGGTTAGACGGAGACCCACGAGCGTGCCAGCCCAGCCGGCCCAGCGCTCGGCCGAATTCAAACAGCGGAGAGGTGTGAACCTCCAGAGGAGGCTGGTCATGCGTCTGCTCCACTTTCCGTACGCGGTAAAAGCGTCATTAAAATGAGAAGTCAACGTTCAATTAAAGTTTACACCCAGGCGATCAGAGCTGCGCCACTCTGCCTACATGCTAAATAATGACTCGGGCAGAAAACATCGAAACACGATTGGGTTTTTAATGTTGGGGGGTGACGGGGGCTGATTACGGAAAGTTAGCGCAGAGCCGAGTGCACGGAAAGTTATTTAAGAGCACAAGCGTTCAGACGATATATGTAGCAATAAAGCAGTTTGCCCGCCTGTGAATTTACGGCTAAATAATTTGACACAGTATCTGGGTAACATAATTAAATGTTGCCTAATTTATGGCTCGGTATATCAGCCCGGTGATTCTATACCGACCCGGGAAATTAAAGAGGGACCTGTTCGCATGCAGATCGATTAAATAAAACTGTTTCGAAAATGAAAGACATGAAACAGTGCCGTCTCCTTGAATGCCAATGTTCATGATTTGAAATTAATTGCATTACAGATGGAAATGAGTCTCTAAATCACGCAACGGTTGTATTCAGACATACTGCTATTCTGGAGTGAAATTCTTGGTTAGTAACATGATTAACGTTTGCTGCTGGAACGCCGCGAGGTAATTATCCAACAGGAGAGTGGGCCTTAGTGAACAGTAGCTGGTTGTTTTGCAGGGAGTGCAGGTGCTTTTGGGTCCACATGAAGTGTCCGGTTCTCCCCGGGAAGTGAGTAATCTCGTTTTACGGCCACACTTTTCACCATCGTCATCAGAAATATGTGCGCTGTCGGTCTTGTGAGCTACCCTGTCATCAGCCCTCGGGTCATTCGGTACGACACGAGCTGAGGAATCTGCTTCAATCACATGTTCCCTACGAAGACCCCGCCCCCCCCCCCCTCCTCCGCCCACCCCTGGGCCTGGAAAGTATCCAGGGTGCTGATTTATCAGGGGCCAGGGGGACTGCCTTCTGTGAACCTTTTTGTGCACCTGGTGCATAGCGGGGCAACAAACTGTTTCATTTGACGGGGGGGGGGGGGGGGGGGGGGCACAAAGGTGGGACTGGGTAGCTGGCCCATTTCCATGAGGCCAGGATGACTTCAGCAGGAGGAGGCTGTATAGTCGGCGGCTGGCCTGAGGCTCCTCCTCACCATATACGGGCCATTTGCAAGTCGGCATCGCTGAATAGACAGGAGCTTGTTGGAATGATTAAGGTACGCAGTGTGTCGTTTGCGGGAATGAAAGCGGTGTTCATAAATAACTGCGAAAACAATTTGGGTGGGTGTCCATCACAACACAACGGAGGACATCACTCCCTAATCAGTCTCGGAATACGCGCAGACATGCCACAGAACAGATCAGAACCGCCACGTCTGTGAAAATCTGGTATGTTCTCCTCTGTGGAGTACCTCCGACACTTGGTATGTCTGTCTTACCTGATAAATGATAATAATAAATCCTTTATTTGCTATTTGCACAGGAATGAGTACATTGGAATTCTTCTCTGTGCCAATCCCACCTTGCTCTCCATAGCTTGGAGATTTCAGCGCATGCTCAGCCAATGTGCAGCACCTCTGGAGCTTGGCCTTAAGGGCCCTGCTCAGGGGCCCACAGACCTGTGACGCCTCCGCCATTGCGGGGACTCAAAGTGTTATGGACTCCAGGCATGGAGCAGGTAGGAAAAGGCGGCAATCCACTTTGTGGCAACAAGACAAGAGGTTTATTAAACAAACTGAACACTCTGGGGAAAACAATGAACCCAAAAGGCCCCCAAGGGGGCAAAAAAACAGGGAAAACTACAGAACTAACTAAGAGACTAAAACAACACAAGCAGGGAAACAGAACTAACCAGGACTAACAAAAGGAAATAAATTTAGGGATGAAACCAAACCAGGAGCGAGACCTGGCAAGGGAACATAACATGGGAATAGACATATAAAACACACAGAAAACTGTAGCAAACAGGTGTAAGACAATCAATTAACCAATCAACTGAGGCACAAGAAGAAGGAGAAACACGTGTAACCAGGAACACTAAATAAACACAGAACTAAGATGCATGGAAAACACTGAAACTAGGAACACTAATCATACATTAGGATCATACAAGTAGCTGGTACTGTGTTTAAGCTGCACACTCAGCGGCAGTCCAAGGGTCATGGGAAAACACACTAGGGGCTTAAGGGACAAGCGACAGGGAGGAGAACAGGATGGCCAGCACCACCTGCAGGCCAAACAGGGAGAAGACACGAAGGGCAGGATCTGACGGTACAGACTATGACACAAACTGGCGATCTTCTGCTCACAGGCATAGAAACTTGCTGAACCACTCGCCACCCCCTACTGCTTACATCTACACAGTATACCTGTGCACCTGCACCTTTGGTGTACTGTCTTACCCAAAGATCACGATCCACCTGTCTGTGGAACATGCTAGTCTCCATTACATAAGGAAACCTTGATTCTTTTACTAAGCGACTGTTGAATTCGGCCACTGTGCATTGACAAAGGACGAACAGTACGCTTCATTAACGCCGGTGGGGGGACGTGAGCTCATCTCATGCTGCTCCTGATATCATTATCACGGTTATGAACCGGACCACCACGCCAGGGCTGTAATCACCTTCTCAAACCAGCTGCCCTCCCCTTCATGAGGAATAGCTTCCACACAGGGTGGGCTTTTTCATGGGAAGGATCAGGTAGGAACAAGGCTGAACAAACACATGCATAAATAAAAGCTGAATAGGGAGGAAACCGACATCTCAATTAAATTCCCTGCATCTAACGCTGCTTTAGTTCTCGTTCAGGTGTAGTTATGTATATTTATTTGCCTGCATTCAAGATCTGGTGTGAGCTAGTTCTGGGCCAACAGAAAACAAGGGCCTCGCGCTCACTGTCACGGTTGTGAGCCGTCAGACGTAGAATCGCAACGAAAACAACCACAGGCATCTTCCCGTCATCTATCGATTGGCTGAATGTTCACAGCTCGTGTGGAGGCATTGTTCAAAAACATAGCCGCGACGTTCAGCTAATTAAAAACCCGTCATTTCATCAAAACAAGGTCATTCATGTGTCTCTTGGCAGAGTGTTTTGGGGACTGTCCATCTGTAAAGCCATTGTCGCGCCCTAGTTTATATAACTGAAAACTAACATTATATAAACCGAACACTGATAACACCTTTCTGCTACTGCTACATATCGTTACGTGAACTCTGACAGTTCACGAGTGATATCCGTGTATCTGGAATTCATTATGTAGTTCATCCATTAACAGCACAGGTTCTTAAAATCATGGAGTATTGGCTAATTCAAAGACTCTACTTCTGATAGCTAACACAAGGATGTTAACTATTTCTGTTGCAAAAACACGCAAACAGGAAAGAAACCCCAGGACAGTCAGTCACCGTAACACAGCAAGGTCGCTGCCGCGCGTCACGCCGGGACGCTGAGACAGCCATGGTTTGAGGACGGGCAAATTCACATCTTCGGGAACCGCTCACGTCAATCAAAAGTTTGAGACAAACATGAATGATTCACATCTGGAAGGTGGCACACACTGTACCACTTTTGACAGTGAAGAGGGAAGTAAATATTTCACATACAGCTCAGAGAAATGCCACAGACTCCCAGCTTCTGAAACATTATTTTGGAAGATAATAATCTGTTCATTTTCTGTAGGGGCCCCTTCGGACGGATCTAACGTCTGATGAAAAATAATGGATACAGAAGAGAAATGAATTTGGGTCAGAGAATATTTACAGCTGCAAAATCTCCCTGTCTGAGATATTCCTTCTGTCTGCTAGGGAGCAGGGTGGGGGGGGAGTGGGGTCAGTGTGCTGTTAAATTAACTATTGAGCTTGTTGACGTTTCACAAAGGGGGGCAAAGGCCCATGGAGGAGATGGATGTGGATGAAGCAGAAGGATCAGGCAAAGACACAGAGGCAAGGCCATAGGAATACATGCACTCTACCCTCTGCAGAGAAAGTATCAGAAGGCAGTAGGTGCATCATATGGAATATACCCCACCGCATCAGCGCGACATAGAATTGCATCACCTGAATTAGCTGGACTTTCTGGTAGAGGGGCAGGGCGCAAATCGTCACACTGCATATAGGTGGCGACGTTGAGGCTTCAGATATTACTTTGGCCTGAAGGTACATGTGTACCATGTCAGGGATGCTGTTTGATGGTGTGGCAGTGTTTGTGATTATAGTGTGATTACATGCTGAATTATTAATGTAGCTGCACGCTGATGCAGGCCCAGATGGGGCAGCAGGCATGCACACTCAGTATTACATTTTTTTCACCTGTGGAGGTTTCTTCGTGTTGGGTGGGTGCGTGGGTGGGGGGTGATGGTGCTGCTGCTGAAATCGGAAAGCGAGGAAAGCTCTACTGGGGAACTCAGGGGCAAGAAGCCGAGAATGGGGCAGCGGCAAAGCGATGGATGTAGATCCTACAGCCCCAGATATGTCTCCTGTAAAAGGACCAACCCAGCAGAGCTGCTTGACCCGTATATCTCCCCACCTTCCTGCCTCGACCGTCCCCCCCACGCCCACTCCATCTGGCCGTACTGTAATCCGCCCCGGTGAGCAAGTGCCCGCTCAGTGCTGACCCCGTCACCATGGCGGCACTGTTGGCACGGCGACAATGATATGACACGGGAAGCTACCAGGGAGAGACCGTCTGTATCTCGCCAGTACCGCTCCCTCTCCTCTGGTCCTGGGCACCGCCTCCGAAGTGGATGTACGCACTTCAGCGCGAGTTACGGGGTGCGGCCTCCACCATGCAGATGCAGTGACTCAGGCTGACTCGTTGAGAATTTCCGTTCTACTTCGAACCAATTCCCGCAGTCACCTGATTGCAGATGTGGGAGCGGTTTGTCTCAGGTTGGGGCTCACTTTGGGGCGAGGGGGTTTTTCCTCTTAAAAGACTTTTTTTTATTTCTTCCTTTGTTGTCTTCGATCGTTTTCAGTCAGGCCTTTCCTGCTGTGTAACATTAACTGTCTTCTCTCGCTGTGATGATGTCCTTGGCGCTCAGGGAAAGTGTTTTTCGAAGGCCATTGCAAATATAGGAAACTGAAGGAGCTTCAGGAGGAATATCTGGTGGAAGACTTAGAGCCAGAATAGGCAGTAAAAAGAGCAATTTGGGTCCGAACGTGAATAAAGTACAATATCACCTGTTTAGACAGGAGAAAATCAGGAAATATGAATCAACGGAGATGGTGCCCCATGACACAGTCTGCAAGCAATCCATTCTCCTTCAAAACTGCATGCTAATCGAGTCCACTGAGACGTATAAATGTCCATGGGCTTTCGTTTGTAGCTAAACATTCTGTGTCATTAAAATTGGCCGTTTTCCTGAGGGTATCCCAGAATGGGCATGTTGTTCCCTGTGCCTCTCATACCGGCATCAGACAAAAAAAGAAATAAAAGAGAAAATGACTCTTAAATCTGTCATTTCAGGCAAAGTCACACTCTATAGTCTTGAAGGACATAAGTGAAGTCGCTTTTTTCCAGAAAGAAGCCTTTCATACCTGACCTGTTAAGAGGTTTGCGGGCCCCTGGGGGAGGCGCCAGGAAGAAGGCCCCATCATGGGAGGCAGGGGTGATGAAATGTGTTCTGTTTGCCTAGGTCTAAGGAACAGACCGTAACCATGGCGTCAAGCACAGGAAAGAGCTCCTCTCTCAGAAACAGACATAGACATTATTTCCATAAAGCTTCTGTGTTCACAACTTTTTAAGCTAAACATATATAGAGCAAGAGTAACCCTGACCAGAATACGCAGTTATAAGATGGGTGGATGGATGGATGGATATGTGGAGTTGAAAGTCAAATATTTCTCATTATTTCATCTATGCATGAATTAAATTATGAATCGAATCCATCCATTACCATTTAAAAGCAATCCTGTATCTCCCTGCTTTTTCCAGTATTTTCAGTTCAGAATGATGAAAAGATCCTTTAATTATTATTTTAACATAACTTCTCCCCCAGTCCCTTTTAATTGCAGTGTTTAGAGAAACAGACATGCATTCTGAGGACGCTTTTGTGACCTTGCAGGTTTCCTGTTGTTGTAACAGATTAGTGTCGCTCCTTCAAATATGTGTATATATGCCAATTGCATGTAGGGAAAAAACAAAAACAGACTCATAATTGACTGAAAAGATCAGCCAACGCAGTCCAGGTAGGGGAGCAGTTCTGTGCATCACTTACTAGATTTACCGCCAGGGAACATGAAGAATAAAATGCCTTTTTGGGATGGTTGAAGCCGCAGGAACAGAGAGAGATGGGCCAGTCCCTGCGTAAGAGGATTAACCCCCCCCGCGGAAAGCCGCTCGCTTGCTCTCGTGCCGACCCATCCTCGCCGTGAGTACGCGGTGGGAACACATTGTCCCTTGCGGGTGCATCTCCGCGAGCAGTAGCACTGCGTTCATCCACGAGTCCCCACGGTGTTCCGGCCTTTTCCATCTCTATTCGCGCGTTTAATTTTCTGGGGGTGTCCGAGAAGGCCACCGCGGTCCTGACTTATGTACTGTTAATCCTTCACCGCAATGGCTGTCCCGGCACACGGCCTCAGTTGCGGGGGGGCAGGAAGGAGCTGCTGCCTTGCCCTTCTCTCAGTGGGTGATACCCAGCTGAATGTGCCCAGGGCAGGTTGGAAATGGCGCCTCTGGGCCAGCAAATCCAAATAGGCCCGGAGGCACAGGACCGCGACCAGCTGATCCGGGAACACGCAGTTCCCGCTCGCCGATCCGAATACGGAGTCAGCCTCATCCCCCGTCCCCCGTCACTCGTTTAAATCTCCGACATCCTCGCCTGAACGGAACGCCAACTCCTCCGGTTCCTAAGGACTGAAAACATGCTTCTGAATCCATCATGCAGTTTTTCTCCTTTCTCAAAGAGAGCACCTCTTCTGTTAGATCCTGTTAGGCCCTTATTACGTGTGTGTTACAGACTAGCATAAGAGTAGCTCTCCGGTCTATTACTGGAGTACATTGAGATTTTCGGGGATGACTGGTGAAATAACGACCATTGAACACCCAGCGGGGGGTCAATAGAGTGCAGAGGTGTTTTGCCAGTGCAAAGCTACCTGCAAAACGTGCCTTGTTTTTCGTGGTTTGGACAGAAGCACGAGGTCTCTGCCATCTATGTGCTGCTCTTGGTGTGTGATAGAGCTGCACTGGAGTATCTCCATCAGCTGCTGCAGGTTTCCAGCAGCTCTATGTCCTTACGGGGGGTAGGAGGGGGGGGGGGAGGTGTGAAGTCCAGGGGTGCCTATCTGCAGGGGATAGACTCGTCTTTGTCTGACTCTCACCCATGCGGGGGAGAGGGAGAGCAGTGTTTGGCTCTCAGCTCTGAGCACTGAAAAGATATAAATAAGGGCAGAGTGTTTCGTGCCAGCAGATAAATAAACGCAGCAATCTTCCTGGCCGCTATAGATTTTCCCACTTTTATTGCCACGGACTCTCTCTGCCCTGGAGGGTAATAGATGGGGGCAGCAGCTCTGTCGCCTTGGACTGCTTTCCCCCCCCCCCCCCCCCCCCTCAACATTTGTGGCATGTCCCGGGATCTGTTCTCATTTATCGAAAGATTTATCTGAGGGGAGTGCGCCTCGCTTGTGAAATACCACATCAAGGTCCTCCAAGCCGCTCTCTGCCCCAGCCCGTCTGTTCTGACAGGGTCGTAAAAACTGCTCTGGATGCACGGAGCCGGGAACGAGGCCTCGGGCTGGAATTTACACACGGGGCCGTCACCCACGCCGGGGCCGCGGACCAGGCGGCGGGATGAAACGTCCTCACAGACGCTGCTTTCATCTCGGGGTTTTTCCCTTTTGCTCCTTAGCGGTACCTGGCCTTCCCAGCGTGTGCGGGGTCATAATTAAGCTGGGTATTCCAGGGGGAGGGCAGGGTACTGACCCCAGCCTGGAAACGAACTAGTGTGTGTGTGTGTTTTCTCAAGAAGTGAGGCCTCAACCAGGCTTTCAGTCATTCCCGCTTCCTACACCGCCAGTCCCAGAGGAACCCCTCCTTTTCCTTCACAGACACATGCCTACACTCTGCCTATTCTCTTTCATAACGATACAAATAGCTATTTTTAACATTTCAATTTAGAATCATATAATTATAGCAGAATTATTACCTAAGAAACTCAGGACGTGACAGACTGAGTGCTGTAAGAGGGAGG
The DNA here is from genome assembly GCF_023856365.1 of Brienomyrus brachyistius. NCBI lineage: Eukaryota > Metazoa > Chordata > Actinopteri > Osteoglossiformes > Mormyridae > Brienomyrus > Brienomyrus brachyistius. Next base: position 22,115,302 of record NC_064549.1, on the reverse strand, counting down.
GGAAAAAAAGCATTCTAAAAATAAAATAAAATGAGCATATCTCTGTGAAAAAGGAACGTATAGCACCCAGCTTTTCTGAAGGACCTTGTGGTACAATGGTAGTGCATCTGACACAACCTCAGGAGGTTGTGTGTCTGAATCCCATCAGAGTTGGCTCTTGTGTGAGTCAGTGGATTGGGATGCTGTACGTGTAATCAGAAGGTTGCTAGTTCAGATCCTGGAATCAGCTGAGGGACTTAACTCCCAGTTGCCCCAGGGACCGACTGAACCCTACTTTTTAAAAAAATTGTATGCTACTTTGGAGAAAAGTATCTCCTAAATTAATAAGAAAGGTGTCAGGGGGTTCAACTGTACAATTTTTACCTTGAAACATTTTGCAGTGTGTAGTGTCATATCTCCTAAAAATACCTGATCAGTACTAGAGTGCGCAAATGCATTGCACTGTACATCCCTTACTCATTCATCTCTCTGCCATGCAGGTTAAGTACCCAAGTCGACTACTGCGGCAGGGACACCCCCAGGGATGTGAACTGGCAACCCTCTGTTTATGAGCTGAGGAGGTTCTTCTGGTAGAGTTGCTACCTGCCCTCACTTATTATCAGACTTCGTAAATCCCGATAGTTAGGCACTTGTGGTTTAATGCACTTTAACAATAAAGGAACAAATTTAGCGTCACGGTGGCAATTTATAGCCGGCCCCATGTTTATAAACAGCTCGATTAGTGAGACCCAGCTGATCCTAATTGAACTGGTTGCCTTCTTAGAGCCTAAATGACAGCCCCTGGGTGGGATGTGGGGGTTTGGGGTGGCCCGTTGCTGGATCTCAGGGAGGTAAAGTGGGTGTTTGTGTCCCGGAATAGGTGATCTTTTGTTTACCTCTTTTATTATCTCTGAGGCTTCTCTATGCAGTTTTTGGTTTGATAGTTTGATCTTCAAAAAGACTTCTAGCCCAATTCTGCTTGTTTTTCTTACGTAATGGGCCCCGTTGTTTGGCTCAGATGGCTGTGTATGCTACAGTCTGTGGCTTTTGGCAGAATGCTAAAAAAAACAGCCTATCGGCATATATATATATATATTTGTTTTTGACCGGCTTTGTCATTTAAAAAAATCTCAAGCCGGTCTCACACCCAGGTCACATTTGAACTGAACTGCCTCACTTTCAGAGATTGTTTTCGATCTTGCTTTCTAGTTGCTGTCAGTGTACCTGCAAGCTCACAGAAGAGTGTTTTCCTTTTTTTTGCCCTCTCCTCATTAAAAAATCCTTCTCCTCACTCAGAAAACATCCCCCAATGAGATAATAGTGTTGTGTTTAAATTTGATTAGCTGTCTATCGCCATTGTTTGAAAAGCTTTCCCTCTAATCAGCGGCATGCAGTTCAGCGCGGGAAGCCGCTGACTGCGGCTGAAATGTTGAAAAGTCAGAATTGAAAGTAAACGGCTCGACAGCTGTAATTTACCGAGGAAACAGACGTCCAAAGGAAAAAGGCCCATTTAAATTCCTCGCAGTTGAAAGCGTCTGAATCAACTCAAGGATATTTACCATTGTTCGCCCGTCGTTTTGCAGTGTAAAGATTCTTTTTACATCTGTTTTTGATCAAACGCACAAAACGGTGCAAGTGCGTCTGACGCACATTGAGTCTTCCACAAATATTTGACACCGAAGGTGTGATTCAATCTGGCACTTAACCTGGCCACAGAAACGTGATCCGCTATATGAAATCAATCCACCTGCTTTGAACACAGTCATATGAGTCGTTGGTGATCCTGTACAGACATCCCTGCACTTGGTGTTGCTGAGTAATGATAGGCATCCCATGCAGTCTATCATAGACCTAAAGGACTTGCCTTGCCTTTGGGAGCCATGGCAGAGCTGGTGGGATAATCGCAAAATGATTTCGGAAACGTCGTTGCATTTAGTAAAGTGGTGGGATCCTTAGGAATCGATGTGCCACTTTCAGGGGTGTCATAACATATTGCCCCAGAGATGAACATTAACGACACCGAGCTACACTGGAGCATCCATCTGCTTCTTCACGAGACAGGGGGCGGAGCTAAACGCAGCTGACTCTCCAGGTCTAAGGCTGTCTACTGTATATTCATTCCTCGTCTGATGCAAGGAGAAGGAAAACACCAGCAGACCCAACTCCAAAGCTCCCTTAACAGTTCGATAGAAACGTTGTCTTTTCTCTCACGCAGTCGCCGCTTGCGATCCTCTCCCTCGACACTGCCAAACCCAGCTGATTCTCCACCTCATCTTTCCCACAATCCCTCTCTTCCTTCCCACCTTCTAGCTCTCCCCAACCAGCTTCTCCAAACTTGTTTTCTTTTCTCTGCCTCCCCCTCACACCGTCTTCTCCCCAGGCCTGTTCCTTACCTCGCATGGGTCTCTGCTGGAGTAGATTCTCTCAGAGATTGGAGATTCCATCAGCTGCTCTGCAAAGCTGAACTCTTATCTGTTCCCCTGAGAATGTGATGGTGCTGGCCAACCACTGTAATCCTCAAGGAATGGGCTATAGGTTTCAGGGCCATTTTCACTACCAGTTACCTGGTCGATGGCGAACGTTAGACGTAACATGTTGGTGTCCCTCAGGGGCCTTCAGTCAAGGGCAGGTTTGTTGATTCTGGGGCCCTACTCAAAAAGTCACTTTGGGGGCCCCCCTGCCCCCATCCTGCCTAGTGTAGTGACTGCTTGTGGCCAACAGAGGGCCCCCAAACCTTCGAGGAGCCACATGCAAATGCATGGTTTGTGCCGTCGCAAACACCACCGCTGCCTTCAGTTTAGCTATCAGTTTTAGTTGGCCGGCATCAAAATTCCATCCTGCCTAACAAACCCCAAAGCCGACAGGATGTGAGGAGATGGGTGATTAACGTGGCACGGACAGGAAATCAAAGCGCGTGAATCAATAAAATCTGCCCTCGCTCTTTATAGCCCCATTAGCGCAGAGGAAATGAGTATTCACCCAACACCGGGCTTTCAGCAAGTCGGCATCATATCTAGCTTCTTTTCCAGCCATCAAGCTCTGTTTTGCCATGACTCCTTTCCATATTTTGTTCTCCTCTGGTGAGCTTTGACAGGTCAACATTTCCACAAGAATGTTAGGTCATAGCTAATTTCATTTCAGTCTTGCTGTAGTGTGTTTCAGTTAATCGAGGGGGGGAGTGAGACAGTGGCAGGGTGACATCACATATGCTAACGCTCCTGACCGCTTTCGTTTCGCGTTATGGGTTCATGTTTCCAACGAGCTTGCAGCATGTTTCAGCATCATGTTCTGATCTGCTCCAGGGACTGGCTGCTTTCTCACAATGTACGTCGCTTTGGATAAAAGCCTCTGATAAACAAAATGTAAATGTAAATGCGCTATACTGTGAAAAATGCCGGTTTGGTAAAAGTACTCTTTCTTTCGACACAATTTCTGCAATATTGTTTTACCAACTTGTTTAAAAAAGATTATTATTTTTTTTACCTACTACCACAGAGTTGCTGTATGAGATGATTTTCCTTATGCGAGGCGTTATTTATAAAAAGATCTAGAAATAAGAATTTCAGGAGGCTTTTATCTGGTGACAGCGTTCAGAATAGTAACTGACACAACAAACCCGCTAAATCTTAAATGAAACAATCTCTGTGAATCTATAGAGAAGTATGCTGAATACTTCAGGCACTGACACAGTCTTCAAGGTCGAGACAGCACACCCCTATAGTCAACCTTGAGATAAACAGGAGGTTTTTGGGTCTTAACCCAGCATAACAAGCTATTGTTGTCTGGGCCACATAGGTGACTTAGACCCTATGCTAACAGCATAAGGCACAAACCAGGGCAATTTTGAAATCTCAGTAGGAAAAACATTGCAAACATGTAAGGTCCACACTCAGACCGGGGGAGGGATTTAAACCCCTTCCTTGGGGGGTGTGACCTAACAGCACTATGCATCAATCCACTGTGACATGCTAGGTTTCATTTTCCATAATCGTTTCTCCTTTCGTTTGCTGGCTCTTTTTAAGCTTAACCCAACACCCCACTGGGATATTAGTCACCAAACAGTCTGTCCCCGTAACGTCTTTTTCACTCAGCTAATCCAAGAAAACATTTACGCTCAGCCAGCGCACTATTACAAACTCGTCTGCCATTAAAGGGTGATGCGTATAATCGCTTCTTCATCTTCATTTTGCGGCTGCTCCCACAAAAGCCACCAAAATAATAGCTATTCACTCAAGAATGAAGAACCCTGTGAATTCCTTCTTAATTTATAGAGTACAATTGGCCTGCTTTTAATATTTTAAGTAAAATTACAAGCTCGCAGTTTTTAGCCTCTGAAAGCTATCGAACATTCTGTGATGAATATAAATAACCTCCTTTGATTAATGCAGCAATTCAAGCACTGGTTTCAGAACCCCAACCTACATTTTGAATTATTTAAGCGTGCGGCAGTAACTTACTTGCCTCTTTGAAGTGAGCAAACCTGTATGATTGGGTGTTAATTTTGTTTCATTTTTAAGGGAGTACCCTAAAATTGCATAACAGTGTATAGTATAATGTATAACAGTATCTGGGCTGAGTGGTCTTATCCTTTCATGACAGTGTCTGGGCTGAGTGGTCTTATCCATTCATGTCAGTGTGTGGGCTGAATGGTCTTATCCGCATACGTATGAAAGTGTCTAGACTGAGTGGCCTCAGCCATTCATGACAGTGTCTGGACTGGGTGGTCTTATCCATTTATGACAATGTCTGGACTGGGTGGTCCTCTCCATTCATGACAGTGTCTGGACTGATTAGTATTATCCATTTTCCAAAGACATGCTTCCTGTGAATTGAGTCTCTAAAACAGCCTCAGGTCTGTGGTCAAATGACAAGAGATGTGTCTGATCACCTTGTGTTGGTCTACAGTCTTGCCCTGGGTCACGCTTTTCCCAGGATTGACTCTATGTCACCTCCACCTTGATGGACAATCTCATGCCTTCTCATCCCTACCCTTGTGTGCTGCACTCCAGCTGCCTCTTGATTGCTCTATTGTTAATCCTTGTATAAAAGTGCTCCCCAGTTCTGTCATTACCGTCATTCCATTTGTATGCTCAGTATCTTCCTAGTGATACCTCTTCTCCATTGTTGACGATCTGGTTTGTTTTCCCCTGCCCCGTTTTTGGGTGGAATAAAGCCCTTTAGTTCACCCCTATACCTGCTCCCTGGATTCTTTATCGTGACATTAGGTTAACAAAGAGTTATTCAACATTAAATTCAGAAGTCCCAGAATCTCTTAGGAGTGATGACTTTATTACATTTTTAATGGTACAATAACTAAGATTATGCAGATCATCCAGAGCATGTCTATAGCCACATACATGTCCTGCCCCGATCATCCGCTCCCCCTCATTAACCCCGTGTGAATTCCCCGTGTTTACTGGCTGTTTCTGATAGTTCTCATTAGTTTAATGTATGTAGTCCGCGTCTCCATTTGATTCCCCAGTCCGGTCATTGTATTATCAGTCTCGTTTGCCCTACCCTTCTCATTAGAAACTCTGTGATTCCTCCACTTCTGGCATCCTGCCCTTTTGTCTACGCTCTGGGCGCCTGATCGTCGTGACATACAGATACCAGCCTTCTGCTAGTCCTATTCGTGCTGATATTGTCACTTCAGAAGCTTCCTTTCCCGTAAAACAATCAGAACTTTTGAACTTTATTTCCTCCTGCAAATCATCTACTAGTATTGTACACCCATTTCCGACAAAACCTCTTGAAGAAGATTGCACCACTGATTAGCAGTACTGCTGTTAAACTTGTTAAACTCCTTTCTTATGCTTGTGTATGTTCCAAAACCTTTTAAAATAGCTGTTCTTAGACTTGTTCTCAATAAATCAAATCTTGAAACTAGTGATTTCTAAAATTATAGACATGTCAAATCTTCCTGAAATTGTTGTTCCTCAGCTGTCTCACTTCCAACAGAAAAATAATGCAGAAGAATTAGTCTGTCTTTAGACCAAACCATAGCACAGAAACAGCTTTAATCAAAGTAATAAGTGATTTGCTTATGGTTTCTGACCATGGCTGTATATCTTTGTTGGTGTTACAAGCATTTGACACTGTGGACCATAATACTCTCTTGGACCGGCCAGAATCTGTGGTTGGCATTAAGGGGACAGTGATCTCTTGGTTTCTTGCCCACTTAACTGATCATTATCAGTTTGTTCATGTGAACAATGAATCTTCCAAGCCCACCAAAGTCAAATATGCTGTCCCACAGGGATCAGTGCTAGGTCCGCTACTGTTCACTTTATATATGCTACCATTTAGTAACCTTAGTAGAAATCAGGGTGCTGTTTTCCATTGTCACATTCATGATACACTGTCATATTTATCTGTTAAACCGGATCATGCATCCCAGCTCTGTGGGTTAGAAGACAGTCTACAGGACATCTGGTGGTGGGTGACTAAAAAATTCCTTATGTTAAACACCGAAAAACCAGAATAACTGCTAGATGGTCCTAAAACTACTCAAAATAAGTTTGACAACCTCAACCCTGGTGGTCTTCCTACTCAGCTTAACACAGTGGTCAGGCGTCTTGGTGTCCTGGTTGATTGTAATCTATGTTTCGATGCTCACATAAGAAGTATTACTAGGACCACATTGCCCCATCTACGCAACAGAGCCAAGCTTTGAAATATGTTCTCCTTCCATGATGAAGAAAAATGAATACAAACCTTAATAACTTCCAGGCTGGATAACTGTAATGCCCTCCATTCTGGTTGCCCTTCTGGGTCCTTAAATAAACTTCAGCCACTACAAAATGCAGCAGCAAGAGTTCTTACAACAGCTAAATATTTATCATATTTGTCCTGTTCTATGCATCCTTCACTGGCTAACACTTAGGTTTCATATTGATTACAAAATACTGTTATTAATTTATAAACCACTGAATGGTCTTGACCCATAATATTTTAGAGAGCATATCTATTAGTACCTAGAGTATAAAGAAGTACGGCAGTCTGCAGAGCGTTCTCTTACAGAACTGTGGAAGAGTCTCCCAGCAGATCCAGGCTCACACTCAGTATTCAGAACTAGACTAAGAACACACTTGTTTAGTGCAGCTTATAGGGCCTGCAGTTCTGGCTCTAGCTAACCACTCACTCCACGGCCCACACTGAGGTGCAGAGCTGGCTGGGGATCGGTGCCATTGGCTTTGGATGAGCTGAACTGTCAGTCTGTCACTCACGCTTCACGCCTCCTTGTGGAATTGGAGTGCTGATGTACAGGGACTCCCCATGCCTGCGTTCCCACCTGCCTCTCCCTCCTACTTATGCTGCCATATCGGCTTCCAGTCACCTAGCTGCACTGCCTGTAGTCTTCCCTGCTTTGGCTAATTACACTTTTAATTTCCTCTGCCCCTCTTATTTATTAATTTTTTAAATTGCCCACCACCACCACCCCTCTTAGGAGGACAACTTTATTTTATATTAAATTAAACCAACAACAATAATAATTAAAAAAAATAATAATAATCCTAACAATTTCAAGAAGGTTCCATACTGTAGCACTTCGTGCTTTGGACCCTTAATAATAATGGTACAAATAGGTATTATATATATGCAGCAGACACACACTCATGATCCTACACATATACATGTATATTTCAGTTCCTATATCTATAACATACGCTAAAAAGAAATTATAATAATGATACTGATCGCTCAAACTCTTACGCGCCCATTCTTGTATGTGCAAGTGTAGGTGTGAACTGATTTGTCACTGGATGTGCTGGCATTTGATGCCGTCAGGGGACGTGACAGCGCCCCCCCACCCCGAGGCCCGTGGCAAAGGCAGGGAGAACCAGGCAACCGAGGCCATCCCGCCGCCCCAAGGCACGAGGGCCCACAGCTATACGTCCCCAAGACAACCACCCGCCTAACCTCTGCCCCTCTTGATGTGTTCTGCCTGGAGGCCCAAAAAATCAAGATAATTCTGTCTACCCAGTGCTTGCGATGCCTCCACTACCTGTGACGTCCTTCCAGCCTGCCTGCCCTACTGCCTCTGACGTCCTTCCAGCCTGCCCGCCCTTCTGCCTGTGACGCCATTCCAGCCTGCCTGCCCTACTGCCTCTGACTCCATTCCAGCCTGCCTGCCCTTCTGCCTCTGACACCATTCCAGCCTGCCCACCCTCCTGCCTCTGACGCCATTCCAGCCTGCCCACCCTCCTGCCTCTGACGCCATTCCAGCCTGCCCGCCCTACTGCCTCTGACGCCATTCCAGCCTGCCCGCCCTTCTGCCTCTAACGTCTCTCCTTCCTTCCCTGCTGCTGTGCCACTGTTCATCCTGCCGTCAGAAGCAGCATCAGCATCTACTTACCATCACCTGCCTGCCCCCTGCATTGAGACTCAGATCTTATTGAGGATGGGCTCCCCCCTTGAGTCTGTTTTCCCCAAAATGTTTCTCCTTTTAGGGAGAGTTTCCTTGCCACTGTCATCTCTGCCTTGCTCACTGGGGGCTTTGGGCAGGGATAATGCTAAGCACTTTGAGACAATGCAATGTTGTGAAAATGCTCTATACAAATAAAATTGAATTGAACTGAACTGAAAATGAAATTGTGGGATGGGTCACGGTCTCCTCGTCTTCCAGACGCCTTTTTATATTACTGTGATCCCTGATCCCTGCAATCAGTCCTGCCGATTCAGCCGTGTGATTGACGTTCATGAAAACGTCACGTCTCACAATCAGGTATTACCGTCAAACGGTCCTCCAGGATGCTGCCTTTCTGCAGCCTTTGGTTATTGCTACAATTTGCACCTTTTTACACACTGGAACCTGTTACCAGCTGAGCCGGTAGCAGAGTGTGAGATGCTGGAGACACTTTGATGTTGCATTTGATGCTGCTTGCATGTCATCATGCATTTACAGCAGGATGCACTGCTTCTATTTTGTCCTTCCGCCCTGCATCATCTTCGGCTCCCTTGCTGCAGTCTGATGAGTGTGAGCAATGATCCATCTTCTCCTCATTCTTCTTCTTCCTCCAGTTGTTATCTTGGTTTTAGGTGGAGCTGGACCTTTTCCAGGAGAGGACTGAGGACATCATCATCACCCCTTGATAAATAATTGGAAGACAGTCAGACAGAAAGACAGTCAGTAGAGGAGCAATGATTTTCAAAACCTAGAGTTAGGATCAGGCCTAGAGTATAAAGCTCAGTTCATACCCCTGGGCTTTAATTATCACTAAACATAACAATGATAAAGAACATGTTACATTAACTTAACGGCACATAAAATAACTACGTATAAAAATTACATAAAAAATATAATTCTATAATCTACCAAATAACCAAAATGTTGACTTGAATGCAGACCCCCAGAGGGGTCTGAAGTCTTACGGATATTATCTATCTTTAGCTAATGTTAATCTTTAGCTAAATTAGCCTAGCTTTTACCTTGATTGTGATTGGACCAAAATAGTCATGTGACACTCGCAGGTGTAAGACAATGTAACAGGTCTAATGTGTAAAATTTACAAAACATACATGCTTGCCCTAACTTTAAACAGAATAATAGTTTTCTGATTTGCATGTGTTATAGTGTTAAATGTGAAACAAACAAACCTGCGGCAGCGGGTTTGGGTTGGGGGGGTAGATAGGTTCTGTCTTCCAGAACCGTAATACAAGCTTGTTAACATGTGTATTGCAGTTTCAGTCTCGGTTTCATAATGATTATACCGTTAGTGTAGTACAGTTTGCATGTTTAGTGCATGTGGAGTTTGCAAATTGGGTTTGTGTTTGGCATGTGTAGAGTTTGCTTGTTGGCTGTGTATAGATTTTGGATACTGGGTGCATTTATATTTTGCATACTGTATGCAGGTGGAGTTTGTGGAATTTCCATGTTCTCCTTGTGCTGTATTGGTGTCCTCCTGTTGTCCAAAGACATGCCATTAGGCCTGTTGGTAAATGTCTGGCCCACGACTATGTTTACGTTCACATTTTAACATATTTAACAGCTTTTGCCCAAAGTAACTCAGTGACAGTGAGGCAGGTGGGGTATGTGCCCTGCGATGAACTGGCATCCTTTCCTCCGCTGCCTGAGACAGACTGCAGGCACCCCTTCCTCCCATAACCCTGGTCAAGATCAGCAAATAGGAGAGGGATAGTTACTGATTATTGCCCCCTAGTGTATACCACTGGCATTTTCAATTATTTTTGTGTTAATCTGCAGTCATTATTATATTGATCTTACACATTATGTCTTACCAAATCACCGTGTAAAGGATCATTAAAAAACAAAGCAAGGAGGAAGGAAGTGAACATATTATTATAATTATTACATTTTTTCAAGGCACCAAAGCATATTTGCGCAAAGGTTTTAAAAGAGGTTTTGAAGCTCTTGTCCAATACAGCAGAGAAGCGTGCTTTCTGCCTTTGCGCTACAAATCTGCATAAAGAATCATTATTTCTAATGCAGGCCTCAGTTATTGGAAGATTAAAAGAAAATGAAGCAACGCATAAATTGCAGTTTTCCTGGAGTCAGATTATTAAATCTCCAGCCAGTAGGTGGCAGTACGGCAGGCCACAGTGTCGACAGACTGCATTTCTCCTGAGATCTCAGAAGGTAGAGAGAGAGAACCGCTAGTGCTTTTCAAGTTGTACTGTATCAAAATACTGTCTTAATAATTTATGCAGCGGCTGGTCTGTTCTGCGACCTTAAGAGCAAATCTCATTTCGAACAGCAGAGAAGTGATTAAATGTGACCTGCTCATCGACTGTGGATATCGAACAGGGTAAATAAGTGCTATTTATGGATGGATGTTCTATAATTTAGACAGATATTTAGCTTATTCTCTTCACTATTTTATCTCACGCAAACTGGTCTTTATTGTGATTTGTCTTGTGGACCTGACACATTAAATTTGTTACTGTAGTTTAAATTTACCTATAGGATTTGTTAATTAATTTAGCCGACGATTTTCAGCAAGGTCATTGAGTAGGTAAGTCAGCTCCAAGTTCCCAAGCCCAGTTTATCTTTCCTTATGTGAGGGTGCACTTGGGCTACACCATGCTCTGTCCACAGCCCAGAGAAGGATTTTAACTGGTGACTATAAATCACCTGATCACCTGTATAAGATTTACTTATATAAAGATGTGCTAAGGGCAGAAGGGAAAATGATTGGTTCACAGATTGTAGAGGAGGTGGGTCCAAGCAACTAGTGGAGCCAGGACCAACCAATCAGATGTCTTGCACAACAGTTCGCCACGCTCTCTGCTTCCTGGGACGGACTCCAGGCTCGACGTGAGCTAGATCAAAAGCTCTAGGGACATAGTAGGGTGGATGGGTTTTGATTAGAAAGGACTCATAGTTCTGTCTATTTTTACACCTGGATCATTTACTATAGCCAGTTTACCAATGACTCTTAACCACCACACCCCAGACGATTTAAGCAAGGGAGCTTAAACATTTGAACTAGGTACTGTAGTTTTGCTTATAGGAAAGGAGAGAAAAGCAGATCTCTAAATAACCGTTTTGAAAATCAATTTCGGAAAGGGGTAGAATGTGAGAACATCGAACTGCGATAGCATTTTTTATTTCTGTTTAATAAAATCTGAATGGATGTGCTTTAAATGTACCATTTCAGGCTGGATTCGTATTTTACGAGGCACCAAGCAATTATACACATTGTGTGCGGCCTCACAACTCACTAATTTTTATACACAGATGCATTCGATTAATTATTAATCATCAATGGGAGCGCTTTGGAGGACCCGGAACGGGGCGGAGTGGGGTATTTCACTGTGTTTATTCTTCCCAGTTTGGCCTTTCGATCGATCCCTGTTGTTTTTGCATCACCACTGAAAATCCACATTATGTTGTTATCATATACTGTACATTACCTCATATTATACTGAAAGCTGTTTTCCCCATTTATACAGAAGCATTTTTGGTGATGTAACCAGCTCAAGGGTACACTAACCTTTTGGAACATGATGTAGCAAACTTTAATTAAAGAAAAACACATCCCTGCTTGTGAGCTTCTCGTTTCACCGCATGACACCCCTGTGCTGGTCAGGAACATGAAACACCATCAATATTTTAAGACATTAAGAGGTGCAGATGATTATATTTTCATAATGACTTAAGCCACTCTGCGGCGTAACATTGTTGGATACCCAAGCCTCCCGTTTGCTGTGTTGCTATTTGCATTTGTACAAACCTTTCCATTACAGGCACTCGAATCGCTCAGGGTAAAAGTATCAGGCAAATAAATAAAACATGAGAGTGAGAGAGATGGAGAGAGAGAGGCAGAGAGAGAGGGATGCCGAGAGAGAGGGAGACAGAGAGAGAGGGATGCCAAGAGAGAGGGAGAAAGAGAGAGAGGGAGACAGAGAGAGAGGGATGCCGAGAGAGAGGGAGAAAGAGAGAGAGAGAGGGAGACAGAGAGAGAGGGATGCCGAGAGAGAGAGACACAGAGAGAGAGGGAGACAGAGAGAGAGAGAGGGAGACAGAGAGAGAGGGAGACATAGAGAGAGGGAGACAGTGAGAGAGACAGAGAGAGAGAGGGATGCAGAGAGAGAGACAGAGAGAGAGAGAGGGAGACATAGAGAGAGGGAGACAGAGAGAGAGACAGAGAGAGAGGGAGACAGAGAGAGAGAGAGGGAGACATAGAGAGAGGGAGACAGAGAGAGAGACAGAGAGAGAGGGAGACAGAGAGAGAGGGATGCCAAGAGAGAGGGAGAAAGAGAGAGAGGGAGACATAGAGAGAGAGAGGGAGACAGAGAGAGGGAGACAGAGAGAGGGAGACAGAGAGAGAGAGGGATGCAGAGAGAGAGACACACAGAGAGAGAGAGGGATGCAGAGAGAGAGACACATAGAGAGAGAGAGGGAGACAGAGAGAGGGAGACAGAGAGAGAGGGAGACAGTGAGAGAGACAGAGAGAGAGAGGGAGACAGAGAGAGAGACACAGAGAGAGAGAGGGATGCAGAGAGAGAGACAGAGAGAGAGAGAGGGAGACATAGAGAGAGACAGAGAGAGAGAGGGAGACAGAGAGAGAGACACACAGAGAGAGAGAGGGAGACAGAGAGAGGGAGACAAAAAGAGCTCAGTTGGGTTGATTTTGCAGCACGAAGCTGAGCTGTTTACAATCGATGCAAGCTTTAGGTCAGACTTAGTCGATGGGTAAAACAGTGCATGACACCAAGTGAGCACAAAAATACAATATGCATCGCTTCCTCAATTCCTAAATCAGTAACACTTTACGTGACGAGTCACGAATAATGTAGTGATACTTATGAATTAATTAACCATCAACTAAGTCTTAGTTACGTACTGATCTCATGTTTGTTCATCATCAATGAATTGTGCCGCATCTTTTGTCCCAAGCAGTTACTATGTTTGTTACTTTATCTGTTAATTCTGAAAACCTTTGTGAACTACTGAAGTAACAAGTCATGAATAACAGAAGCGAAATACTGGTCTCATGTTTTTTCATTAATGAATTGCGATGCTTCTTTTATCTCAAGTAGCTACAACATTTGTTCATGATTTGCACTTTAGTAGTAACTGACTTACTCCTAAGTATTTCTGGCCCCATCAAGTAAAGTATTACTGCTAAATCCCTCCATTGACGTAACTACAGTCATGGTAACTTCCGTACACACAAACTGAACTGTAAAAACAATTCCAAAAAAAACACACCTAACTTCCTACAATCTCTAATGAACTGTCTTCAGGTAAAAAGGTCAGGAGCCTGTAGTGACAGAGGACATGATTAACTACTCGCTAAATAGCTCAGTCTCTTCTTCTACATTTATCTTGATTCTGAGCCATTTAAGCTGCTCAGTTAAATCAAATTAAAAGAATCTAAATAAAACGTGTCCTCACGTGGGCTGTGGAGCATGAGCGAGCTTTTGGACTGCAGCTTAGCTTCCATTTGAGGTTTCGGTGAATGCTCAATCATTTTCGTTTGTTTGTTTCTTGACATCTGTTTGTTATTCCTGGCAAAGCTACTGATGTGTTTTGCTGTTTATGAAGTATGTGTGGAGGTCTCACCAGATCAGGCAGGAATGACTGAAGCTAAGGTGATGGACTGTAAGAAACCACAGACACACATGCAGACACACACACACACACACACACACTCACACAAACGTCAATACGCACTGCAGAGGGGGGAGAGTGTGCAAGGGGCCTACAGTCTAAGGCTGCCCAACAATATGCCTGTTGCAAACAGAAGACAGCTAGAAGATTGAAAATTAAATGATTAGGAGGTAAGCTCTCTCTCTCTCTCTCTTTCTCTCTCTTTCACGCTCTCTCCTGTCTTTCCAGTTTCTCCTGTCTCTCACTAAGTCAAATTAAAGTTCCTGTAATGTGTGATCTCTGATTTTACTGTACAGTAAGTACTTTCAGCCCTGAAACTGCAGGCAATAGGTGGCTTCAGAAAAAGTCGAGCCCACCGCAGCTTTACTTTACTAATAGCTGCGTACATTATTAGACCTTTCCTTGCTGAGCCGATCAATCAGCCATGAATAAGACACCCCACCCTACCCTTTCCGAAGATCAAATCCAATAATGACTGTCATAAAGATTCTTCTTTCCCCAGTGCAAGATCAGGAATCCCAAATTTCATCCAGGCAGCTGATGGCAATCTGATGTTCAAATGAAATATCACTGTGTGGAATTCTTGTGCCGCTCTTGATTTTCCTGCTATGTCCCTTTCATGTGGAAACCAAGCTTGATTTTGGAACATTTAGCATGTTCCGGATTCCATTAAATCCACATCAGCATGAAACTCTGTCCAGTAACACTAATTGTACCAGCTGTTCGTCATTCATAAATGATGTTCTCCACTGGTAAATCCTGACTAATAAGTGAACGTGTAAACAATTTTTAAAGACAAATGTGTAAATGGCCTTAGAGTAGTGGTACGGAAAATTACAGGCTGCGTGACCTCAGTCAGCTTGCCTGAAGGTGACATCACGCTCCAGAGCAGGCAGCAGCCATCCGGCAATATAACGTTTACAAAGACGTTTCGGCGGAAGTCATTTACATGTAACCCCAATATACACAGGCCGTGGTCCTGGGAGATCTTGCACCCAGTCAGTCCCAGGAGTGACGGTGTCTTTCAAGAACCATCCAGATGTGAGCCGGAATATCGCTGTGCATATGGGGCCGGCCACAGGGACCTCATGGTCCCCCCCCACCGATATGATGGCACAGGCACAGCAGGGTACGCCTGATTTCTGTGAGAGCTTTCTGTACCACTGTGTTTTCAGACATCAACAATTATCCTTGCAACCTAGGACAGATAGCCGAGCACAGAAAACTGAACTATGTATCAAAAAGATACAAAAACACAGAAACAGTTAAGGGATCAGGATAAAACATACCCAGTTGAATATATGTATGTTTATTTTATTATTCAGAAGCTAAAGCAACTAACTGATAACAGGGAAATAGGCTACAGAACAACAGGCCAGCCTCTACCTATGGTAATCACTGTAAAGACTAACGAGAGGCAGCATACAGACACACAACCACAAACTGCTCATTATGAGCAATGATAGAAGTGGGCTTTTAATTAGTTTATCAGTTAATCAGCAAATCAAGCATGGAATGTTACATACATTCATTAGTAGTTATCTTTCGATGGACTATCTGAGAGAAAACCCGAAGGAAAGAAAAACAGCTCTTCAGTGGTGACATTACGGGGATTATATACAGCACTGGACTGGCAGTGCGGCACTGCATTTAGACGCAGCAGCCAGCCTATAATGAGTGTTTGTGGCAGGCTGTGGCACTGTAACATTCGAACAGCAGAGCACCGGTAAACCCTTTTTATTTCCTATTTTCTTTTCTTTTTTATTTTTTGTGCGGTGTGACTGCGTGGGTGTGTGCATCTGCAAACTGCGCATGCGATGAAACTCACACCTACGCACACGCACTCCCACACGCACACACGTACTGCGCCCTGGTGGCCGGAAGCAGCTGGTGCTCCCCAGTACTCCAATCGGCTGACTGCGGGGGGGCTGTAGCTGATCTGGGCTGCAGTTAGCATCACACCCTCCCCCCCTCCCACCCACATGCTGAATACCTTTAACTGCTAAAAAAAAAATCACCATGCCCATGTTATTGGATGCTATTTGTTTGTGCACTAAGCAAGTAAATATTGCACAGGGATTGAAATGCTGCTTGAGCAAGTCCTGGTAATTAAAACGGTCGTCCACCGTCATTCACCTCTGGTCCTGGGAAAAGCTGTGATGCTGAGCGACGCCATTTGCCCCCTCCCCTCATAGATCTCCCCAGGCCCCCACCATGCTGCCCTGGACATACTCTAATAGCTATAGATTCCAGTCAATCAATGCCGACTCGATACTAATTGCTAGGAGTAATCTTCCAGAATGGGCTAAACTTGAAGCTGCAAGGAGACCCAAAGGGACTTTTTCAGTGGGGCCCCAGAAAAAAGAAATCCTGGGTGCGGTGAGCCCCCCCCCCCCCACCCTGGTCAGCCTGAGCCCAGATTCCCACTAACTTATAAGCATTTCAGCTCAGAGAAACTGCAAAGCCATACCAGAGAAGCAGATACGGCGTGACTGATTAGACGACCATCGTTTACCGGGAATATACTGACAGATTCTTAAATCTAAGGCGCGAGCCTCAGTCTGCGGTCAGGATGGGAGGCATCCCAGCCATCTGAGTGGAGATATGCTGAGATGGTGAAGTCCAGCTCCAGAATAAAGAGGGATACAGAGCAAGAAGAAGATCAGAGCAGGCAGAGAGAAAAACATGATTACAGTCTGTAAATATCGATCATTCAGACTGATTTATATTACTGTGTAGAATCTACACCATCGATTAGCCACAGGTAGGGTATAGTCACATGCTCTACACTGTAGCCTGGCATGCATCTCTCCATAAATGTAACTACAGACATCAGGCGGCAGTCTAGGATACGCAGCTATGCAGCTACCTACGCCATAGATAGTACAAATCAGCCTTTAATGGTACAAAGGCCTACATGACATACCTCCAGGGAAAATGCTGTACTGTAGGCAGAGTACATGTTATTGGCTCATGAGAAACATATCAGCAGAGTAGGACAGACGATGTGGTTCTAAACACTGCCGCCCTCACATGGTCACGGCGCTTATGTCATCACTGGGAAGCTGACAGCACACTGCAGCTCCTCTGCCAAACGGCAAAACTGAGCCCCATATCCATAAGGCACCGCAAGGTGGTCGTGGTGCCGCTCCTGGCAGATTCACTGCTGCCGATGAGGCATTTCCAGGTGCTTGGAAAGCAGGTGCGTAAATACAGGGTGTTCCTCTATACCAAGAACACAAAGAACGATCTTGCTAACTTGCCTTCCAAAAGCAAACTTGGGGTGCAATGAATCATGGGACTGGTTTCGTTCGGCAAGTATACGACCTATGTATCCTTGATATTTGGGGCAGAATAAGAACAGCTTCGAGGGATTTTTACTTTCCTCTGTTCTTGAGTATTGGAACTGGTCTTCGGCAATGGAAGACGATGTAAAAGTGGGTACATGATAACACTAGAACAGTCAGGTCCTTCGTATCGAGAAACACCCACGGTCCGTTACTGAAGGAGGCGCGTTTCCTGTGCACTCGAACGGATCCCCAGAATCTTTCGACACTCCACGGGTTGGACCAAACTGCTCATCCTTATCCGAAGCTTTTATTATTTTGGATAAAGCATTTCCCTCCCCAGCAACCCAAACCCCGCAGAGGGTCCGGATCACACTGAATTGCACTCTCACATGAATGTGACGAGGAAAGCGAGCATGTGAAAGTGAACGGCCCTCCATGGGGGCAGATTCATTTCCCGCTAAAAGCCGTCCCTCTTCAGCCACGAACGCTGACGTCTCTGTGGTGCCCCAGCCACACTTACTGTCACGCCTGGGTGAAGCTCAGCAGTATTAACGTGCATCGTGAGCAGCTTGGGGAGGGGGGTGGGCAGGCTGGTGAGGTCCCTACAGTGTCTGCATGTCTCCCGGCATGGTGATGTACATCCGCTGTGACCTTAACGCTTAGCAACCCAAGGAAAGAATCATGCTGATGTCACGTGCATATTGGGTGGATCACAGGTACATGGAGGCCAGCAGTGTGAGGATGGCGCCCTCTGCAGTCTGAGTCGTCGTCTTTAAGGGTCCATGTGCACTATGTGCGACTCTTGGTATGAATCTCTGCTGCGCTGGGTATCAGGGTTTCTGCGGGCTGCTCGGACACAGACCAGTTGTCTTGGCGTGCTTTACGGTATCCCATGATGCAGTTCACTTCCAAATAGGTTTCCTGGTCTTATCTCAATTCTTGAATTTTAAAGCTCCAAATCTGGTTGCTAGGTGAAGATTTTGTAACATCATTGATGGGATGGAACGCTGTGTAGAGATACATGTGGGGGTGGGGGGTTGATACTTGGTAAGTGGTAGGGGCTTCAGTGGAGAGTCTTGATTAATGGCTAGTCAGTCTGTGGTTCATCTTCATCACGTAGCACGTCCTCCATGCTTCTGGATCAGAATCCAGCTGAGGACAGGAGAAAAACAACAGTCTGTCGATGATCAAATAGCCCCCCCCCCTCCCTACCCATGAGTGACTTAACTCCACCTTGACCGGGGGTGGCTGGTAATTTTGTTTCCAGCCAACCAGGGGAACCAGATGGCGCCAGATGGCTGTAGAATCAATCAAGGTACGAAGCACACGGAGGGGAATAGTCACGTTGCGTCTTGGTTTTTATGACACTTGTCAGGTACGGAAAAAATATCCAGCAGGCTGGTTTCCTCGTTAGTGTATTCGACGGACACGTCGCGGTGCGATGACGGCGTGCTGTTGGCTTGGGCGTGGTTGGTAGGTGCGAAAACGGACGTGAGGCAGACGCTAATCGGGAATGCCAACGTGGGAGAATCCCCTTTGTGACAAAGCCAGCCTCACTCTCCAGCTGTGCAGAGAGCTGATTGTCCCACCAGAGCCAGGGGTCATGTCACCTTTGTCCTCTTCTGCAGACACTGCGCTCGGAGCTGAATGCGGGGCCTCCTTAGAGGGCTTAAGAAGGGGGAATCCTTTAGCGTTTCGGGCATTCCTCTCTCACTGCGCGCAGCGGGTGAAATCTCCAAGGACACGGCGCTCAAGGTCACCTGCACACAGCAGCACAGAGCCCCAGCTCTCGGCTCCTCTGGCTCAGTGTCGTATCGTGTATGAATCTGCTGATGTCATTTTACAGTGCAGCTACATGGTCTTATTTACAGGGGAATAGAACCTGATTTTGCTGCGTTGATGATGATTCTTCGAGAAATATGAGGTAAAATGCATGAAAACGTAAATATGCCTTTATTGACACATGAGCTTAACAATATTAATTTATGATGAAGTACTTCATAATTCTGTATGCAGACTGTACAAAGGGAATCCTTGAATAAACAGGGAAAAATGGTTTGGAGCTGAAGGAATAACTGAAAAAGAATGACCAAAGTACATTATTCAAGGAGATGAGGCTTGTGGGTCTCCCACTGGTGTCTTCTGGAAGCTTCTAAAGATTTAATCCTGAAGGTCTAATGTTGGAGCTACGGTTGATCCCCCATTACGACATCAGACAGGTCAGGAGAGGTGGAGATTGGTAGGCACTTGATTTCAGACTCACAACCAAATATTTTGCAGGATTTTTTGTTAACTTCGTTGCAGAGATGAGGCCTGAAGCTTCAGAAGCCTCTCAGAACCAGCTTACGTCTCCCCCGGCGGATCTTATCAAGCGCTGAGCTTCGTCTTTAATGGCAGGATGCGTGGGCCTGGTCTCACTGCACTTTTTTTCCTTTGCACTTTTTAAAGAACAGAATTGCAGGAAGAATGCCGGAGCTTATTGAAGTGTTACCCCGCTGTCTGACTTCTTATTTTTCACGACCTACAGCAGCAGCTAATCATGTCGGGCTCATTAAGGTGCTGATCTCGCGTTCCACGCCGTGCCGCTGGCCAGGGGTGAAGGCGGCACTCGTCAGCAATTAATTGGCCCCTTGATGGCTTAATCGCTCACGGATCACGCCGCCGCTCCCGGACGATCAGGTACCCTTCTCCTCGAGTGGCCATTAAGAGCCAAGTCAGAAACGGGCTGGACTGGTGCCGGGAAAAGGCACAATCCTCTGCTGGTGGCGCTGGCTTGCTTATAAACGAGGGCAGCCAGGGAAACAGCGCATAGGAGGAAGAGTCTGGATGAGAGTGCGGAGCAGCGTGACTCGATTTAGCTGCGCTCTACTAGCATCCAGCTGATTCATTCACTCCGAAGTCCGTTATTGGGTTACATTCTGAACAGCATTCATTTAGTACTGTATTCAGTAAGTCCACTTCAGTTCCACAAATCAGAGAAAAGGAACAGACACAACACACACAGTACGAAAAACCATATTTCCTGGCGTGCATCAAAAGCTTTTTTAAAAACATAAAATAAAATAACAAAACAAAGCAAAATTAAAGCATTTTACAACTTTTTTACAATTTTACAACTTACCTAAATACACAATAAGAGTTTCCATTTATAGTAAGCCATGAACTTACTGTAAGCCTATTCTACGCATATATATTAGTCTATTAGGAGCAAAAAAAAATCTCAAATTGACAGAAACTGGAAAACCACCACAGCACTTAAACAATCACTGCGACACCCAGTGGAATATAGTTACTATTCTGATTTTCCTAGTTAAATTTTTTTTTTTGTAACAAATGCTAATGGTAAATGCTAATGCTCTGTAATAACTTCTAAAAGCTTTCTAACAGCAATTAGGGCCTATTTTTTCTGCATGATGAGATTACTGAACGTACTACATGCAAGACGTGTTCTCCATGATCTCTCCTTTAATGCTGGCAAATCAGCCAACATGCAGAGGACTGATTCAGT
This sequence comes from Brienomyrus brachyistius, assembly GCF_023856365.1. Taxonomy (NCBI): domain Eukaryota; kingdom Metazoa; phylum Chordata; class Actinopteri; order Osteoglossiformes; family Mormyridae; genus Brienomyrus; species Brienomyrus brachyistius. The sequence continues at coordinate 22,094,448 of NC_064549.1, read as the reverse complement.
TTCACCAGAGACAGATTGATATTTTTTGTGGAATTCTTGTAAACCCACATGGCGGCTGACTCTGGCCTGTCTTTTTAACTAATGACACGAAGCTTGTGGCCTGAGGAAGTGTTGAGTTTTGGAAGAAGACTTATTGAGAAGTGCTGACGACAGAAAAAGGCACTAGTTTCTCCGTTTAACTTCAGCCTTCAAACATATAAAGGTGCAGATTAAACATATACTACTATGAATATCTCATATACATTTTAGGTAAAGCCTCCTTTCATGGCCTTTGACGCTAAGCGGCTAACGCGACACACAGGGGTACATCAGCGGATTGGCCTCCGGCAGTCCTCCACATCGCCGGTCCTGCTGACTCCGCCCAGTCCTTCACCTCCCTAGCGCAATAACACGGCGCTCTCCAAAGGATTATCTGCTAGAGCAGTCGGTGGAGGTTTGGGTTTTGATGTGAAGTACCCCCCCCACCCCCGCCCTCAGGCTGGACTCTCAGTACTTAACATAAACCCCTTCCATAATGTGGCGGAAATGCGACACCCGGACACATTACTCGCTTAGTAACATATGCTCTGCAAATATGTGCAGATACATCATCTAAAACAGCATGCTGCCACTTAGTGCCCCCCCCCCCCCCCCCCCCCCACCTGAACCCACGCATCCTGCATCACTCCAGATTTGACTAATATCAAAGACATGGTGAGGGGCTCCTGCAATCTCAAAGATGCATCTGGATGCCTTGGAGGTCAAAGGCTACCCCTACAAGTGACTTATAGCCTGCCCCTCCTGGAGAGCAGGCAGCTGGAGCGGAGGGAATCAAACCCCCCCAAATGTGCATGTCATAGATCACATCCTGGAGCTTAGCTGGATGGTCCTGGGGCCCCTCCTGAGGGCCCCGCCTGAGGGCCCCTCAGACAGAGGCTCTCACTGTGTAATCTAAGCGACATGAAGCCTTTCCATGTACAATGAACACAATGGTGAGTGATTTAATATAACGTTAATGTAGCATTTTCCTTGTTCCTGCGAAGAGACGTGTCATTCCTCCCCATACATCCCCCACTGCACATTCTGCCCACTTCCCTGGCTATTAAAAAATCCCTTTCTCATCCAAACCCCATTTCCTGGCACCAAATCCAGCCCGCTAGCAGAATCCCACCGGGTAAAGAACCAGCACTTTGCGTGCGGCACTGCATTGCCGACACTAAGCCGGTCCCAAAATAACGCTGTGGGTCGTTTTGCGAGAGCAGGTCTCCTCATCCAGGAACGGCTTGCTGTCCTCCACGCTGTTTTCAGGCTCCTATCCCACAGCCTGAACAGTCTGGCCACCACTTTCGGGATGTGTGTCATCACAGCTGAGTGAATTGAAGCTTTCCTCACCCTGCAGTGCTACGCTGTGGTGGCTTCTTAGCCTCTTGTCCCACAGTGCCGCTCACATTATGTAACATTTCCCATCAGCCCGCGGTCTGCAGCCTGCCCAGGCCCCCGACGTATGAACCTCTAAAAACTAGAAGACCCAACATGTAGACAAACGATCAATGACATGCCAACACGTATGTGAGGCAACACACCCAGGGTCAGATAACCAGGGTCCTGGTATAAGGTGCAAAGATATTGACTCTTCTTCATGGATGGATTTAAACAGTTAGAGGTGGTCATTTCAGGTCCAGAAAGTAAACATCCAGACCAGGATTTTGTTTCAACCATCTAGTTGAGCATAAAGAGTCACAGTCACAGAGACTCAACTGGCTGGTTGAAAGAAAATCCTGGTCTGGATTTTTACTTTCTGGACTGGAAATATCTGCCTCTGGAAACAGTCTCTGTTACCTGAGAGGCTGTTCTATATATGCTGGGATGATATGATGCAAACCAATGCCCTCTATTATTGTGAATAATTAACCATGTCACTGGCTCACTGGGCATTAGCTGAGACTGCAGAGAGATGCTGTTTGGTAGCTCTGCATTTCCTGCCCCGCTCCGGTAGTTCAGGAGCGACATCGAAATCCCAGCCACCTTGAATCCGTGTCTTTGACCCACTGCAGGCACTTGGCTGAGCAGAGAAATGAGGGTGAGGTGACAGGCGAGGGGTCATGCACACACTGGGGCCAGGACGATGCACAGAGTAGCTTGTAATTACATGTCTGATTTCTGATGAGATCTCATGATGATGATTGCAGATGGGGGGGGGGGGGGTGTCTTTCATTACAGCTGCATTTCATGCAGAAATGCAGAACCAAACAAATCGAATTTAATCAGCCTAAACCACTGAAATGTGACATGCATTCAGACAAGACAGGAAAATAAGAGCATTTTGAAGCAAGAGCTTCAACTATAAATCTTCAGTAAAGAGCCATAGAGTAAATAACCATGAAACCTGAATGTAGGATCACTGTCACATCAGATCACCATGAAACCTGAATGCAGGATCACTGTCACATCAGATCACCATGAAACCTGAATGCAGGATCACTGTCACATCAGATCATCATGAAACCTGAATGTAGGATCACTGTCACATCAGATCACCATGAAACCTGAATGCAGGATCACTGTCAGATCAGATCACCATGAAACCTGAATGCAGGATCACTGTCACATCAGATCACAATGAAACCTGAATGCAGGATCACTGTCACATCAGATCACCATGAAATCTGAATGCAGGATCACTGTCAGATCAGATCACAATGAAACCTGAATGCAGGATCACTGTCAGATCAGATCACCATGAAACCTGAATGCAGGATCACTGTCAGATCAGATCACCATGAAACCAGAATGCAGGATCACTGTCAGATCAGATCACCATGAAACCAGAATGCAGGATCACTGTCACATCAGATCACAATGAAACCAGAATGCAGGATCACTGTCACATCAGATCACAATGAAACCTGAATGCAGGATCACTGTCAGATCAGATCACCATGAAACCTGAATGCAGGATCACTGTCAATTCAGATCACCATGAAACCAGAATGCAGGACCACTGTCACATCAGATCACCATGAAACCTGAATGCAGGATCACTGTCACATCAGATCACCATGAAAACAGAATGCAGGATCACTGTCACATCAGATCACCATGAAACCAGAATGCAGGACCACTGTCACATCAGATCACCATGAAACCTGAATGCAGGATCACTGTCAGATCATATCACCATGAAACCTGAATGCAGGATCACTGTCAGATCAGATCACCATGAAACCAGAATGCAGGACCACTGTCACATCAGATCACCATGAAACCAGAATGCAGTACCACTGTCACATCAGATCACCATGAAACCTGAATGCAGGACCACTGTCACATCAGATCACAATGAAACCTGAATGCAGGATCACTGTCACATCAGATCACAATGAAACCTGAATGCAGGATCACTGTCACATCAGATCACCATGAAACCAGAATGCAGGATCACTGTCACATCAGATCACCATGAATCCAGAATGCAGGATCACTGTCACATCAGATCACCATGAAATCTGAATGCAGGATCACTGTCACATCAGATCACCATGAAATCTGAACGCAGGATCACTGTCACATCAGATCACCATGAAACCTGAATGCAGGATCACTGTCACATCAGATCACCATGAAACCTGAAAGCAGGATCACTGTCACATCAGATCACCATGAAACCTGAATGCAGGATCACTGTCACATCAGATCACCATGAAATCTGAACGCAGGATCACTGTCATATCAGATGATCACAAAACCTGAATCCAGGATCAGTGCCACAGCAGATCACCATGAAACCAGAATGCAGGATCACTGTCGCAGCAGATCACTACAAAACCTGAATGCAGGATCACTGTCAGAGCAGATGATCACAAAACCTGAATGCAGGATCAGTGCTACAACAGTTCACCATGAAACCTGAATGCAGGATCACTGTCACATCAGATCACCATGAAAACAGAATGCAGGATCACTGTCACATCAGATCACCATGAAACCAGAATGCAGGACCACTGTCACATCAGATCACCATGAAACCTGAATGCAGGATCACTGTCAGATCATATCACCATGAAACCTGAATGCAGGATCACTGTCAGATCAGATCACCATGAAACCAGAATGCAGGACCACTGTCACATCAGATCACCATGAAACCAGAATGCAGTACCACTGTCACATCAGATCACCATGAAACCTGAATGCAGGACCACTGTCACATCAGATCACAATGAAACCTGAATGCAGGATCACTGTCACATCAGATCACAATGAAACCTGAATGCAGGATCACTGTCACATCAGATCACCATGAAACCAGAATGCAGGATCACTGTCACATCAGATCACCATGAATCCAGAATGCAGGATCACTGTCACATCAGATCACCATGAAATCTGAATGCAGGATCACTGTCACATCAGATCACCATGAAATCTGAACGCAGGATCACTGTCACATCAGATCACCATGAAACCTGAATGCAGGATCACTGTCACATCAGATCACCATGAAACCTGAAAGCAGGATCACTGTCACATCAGATCACCATGAAACCTGAATGCAGGATCACTGTCACATCAGATCACCATGAAATCTGAACGCAGGATCACTGTCATATCAGATGATCACAAAACCTGAATCCAGGATCAGTGCCACAGCAGATCACCATGAAACCAGAATGCAGGATCACTGTCGCAGCAGATCACTACAAAACCTGAATGCAGGATCACTGTCAGAGCAGATGATCACAAAACCTGAATGCAGGATCAGTGCTACAACAGTTCACCATGAAACCTGAATGCAGGATCACTGTTGCACTTGATCACCTTGAAACCTGAATGTAGGGACAATATATAGAGTCATTAGTCGATAATCACTTTTTCGATTTGACTTGGCTTTCTCCTGTTACCGTCATGTTCTCATTAGCAGATCTGTCAGCATTTTGTGACAATTATAAAGTTAAAAGGGCAATGCCTGCTTAAAATTTCAACTGCAGATGTGGTGGAGAGAACAGGATCATGTCCCTTAGAGAACACAGGAGCGTTTCGCAAGTCCCACGCAATCCGAGTGTATGGTGTCACTGTATCGAGCTTTTTATGGCAAAAATATCATTCTCATGTGTAGCTTAAGGCTGCTTTATTTAGAGGCAGACACCCGTAGCATGAAAACAGAGAATGTATAAATAAAGGCAACACACGCTGCAAGGCATACGCAGTATGACATCTGCATGCATAGGAGAATATGCGGTTGCATGTTTAACAATCACGACTGTCAGTCCGTGTTCTTGGCGCCGTCTGTCTCAGGGAAGGTACGAGCAGTGAGCAGTAGGACGGCTGCGAGGTTCAACCCATGAAGGCAGATTCCGCCACAGTCTATGGGAAACCTCTCTGCAGGCCTCACAAAGAACGCCTCTGTAGAAGCTTCCAGAAATCCTGTACTGCAGTTGATGAATTGCTTTCAGAAGAGATTCTGTTAGCTCCCCATTAACGGCCCTGACACCTGTACTCCTAAGGGCATTTTTCTTCAGTCCTGCCTGTGAAATTCACTGAATTGAGCATGAGGGATCACCGGCAGAAGACGAAAGTGCAGCTCGGATTCCACCCAAGCAGCCCAGTGTAATACAGTAGGCAGAATCAGTGTCGACAGTCCAGGTCAAAAATCGGAGAGAATGCAAACAGGATCCAAATCAGTGGGTAGAAGGAGAAAGCGAGGGATGGTCGAGACCAGGGGAGGTGTGTCGGCGATCAGAAGAGCAAGGCTAATGCTGCCATGGTATAAGGACTGAAGAGGATTGGGGACAGGATCAGGGTCTTGCCCCCACAGGACAGCCATCATCCAGATCCTACCAGACTTCCATTTCTCCTTCAATTTATTTGGTTGTGTGCTGATGGGGCGATTGGCCTCTTTTCCTCCTTCTGCTGGCTTTCTTATCTGTTAGTCACAGATGCTTTGGATTTCCCAAGCTGAGCTGCTGAAGCTTCCTGATGCACATGCCCTGCAGTCCGATGCGGGGTTAATGCCAGAGGCTGCAGTGAAAGGCCAGTGGAGTGACCAAGGTTCAGTGGGTAAGGCCTCTGTGCTGGAAATCGGAAGCTCACCAGTCTGAATCCTGAGGCTGGCAGACTGATGCTGCTGTTGGGCCCTTGAGCAAGATCCTTAACCTCCCGAAAAATGCTCAGCTGACACTGTGCTCAGACCCCAAGCTTCACTTTCACCTGTTTATGTGGCTCATGGGACTTTTAATTACACAAAAATGTTTTGAGGGCAGAACAAAAAAAACTTACGGGTCCTGAGAGATAACCAATCAGATTGTAGAGGAGGTAGGTCCAAAGAAATAGATGAGGTGGAACCAACCAATCAGATGATTTGGTTCTGCCTCCTCTGGTTCCTTGGACCTACCTCCTCTGCAATCTGATTGGTTATGTCTCTGAACTAGGGCTGCTCTGATTAGTTGACATAGTCGATGACGTTGACGTTGAAAGTGCATCAGCAACAATATTTTAAATCGACACATCGTTTTTTGAAATTATTGCAATAAACTTTACTTGTCAAAATAAAATTAAAACTTAAATGAAATGGTCACTTATATTTCCAGGAAGAAAATTTACATTTACATTTACATTTACAGGATTTGGCAGACGCCCTTAGCCAGAGCGACTTACATAAGTGCTTTGAGACTCTGCAATGAATTTCCGATGCTAGCTCAATAAGGACCCAAGCTATGAATACTATCTCTGAGAACTCCATTGAGTAGTGCAGAATTTTTATTTTTATTTTTTATTTTTTTTAAAAGAAAGAAAGAATATAGAAGAAAAATGAATCATTTAGATTAATCGATGAATCGATTAAATAGTCCATAGATTAACTGATAGAAAAATAGTTGTTAGTGGCTGCAGGTTGTGAAGAAGAAAGATGTCTATTAGTTTCCGGGAGCAGAGTCAAGCAGCACAGCTGATCTGTTCTGTTTCTACATGGAAGTAAAACAGATGTATGATTTTCTTCCTTTACAAACAGTGGTGGGTCATTTCAGTCATGTCCTTATAGTTCACATCTGAAAGAAATGGTTTTTAAAATACAGATCCGACGGTCTTTTATCAAAAATGTTTACGTGCATTAAACTGTGGAAATGGCACTGTGAGATCAGACGACTCTGCATGGGGAGTGCTTGATTCTCCGGTAAGCGGGCTCTCTAAAGGAACTAGAAGATTGTCTCCATCTCAGCTCCTTTGCTGTGTTTGTTGTCAGCGTGGAGTTCCACCAGCACCATGTGACATCCTGCACCTTGGCCATCCTTGTGGGGTCAGTGCGTGGCTCCGTGGCTTAGGACACTATGCCCATGATCAGAAAGTCGCTTCTTCACATTCCCCGATCAGTAGACAGATTTCACGGTTGGCACTCTGAGCAAAGCCCTTAGGCTCCACTGCTCTCGGGACTAACTTCCTGCTCTCTCAAAAAATGTGCCTCGCTTTGGGTAAAAACGTCTGCTAAATGAATTAATGTGAAATGTAAAGGATGTGCATTTGCGTGCTGTATCTGTGTGTGTCTCAGAATGGCCTCTGGCAGGCCTGCAGCTGTTTCACAGGCAATAAGCTGCTTCACCGCCGCATTCAGGCATCTGCTTACCTGTCAAGGTGCCCTGTCTCCCTCTGGTCTCCCTCTGGTCTCCCTCTGGTCTCTCTCTGCTCTCTGGTCCAGCTCATCAAATAAACTGCATTTTCCCTACAAGGTCCATAAATGCCCTATTTCAACAGCATAATTAAAAATGTAAATCTAGTCTGGTTCAAACAGTAGGCACCGCTGAATAAAAACATTAGATTGGGTTGTATTTCGCAAACTGGGTCAAAATTCTATACATCAAAAGCAGTGATTAACACAAAGCACCAAAAATAATGAATTCCATCTAATTAGGGCTGTTTATTTTGTAATTTATCCTTGATCTACATAATGCAACAAAGAAAGCAGTCACACATTTTATATGAATAATAATCCTTGTGAAGACAATAAGCCTCCCTTTGAAAAATGATATTAAACAAAGTATTAGATATTAAAGGATTCTCCCCACACACCAGTGCAGCCCTGGATAACCTTCTCTTCAGTGCTTAGAGGGCAAAACCAGCACAGCCTGGCAGAGAGATGTGTAGCGCCTGGGTCATCCCCGGATAGCCAAACACTGCGGAAACATGCGGTTTACATTTTATTTTGACAGCGGGCCTAGGGTAAACAGACAGAGAACATCTCTGTGATGTGAGGAGCGAGAGTGAGCAGCAGCACCAGGGCTGTTTTCCGACACCGTGAGCTCGTTCGTATTCCACACGCATCAGCTCTAAGTTCATCTGTGATTCTCTCATCTGGCAACAGGTTAGAGAGAAACTGGAGTCATTTCTGTTCGCGGTTGAGCTTTGGCCCATTCGGGGTTGGCCAAGGCCCCTCGCGTCATTGTCTATGTTCTTCTGAAGTGAAGATGATAGTCCTCGGAGTAACACTACGGTTGCTGCTGTCCCAGAACATTTCGGAATATTTTTCAGAGACACCCTGCGCGCCAGCCGCGTGCGATTCTTTGAACGGTGAGCGGTGAGGAAATGCTAATTGATTTCTGCCATTGATCTCGTCAGACATCGGAGGCGGAGGAAGATGTGAGGCCGCGTTTGTGGGATTGTGGTCCCCTCCTGGAGCTTAGGGAAGGTTTCTTTACTGGATCAGTGCACTTCTGGAGCCCAGAGCCGTTAAAAAGGGGGGACTCTTGTGGTGCTGTTGGTGAGCTTAGTGCAGAACATCTACTCTGCAGAGGAAGTGGTGAAATTACTAGCAGGCAAATACTCTTAGGATGCCTGTTATTGGCTACTGACCACGATACTACAAAGATACTCAAAGATAATGCTGTTATATTAATACTGTTAAGTTCCATTATCTGGAGGAGACAGGGCTAACTAATAGACACGTTACACTAATTATGGCAGAGTTTAAAACCGATTTTCATTGTGTTTTGAGACATAATAAATGGCATGTATTTGTTTTAACAGAAACCTTATCATTTAATGTGCCCAAACAGAGGATTACTCCTTTCACTGACAGCAAATGCTGTCGAACAGAAGACTGTCTGCTTTTAATCTTTTTTCTGAGAGAATGTAATTAAAATGGAAAGCCACGCTCCTCTCATGTCATCAAGCCTCATAAGGGGAAATTAGGCTCTTTAATGAAGCACTTTGTCAGGCTGAAGAGCTACAAACCAGCCGTCCGGCCAAGATGGAGACACACACACACACACACACACAGAAAACATCGAGTCACATAGACACATATTAAAGTATCCCAGACTGTAACAGGTGCACCTCTAATTATTTCATGAATAATGAGCTTTTTGTGGTGAACGTCCATGTGGGCATAAAGGAGGCCAAGGTTATAGCCCAGTAATTTAAAGCTCTGCCCATTATATCAGTTCCAGTCGAAGGAGTTGTTGTGGATTTCCCATAATGCACCACTTTCCCATTTATGACACTGCAGCTATTCAATAATTAAAGGAATTTACCTTTACTCAGAAGTGTTAAAGTAACGCAATCTGAGGGGCTGTGGAGGGAGGCGGGAACCGTCTGGATCAGGGATGTGTGGTTTGGGATCGCTTTTCCCAGCAGCCATTTTTCCACAGTGGCTAGAATCACAAAAATAAAAGATGAGAGCTGAATTTCTGCCTGCACTTGAAGCGAGAAGAGAGCATCAGAAGGAGATGAGAGATGCTACGAATCCCAGGCCAGCGCCACGCGGCGTGCCCAAGCTCCAACGCATGGTCTGAAGAGCCAGCTGCACAGTCATTAAAGGCCACTGCACTTCTGTAAAAGCACTCCAGGGGGCAATCATGAGGTGAGTGATTATGAGGCGCATGGTCAGGGCTGGAGGGGGCAAAGCAACACGACGAGTTACCTGAGGTCGCACGCGTACAGAGAAATCACCCCAGCAGAAAAACTGGATCCTTTTTGCTAGATGTCACTCAAAGCAATAATCCATCCTGGGGGGTCCTCAGCCCTCAGATCTCCCTGTCACCCCGCTGAGGACCCCTCCCGCTGGTGGGGGCTGGCAAAGCACACCTCGGTTAATCCACAATCCAAAACAAGAGGAGGAGAGTGCTGTCATATCAGCCGCATACAGACCGCACTACCCATCCTGCGTCGAGGGATCCAGACCAGATGTGTGGCTCTTCAAAACAGCTGGACTGGTTTGGACTGAATAAAAACACACAAGGATGCACGAGACTGAACAAATTGCTAAAGCAGACTTTCATTGCTAATTAATTATTTCTTAGATAATAAAATGGGTGTTTTTTGTATTATCTCGCATGAGTGAGTGGGATTTATTGCTTTGCCATGTAAAGCGGCACCTGCTTCGCGTCTCTGCGACTGCAGATGTCACAGTGACGTTCACCACGATTTTACCACTTCTCTGGCAGTGGGAACATGTAACGCTCACTTGAAACACTGGGAAATGACAGCCACTTCATAAAACGTCGGTAATTAAAGGAGCAGAGATGACCGGGTGGCGTGGAGAGCTCATGCTTGCCTTAGCGATGTGCGCGTTCGTTGGGGTTGTAAGGGACATGGACAGAGCGAAGGAGAGAGAGATAAAGTGCACAGATGCTCTCGCTTATGTATGTTGAGGCTGCAGGTGCCAACAGTAGACTGCATGGAAGATTTGAAAAAAAAACAACATTCACGGCATGGTTTGTTTTCCAGTACAGCAGTCAATCTCTAACCTCCATCCAAGGTAATTTGTCTTCAAGTTCGATCGCACTTATAACGAGTCAATGGCCCATGAAATCCGACACCCCCGACTGGATGCCCCCCAGCCAGAGACAATCCTCTGCTTAATGCCCAAAGCTGCCCAGGGATTTCTTCAACAACCTTATTTACCCTTATTTACTTTATAATGCATAACCTTGGATAAAAAGGTTAGGAATTTGCTCCATTTTACGGAATGGCGGATCGCTCTGCCAATATAAATAATGAGCCGTAACATGCACTAAACGTGTTAATGGGCTCACTGGTGCACTAAGCGCAGAGCACACATTTACGGCCAACGTTTTGGCAGACGTCACTGCTGAGACTATAGGGGGACCCGGAATGCCCAGGCAGTCACCGCAGATCGCCCACACTGCTCCGCCAGATGAGAATTTCTGGGGTGCGCTTTGCTGGAGGCTACTGCTGATTAATTAACTGGTAACTGGTAGAGACAGGCTCCAGTTCACATTTCAGGGCCCATCTTCCAATGCTTGTGCCAAATGCAGACATCCCAGCTCTCACGGAAGCTCAGGGAGTCGCCCGCAACTTCACAGCAGCATCCCTGACACTGATGTGCAATGTCCCAGAAAGCTGTCCACATAGAATTAAAAACGATCCAACGCACTCATCTGCCCATTCAACCGATCACCATCCTCCCCGATCGGCAACTTTTGACATGCATAAGGTGGGATCTCTGGTTATTAATATAACGTCGGCTTCGGAAATCACCTAAAGATATTATGTTCATCAAGAGTTAAAGTCTAATTTAGCAGGTGGGAGAACCTTAAGGTTCCGGTTTCCCCCTACAGTCCAAAGACATGCTAAGGATGATTGAAGTTACTAAATTTCCCAAAGGAGTGAATGGTGTGTGAATGTGCCCTGCGATGGGCTGGCCCCCCATCCTGGGTTGTTCCCTGCCTCGTGCCCGTAGCTTCCAGGATAGGCTCCGGACCCCCTGTGACCCAGAAGGATAAGCGGTTTGGAAAATGAATGGATGGATGGAGAGCCTTAAGTTCCGGTTTTGTGATGCAGTGGGGGAAAATATCTAACCTCAAAATAACTCCCAAATTTTCTCAGGCCACGTCTGCAGCACCAACCTTTTCATGTAAAGAAAACAATCTCCATCTACACATCGTTCACAAAAGTATTTCCATACACACAATGAAACAGCAGACACGCTGTGTGCCCTATTTAGCTACATACTGGTCAGCAACAGAGAAGGCACATCTGAAAGCAGCTGCTAGAGCTAAAAATAACTAAAACTGAAAAATAAAAAAATAAAAGGAATAAAAAAAAACTTATTTGTCCAGGTGCTTTTAGTGGCTTTGCCAGTGTCTGTACAGACAATTAAAAGTAATCAGATGATTTATGCAAAAATAAAATCATGCAAATACATGAGATGGGCCATAACTTTCAATGACTGGTGAGGGTGCAGGTCTCTGTTTTCAGTAATCCACACTGCAGCTGGAAAACGCAGTTTTCTGAAATACATGGCTGGGACAACATTTTAAAAAGTCTCAGTTTTTTGGGGGCTGAAATCTCCGGTGTCGTGTGGATGCAATGCTAAAAATGGAGACTAAAGTCCATCCATCCATCTTCTGTAACCACTTATCCTATTCAGGGTTGAGGGGGGGCTGGACCCTATCTCGGATACTATAGACGCAAAGTGGGGAACAACCCAGGATGGGGTACCAATCCATCGCAGGGCACACTCACACACACTGTTCACTGACACATGCACACCTAGGGGCAATTTGGTAACCCCAATTTGCCTCAGCATATTTTTGAACTGTGGGGGAAGCCGAAGTAGCTGAAAGAATCCCCACAATGATTCAGGGAGAACATGTTAAATCCATGCACATAGAACCCTGGCAGAGTCTGGAACCCAAGTCCAAGAAGTGTGAGGCAACAGTGCTAATCACTGCACCACCGTGCTGCCCCGGAGACTAAAGTCTGCATTTAAAATGAAAATGTAGCAGTGGTGGAACTAAAATCACCCCTCACCCCCCAACTGCAATGACGGTTAGGGTCGGCAGACAGACCGGAGGGGGAGGACCCTTGTAGGCCAATCCGGGCAGTCATCATCAGCAGTCGCACCCCTCAACTGCGCTAATCCTGCTTCTGAGCGAGAACTAACGGCATGCTAGCTAAGCTAGGTCTTGCAGTCCTTTTGGGTACTGTTTCTTCATCATAACCGGGGGTCCGCGATGATTCCTAACCACAACGTGCAAAGTTTACTGAAGTGAATATTTATTTTAAATTTGTGACATTAATTTAATTTATTTAGTGAACACATTTGTCCAGAATATTGTAAAGGTGAAGATCAGAGAGCAGGGTTACACAGTAAGGGCCTTGCCCAAGGGCCCAGCAGTGATATGATTACTCTGGACTGGGGGGGGGGGGCATAGACGGGGGGGGGGTGGTATACACTAAACTGCAACTCACCCCTTAATATGCTGCTAATATTATGTATGATTTGTTTAAAAAAATTATTCTTACAGAAAGGCCCTGAAAACAAAAAATGTTTCCAAATATTGTTTGAAATCTTCAATTGAATCGAGCAACTGGCTCCTTGAAATTAATAAGTATCAACTCAATTGGATTTACAATCCTGAGATTAAAACACCACATTACCATAAGTGGCAAAATTTGTTGAGATTACATGCTCACATTACTGGCAAATGCGTTCAGAGTTTACAGTAGCGCTTAGCTGCCAGAAATATTAAACTTTTTTGTTATTCATATTAACCATTTGTTAATATGGGTAATAAATTTAATTAATTTGGGTAAATTGCATGTTTCGCTCATTACCACAGTTGTCTTAGCACTGGACTCTGTTTCTATAACAAAATATTATATTTAATGATAAACCTCTTTAGCGCTGATTCAGTTATTTATTTTACAATGCTCCAGGCGTGCAGTCTGGCTTCAGACATGGACACTTGACTGAGACTGCCCTCCTCACTGTGACAGATACTCTGAAAGCCGCAGGAGCTGCAGGATCAGGATCTAGGTCTAGCAGGATCCTGCTGGACCAAAACCTCTCAGCGTGTCAAATCCTCCTGGCCGCACTTTCTCAACTTAGCATCACGCTGGTTTGACTCACACCTATCAGACAGATGATTCTAAGTGGCTTGGGGTGCACAGGTGTCAAAAACATCAGGTAACAACCAGTGTTCTGCGTATAAGGCTCAGTCCTTGGTCCTCTCCTCTTCTCTCTTTACATAACCTCTCTAGGTCAGATCGCCCAGTCGCACGTCTTCTCCTACCGCTATTACTCCAGTGACATCCAGAGCTGCTTGACCTTCTTTCCAGACCACAGACAACACCACAGTCTCTGCTGGGATCTCTGCAAGCCTGGATGAGGGACCATCAACTCCAACATAAAATCTCCAAGACTGAGCTACTTTTCTTCATTGCCAGACCTACCATCCAACGTCACACCATTGTTCGATTTGAATAATTCACACTGTTTGCATCAAGGTCTTCTAGGGTCCTAGGAGTAAATTTAGAAGACCAGCTATCCTTTGCTGAGTGTGCCCAACAGGCTTGCCCATCCTGAAGTCTGTGTGGATTCCAGTGGCGTAGGGCAGTGATGGGTACACTGTGCTGTAAAAATGGTGCCATCCTTCAGGGTCATAAAAGACCCCTGGCCACCTTCGAAAGAGCAGGGGTGGTACCCCAATATCCTAGCTAGATTGCCCATTGTTGCCCTTTAAAATCTGGCCTCCTAATCATCCCCAGTATCTAACTGATGAATTTTGCTCTGCCCCTTCACCACCTTAACTACTGTATGGTGGAGAATGGCTGCCATTGCATCATACAGGTGGGGGGCTACACAGTGGTGGTGGTGGTTGAGGTGGCCCCCCATTGATTCTGTGAAGCACTGTGGGCGTCCTGAAAAGCGATATATAAATGCAACATTCATTCAATCATTCTTTCACATAACAACGGACTTCACCTGGTAAAACATCAAGAAGATCAGGCATTTTCTGAGTATGCAGCTCAGCTCGTCTTACCTCATGATTAGACTATTGCAGCTCCTTACTAGCAGGTTCTCCAGCTTCTGCCATCAGACCACTGCAGATGATTCAAAATGCGGCAGCATGTCTGATATTTAATCAGCCAAAACATTATCATGTCACTCCCCTCCTAGTCTGTCTTCACTAGTTCCTGATGGTGGGCCGAGCTGACAAACCACGTCTGGTCATCATGCTCCCTCTCCACTTTCAAGAAACACCTGAAGACCCATCTGTTCCCTGAATGTCTCTACTAGTCAAGCCAAGTCAGAAGTCAAAATTAATCTACAAAGCGCTGTAAAATCAAATAAGACCGTAACAATAAAACAAACAAAGAATTCAGCTCTCTTACCGAGTTAAAGGCCAAGGAATAAAAATGCGTCATAAGATGGGATGTGAAAACCTGGAGTCCTGGCTACCACCAACGCAAATGGCATTACATGGTCAAGTCGGGCTGAGACAAAAGCATGCATGCCCCTTTCAAAATCATTACATGATAAAAAGGGCTTAAACTTAGATAAAAGGTCACTCAGTTGAAAAAAGCCAGCTTTGATTACTGAGGTTTTTTTGCTTAAGATTTACAATCACTGTTCATTCTGACCCCCATGTTTTTCACAGTGGGTTTTGGTTCCAGGGAGCACGAGTACAGCCAAGGAGCGCTTCACTTTTTGGTTTGTAACGCAGGTTTCTTCCACTAGGTGGCAGATTTGGTTCGCTTTGCGGAGTGATCAACGAAACGTGCGGACTGTCAATCACACACATGCATTCAGAAGCCATACATACGATAAAAAATGCACAAAAGAGGTTTTTTTAAAAATACATATTTTAATAGAAATTTAATTTCTAGTGACAGTAGCTTTATGATTTATGATGTGTACCAAAAATTCCAAGGTGGAAAAAAACTTCACATTGCATGATGTTGTTATTCACAGTATACTGTATTACCTTGTAATCACGGAGAAGGTATGATGCGATGGTCATGATCTACGCTGAGTTCACTGACTGTGACTGATATGTAAGTGGAGCAGCAATTGTTGCATGATTAAAATAAACTTTTCACTATAAACCAGGCCCTTTCAGATTATCATGACAACTGAAACACAAGACGAGGAAACACTACACCATGAATTTTAACCCATATTTTAAAATAGTGTGCTCTTCTATATACCAGACGGTTAAAAAAATATTGAGACAGTCACTTCTGAAACATCTAAGTGCATCCAACCCAGGGGACAGGGAATCACCGCTATTTAATGTTTTTTTTCTCCAAAGCTATGAGATTAACTTGATTACCAGACTATGGCATGGAGTTTGGCACAGCCAAATGCACACCACCATGGACATCCCTTCAGCCTAGGGTCACTTTTCAAGGCACACTTTGTAGGCCTCTCGTGGGCGGCACTTTGGGGAAGATGTTTTGGAGGATGCTGGGATCCTGTCGCTGCAGACCCCCTTGAGTCAATTTGTCTCTCTGTGTTCACCTTGGGGCTCAGTCTCTTGGAACAACTTTAATGTGAAACCGGCATCACAATGTAAGATTTCCATTTGAAGGAAAACTGGGGAACTGTTTTTCATAAAGGGCTGCTGTGTACTGAAGTTCAGGCATGATCAGGTCCAGGCACTGCTTCCTCATCGGTCCCTCCAGTTCAGACTTGAGGTTATAACCCTGGATAACAGCAGCACCATATTGGAAGGGTGTCATGTCTTGTTCCTTCACATGAGAGGGGTCCACAGCCCCCCCCTCCAGCAGGCAGGTTTTCATGAGCTCCTCTCTTTTCTGCTTTAGCATGGCTACCTCTTGTTTCATCCTTTCTCGTCCTCCCATCATGTCCACCTTCCTCCAGAAGGTGGCGTTGAAGTGAAGGTAGATCTTCCAGTCCAATGAATTCCACACCTTGATCTTGTCTATGGTGTCTGGAGACAGCAGCTTCCTGGAATCATTATTTCTGCTGTTTATCTTGAAGGAGACCACATCCTCTAGTGTCCAACAAAGGTCATTCTTCAGCAGGATCATGGACTCGTCAAAGTAATCCGACAGAAGAATGAGGTTGAAGTTTTTCTCAATCATGCTGATGGCAAGTTGGGCCTGCGTCGTCTCATTGAAGCCAAAGTCAAAGGCAAGGAGGTTCTTCGCATAGTAGCTGCTGGACAGTGATGTGTTATAGAACTTCCATGGATCAGCCAGGAACTCATCTAGGCTGTTGACCGTCTGAAATATTTCAGCTTTGTAGTACATGAAAATGGACTCCATCATTGATACTGGATTTCGCAAGATGGAGAAATAGAATGTGTCCGCTGGCATGACCTTCTTCACCTGTTCAGAAAAAAAAGACATTTAAAAAGACGAAAATAAGAATAATTTATTTTTATGCAGTTTTACAAAGGACATAAATATAGAACACTGGACGGGAGAAATGTGTGCTACAAATAAACGTTGTTTTTGTTATCATTGTTTTTGTTAATGAGGGACATTAAAATAAATTTTCCTTAGAAAACGGTAGCGATGGCAAAAACACTTCATAAATCATTTGCGGTATTTTTAGAGCCCAATAGATGGTGATGTCTTCAAAAAAGGGGTCAAAGCTTCATATCCCCAACGTTCATAAGGCGTTTCGGCCATCTCTAGAAAATAGACCGTTATAGTTATAGTTAGAGCATGTGCAACTGTGCAGTAGCTCGCTTGCATCCAATAAACCAAGTATATTGGAATGGAGATGCAGTCAGTCCTGCTACAATGCGAGTAATGCGCTCCTGAAAAATCTCACCTTTGCTAAAATCACGTACTAAAATATACATATCCAATGAGCAAAATAGGGTTAGGGGAATGAAACTCCATAACTTGGTAAAATTTACATCAAATGAAATAAATTAAACAACAAAACAGTTATACCACTGGCCAATAATGTCATTGAATACATTTTAAAGGAGAAATAATAATAATACATTAATTATTTATATTATAAACATCTCCTATGGGGCTTATGAGTCTCATGAGAATTGCCTAGCAACCATTTCAACTGAATGTGCCAAATTAACTAACTTCTTGATTGTACGGAGTCAGAAATGATGGCCAAAACGATGCTTCGTGAACCATTTCCTGTATTTCCTGACTCCACTAGATGGCACTCTTGGCTTACTTTGGGGCATGGCTTTGAGCCCTTTTCAGAACACAGAGCACCTTCAGGAAAGACAGCAAATGGTTCATGAAGCATCATTATTTAGGGGTAGTGAGCCACAGCCTCCCATGCAGCTGGGCATGCACACAGTTCACATATAATATTACGATATGAGAAGGGGCACTGAAGGCAACATGGTTACAGACTGTCTACCACACGGGTCTCCAACTCCGGTCCTGGAGAGCTACCGTACAGTTGGTTTTCTATCCTACCCGGTTCCTGATGAGTCACACCTGCTCTCAGGTAAATACCAGGAACAGGTGTGGCTCATCAGAAGCCAAGTGGGATAGAAAACCTACTGGATAGTAGCTCTCCAGGACCAGAGTTGGAGACCCCTGGTCTACCAAATGTAAGTGAATAAAAAAAAAAAACAATCTATCTATCTTCACTGAGAAGAACTGGTTGAAAAGAACATCACTATCCTTGACGGGGATCTTGTCATATCGGACCTGGATACTAATATATCAATCATGTTAGAACGGATTTGTGGTGTGATATCACACATTGTAGCAGGACTGACCATAAAGGGGGCTTCATGCTGGCTGAGGAAGCAGAAAAATACAAATCTCCTCACTATTATGAAGATTCCCAGTGGGCTGCGCACTACAGTGCAATACATGCTTGTAACTGCCATAGCAAATACTTGTCTATGTGCTACCATACTGTAAGTACACAATGCATGGTTAGTTTTAGTAAAATACTCATTTTTAGTATAACATCCATACCACACTTCATAAGAGTGTGACTTAAGATCAGCTTTGCTCTACAGCGCCACCCATGGCCTGGCATAAAAGTGCATGGTTGTCGGGCACTATGGCACAAGCCGTGTCACGTTCACGTCTGCAGTAAGAGTGAATCGGCCCTAGGAAGTACTCACCTCGTGTGGCATGAACCTCAGGTGGTTACACATAATGTGATACTCGGGGACAGAACGGAGACCCTGAACGAAATTAGCCGAGAACATTTCGGGGTAGCCCAACTGGTTCTGCTTGTTAGAAGGCAGAGCAAATGTCAGGTTCCTGCTGTCCCCATAGCGATAGAGGATGTTCTGAATGGTGCTGCTGGCGGTCTTGTGCGTCTTCAGAAAGAAGATGTGACTCTTCGGCTGGCAGGAGGCCCACCACTCCATTGCTGGTCTGGTGGCAAGTCGTGTGCTAGCCTCACCATTCACGGTTCCACTCTGTCCCGCGACCAGTGCACCGTCAGACCAATTCAGTGAAAAGGGGAACTTTTTATTAAAGGGGA
Source organism: Brienomyrus brachyistius (assembly GCF_023856365.1). Lineage (NCBI taxonomy): Eukaryota > Metazoa > Chordata > Actinopteri > Osteoglossiformes > Mormyridae > Brienomyrus > Brienomyrus brachyistius. The sequence goes on along the minus strand of NC_064549.1, from coordinate 22,075,271 downwards.
ACTTCATGTTGAAGAAATTCTTATTGAAAAACTCGTTCAGAGTTATGCTGTTCCTAAAAAGAAAAAAAATAATTGGAGAACCATGACTATGACAGTGTAGGAGCTCCGTGGTTAGGTCCATAGCCTCTCACCTCGAAGGTTACAAGTTTATTTCTAACCCCTGGTTGTGTGTGTGGAGTTTGTATACTCTCCAAGTGTGTCTCAAAGTCACAAAGCACAAACGGTGGTCTTCAAATCCCTGAAGCATCGGTACTGCCACTTACCTGGACTGACTGACCACACCCAGGAACTGAAAGGTCACGCAGAAGAGCGTCAGGAACATGAGACCCAACCACACAAAGCGCAGGCGAGTCCACAGCCTTCCCTTCAGCCACCTACAGGGGGCAGAAATGATCCAAAAGGTTTTTCCCTTGTTAAACCCAAATCATGCACCTTGTATGTTGTAACTGTTGTGTCTGTGTGTGTTTGTTTGCAGGTTAATCTAATTTTAAACAATCTAATTTTTACGTGGTGATAGTTACATAAATCAAAAGCAGGAAAAGACTCGATAGTTAAGCAGATATTATAAAGTTACTCTAAGCCATTAATTTGTTTGTGCATGTGTGCATGTACGTAAGCGTAATAACATGTAATCATAGCACTTTATCTTGTGGCTACAAACAGCACAAAGTTTTCAATCTTTACATCTGCTTGTAAAAAACTCCAAAATCATGGAATCTTGTTTGTGTTTGTCATGAGTAATCATTGGTTTTTTGTCTTTAGTGCTTAGGCACTGCTGATTACATTAATGTGAGAGTCTCACACAAAAATGCATCAAGTGAAACTTCACTACACCTCCTATGAAGCTGGTGAGTCCCTGGCAATTAAAGAACACTGACTTTTTGGGTCTGTTCATTGGTCGCTCAAATTAGCAGACCTGTTCGACCCTGTCCACTAAAGGGAGACGTTCTCAGCCTTAATCCACCGTTAGCTTGCATAGCTTGGGCAGCTCTGCCCAAAAACAGACTTTCAGAGCAGCAGAATGTGTAATGCTATCCCAGGCATGGAGAGCATCAGCAAGTTTTTTATCGCAATATGCAGATTTCATGGGTTTTTATAGAACAGGGAGTGAAGTTTGCAGTCCTTTTCTCTGAGAGACCAGTGTGTGAACCCACATGCGTGTACTTATGTGTTCATGCAGTATGTTTGGTGATGTTTGAATGTACAGAGCACAGGTTTGTGTGTGTGTGTGTGTGTGTGTGTGTGTGGATTAGGTTTATATTACATTGTAGGGACCAAACATTCCCCACAATGTAATAAAAACCTATTATTTTGATTTTATGGGGACCGTTGTCAGGTTGTCATTCCAACCTGGTTCTCTTCCTGTCAACCGTAACTTTTCCTTTTATTTGACATTTGCTATGTTGCCAATCTACTGGATTCCACATGTTGAAAGGAACTAGAGAGGCAAGCTTCAAAACAAGTTGTCCCGGCTATTAAATCTAAGCGGTTTGCGTGTGTGTGTGTATTATGTTTACATAACACAATGTGATAAAAACCTGTTATTTTGATGTCGTGGGGACTATTTTTCAGGTCCCCACAAAGATCAGTGAATGCAATCAAAAAACTACAAATGGCAGATTATGGGCTAGAGATTTCATTATAGAAATGAATGGACAGTCCCCACGAAGATATAATTACAAACCTCTGTGTGTGTGTGTGTGTGTGTGTGTGTGTGTGTGTGTGTGTGTGTGTGTGTGTGTGTGTGTGTGTGTGTGTGTGAGCAAGTATATCTATCCTTATAGGGGCACAATGTCCCCACAACGTTATAAATATCCATTTTTTTTTCCCTTATGGGGACCGGTATCTGGTGGTCATAGTTAGCGTTAGCATTTTTCCCATAGAAGTGAATGAGCAGGTTCCATAAGGATAGGTATACCCTACAGGACAGCAAGAGCAAGTGTTTCTGTCAGTAGGTGCTGCTTTCTAGGACTCCACCCACAAGGGGGAGCCAGAGGGAGTGCTCTGATGTCATAATACCGTCACCTCACAGAAGTGACTTTTGATGCGTTTCATGGAGGGTGGTCACACCCTCTACACAGCAGCAATTACACTGAGCATGTGCAGTGCAATTACTAATTCATGCAGCCCCACAACACAGGCACCTGTAAGACTATGCTAGTAAACAAGTGCAAATCACAGTAAGTCAAATTAAGAGCAAAAGGCATAAATGGCTGATTTGAAAGACACCAAACCATTTTTTTTGCCAGAGCAATTGTCCAGGCCTAAGGTATAAACTTAACTGGTTACACTGATAAAATAGATATAATGGATTTGATTCATGCAAATGATTTTATTATTGATCATTAGCTATCTGACTACATGCACCCCCTGTGTACCCCTGCCAAGTGTGAACAAGAGTGAACGCAGCCTGAACCCAAGGAGTTTCATTGAGTTTGTAAAGACTGATCGTGTTCCACTGTTTACACTGCAGCCAGGCCCCCTTTGCCGTCCACCTTACTCAGAGTACTGACATCTGTACCTTATTTTCCTAACTGACTAGGCTGCTTAACTGGTCTAGCTGGCTTTGCACCAACAAGTCTAGGCTTCCAATTTCAATGTATCTTGCACACTGACAATAAAGACATTCATTCACTTATGTATTTTAGTATAAATTTCATTGTTAATCAAAAGTAAGTTAAACAACGTCAAGAAATTGTATATGTATTGTGCATATGAAATTTATGCTTTGCAGATATATTTTCATTTATGTGACACGGTACGTGGGAAGTGTATGAAATAAGATTTTTCCTATATTTTAGATCATTCATCTTAAAGAAGCTACAGCGAAGGCAAAGTCACACTGCTGGTCTCCTCTCTGGAATTAGAAATCATGACAGATGGGTTATTAGCGTAATAGTGCACTAGGTGAGATACAAGAACAGAAGAAAACATTTGTGCAGGGATTCTAGTGGAAATATACATGCTTATTTCTGCAAATAGCAAGTGCTTTTGGAGGTGGTGGGGGGGGGGCAGTCTCCAGGACTTGAGCATTGAGAGCCATCTTATATATGGGGCTTGAGCATTTGTGGATTTTGCTATCCTGTGTGTGGGGTCCTAACGCCAATCCCCGACGGATACGAAAAACAGCTGCTCATGTGAAAATGACGACACTGAATTTATTGTAAAATAATGCAGAAAAATAGATCTTTTGGCTTCTCAACCTTTGCTCCCACTCCTGACTACAGTTCTTGCCTCACGTTTTGCTTTCCTGCTTGCTCTGCATGTGGATCCCCTGTTCCAAAGGTATCTCTTTACAGAGTCTGACTGAAGCAGGTGCAGTTAGGGCTGGTCCCGGCCCAGAATGTTCTGGGATCATCCTGGAATTTTCAAGTTTGAAAAAGTAATTCAAGAATTGACATCAAGAATTTCTAGATGTGAAGTTATTAATGAACTATAAACTGCCTCTAGCTAGTCTTTTAAATAATTTATTACAAACAAAGACAGGTTTTATGGGTATAGATCACACCCTCTACATGTTGACAGCTACCTCAGGTAGGTGCAGGATGATTACTAAATTATGCCATCCTGTTTTACCATTACTTCAACAATTACGTTGGTAAACAAGCTCTAGCCTCAATGAAAATGCATAGAAAAAAAGAAGATGGCAAAATGAACAACAAATTCTGCCCGCAGCGCCTAAACATTTAACCCTAAACTACCCGTTGCAACTAACAGAAGTTGCCTCAAGCTGTAGATCCTCCTGTGTGCAGTTTGACATGAAGAGAGGATTCACTCTCGTGCAGCTCAGAGTCCGCTCCACCTTTTCAGAGGCCCAGTAACCAAGGGGGAGTGGCATGCAGTGTTCTTTCAGGGGATTGAGCCCCATGAGCGTCAAATCCTATAATTGCCCTAGCCAACCCAAGTTAACATATAATAGCAGACAGAGAGTACTGAAACATAAAATATTTAAAATATTACCCAGTTTCCATGTTTTGCTGTGTAAATACTGACTTTTTAATAAAAAAAATTCAGCTCCTATCCAACATTTTATTTGCTTTTATTAAACAAGGGACCACTTTCTTGTACTTTTAGAACAGTCTGCGTCTATCATCTGTAAAAATTCAGCACTTAGATCTGATAGGACCTGTAACGTTGTCGTCTTATCGTCGTGGAAAAGCTTTAGAAATTGTCAGAAATTCTCGAATGACTGTGAAATGCCCAAACATTTAATTTTACCAACTTCACTGGCCTGCACAGAGCCCTGACCTTCCTTCCTTCACAGACAAGTTTGAAGGTATTGTAGCTGTGAAGGTTGGACCAACTCCATATTAAAGCCTATGTATTAAGAATGGGATCTCCTTAGAGTTCATGTGTGTGTAAAGGCAGGTTGTCCCAACTCTTTTGGCAATATTGTGTATTTTTGTGTTTTCTGTTTTTCACAGAATTGAAAATAAACGTTGTGTGGTTATTAAATTCTCTTTGTTGATTTTATCAATTTACACTTCATAGTAAAATAAAGGTAATAAATGTTACCATGCGGGGGGGCATGGAGCCTAGAATCCCGGAGACTGTAGAATCTGCATATAATTGACAATGAGCCAGGCACATAGCCAGGTACCAGGGTCTTGAGGGGGGGGGCGGGCATGGCTGACTCTACTGAAGTGGACTTTTGCCGAACACTCAACAAAATTTATTTGACTGCGAAGATCCTCCTGATCTTTCCACTATACGTCTTAACATGAGCCAAGTGTTCCTGTCCCACCCCAGACTGCATTAGGCCCAATAAGAACTCAAAACATTTTTCCATGATAAAACAGAATAATTCACTTCTGGTCTGCAAACCTGTGATGACTGAAGCTCTTGGTTTCATGTCATGGTGACATTAGACCAGATCGTGTGAACAACAGAGTTCTCTCTAATACTGTGCAGTGTGACTGGGAATCGTCAAAAGCGAAGTTAGCCGCGTGTATGCAGGGGCGAAAGTTAGGGGGGTTCCAAAGCCCCCTGAGTAACTGGGGCCCTAAAAACTATGGAATATAACTGGATTGGTCTGGGTTGGGGACCCAGTACGATGAGCTGTCATAGGACCCCAAATCTCTAACGGCCCCCTGTGGCTGTGGTTCACGAGATTTGGAATCATTTGCAGATCTGCCAGAAACCCTTCAGAGATGGTAGCCGTTTGTCAAAAAGCCATCGATAAGGCAGACAAAACCCTCAGCCCACCCTGTGCTAAAACAGCTCTTCTGCAAACAGAACCTACTTCATGCCTGTGCTTCCTGGACAGGGGCCAGGCTACAGCTCACCTGCACTGGATAAGCAGTTCGAAGTCGGGCTGATGGAAAATGCAATAATACATATATGCAGAGCACACAGGGCGAGATAAGGGGGGATTTGCTGACCTGCTGTGAAGGGAACATTTATTTCCTGTTTATTAATTCAGTAACATTTATTATTTCAAGCTTTGGTTGCAAAAAGCTCATTCAGTCACAAAGTCCCAGCTACAGAAAACCACTCGGTCGCATCTACTGAGTTCAGCTTTCGAAATGTCAAGCACATTTTTAAGACAATAAAAAATGTTGATTATGGATGTGGGTGGTGGAAAGATGCTGGTTCTGTCATTGTCACGTGATCCCATTGTCCCAAACATGCCTACAATCAGTTTAGCCTGTTATGTACTGTGTTTCTTATCCACATAGGCAAGCAGTAACATTACAGATTTGAACCCCCCCCCCCCCCAAATTTGTTTGCTCCCAACCAGACAAGTGACAAGTAGCTTGGTAGTAAAATAATGAGTTTCAACCCGCACCCACCCCACCCCCCGTTTGCAGATGCCTCCTTCAAATTTTTCACCTGTAAAATCTCAAATGCAGATTTCAGAATCACACAACTTTGGTTTTATCCAAAGTGATTTACATTTTAGAAAGCGGGGTCAGCCAGGCCCCAGAACAGTTGAGGTTAAGGGTCTTGCTCAAGGGGCCAACAGTGACGCCACTCTGTTAGCCAGAAGATCTGAATCAGTGTATTTTGTTCAATTTCATCACTGTAGTACCCAAAATCACATTACAATATTATAAAATGTTACATAAGTTCATTATAATTAGCCAATAATGATGCATATAAATTACGTGTTACTGTATTCAAGTAAATGGTTCTTTTATAAATTATGACACTACTGTAAAACACTCAGTTCCAGGGTACAGGTGCTCTATACCTGATTGGTGCAGCATTTACGGGTAACAGACAGATTTCTATACTGTCTGTTTTAATCTAAAATTATTTTAAATGTCTCATGATAATATACATACTTAGCTCGCTTTAGTCATCTAATTGGTGTAATTTGACAAAAAACACGTTTTTTGCTAATTTCATTGTAAATGTATAGGAGCACGTTAAAGAACATGCCTTTAAAAATAGTCCCGGTTAGTTACACATATTTGCTGCTTCTTTGTCCCTAGTGTGTAAATCACAGTAAAAATTTGACTTTACATTAAAAAGTAAAAACACTTCAATATACGTGCCTGATTAAAGGCGGGATTGAGCTCCAGAAGAAGACTCCTTGTACTTTATCCGGTTTTCTTTTAGAAGAGACCATGGTGCCCAGAGGAGTCCGGAAACCGCTCAGAAATGTAGGCTCACGTCGCCTCGGAAGTCAGATCATACTAAGCTGCTCCGCGATCTTCACACCAGGGTCATGCACCATCAGAAGTCTCCTCCCCGCACAAGATTCTCTCCCTTCGTCACCGCTGAAAGGCAGAGATGTGTGCAGGCACAGACACGCAGCGGTGCGTAATACCGTCTCCACATAAAGGAAGCAGGGCTGTTTTCTCATTAAGCGTAAACTGGCACTGCACCTGTTTTTACGTCTTTGTAGAAGCAGTGAAGATGTGACGCAAGGGCAAGTATCACAAGGGAACATATTGAGCAAAGCTATTCTTACTGGATGGAAAGGTATGACAAATAGATCAGCACATTAACTGGCATACAAACTGCTTTTATTCAAAACAAATGAAGGCCAGCCATGAGATAAAATAGGCTTATGATCATTTATCACCAATTTTATTATTCATATTTCTAGTTTAAATTACATCTGTAGGGGTGGGAATTGAGGTGACAGTTGAAACAAAAATCAGTTTAATTAATTCCAAATAAAAACTACTTTAATGTGTCTATTAACATGTGATTTCTCTATATAGACATATAAGTTAAGAGCTTGAGTCCAAATATCCATCCATCCACTTTCTGAAACTGCTTCTCTTGTTTAGGGTCACAGACACCAAATATGTTTTAAATTTAAATGTAAAATCCGAAGTTTTGGTCAGTTTATTATTAATAGACACTACGATGAAAAATTTGGGGTTATTGAGAAATTTCCGTGCTTTTGAAATAGAGCAAGTTTTTTGTCCATTACAATAACATATATTATAATGCTTTCTACACCTTTTTAATGTTGTAAATTACTATCATAGCTAGAAACAGCTTTTATGTAATGAAATATCTACATAGGTGTACAGAGGCAACAGTTAGTCCTGTGTTCCAGTGTGTTTGCTGATGCAAGTGTGTCGTTGTAAAAGGTTAATTGATCATTAGAAAACCATTTTGCAATTATGTTTGCACAGATGAAAATTGCTGCGTTCATTAAAGAAGCAATATAATTGGTCTTCTTTGGTCTATTTGGAGCATCAGCAATTGTGGGTTCAAATACAAGCTCACAATGGTCAGAAACAAGGAACTTTCTCCTGAAACTCATCAGTGTTCTGAGTAATGAAGGCAATACCATGCAAGAAATTGGCAGGAAACTGAAGATGATCCAAATTATGCAAGAACTATTTAGGGAAGAAGCAGTCAGCTGGAATTCTGTGTATAATGGAGCGAGCAGCACATAGTGGTACATAGGAGGTGCCCATCAAACCTATCCAGCTTGTGGGAGATGCTTCAGGAAGCACGAGGTGAAATCTCATCAGATTCCCTTCAACAAACTGACGTTTAGAATGACCAAGGTCTACAAAGCTGTACAGGTAATTGTCGCAAATGGACGAGTCATTGACAAACGCAAAGTTTGAAGAACACAATTATTTTAATTTCAAAAATGATTATTTAGCTATATTTCCTATTTAAACTCATTTCATGTGTGTTTTCATGGAAAACATGGAAATTTCTAAGTGACCTCAAACTTTTGAACAACTTGGGCAAGTCTGGCTCATAATATACGGCTCTAGTAAATTTTCAGATTTTATTTTGTTCCTCTCGAATGAAGCAGTAAATTTGAGTTCTCTCCCCATGCCTGGTGTGTAATGCAACCCGCACCTTAGAAGATCGACCAGTAGTTCTTGGTTTTCCAAAACAGAAATCTTTTCTTCTCTCTGGTGGAGCAGGAGGTATGAGGTACCACAGTCCTTGGTTCTCCTCTTAATTGAATGATATTCCTAGCTGAGCTCTCTTATTTGACCTCAGGTTACAGTGCTGAAAACATCGATGACACCGATCAGAGCAAAAAAGATGCATAATCAGGGGCCACTTACAATCAAACACTGGCCTGGAGCCTCTGCAGGGCTGATTTCCCTGCATACGTCAAAGACGATGTGTGGGAAAGGTTCAAAAAGACTGTCAGTATTATTATGTGTGTGTGTGTATGTGTGTGTGTGTGTGTGTGTGTGTGTGCGTGTGTGTGTGTGTATCTGAATATTTCAGTTGGAGTGATTTAAAATTATTCAAATTCTCTACGGTTGAGGGAGCTGTTTGCACTGACTGAGAACATTGAGAGCCGATTCCCAAACACCAGCAGTTTGTCTGTCTTCAGTGTGGTCTCTCCCTGCCGGATTCTGACAAACTCTGCAGAGTACGAGGATGCTGAGATGAGCCAGTTCCCTAGACGGAAGGAGTCAGACCTGGTGTCTGACTGGGATTCCAACAGGCTGAGAGGGAGAAGTCCTGATCTGAAAGTATTTTACCAGTTATATTAACTGCACCACCACAGTCTATTGGTTTTAAAGAGTAGTTCTATCTTTGTTCTCACTTTGCTGTACTTTAGACCAAATCCCTAGAGGAGGAGCTTCTGTGGATTGTAATCGCCCACACAGCCCCTGTCTGGACTGCGGATATGAAGCGGCTATTTCTGTCATGTCCTGCATGCCCGATGTTCCCGTCCCCACCGTAATGTGGCCCTTAGTTCTTGTTTTGTCTCGTCAACCCCAGTCCAGTCATTAACATCCTGTTGCCTGTACCCTTCCCTGTACTAATCCTTACTGTTTTGACTCCTCACAGTCCTGTCTCTTCCTGCTTTTGTAGTTTTCAATATATCCACTTTTTTGTTTTCCTGATGCCTTCCCTCAAGTCCTTTAGCTTCCATACATGACAATTTCTTGCAGTCAGCATTGTAATATATGGTTGAAAACACTATCACTATTTATACATGTATCCAAATAATTCGAAGTTTTGTTAATGCACCCCAGCCCATAGTGCTGGGTGATATGGCAAAAAATTTTGTGATTTTTTTTCTTGTGAAAACATATTGATAGTTATCGCAATGTAAGTATTACTATTATTTCAGTCACTGCTCCTTTCTTACTTAATGTTCCTATAAAACGTCCCATGAGCAAATTAAGAACATGAAAAAGGTGATGAAATTGAATAGATTGCAAAATGAAATGTAGTTTTAATAAATACCTGTAAATCAGGCGAAAATAAACTTTTTTTTGGGCAGAGTAATAGTAGAACAAGCCTTTAATGTGTTTTGTTTCTTTTGTCTTGAGCTGCCTCACTGTTTGTTCCAGGGAACTGGTTTGACTATGGTTGGGCAATAAGCTCTATAGATAATATTACCTTTTAGTCAGACTTCATTGTGCATTCCCAGCAAGAGGTGTTGTTGTGGGTCTTTTAACGGTCAAAGAACTTGTATTTATTGTGTGGAACTATTGTCAAACATACACTGTGGATTCACTCTCAGTTCAGTTCAAACGTCATGCATTACCCTTTCTTTGCCTATAAGCTTTTTGGGTAACATAAGAGACTCAATCTAACACTGATTTAGATTCAGATGAAAAAGGGGGATTTATTGTTCATGTATCCTCATCTTTTTTTAGTTTGATTAATTCATTGTTTTATTTTTGTGTTAAAAAAAAATCTTGTTTTGGTTAATGTACATGCATTTTGTACAATGGGGATCTTTGTTGGTGCAGCACTGTACACAGCATCTTAGTGTGCTTGTGTTAGTAGGAGGAGTCCTGTATTTCCATCTCTTACAATGTTCACAGTTTTTCGAGCGTGGGTGGGATGTAGGACGGTGTGGAATATCATGTCCGTGTCACTTTCTTAATACAACAAACAACAAACAAATTTATTTTTGCATAGTGCATTATCACAACATTACATCGTCTCAGAGCACTTTACAGCATCCGCACCCAAAGCCCCCAGTGAGTAAACCATAGGCTGGAACACCGTTAAGGTCACTATTGTTACCCAGATCACTATTGCTGCCTTCAGTTTGCTGGTGTATTTCTGCAATATCGAAGCAGCGTACTACAATTGCATAACACTGCCAAACTACGATGTTTTCTTGCTATTCAAGAGAGAAACTATTTCATTCTTTTGTATATAGTAGGCTAGACTACCTTAATGCTGTATTACCTGGGAGTACACACTGCACATTAAACAACCTACAATGTATTCAATACGCAGCAGCTTGCATTGTTACCGGGAGCAACGTACAAACGCTTAATCCCTGCTCTTATTTCCCTGCATTGACTTCCACCTCAGGACTGACTTCAAAGGTCTGCTTGCATATGAGGCACTCAAAGGTCTAGCCCCTGCACACCCAGCAGGTCTGATTCGACTTGGGGGTGCAGACTCATGCCACAGCTGTTGCACACATATTTCTATCCTTCAGCTGCAATATATACAGCTGTTACTGTGCATTTTGTCTTATAAAAAAAACATATTTTCTAGTTGTATTGTTATTTTGGTAAATTCTCATTCTGTAACATTAATCCATATTCTATATCATCTTAGTCCTCTGCAGGGTCACAGGGAGCAGAGGCTATTTTTTAAACTTTGGGTGGAAACTGGTGAACCTGGAGGAAACCCCACATGGAACAAACGTACCCCCACACACATAGACCTGGAGCAGAGACTCCGACCCAGATAGGGTTAGGTTATTCACTGCACTTCGCTGCCCCAATCTGTAACATGTTATCTGTAATAAAACAGGCATGTATCATACAGTATTAATGTTCAAGTAATGATAGAATACAATGAGAGACTGAAGTACCTCCCAATCAGAAAACAGGAAGCTTTCCAAAACCTGGCAGTGAACTGCAGATCCCTGTCAGATACAAAATGTCGAAGATGAGTTGGGCCGCCTCCTTACAGGATGGGAGTTTGGGTGGGGGTACAAAATGGGTTGTCCTAGACAAATGATCGCCGATGGTCAAAACCAGCGTGTTACCGTCAAAATCTAGAAAGCCAGTAACAAAATCCAGGACAAGTTTGAGCCATGGTCTCTTGGGAACTGGGAGATGATCGAGAAGACCTGCTGGTGATCTGTTGCTGCTCTTGTATGGAGAACAAGAGAAGTACCTGACATCTGTGAGGATGGATGACCACCAAAAACACCAACTGATGAAGGTGAAGCAGCTACAGTACCAGGATGACAGGACAGCGTGGATAAACAGATGCTTTTTCTTCCCAATAAAGCTGTATGTATTCTAATGCGTATTCCATTTGAACCGGGAATTTGGAATTTCCAAGTTCCTATTCACAAATTTCAACTGGAATGCTCTCCTGTATGTCGCAGGAACCTCTACAACCCAGACCTCAGAATTTAATATGGCTGCGCCTGTCATAAGCAGAAGTAAAAGCTGTGGTTATGCACTCTTTATTAGCACTTACGTCTTATTTGTGTCTGGTTGAATCGGCTGTGCACCCAGTACTGCTATCTGAGGGCATGTTGCTAGTGTTGCATACCATGTAATACATTGTTATCAACTGGTATTGCTAACAATGACTAACAATGAACCTGCTATTGCAAAATGGCTTTCCAACTTGTTGTACTGGAATATTGTTACCTAGGAAGTAAAATCAATCCCAGCTCTGACCTCTGACCTAAGTGTAACACAACATAAGTCCGCCAGTTACATACATATCTGCATATTAATCAAGACGTTTTGCTGCAAAACTGATATGAACCTATACGTACAATATGTCCCATCATAAATAACCTTGAACAAATGAAAGTAAATATAGACTTGTACTATATACTGCAACTACATTTAAATTCAAGAACTGTAAAACATTCAGGGTAATGCTTTAACACAGTGTTACAAGGAGACATTTAGCTTCTACGCTATTACAATAAATCTAGTGCTAACGCATCCAACATATGATGATGTATCAGGTCTGTGTTTTTTGTGCATCTTGTCTCCACAATATGATACAAACCTATTATTTTGCCCTTCTTTGGACATTTTTCTACTCTTCACAATGCAGTTTTATGAGAATTTGTATTCAAAAAACTAAAAATGCCAGAAATCTCGTATTTTCTTTGGTTACTTATGGTTAAGGTTAGGGCTGGGTAGGGGTTAAGGTCATCATGTTGGGATTAGAGTTCTGCCCATAGAAATAAATGGACTGTCCTCTCAAAGATATGAATACAAACATGTGTTTGTGTGTTTGTGTGTGTGTGTGTGTGTGTGTGTGTGTGTGTGTGTGTGTGCACGCGCATGTTGGTGGGGAAGTGCATATGTAAGATTACGAGCAGGTGTGTGTGTGTGTGTGTGTGTGTGTGTGTGTGCACGCACATGTTGGTGGGGAAGTGCATATGTAAGATTACGAGCAGGTGTGCGTGTGTGTGTGTGTGTGTGTGTGTGTTTGTGTGTACAGGGACATATTGGTGGGGGAGTGCATTTTTTGGTTGCTTCAAGAAAATAAGCACATGGATGCAATATTAAAAAAAGGATTTTGAAAAAAATAAATACTTTAATACAATTTTAATTTCAGGAATTTAAATCAAATCTGAAATGTACCAATGCACACATTAAATTATTACATACTCATGCACCCACAAATAAATTCTTTAGGACTGATGTTTTTATGCATTAACAATAATTCCACATAATTGTCATTCATAAAACAAATTTCCTGGAATAAAAATCTGATTTACCTTTAGGCCGTGAAGTGTGTGCAAAACCTTCCAAAATGTAAAAACAAATGACAGATTGGTATCCTAGAGAAATATCACCTATTTTCAGGTGTTAAGATTCCCAAAAGAAATAATCTTCTGATAAAATGTGCGGCAGTGTATTTATTTACACTGCACAGTGTTCTTATTCACAGTATACAGTAACAGCTTTCAGTCATAGAGAAAGCCCAGATGTCTAGGACATCATCTTAGCCTGAGGTGTGTGTTTTCCCGCCTAATATAACTTATAAGTGGATATACTTTTGCATAATTTAATTAAACATTTCATTAAATTAAACATTTCATTAGGTCCTTTCGTATTGACATAATCATAGATAACACACTCAGGGAAAAAGCTTTTTTGCCTTTTTCCTTGAAACAGTATACTATACTGCTGTGATTCTTCACTGCGCTCTTTTGTCCGCTGTGCAGCCCAGCACCGAACCTCTCCTTCAGTTTTCCAGGCCCGAGCTTCAAGAGTGTGCTTACCAGCAACACAAACTTATAAGAAAGCATTAAAGTGCTCTTCTATGTTACGGGACAGTTTTAAAAAAAGGCAAGAGACAGTCACTTCATAAGGATCAAAGTGCATGCCAACCTGGGGCTCAGAGAATCACAGGCTTTTAATATTTTGTTCTCAAGGGTTGCTGGATTATTTTGATCAGCAGACTATGGCATGGAGTTTGGCACAGCCAAATGCACACCACCATGGACATCCCTTCAGCCTAGGGTCACTTTTCAAGGCACACTTCGTAGGCCTCTCGTGGGCGGCACTTTGGGGAAGACCTTTTGGCGGATGCGGGAATCCTGTCGCTGCAGACCCCTTTGTGCTTGTCGTTTTTCTATGGATACCTTGGGGTCCAGGTTTCTGGAACGACTGATAGTCACCTTGCGTGAGGCTGACTGCTTCTGGGACAAGTGCCGCTTGAAGGAAAGCTGGGGGAACTGTTTTTCATAAAGGGCTGCTGTGTACTGCAGTTCAGGCATGATCAGGTCCAGGCACTGCTTCATGATTGGTCCCTTCAGTTCAGGCTTGAGGTTATAACCCTGGATAACAGCAGCACCATACTGGAAGGGTGACAAATCTTTGTCCTTCACCTGAGAGGGGTCCACAGCCCCCCCCTCCAGCAGGCAGGTTTTCATGAGCTGCTCCCTTTTCTGCTTTAGCATGGCTACCTCTTGTTTCATCCTTTCTCGTCCTCCCATCATGTCTACCTTCCTCCAGAAGGTGGCGTTGAAGTGAAGGTAGATCTTCCAGTCCAGCAAGTTCCACACTTTGATCTTGTCTGTTGTGTCTGGAGACAGCACCTTCCTGGAATCATTATTTCTGCTGTTGAGCTTGAAGGAGACCACATCCTCTAGTGTCCAACAAAGGGCATTCTTCAGCAGGATCATGGACTCGTCAAAATACTCCGATAGAAGAATGAGGTCAAAGTTTTTCTCAATCATACTGATGGCAAGTTTGGCCTGTGTCTCCTCATCTCTGTCAATGCTTCCATCGCTGAAGCCAAAGTCAAAAGCAAGGAGGTTTTTCGCATAATGGTTATTGGGCAGCGATGTGTTGTAGAACTTCCAGGGATTGGCCAGAAACTCCTCTAGGCTTCTGGTCTTGTGAAACGTAGCTATGCTTTTGTAGTATGTGAAAATGGACTCCATCATTGATACTGGATTTCGCAAGATGGAGAAATAGAATGTGTCCGCTGGCATGACCTTCTTCACCTGTTTAGAAAAAAAGACGTTTTAAAAAACAAAAGTCAGAATAATTTATTAGTTTTACAAAGGATATAAATATGAATATTGGGTGTGAGAAATGTGTGCTACAAATAAATGTTGTTATTGTTATCATTGTTATTATTGTTGTATAAAAGGTACTCACCTCATCTGGCATGAACCTCATGTGGTTACACATGATGTTATACTCTTTGACAGTCTTCAACTGGAAGCCCTCGACAAAATGAGCTGCGAAGGTCATGGGATAGAAGAGCTGGCTATGCTTGTGGGCGGGCAGAGCAAACGTCAGGTTCCTGCTGTCCCCATAGCGGTAGAGGATGTTCAGAATGGTGCTGCTGGCGGTCTTGTGGGTTTTCAGAAAGACTATATGGTTCTTCGGCTGACAGGAGGCCACCCCCTGCTTCACTGGTCTTGTGGTTGGTTGTGGGGGCTCTGGGGGAAGGGTCTTGCCTAAGCTCCAGGTATCCTGAGGTGCTGGCATCTTCTTTGTAATGGTCTCTGGAGTTTTCTGCCCTCCAGTCCCCTGAGAGTAACTGTGGGATGACGATTTCTCCCACAGTCGTCTTCCTGTAATTCCCGCCGAACCAGCTGGTTGGGTGTCTGCACTGGGGACCGGAATGGTGGGCTCTGCGATTCCACCCACATCTCTGCGCTGGCTGCGTCCTGATGGCAGCACACTGTCCGAATGCCCTTGAGGTGTGGTGTGTGTTTTCTTAAATTCATGGGTGAACCTCATGCTGAAGAACTTCTTAGTGGCCGACTGCTTCATAACAATGCTGTTTCTAAAAAGAAAAGACAGTTTCATCATAAAAAAATGACTACGGTGGTGTGGGAGCTCAGCTGTCAGATCTGTCACATCGCAACTCCAGGGCTGTGGGTTTATTTCTAACCCCTGGTTGTGTGTGTGGAGTTTGTATACTCTCCAAGTGTGTCTCAGTCACAAAGAGCAAACGGTGGTCTTCAAATCCCTGAAGCATCGGTACTGCCACTTACCTGGACTGCCTGACCACACCCAGGAACTGAATGGCCACACAGAGCAGCGTCAGGAGCATGAGACCCAACCACACAAAGCGCAGGTGAGTCCACAGTCTTCCCTTCAGCCACCTACAGGGGGCAGAAGTGAGTCAAGTGTTCAGTGAGAGTAGATACCTCATGCACTTTATGAGTGTCTCTCACATTCCCACACGGTTTTCCATGCACCCACCCTTATGCTCATACAGTCTGAGTCAATATTTATTACTACTGCACTGTTACTTTATAGTTACTGTTTGGTATTTGGCTGTGCAATATTGTTTACATACTTCCCTCATATTTAATAGTACAATTTGATGGTAAAATATTACACTAAATCATGTTACCAAATTGTCTGCACTTTCGTGAACTGTCCTTTGGAGCATGCAGTCTGTCGTGCCCTTTCCCTCACAACAATAAAATTGAATTGAGTGGGATTAAATTGTACACATGTTTCAAATATTATTTTCTAAATGACCACTAGATGGTGGTACAGCTATATAAATCAAAAGCAAGAAAAGACTAGATTGTTAAGCAGGTATATAACTGAGCCAGGTTGGTGCCCCATCCAGGGTTATTCCCTGCCTTGTGCTCATAGCCTCCTGGATAGGCTCCAGACCCCCCCCCCCCAGGATAGGCTCCAGACCCCCACGACCCAGAAACTGTATGTAAGCATGGTATCTGAGCCATTATCTCTTTTGTACATGATTGTATTTATGTTTGTATGTATGTTGGTACACATATTATCTTGTGGCTACAAATGCCACAAGGTTTTCATTTTTTCACAATTTCATCTGCTGTAAAAAACACCAAAAGTGTAGGATCTTGTTTGCGTTTGTCACGAGTACTCATTAGATTTTTATCTTTAGTGCTTAGGCACTGCTGATTGCATTAATGTGAGAGTCTCACACAAAAATGCATCAAGTGAAACTTCACTACACCTTCTATGAAGCTTGTGAGTCACGAGCAATTAAATAACTCTGACCTTTCAGACCTGTTAGTCAGCTCGCTCCAATTAGCAGTTCGACCCTGTCCACTAAAGGGAGACGTTCTCAGCCTTAATCCACCATTAGCTTGCATAGCTTGGGCAGCTCTGCCCAAAAACAGACTATCAGAGCAGCAGAGTGTGCAATGCTATCCCAGGCACGGAGAGCATCAGCAAGTTTTTAATCGCAATATGCAGGTGTCATGGGTTATTATAGAACAGGGAGTGAAGTTTCAGCTGGTTTTGATATTCTTCTAGAGCAAGGGTGGCCAATCTTATCCGCAAAGGGCCGGTGCGTATGCAGGTTGTTGGGATAACCTGTAGGTCAGCTGTTCAGCCTGAGGACTCTTCAGCCAATCAGTCCTCTAATCAGTAATCCAATTAGGGAGTTGCAGTGAAAACCCGCATACGCATCGGCCCTTTGCGGATAAGACTGACCATCTCTGCTCTAGTGCGATGTTTCCCAATCCAGTCCTCGGGGACCCACAGCCAGTCCATGTTTTTGCTCATTCTGAGCTCCCTACCAAACAGTCCATGGGAATTTTGGCTAAGGTTCACACGTTTGTTTAGATCAAGTTAGGCAGCCGAGTATAAAATTCCCTGGAAAATGACAATCACATAACTTTCCATATTACACTATTTTCCCATGGGACGTGGACTGTCTGTGGACCCCCGAGGACCAGATTGGGAATCACTGCTCTAGAAATTACAGTCCTACTCTGTTAGCCAGAGTAAACAGAGAGCAGTGCAGAATGTGGAGACACCACAGCTCACATGGTGACCACATGACCACAAGTAGCTGCTTCTGAAACAAAACCGCTGACTTGCTGAGTGTGCATACCCATGCCTGTGTGTGTATGTTTGTGTGTGGGGGGATGGGAGTGGTCTAGCTCTTATTCTCGAGTGTCAAACAGCTGTCCCAGGCTAACCCTAGAATGCTCTACAGTGGGGAGTGATTCTCTTAATGGATGCTGCCTTCTGGGTCTCTGTCCACAAGAGGGAACCAGAGGGAGAATGCTGACATAAAAAATGTGACCTTACACACACCCATGCTGAATTGTGACTTCTCTCTAAGGAACTTTCAAGTGTTCTCGGAAGAACCTTTGGCACCCAGATCAGAAGAATTTCTAAACATGAGTATGAATCATGCCAGTTCACCCCTCCCCATCCCCGCCCCACTGTTCCTGCAGCCGTCCACCCTGAATATCCTCAGCTTATTCATCTGGAAGAGCATCATGCAGAGCATCATTAAAGCCCTGCTGTGTTTACAGTTTCAGCAGATCCCAATATTTTTTGAATCTGGTTGGTGATTCTAAGCAAAAGAAAAGATCAAAGGTCATAAACTTCTGTAACATGAACAGGAGTTCAGGAGCAGCTGACCTGAGGTTTAACATCACAGTAAGGGGGGGGGGATTTCATGCTTTACTGCCTCTCATTGGGTCAAATCAGGCGGTGAGGGGTCAGCAGTCCCAAAGCCACATTCCCAATTATGACATAAAGCCTGCATCTTAAAATCTGGGTGTCACCGCATCAAGTTTGCGATGTAACAAAGGAGGGGTGTCATGGTGATGCAGCTCATGGCAGGACACTGTTTTCCCTCAAAAGAACATGCGTGATGTAATCGATGATCTTGCTCACACACAGATAAAGCCCACTGAGAGTGAATCCTAAGGAGCCCATGCCACGCCCCTGCTTAGCGATGATGTAACCAATCGCATTCTTCATGTTTGACCGGCAGAGGCCTCTCTTAAGAGTGAAGGAGAGCTATTGAAGAGGGAGGTTCATTAAAATCTCAGCACGTCGCGATTGGATGGCGCTGGCCTCACACTCACTGAATGTGACCAAGCCTTTTGCAGGCTTGTGGCTTCATCTGGGAGCACTTTAGCTGCTGTCTGAGGGACTGAAGTATGAAGGAACGAGGTCAGTAAGCTTGACGTGCAGCTGCAGTTTACTCGGCCTTGCAGGACACTTTCGTTGAGCAAGAAGACTTCAGTTACACTGAAGGTTCTGCATTTTTTACTGCCGATTATGTACCTTAGCTATCTCACTATAAGGGTCTGTATTTAAATGAGACCATTCTGGAATGTTCTCGTTCATCCAGATGTTACTTGCATCAGTATTGCTTGTGAAATGAAATCAGTGGCAAAACGGTGTTTAGTGGATATTTTTGTTAATTTCAGACAAAGAACAAGTACGATGGGTTTTGATCACACCCTCTTTATAGCGACTATTATATCAGTAAGGTGCGGTGTGATGACTAATTTACGCAGTTCCATGGCACAATAATTCACTAAATTAGGCTGCTAAACACAGTCAAATCGAAATTAAAATGAACAGCAAAAGAGAGAGGGAAACAATGAATGACATCATGTGAAAAGCGTCCACAGCACACAGACATTAATGCAGAAATAATGAGGTCTATAACCATGAAACCTGTTTCAAATGATCAGCATTCAGCCATGGGTCCTATTTCTAATATTAGTGTGGAACACAGTGATTAAGTCTCATAAACAGACATACAGTCATGTAAAATAAAAGCGTTAACACGGATGTAAATGGTCTCTATATTACGCTAACAATGGTCTATAAGGTGTTTTTATAAGGCTACACAATGCCATTCATTTTAAATCACTTCCTGTTCTCTAACAGGCATTACAAGAACATTAACCTAGAAAGTTCTAAACGTGAACGCTGCTGGATACCTTCAGTCTTTGATAATGAGTCCCAAGATCCTTCCTGTGGCATTATCAACCTCCAGTTTAGCAACATTGGTCAGGTCTGACTTTATTTTATAATTTTTTTTAAGTTTAGGCCGAAGTATTTTGGGCCAACACTGATAGAATAAGAATGCCAGATTCGATACATGCAAAATGAAGACGATAAAATCATTGTCTCAATGCTGTTATGTGATCATTCCCCTTTCAAACATGGTCTGGACTGTCACAGAGATGTTTAGTGTGATCTGGCTATGACTCATGTGTACTTACTTTTGGTGACTGATTGGGTGTCTAGGATTTTTACAGGACTGAACTGGCAACCCTTGGTGCTACAGGGCTCAAGCGATTGGCTGTGGCTTTTGGCCTGATAACTATAGATTCATATTTTTTTCACCTTAAGGCCTTTCTCATGGTGCCAGCCGAACACATGCAGCAGCAAGGCGCTCGTTACAACCTGTCTGACATTTCTATGATTCTATGTTTTTGTGTTTAATTAATATCACGCATCAGTTCCAAACCTTCCTTTCACTAGTGATGGGGACAAAACCTATACTGAGTCCAGTTCAAGACCCAGACCTTAAAGGGCAAAGTCTCAATCAAGACCAAGATTTTAGGGGGGCGGAACCAGAAAAAATAAAGTCCATTTTTGAGACCATGGATTTACTAATACTTTCATATCAACTCCGCTGATATGCAAAAGCAAAACTGTACCATTCAAGCATCTTAATCCTTTGATCTCAAATATTAGTATTTTTATATCACAAATAGTGATTGGTTATACTTTATGCTTTTTATAAATGTAAAACAACATATCTGGCACACACTGTAATTAGGGTCCCATAGTGCTTAAGCACACACACACACACCCTGTCCTTACAGCAGATTTCACATCTCGTGTTGGTTCAGGGAGGGACACAGAGTTTTATTTTTCACCATCATATCCAGGAAGAGGAACAACTATATTCAGAATAGAAGAGAAATGAGTATCTTTTCTAAAGGAATTCCCAAAGTAGCATTGCACTTTGGGAAAATAAAACTGAATAAAATTAAATAATACAGCTAATATAATGAAGGTGTCATGCCCTGCTCGTCGGCTCCTCCTGTGTGCCACGCCCCCTAATTACCCACGTGTGATTTCCTGATCGTGCCCAGTCATGTCTTGTTTCCTGCTGCCTTGTTTCATGTATTTAAGTTCCTGATTTGTACTAACCCGTGTCTGTCATTGATGTTGTCAATGTCTGTTTCCCGTCCTGCTCCGGTTTCCCTATAATAAACCCCGTTCATCCCTAATCCTGCCTGCCTGTGTCCTGCTTACTCGCCTGCCCGCACGATCGCCGCTCTGCCCGCGATCACCTGTGACAGAAGGTGAATAATGGTTAATTTAAATGACAGATTAATTTAAATTTGATTAATTGAATTTTATTAACATGTATAACTATTTCAAGAGAGGTAGGAAAAATGAAAAAGTTTATCACTGTGGTAGGTATGGGCAATATGGCAAAATATGTTTATTGCAATCATTTTTTTCATATCAGTCGACACTGATAATTATCATGGTACAGACATCATTCATTAGATCTTCGTGTCAAGAGTACATTTTTGCTTTAAATTCACTCGGGATTCTTCATAAACAGATTCATATTATGAAAAAGACTACAAGATGAATGGACTGGAAACTGAAATGTAATTTTAATGAACAGGCTTAAATCATACACTAATTAACTTTTTGTGGTAGGGTGTAGCATTAATAATTATAGCTGGGTTTTTTTGTTTAGCTGCTACGTTGCTCTTTCTGGGGGCGGGTTTCACAATGTTGTCAGAGTTGTCACCCAGCCCGTGTTGAAGGATAAGATTTCATGTATAGGATTCTGTGTCCTGTTTTCAACCATTGTAGCCTGTATTCTCGATATTCTGCTCGCTGGCAATGCTTCGCCAACGCCGTCTTTTTGCATTGTTTATCCACAATATCACCTTTATAGAAAGATGTTGTGACTGCTGAGCTGTCGATTTTTTTCACCGGTACCAGCAACAACATGACACAATAGTACACGATGTAAAGTTTAATATGACGATAAGTCGATATATCATTTGCATCACCCTGCCCTACACTGTGGTGAAAAAAATTACCATGCATACCGAACCATACACACTCTAGTGCTAGACTAACTCAAAATTGAGTACGAATGCGCTCAATTCAGAGAACAGACCGAGTAAGTGAAAAAGTGGTCTAAAGACCAAGACCGGGCTCGAGTACTACAACAGTGTCTTTCACAAATAAATGTTCTGCTCATTCCTAAATCCCCCATCTCACATTAGGGAAAGTAGTGTTATAGTCAGACAATGGCAGATATTGAAGAGACTAAACCTAAACAAATATCAACTTTGTTTGTAATCCACAGCATGGCTTATTTCAGGGGTCTCCAACTCCGGTCCTGGAGAGCTACCGTCCAGTAGGTTTTCTATCCTACCCGGTTTCTGGTGAGTCACACCTGCTCTCAGGTAAATACCAGGAACAGGTGTGGCTCATCAGAAGCCAGGTGGGATATAAAACCTACTGGATAGTAGCTCTCCAGGACCGGAGTTGAAGACCCCTGGCTTAGTTGGTCATTGTAAAAAATCCTATGCCGTACCATGAGTGTGATATTGTGTTGAAGTGGTTTAAGTCCTACTTGAGTAACCAATACGTTCAAATGTTCAGTGACAGTACCCCATCATCAATGTCACTGGTCAAATTTTGAGTACCACAAGGATCAGTGCTTGGATCTATGTTGCTTTTAGATAACATAATAAGAAAGCATCATTTTTTGGGAACCAGCAAGAACTTATGAATGACTCAGACAGATGCAGGCTTGTTGTTTTTGGGCCCACACTCAAAACGTCAGAAGATCATAGCTAGCTAGTTGGTTAGCAGAACATGCTGCTTCAGCATCACCTAAATGAGGAATGTGTTTATTTGGTGCAGTGACTGTTTGTGGCCAACAGGGGGCCCAAACCTCAGCGAGGGGTGGTAAACACCGCTGCTGAGCACAGAACCACTGAAATGCTGAGAAGTTTCTTTTTAATATGAAGGTTATTTTGTGCAAATATTAAAACTTTCTTAAGCAAAAATCCAGACGAGGTATTCAAAATAGACTGACAGTCAAAATTTTGGCTGAGGTTTACAAGTTTGTTTAGATCAACAGTTATGCAGCAAAGTATTAAATTCTCTGGAAAATGCCAATTACATAACTCTCCATATTACACCATTTTCACGGCTTTCCGTTTCACTGATCCATGAAAGTTAAAATGCTTAAGGAACTCGGATTCTGGGGCCCTGGTACCACAGAAGAAGTGCAGTGATTCACTGTGCGCATACTACAGCAACTGGCACAGAATTTGCCAAGAGTCAGCAGAGAGCAATGACTGGGGCCAATCCCACAAAGTCCTGGAAGAGCCCAAGTGCCTCATGGATTACGGCTTTGGGACGCGACAGGCGGCTGCCTCCAGCTTCAGCCTGCGCTCGTCCTTCAAAGCGCAGCTAACTTTGGCACGCAGCTAAAAAACGTTTCTTGTAGGTTTTATTTTTAGCGTTCGCTGTTTCATTCCAACTCTTGAGCACGCTCAGGTTTCTCTCTGTCTCCTTTTACCTCTTTACCTGCATTCCATTCCAACCTGGTCTTCTTCCTGTCAACCGTAACTTTTCCTTTTATTTCACATTTGGTCACCGTATGTCTTGCTATGCTGCCAATCTACTGGATTCCCCCAAAGATGATGTCACTGCGAGAGGATTGCATAAAGCACCTGGGCAGGCTTATCAAAGTTGTACATGAGACTTTTTCTCCATGTCGTAAGGAACTGGAGAGGCAGGCACCAAAACAAGTTGTCCCTACGGTTAAATCTAAGCGGCGTGCCTGTGTGTGTGTGTGTGTCAGTAAATGTGTGTGCACTATGTGATGGACTAGAACGACATGCACCCTGCTTTGTGCCTCTCGCATCCTCCAGTCTGGCTCTATACTTACCTTGGACCTCAGTAAGCACTCAGTAATATTGATCATGACTTTCTACAGATATGTTGGGTGGTTGTCCTCAGGTCATCTGATTTAAATTCTGGAACCTTTAGCATCTCCTTTGATCAAATTAATGGCTGGTAGTCTCAGTGCAAGTCATTATTCTTTGAAGGCCTTTATTGAAACTGGAACCCCCGAATGAGAATCCACTACCAAATGGGGTACCAACGGCACGAGGACCATCCAGCATCTATACTTAAGATGCCGGTCCCATTATTTGACGTCATTATAACGCGATGAGCCATAAACCAAGGCAGATTTATTCAGCACAAAAAGCAAGAAAAGCCTAAAACAATTTAAATCCATTTCACTTGATTTAACAGAGCTGCTGAAAGAATTATTGGTATTAACATGGAATGCACGCAGTAATTAACACATGCCGCTAACATTCAGATTAAAAATCAGTGGCTAAAATGAGCACTTTGACAATCAGCATAAATTAGTTTATGTTAATTCGTAAAACTTGATCAGTCAATCAGTTTCCATTCGCTGAGCGTAAAAGCGCCGAAGTAATTAAACACTGAAATGCAATTCAGATTAAATCCAACAGCACAAAAGACCTTTTAGGTAATGAGTCTGGCAGCAGAGCTACCACCCACAGACAATAAATACTTAACAGCAGGCTGACAGTACTTAAAAATTAAAATCTGCAAGATAGAAATGGGCAAATGTTTATGAAATTCATTCTCGGTAGGCCTACTTAAAATGCAGGCCGGTTTTTGGTGTTTAGCTGTAGGCCTAGAAATACTTTCTTTCGTAAAGTTTTTAACTCGTATCCAACACTTCTTTTGTTTTATTTTTAAAACGATGGCGATTGCTGTTTCACGCTTTTCAAACACCCACGTTTGTCACCTGCGAAAATTCACCCCTTAGATCCGAAAGGAATTTTTACATTTTAAAATAGCCTGTGATGCAAAAAAAATATTAGAATAGTGGTCCTTCTGTGTCGGCAAAGTTTTTTAAAATGACCAGAAAATACAAAATTACTGTGAATTGGCCAAAGCGAACATAGAATATTACAAGTTTCAATGCATTAATCACAAAGACTATTTTCCTTTTGAGTCCCTGCTTTGATTTATTGCTTCTTACTACAAGGTATTTCTTTTTTTTTCCTTTAAACACAAAATTTATTATAAAATATACATCTGTCAAGACGTGATGCAGTAAAACTACCACAAAAAGTGATGGGAAAAAAGAATAGTTTGGAAAGTGTTCCTGCCTTATTGCCCTGTGGTCTGTCCAACACCTATATATTTGACTAAGAGCTCAGCATCTTCCTAACCCTCCTGATCTTTCCACTATACGTCTTAACATGAGCCAAGCGTTCCTGTCCCACCCCAGACTGCATTAGGCTCAAAAACTCAAAACATTTTTCCATGATAAAACAGAATAATTCACTTCTGGTCTGCAAACCTGTGATGACGGAAGCTCTTGGTTTCATGTCATGGTGACATTAGACCAGATCGTGTGAACAACAGAGTTCTCTCTAATACTGTGCAGTGTGACTGGGAATGGTCAAAAGCGAAGTTAGCCGCGTGTATGCAGGGGCGAAAGTTAGGGGGGTTCCAAAGCCCCCTGAGTAACCGGGGCCCTAAAAACTATGGAATATAACTGGATTGGTCTGGGTTGGGGACCCAGTACGATGAGCTGTCATAGGACCCCAAATCTCTAACGGCCCCCTGTGGCTGTGGTTCACGAGATTTGGAATCATTTGCAGATCTGCCAGAAACCCTTCAGAGATGGTAGCCGTTTGTCAAAAAGCCATCGATAAGGCAGACAAAACCCGCAGCCCACCCTGTGCTAAAACAGCTCTTCTGCAAACAGAACCTACTTCATGCCTGTGCTTCCTGGACAGGGGCCAGGCTACAGCTCACCTGCACTGGATAAGCAGTTCGAAGTCGGGCTGATGGAAAATGCAATAATACATATATGCAGAGCACACAGGGCGAGATAAGGGAGAATTTGCTGACCTGCTGTTAAGGGAACATTTATTTCCTGTTTATTAATTCAGTAACATTTATTATTTCAAGCTTTGGTTGCAAAAAGCTCATTCAGTCACAAAGTCCCAGCTACAGAAAACCACTCGGTCGCATCTACTGAGTTCAGCTTTTGAAATGTCAAGTACATTTTTAAGACAATAAAAAATGTTGATTATGGATGTGGGTGGTGGAAAGATGCTGGTTCTGTCATTGTCACGTGATCCCATTATCCCAAAAGCGCATGCCTACAATGGTTTTTTAAAAGTGGCATGGGAAATATTATTTCTACTACCTTAATATCCATTATGCTAAAATGGATACGTTAATATCCATTATACTAAAACAGGCCTGCGAGTCAACTTCCAGAACAACCTGTAAGGATCAAGGTTAACCTGATAAAGTTCGGGAAAAGCTTAAGAAAACAAATGTAAAAATAAAATCTCACCACGGTGGCTAGAAGTAATATATTATCTACAAAAGATAAAGCGCACCGATAATACGATTTTCTTATGTGCTTTTCTCGTCTTAGCTTCCAATTAAATGAGGATTACTTTGGCAGCGAAGCTGCGTCATAAAAATAATAAGTTATAAATTAAAATTCATAAATCTCTTTTGACATTTAAATGTTTCCACATGTTTGTGAGGAAAGAATGCTACAAATTAAACAAATCGTGAAGCGTGAAATAAAAGCTACAATAGAAAACATCTGCGTGCAGAAATGTTATTTAGTAACCTCGAATTTAACGCATCTTTTTGTTGTATTTATGCGCCTATATTCCACACAGTGTATCAGCCTCTTGCCTCTAAAGTCTCGAACGATAGTAGTAATTAATTTGCTCCTGTTTTGAAAATTCCGCTTGATAATCCTAGTCTTCACAATGACTTGTTGCAGATCTCAGGATCGCGCACTGTGGGAAAGATCCCCTACCCCTCCTAAATGTATCTCATTCAATTTCATTTCATCTACTCTAGTACCCAAAGTCACATTACAATTTTATAAGATATGACATGAGTTTATGTTCATTAGCAAATAATTAATAATAATTAGTTGTTACTGTATTCCAGTAAATGTTTCTTTTAGAAACTAGGACACTCCTGGAAAAAGCACTCAGCTAACGCGCAAAGATACTCTATACCTGATAGGTGCTGGAATACGGTGCACCGAGGTGGGAATATACACGTTACATTGTCCGATTGATATACTGTCTGGCTTTATCTTAAATTACCTGAAGAGTCTCACTCTTCACTCACTTTTGCCATGTAATGGTGTAATTTCACAACAAAACACCTTTATATTTATTGAGATAATTCCCTAATTAAAGACATGCTGTAAATGTATAGCGGGATGATAAAGCACACGTTCTTATAAATGGTCCAGGTTAGTTACACGTTTTCTGATGCCTCTTTGTCCCTGGAGTGTAAATCACAGTTAAAACTTGATTTTACAGTAAAAAGTAAGAAACCACGGATCTGCTAGACATCTTAATTGATTTACTTACGCGTTCCAGGGCATGCTAGCGCTCCAGAAAAAGCACACTTGCTCTTTCACTTTTTTACGTTGCGAAGAGATCATGGTGCCCAGAGGAGTCCGGAAACCGCTCACTAATGTAGGCTGTCTCAAGTCGCCTTGGAAGTCAGATCATACCGACCCGCTCCGCGTTCCGAGACTCTCCACGCCGGACTCGCTCGCGCAGCATCAGCTCTCCCCACCCGGCTCGAAACTCCCTCTGCTGCCGCTGAAGGGCGGAGATGTGCGCAGACACAGATACGCAGCGTGCGTTATTCTATCTCCTTATAAATAGAGGACAAAAGCAGGGCTTTTTTTCTCGCTAAGTTTAAACGTGCAGTGCGGCTGCTGTCATTTCTTCGTACATCTAGAGGCAGCGACGACGTGACGCAAAGCCGAGTTTCCAAAGGTGGCATATCCAGCACATTAACCGGCATAAGTGCACTAAAGCACATTGCAAAAACAAACTGCAGGAAAACAATGATTGAACAAAAAATTCTATCAATACGATCACTTATCGCGAATATTCACTCTTAGTTTAAAACGAAATCCACACGTTTTATTTGCATGTTGCGTTATGGCTCAGTCTAGCACATCCATTTTTACATACGTAAGCTATGTGGAAGGTGACTAATTTAATTTTCAAACCCATTTATACTGGCACTCAGATGCTCAGCACCGAATACGGCTGTTGTCTTCTGGGCAGTTGTTACTCCTAATAAGGAAGACTTGTTTTTGTTCGAAAGATTCAGTATGAGGTCTATGGAGCTTTTGTACAAATGAAAATAATTCCTGGACTACAAAGGTCTCCTTTGTCTCTAGAACATGGATGTAAAACGAGAGGCTTTTGTCGGGACAGGAGACAGACCAGCAGACCAAAGAAATGATAGGGACTTAACAAGGATGGAGGAAGGGAGAACTTGACTAAGTGGCTTTTCCAGACCAGTGGAAAAGGTGTCTTTGGTATGTCTGTCTTCCAGAGACATGATGCAGTTTCAGCACAAACGGACCTTGTTCCCACAGTAACAAACAGCAGCATCACCCAGAACTCTGGATGTGAAATACTGGGTTGTAGACATACCCATATCGATAACTGGTGTTGTTGTGTTGGCACCAGATATGTCCAGACCAGTGGCAGTTTCTTTAAGATGAAAGGTGAAGCAAAGCTTCACAAAAAAAGGCACTTCAGTGAAGCAAAGCATTTTATGCCTCATTAAACTCATAGACTTCAATGTATCGCCTCCTATTAAGCATTTGATTGGAGGTTATGGAATATGTGTCATATTTAAACCCACCCAGTGCCACATGTTTTACTTAGGGTGCATCTGAAATCGTATACTTACCTTATGGGTATTTAATTTTGCCACCATCCAGGAGAACAGTTTGCATGCATTCAGACACACTGCGGTCACCATTTTGTATATTACCCGACCCAGATGTTTACCAATGGCGTAGCTTGACCTGCATGAAAGTATGAACCTATGAATGAAACAAATTCACGTTCAAGTCAACTTACATAATTGGATATTGTTTTGCACAAAGACAGCACATCCGCCAGCATCTTGACAAAGATTTCTGAACAAGTGACATTCTTTGTCTCAGTGGCCTTGTGGGACAGCACAGCAATCATCAGTTGCACATTTCGGAATTTCACAGAATGTACTATGGTTCAATTACTGTCTTATCCATACTGAGTATTCAGGCATACTGCTCACATATTTCAGACATATTTCACCTACTACATTTGCGGTTTTGGACGCACCTCTAATCTTTCTAATGTTGCGTGGTCTTGCACATTCTCAATCCGACAAAGATTGACACACATTTAACCATTCAGAATGGGAGTTCAGCCATCAGGCGAGATAAACTCAATTGTCCGCCGATATTTCTTGTTGGTTTGTGGACAAGTAATTGGTATATCAATAAGTGAAAGAGGCAAGACTTTAAAATACTTCGATTTGGAAATCTGTTCTTGTTTATTGAAGCAAATCCTGTGTATATGCTGTTAAAAAATGGTAATTTTTTGTTCAGTTTTTTTAATGTGCAAAAGGAAATTGTCAGTATAGTCATTCAATTAATTCTTTTGGCAAATATGAGGATAAGAGTTTGTACATGTGCCATATATTATGCGGTTAAGTAAAATGCTGTTACACTTTGCACCAATATAGGATGCAATTTGTCTTATATTTCTGGGCCATGCAATCGATCCCCTCTAGTGAGGATTGATAGTTTGATTAACAAACACAATGACAAACAGAGCAAAACCGTAAAGCTGTGTAGCTTACTCAGATTTTAATGAAATCATTCCATTAATTTTACTTGTATTTCTAAAATGAGTGTATTTCAGAAAAGGGTGCACCTCTTGAAAACTGTTAAAAACACCTTTTTTCTATGGCAGTGCTTACCAGGTTATTAGTTACGTAACTGAATATTTGGGATTCAGGCTGAATATGGCTACATTTGATTGAAATTACCCACCAATGGAAAATGTTTAGTGAAGTGTAATGAGTATTTTAATATTTACTGTAAGTATAGTGGGCAACTGTTGCTGAACAGATGTAGTTTGCCCATATGGTACTGAAGGCAAGACACCACTCGCCTCTTTAATGGGATGGTGAGCAGGAGTAGACCCTCTGCTCGGCCTCTGGCGTGATCTTCCCAGTAGGTCAGGTAGGTCTCCTTGGAATGCCTTCTACAGACAATTCCCAGGGCTGTTTTCCCGACCGGGAATAATAAAGCATTGCCGGTACCGACCATCTTATTAGCACCTCCATGAAAGGTAAAGGTTTTAGAATTGAATTTGAGCATTGGCACTTATGACCACTGTAATGTCATAATAAGTGGTGTGAAATCTCTGAGAGAGATAATTACAGATCATCCCAAAGATCTGCCCCCAAGCCATCGCCAATACACCCTAACTACAGTGCATACAGTCACACCTCTTCAGCATTTAAGAGCTGAATCGATAAAGAGAATCAAACCTCAGCCACAACTGAGCCTTTTACTCTGTTTCTGCTTGCACTATGCCACGCCGTTCCAAATCCGCCCTGGTCCATGACAAAGAGACCACAGTACAATTTTTTGTTTCACTCATTTCTCAATTTATGGGTGTGTGTCTGTGAATTTATATATATAAATATAAACTGCAATAAATAATTAATGTCATTATATAAATATATATATATTTTTTGCAAACTGCAGCCCGGTTATTATCTGTTTCTCATTAATAAAGGGTGTTAGAAGACAACGAAGGGCTTCTTCCTTGCTTTATGGGATTTCAGTCCTACTTCTAGGGGCCTGATACAAACTGTCCCAGCAGTACACTTCACACCTCAACAACAACAACAAATTTATTTTTATATAGCGCATTATCACAACATTACATTGTCTCAAAGCGCTTTACAGCATCCTCACCCAAAGCCATTAAATAAAGAGAATCAAACCTGGGGTTTCAATCCCCAGTGATCCCTGGGCCACAACTGAGCCTTCCACTCTGTTTCTGCTTGCACCATGCCACGCCGTTCCAAATCCGCCCTGGTCCATGACAAAGAGACCACAGTACAATGCTTTGTTTCACTCATTTCACACCTGCACTTAATGTCTCCCATTCCTTTTGATGGTCACTTGATGTCATCCTCCGATTCATGAGAAACTGTCAGATAGCAGTCTCAGCCATTATAAAGATCCTTCCGCCCTCTACCTGGCTGGTTTCTGGTCGTTCCCAGTGTCTCCTGCTTCACCTTATTCTTGTGTACTGCTGTCTTAGAAATGCTTAACCTGGAAGCAACCTGCTACCAGCAGAACCATGATTAAACCAGGATTTAAAAATGAAGACTTGTTTAAAAATGTAGAGTGGTCTCTTAATTTTTTCCATGGCTGTATTGAAATGCTGCAATGGCTTTATATATTTATTCATACCTCTGTGGATTTTAGAGCAATGACCAGTTGCCCCCCACAACAGATAAATACATCAACAGTTTATGGGTCTTTTTCTGTTAGCAGTAACATGTCAGGCAGAAGCGTTTTTCTTGGTAAATTGGGTTGTATGTTGATTTAGGAGAATTATCAAAGGGTTCGAATACAGCTGTTTGCAACACTGATAAACAAACCAATTGATTAAAAGTCTAGAAAAACCAGTCGGGCATAAAAGCACTGATTTGTTGATCATCCACCCAGGATGTTCAAAATCACTTCACCAGCTTTGTTGCTTCAAAAACCACAATCTAAAAGGAGTCCTTTCTTCTGTTCCCTCCTGGGAACTTCCATGGCATGTTGAAGAATGCATGCAGTCCTCTCAACAATGCCTTAGCGATTCAGCTGTGAAAATGTCAAATTTAACATTTAAGAGTGGAGCCTCATTTGGTTTCCGGTGTAAGACATATAAATATTCATAACAATGTGCCATTTACACTGCGGCCTTGAGGTTTTACCACTATCTCACAAACATCTTAAGATCAGAAGAAACCTGGTATGTTCTTGAAAATGAATTGAATTGTTGAGCTTTGTTTTCATTCCAGCAGCTGGGAAGAAACCGTTGCTCATGTCGTCCTTGTACAGAGAGTCATGAGGGCGACACACAAAAGAGTCTCAACTCTAACAACTTGGCGAGGATTATCAGCATTCATGTGTCTCCCAAGGTGGGACTCACTGCGGACACATCATCCCCTCTCTTTTTGTCTTAGTCCAGAGCCAAACATCAGTCTTCCAGACGCACGCAACCTTTACGGAGTAGCAAATCTTCTGTTACCCACCTATGGTAGAGAACATGGTAACAACAGGGATTTTGAAAATGTGAAAACCTTTGCTCAGGAAAGCTCAGCTTTCTGTGTGCAACCAGTACATTTAGCTCTCCTGCTATAAAAATACTACAATATAATACACAGGCATTAGATGGACCTTCACAATTTCCTTCTTTGTTCTCATAATAATAATCGCCAATTTTCTAGGGAGTAACCCATCTTAGGCCTGTAGTATCTCCCTAGCAATAAGACTGGGCCATCAGCATTAGCTAACTTACTTTAATGACGCTTAGGATTAGTATCATCTAGAGGGGTGTCCTATTTGCAGCACGGGTGTCCCTTAGTCACCAGCAATTCCAACAGCAACCAGTTTTTTCCAGGCGTCTTGAACCTGAGCCCGACTCTGCTTAGCATCAGATGTCTGGCAAGCAAATACAACCATGTGCCATGGCTGCCGACCAAGGCTTCCTGTTACTCCGCTTTTAACTATTCACATCCTGCTAATACAAACAGCTAACAGGATGTCGAGTGTCATTCTAAGAGACTAACATCTGCTGGAATTATCCCCCGTGCCCTTGTTCCGGCCAGATGTTGATTGGGCTTTCATGGCTGCATTAATGGTTTTATTGTTAAGGTGTGGAGATGGGGAATGAGGTTGGGGCAATGACATTTGGTTAGTGTTGACTGTTGTGGTCCTGCATTTAGAGGGAAAGTCCTGGACTTCTTTGGAATTTCAGGAAAAGCCTGAGATGCAAACTCAGCTCCAGGAACAGCACAGCGCTGGGGGCAATATAAGATAAACACTCCACACTGGGGGCACCTTACCACATAAGTTCTGCTGGTTATAGAAATCGCAGTTAGCTGTTAGTACAAGACCTTGTAGGTCAGACTTTTGTGTGCAAAACCGATAGTGGAGGTCCCACACCAGGCATGGATGTTTTGGAAGACACCTTCATTCAGTGGTTCATTGTGCCGTCCCACTCACACACTCTTTTAGAAGATACCTTCCATCACGGTACCATGTCTAGGTGGGGTGTCTTCAGCTCAGTGTCCATCATTTGTCCCTTGTCACATCAGATCTATTTATCTTCAGTGTGTGACATCTTATCATATTATGGTACATTACTCTGTCATGAGTCATTGCATAATGTTTTCCGCTACAAAATCCGGGTTTCTGCATAACATCTTATATAAATGCATATGTATTATTTTACTGGCTTTGTTACTGATAACTGCCTAGACACCATGTGATGTTTTCATTTTTCACCATTGTTCATTTTTCTTGAATGAAAGAATATGGATTTTCAACTGCATTTTTGTGCTTTCGTTTAGCTATAAAACAGGTGGGTTTCCAGACTTAAAAAGAACATCCCACTGCTATGGGCTTGGTAGTGTACACATATTGCTCCACTGGTCACTATAGTCATTGATAATGTTATTTCAAACTCAAATGTGAGACCGTTGAAGCGTCACTGAGCCCAATCTGCAAGGGGTCTGCCTGGCCATTTGCTATCGGAGCAACTGAGTGATCCCTCGACAGACTTTCGGCATTTTCAGCTGCCTGCTGATGCCTATAAACCCTACAGGTGATAAAGGGGCTTTGGGCCCCCTTTGCAGGTTCCACACGAGGAGTTTGTCAGTCATGTAGCCTGTGGTGTTATTTTTATTTTAAGTGGAAGGACTACGGGCAACTGTAAGATGATGTAACAAGGCAGCGTCGGGGATTGGGCGTGGAGGATTGGTTAAAAAAAAGAGATGTTAATGATAGCTCTGATGCTAATCAAATAAATATGGTCATTCACTGTGTGGGTCATGACACGGATGCTATTTTGCATGGACTTACTCTGACAGAGGAATAAGCAAATTTCTCGGCACGGAGACACCAGGACAGAGGCAAATGAAGGAACGCAAAAATTAAGCCCCGCCATGTCAGTAGCCAATAAGATAAGCCACAATTTAGCCAATACAGCAAGGAAAAAAGTAGTCAGAGCCATAAATGCTCCCCATTCCATTCCCAAGCCTGAATGCCCTGCTAAGGATGTGAAGTGCCACACATGCGGTATAATGAGTGAGGGTGTTTAAAGAGATCTTCAGTGACACAGAAACACCTACTACTCACAGCGCAGCTAAGCCACTGTTGGGGCCAAGGCGACAACTGCTAGATGTGGTGGGTATAACCAGCCTACTGCTGAAAAAGGGTAGCAGTGAGGTGAGAGAAGATATGTATGTCATACACCATCTCTCCACCACGTTGCTGTGGAGCCCTGCTATTGGTAAACTGGAACTGGCGGCACATGTAGGCAGCATCACCGTGGAAACGCTAAAAATGAGCGTGTGACAGCCATATGCTATAAAACTCAAGCCAGGGGCTGAACCATTCCCACTGAAGACACCCAGATGGATTCCATTGCCGTTAGTGAGCAGGAACTGTCTCAGATCAAAGGCCTTGGGGTGATGAGCAGAGTCGAAGAACCAACAGACTGGTGCTCAGGCATCGTACCGGTGCCACAGAACGCAGGGGATGTACACATAAGTGTTGATGTCATGAAGCTAAATGAGTCAGTGCATCGTGAGGAATCCATTGTGCCTTCAGTGGAAGAAACACTGGGGAGACTGACAACAGGCAGAATATTTAGCAAGCAGGATGCTAATATGAGGTTCAGGCAAATACCGCTGACCAAAAATTCAGCTAAACTCGCAACCTCCACAACACCCTTTGGCCGTTATTTATTCAGACGTCTGCTGTTGGGGATCGCTTCTGCGCCTGAACATTTTCAAAACAGGATAGTGACTAAGGTTACAGAGGGTCACAAGGGTTTCATCTGCCATGTTGATGATGTCTTGGTCCCGGCTGAACACGAGAGGAAGCACGATGCTCAACTACGTGCAGTGTTACAAAAGACCCGGAAGGCATCCATCACCCTGAACATTGACAAGTGCTACCTATCAAAACATGAGGTGACATTTTTGGGTTGTGTGATTTCTGCCTGTCCTGACCCGCAGAAGATAAAGGCCATCGGGTAAACGAAAAGGCCTGACTGAGCTGAGGAGCTTCCATGCAATGGTCAATCAGCTTGGGAAGTTCATCTCACAACTTGCTGGGAAAGGCAGGCCTTTGCAAAACGTCCCGTCCCAGAAGAACTGCTGACTGTGGGGCTGCAAAGAGGCGAGAGCTTTTGACGTGCTGAAATAGGCACTGGTTTTCCTGCAGGTGTTAGCAACGTATGACCCGAACAAAGACTGCAAGGTGTCGGATGCGTCGTCATACAGCTTAGGTGGTTGCTGCTGCAAAAATAGGAGGCAGAGTGGAAGCCAGGACCCTATGTGTGGTGATTTCTCACACGGACGGGGCACAGATATGCACAGGTGGAGAAGGAGGCATTGGGCTTCACCTGGGCCTACTGCATGAGAGGGTCAAGAACTTTCTCATCGGTAGACATTTCCTTCTGGAAACTGATCACAAGCCACTGGTAAGTCTCCTGGGATCACAAGCATCGCCCTCCCTCCACATATACGGCGCGTTCACATGCGGCTAATGCGTTACTCATATTCCATCGCTCATGTGTGGGGAAATGTTTGTCGACGGTGGATACACTGTCATGTGCACCGTTGAAGAGGAGCGTGGCACCTGATGAATACTGATTCTTTGATGAGACAAACATATACGGGGAAATGGTCATGGGAAAGCTGTTAGAGAGTGTCACGAACCTGGATGAGCTTAAACAGGATCTGGAGAGAGACAGTGCGTGTGCATGCTCATATTGCGACAGTGAACCAGCGCTTGGGCTGTACTGGGCAGAACAGACCTGTCTCGTGGTTAAAGATGGGCTTTTGCTGAAGGGAACTCGACATGTCATCCCCTCAGCTATGAGAAATGACATGCTTGTCAAACTGCATGCGGGTCACCAAGGTGCAGCGAAATGCAGGGAGCGTGCGCAACAATCAGCATGGTTGCCGGGCCTGAATCAGCAGCAAAATGAAATGGTCCTAAACTGCCGAATATGCAGGAAAAACAGAATCACAGAGCCACTGATGCCTGCAGAATACCCAGAATGGCCAGGGTAGTAGCTAGGGGCAGACTTGTTCATGCTGAGGAGCAAGACTTATCCGCACCGAGATATGTGAAGATTGCTCAGTTAACTCCCTCATGATCTGCAGATGTTATAGTCCATCAGACACTGATGTTATGTCATCACCGATGACACCGATGACAGATAATGAGCTATAGTTCTGTGGAGCGGCCTTTGCAACATTAGTCCAGTCAAACGGCTTCCGGGAGGCAGCTTTGCACGACACTGCCAGTGCTCCTGGCATTGCATGATCCTGCTCTTCACCATTGGCTGCTGTTGCGCAGAAGGAAAGGGAGAGGAGGATGAGGAACACACCACAGTACAACAGGCTCAGCACAAGAGAGCTCAGCAATCTTTCACCAAAGCAATCAATATGGATGACAAACCAGAGAACACCTGGAGCAGTGCTCGGTAAACACACCACTGCATGTTCTTACCTCGTGCACAGCCCATATGGGACAGTGAGACAAAATCATCATCATTTCATTCTGTTACGCCCAGCTCATACGATCCTCGTGTGTGCCACGCCCCCCTGATTATCCACGTGTGCTTCCCTGATCGTACCCAGCTGTACCTTGTTGTTTAGCTCTGTCTTGTCTATTTGAGTCCATGTCTTGCCTTAGTTCTTTGTCCGTCATTGATGTTAGTTGATGTTGGTGAGTCTTAGTTCTGTTGTTCCGTCCTGCCCTGCCCGTACCTTAATAAATCCCCAATTTTTCCCCCATATTTCGCCTCCGTTCCTGCTTCCTGCCCGCTTGCCTGCCTGTGCGCTCACCCGCTTAACCAGCGAACCTGACACATTCCTGTGCCTGATTGCCAGCATCGCCTGAGTAGAGCATCAGTGGTACTGATGTGCCATCCCCAGACTGTGTGCCACTGCAGGCCGAGTACACTCCTATGGTCTGGGAGTGGTGTGATGAGACCAACTAGGTTGGATTTTACACGGTAGCTTTAAAAGAACTACAAGCAACTGTAAGATGATGTAATAAGGCAGCGCCGGGGAATTGGCGTGGAGGATTCCTTAAAAAAAGAGGCGTGTGTTTTTAGGCTGGGGAAAAGCCGCAATAAATAGTTCACAGATGTCCTCGTGTGTATTACTTTCAATAACACGACATACCCTTCCCAGAACTCTATGGTATTTCATCACACCTTCCTCAAGGTCTTCAGAACATAGATTATTCTGCAGTGCAGGTATCTGTGGGAATCATCCAGATTGAGTAGCGCTTCTCTAGACTAGCTTCTGAGGCTAAGAAAAGTCTTCATGCAGATTTTTAACCAGAAGAGTCACATCAAACTTATTTCCAGTGGTGGATGCAGGTAACCGAAAAGTTTTGATAACCGCTAATCTGCTAACTCCAAAGTTTGATTCAATAACAGTAAACCAATAAACCAATTAAAAAATTTGTTGAAGCTAACAATAACAACTAACTTTTATTATATGAATGTAGCTTTGGTTTGTTTTGTCTCTGAGACCCTTAAAACATACCCAGAATGCTATTATTTTTACCTGTGTAATGCTTTAGTCCAAGCTGGCAGACAAGAGTGATTAGCATCCCATTAGGATTCGGTAGAGTCTCCTGAATAAATCTCATTTAATTTTTGTTTCTGTCATATTTCATTTGTAAGATAAGCGTTTGGAAGAGCCCTATTTCGCTTGGGGACTACAAACATGGCACCGTACTGAAACAAGGAAGGAGGGTCTCTACTCTTTATTAGTCTATAGCTCTGTTATTCAGAACTTGAAATATACAACCGGAAGTTATCCGGCTAAGCAAGAAAACCAGTTTCATAATTCAGGCTCCTATTCTCCACTTAGTTCAGATTGCCCCCGTTTAAATTGACTTTATTTTCATTCACTTACACTTAGCCCCGACCACCTTAAATCCGGCAAGCCATCAATTAATCTTGTCTTGTTTTTACACATAGCCTGCCAACACTCTGCCAGATAAACTGTTGCAGACATGCTCACAACATATACGAACGAATATGTTTTAAACTTTATTAACTTTACCTGTGAAAAAAATGTCAGCGGATTTACAGTTAGTGGTACTAAGTTTTCTAGTCCACTAACAGTTTTCAAAGTTAGCGGAAATGCTAACTGGCTAATGGAAAAGCTAGCTTTCCGAATTAGCGGTTAGCGTATTGGCAGAACCACTGTCCACCACTGCTTATTTCTATGAGTATCTGCTAGCCTAAATGAAACTATTTGGTTTGTACTTCAATGATTTTTGTAGGGGAACTGAATCATAGCAGAACTGCACACAAGAAGGCTTTCTTGAAGAACCCCTTACATCTATTCTACTCTTACAGAACCGTAACAAGTCCAGCAGCCTTACCAGGAAGTACAGAAGGCAGAAGTTTTCAGGGACACATGGATATTCTAAATAGACATGTTATAAAACACTCTAACTGGATGATGCAAATACCAGACAAACAAGGTTTCTGTTGTATTTCGGGGTCCAGGATATGTATCATTCTGTATGTTTCCCTTTTATTTGATTAGCTTTTGTTGGAATTCCTGGAATGCCCCTGGGGGTATAAAATGCTTCTGTTTATTAACTCCAATGGCATGAAATTTAGAGAAAATTATAATAAAAAAAATATTATAGAATCCAGATTATTCAGATATGGGGAACAGGACAGTAGATAAAATAGCACAAGCTATTCACTAGCCTGGCAATATGGATCAAGGCTCTGAATGGGCTTAGGATCAGAGGGTCGCTGGGTCAAGTCCCACAAGAGGCCCTGGTCTCGTATCCATGGCACTCGACGGGAGGCCTTGTTACCTCTCTGGTTTCTTGGTGAAAGAACAGTCTCTGTGTTTTCATTAGGAGAATGAAGTGAAATGTAACCCTACAGCTGCAAGAACAGAGAGTCTGTCAGAGGGACTGTCACCTGCATCCAGGCCCAATGATGCATTTTGGGGCCCTAAATCAAGGTCTATTCTACCCTCCAACTAGTGCTGTTTGCTCCCATCTGCCATAGCTATCACTTGTGCATCCAGTTTGACTGTGAAAGTACAATACAACGAAGGGAAGTCTGGCTTTCGTAGGGAGAGATGTGGTGTTGCTATCTTTAGCAGGGATCTCATTGCTTCGTCATGGAAAATCATAACTGTATCTGTGTTCCACATGTTTGCTGTTCGTAGACATGACCTTTTTTGCATTTTTTTTATATAATGTGGTCACATCTGTGTTTTTATTGGTCAAATTCAAATCACATGTTTGCATTACATACTGTGGAGAGCAGTGGCAGCAGAGAGCTGGGTTCGTACAAACGAAGGCATGGTTATTATTTACAACTCGGACACGGGAAGGGGGACAAGGTCTTCTTAAATAGAAACACAACAAACCAAAAGGCCCAACAGAAGCAGCAGAAGCCCCTGTCACGCTTCTCCTCCAGCTTTCCTCTCACCAGTTTGCCCGACTGACCCCAATCAGAAATCCTGAAAAGGCAATCTGACTAAGTGCGGCCAGCTGGATCTCATTACCTGTAAACACGAGGCCGGCGATCTTGCGGCACACATCACCCCCCCCCACCCCCACCCACCCTATTTCAGCAACCCTGGGCCTCTGTCAGACCTCAGACCTCAACTAGGAGGCTTGTCATTAAAAATGGGATAAACATCACCAAGGAGACCCATATGCTTGACATTTTTGTTTAATCGTGACTATGAGGCCTTTATGATGGCATAGTACAGCCATTAAGTCACAAGCAAGCTGAGCATCATGAGTGGCTCAGTGGGTTAGTGCATGTGATCCAAAGATCATCTGTTCGAATCCCGCGGTTGGTGGATTGGCACATTGACAGTGGGCCCTTGACCTCCTAAAAATTTATTCAGGGGCACCAGATAGATGTCTGACCTTAACGGAGAGCAAGATATGTGAAAACTGAAGCGTTCCTATGTACCTGTACATGTGACAATTAAGATTCATTTGTGGTGGCATTTTATTCGTTAAAAGTATTATATCATGATACCATCTGGAAAGCTGTGGGCCCTACATATTGTATTGTCCAAGCTATCTGTTTGCTTCTTTGAATTGCGCAGAGGTTGTTTACACATTAACCTCAGTTGAGTAAACATGACCATTCAAACATTGTTACATCAACACCTGCTGACTAAGCTACCCAGGTCACGCAATGGACATTTTCAATTGTAGGCATATGCTATAATAAAAGCCAACGATGGAAATACCAGACCTGAGCATCTGGATACTGTGCTTTGTTCTAGCCATAAAGAGGGGGCTTGCCAGAGTTAAAAGAAATGCATTTCTGTCATGTTTATGAGGGTCCAGTGCTGTTCAGCTGCTCTTCAGTCAATACAGTTTATACATCAGGATGCATTGCCACCTATAACTTTACTGCACTGTCTACAGATATTGAGGATTAATGTTTAATGTTTTCTTAGAGGGGGGAGTAGTCTGAATTTAGCAAAAGCTGATGGGTAACTGCTAAAAAAGGGATGATTGGCTAACAGTTTGATATAGTGCAGTGTTTTGACAAGGCGTAACAGATATTGAATTGCTGGGTGACAGAAGTTTTGATATATATCTCAGAACAGGTCTTTGGATTTGGTTAAAAACTGTTACACAGTTTTGGAAAGTAAAAGTCACAGGTTACCATAGGCCTTCAAGGTAACCATAGTCTTGAAGGTTACCATAGGCCTTCAAGGGTACCATAGGCCTTCAAGGTTACCATAGTCTTCAAGGTTACCATAGGCCTTCAAGGTTACCATAGGCCTTTGAGGTTACCATAGTCTTCAAGGTTACCATAGGTCTTCAAGGTTACCATAGGCCTTCGAGCTTACCATAAGCCTTCAAGGTTACCATAGTCTTCAAGGTTACCATAGGCCTTCGAGGTTACCATAGTCTTCAAGGTTATCATAGGCCTTCAAGGTTACCATAGGCCTTCAAGGTTACCATAGTCTTCAAGGTTACCATAGGCCTTCAAGGTTACCATAGGCCTTTGAGGTTACCATAGTCTTCAAGGTTACCATAGTCTTCAAGGTTACCATAGGCCTTCGAGTTTACCATAGGCCTTCAAGGTTACTATAGTCTTCAAGGTTACCATAGGCCTTCGACGTTACCATAGTCTTCAAGGTTACCATAGGCCTTCGAGGTTACCATAGTCTTCAAGGTTACTATAGGCTTTCAAGGTTACCATAGTCTCAAGGTCACCATATGCTTTCAAGGTTACCATAGTCTTCAAAGTTGCCATAGTCTTCAAGGTTACCATAGGCCTTTGAGGTTACCATAGGCCTTCAAGGTTACCATAGGCCTTTGAGGTTACCATAGGCCTTCAAGGTTACCATAGGCCTTCAAGGCTACCATAGTCTTCAAGGCCACATAAAACAGACACACTGCCAAAAAGCCAAACTACATTTAAATTACCTTGAAAAAATAATCGTGTGCAGTGTGTATATTAGCGCTTAGCAGCACAAGTCAGCCTTCGAGTGCTATAACTTTCTCCGGGTGATACGGATCCAGGGTCCAGGTTTGGGGATTCACACCCTTCCTCTGCTCTGAGTGTGTGCACTTTGTCGTGCAGCTTTCCAACGGCTTTCCAAAGACATGCGGTTAGGCTAGTTGGCATCTCTAATTTGCCCGTAGTGTGTGCATGTATGTGCCCTGTGATGGACTGGCACCCCATCCAGGTTGTGCCTCAGCCTTGTACCATATGCCACCTAGAATGAGCTCCAGCCCACCCCCCCCCCCCCCCCCCCCCCAGGAACAGGACTAGGATAAGCAGTTGGGAAATATATAGAATCTTAATCACCCCTGTACCTCGGACATCCAATAGTAATGTATACCTCTGATGTGTTGCTTATATATTGTTTATATGTTGGATGTCTTGTTTTGTCCCGGATCTTTGGTTTCCGCTTCAGTTGATTGGCAGAAGCTTTTCTGGTTTGTCAGGCTGTCGATTTCACACACCCCCACTACCATCCGTTCCCTCTGGCAAAGGCTGCTCTCTCTCTCACACTCCCTCTCTCTCTTCAGTTATACGATGTCAAACACATCTTCCCATCTTCCTGTGTTGTTATGCCTGCACGCTCTGCTTGACCACGACTCCGACACGGCGGACATGTGGGATCTGCATGGATCTGCACGACATCCTGGCGTGTAGGATGGACAGCGTTCACCCTGGGCTCCAGGGAGAAGGTTGCTGTCCTGATTTCATATGAAAACATTTATATGCAAAATGATTCAGAAAATGAACATTTGGGTATGACCCTCATGGCGGGCAAATTGTTTACAGGCGTACCCAGCATATACAAGAAAGCAAAGCCATGTCGAAATGTCTCTCTGTATCTAACAATGTTTGTGTGTGTATCTACAAGTTCAGTCTCTGCTTGTTCCCCTCCCAGCCCATTAGGAAACACTCCGGCGAACCGATGTTCTGACCTATGGTTACACTGCAAAATCACTACATTATTTAAGTGGCTGAATTTGTTGCAAAGTGATTACAAGGATGAAAAAAGCAAACCACATGGACTCATATTCCCATTCAGAGCTATTACTGGGGTTGTCTCTGGGCATCACATTATTACATCGTAACATGTAACTGGGATCTTGCAGAATTGGCCTGGACACAATCTTTAATCCGAGATGTCTTTCTGTCCTGCTAATCAAGAGTAGAATATGAATATCATGCTAGTCACTTCCTATGCACAGCAGGAGTGATGGACGATAATAGTCGATCCTGGATTTCTTGGACAAGAATCTGTCCTGGGTCTCCTGGACAAGTGTCAGTCTTGGCTTTACGGAACAAGGGTTGATCTTGGCTGTCTTTGATTAGGGTCCGTCATGGTTTTCCTGGATAATGGTTGATCCTGGCTCTCTTAGGCTTCACTGATATCAGCTCCGGCTGGTATAGACGATAAACTGAAATTCAGTGATGGCCCATGGGGACTTATTGTGTCCGAAGGGTTTGTAGAGTCTCGATAGCCATTCCAGGAATGCTGATGCTCCAGTGAGGCACGTACCCCCTCCCCACAGACTGTGCTTCAGTCTCTTTTTCCCTTGGCATAAGGCCACTGTGACATGCTGTCAGGAAAGGAGGCATTCGGAATGCCCGCGGGGCACCAGGACCGCTCTCCTGAGGTGGCTCCACTTACGGTTACCCGATCCCTAGCTGGCTTATGTGCAGGTATCTCACCTTGCAACCTGGTCGTGCCCCCCCCCCCCCCCAACCCCCCACCGAGGGATATGTGAGATCACCCATGCAATCTGCACCTGAGACTCCAAAGAGGCATGGTAGCATGCTTTGCTTGGGGTGTGCATATATAAATATTACATGCATATTTCAACAGAAGCTTTTATCCAATGCGATGCACGTTCGAGAATCAGGCTCAGCCAGTCCCTGGAGGTTAAGGGCTATGCTCAAGGGCCCAATGGTGAAATAAGCTTCCAATGACAAAGACAGCATCCTATCCTACAAAAAGGATATCCTGTGTAAAGTGTGATAACATCATGTCACATCCTCAAGTGCCGAGGCAACATGGGAAGTTCTTGTGCTCAACCAGGCTGAAATTTTCGTGAAAATATTGCTGGACAATGGACACGCCACATTCAAATTGGGAAAAGCGTTCTAAATGCTGAGAGGGTTGTTTTATGCATGGGAATTCTTCCAATGTGAAACACGAACGTATCACACATTGCGGCTGGTCAGCTTAGGGCCAGCAGCAGCCTGACCAGTTAACATTCACTGGTCCTGCAAGCCCTAAGTGAAGTGAAGTTGAAAAATGGGACCAGGTTTCCAGTTTAAGATAATGCCCAGATAATGCAAATGGAAGTCAATTTACTTGTGAATGTATGTGTTCAAACTGGACTAGGCGCTCTGCACATGCTCCACACTTTCCGCCGAAAGGCGGAAGAAGCTTAGAGCATAACAGAGGACGTACAGCACGTACGAAATGCACAGCGCTGCAAGGCTGTCCAATTCACCACTCAACTAAAGGGCACTTTTCCACCACACCAGATACTTCAAGAAAGTACCAAAAGTACGGTACTTCAAGGTGTTGGTTTTCCACTGCCGTAAAAAATGGTACCGGTGCCGAATGACATCACAACGCAAATATGGATATTATAGCATAGTGATTTTAGGTTCATTGAAAAAAAAATTGTCATAGGAAAGAAAATTTTGCAATTGTAATGATCATTCCTTTCCAAGATTATTTAGTATATGTTTAAAAATCAGTTTACAGTTTACCTCCGCTGCTTTTGCATGAAGGCTGCGTACATTCTCTGAGACAATCGTTAATCATTTTCATCCTTGCTGTTAAAATCACTCCTAGACAGGTTCATGAGAAATTTATGTTGAACTTTTTTGTTTCATAAATACCCCAATATTTATTACAACAAAGTCACATTGGAATATTCGAAAAATTTCGAGTACCGTGCTGTCATAGTGTATTATACAAA
The DNA here is from genome assembly GCF_023856365.1 of Brienomyrus brachyistius. NCBI lineage: Eukaryota > Metazoa > Chordata > Actinopteri > Osteoglossiformes > Mormyridae > Brienomyrus > Brienomyrus brachyistius. The sequence goes on along the minus strand of NC_064549.1, from coordinate 22,030,910 downwards.
ATACTTTATTTCTTGTTATGCGATCCTGATCTTGTATCTGTTCTTCTGACCAAATAGTAATTAAAGCTTGTGCCACTTAATTTGTTCACGCGCCTGTTATTATTAATGTTATCATTGTTTTACGTCTGTGGTATAATGGGTCAACCGGCAAAAAGCCTGACACCATCAAGCTAAGCCATATCGCCACCGATGGTAGCGGAGTCTGACATACTTCGCTCAATAAATCGCGGGCGACGGGCGGCAGCCGGAGGGGCCGCAGGCGGCCGGGAGGCCGGAGCCGGAGAGGCCCGCGGAGGGGCCGAGGAGGCAGGGCGAGGGACCCACGGAGGGGCCAGGGAGGGAGCAGGAGGGAGCACTGGGGAAGGGGACGAGGGAGCTGAAGGGGGCCTGGGCGAAGGCAAGGCGAGGGGGGAGCCGCCACAGGCAGCGACGTCCTCCGACGGGCCGAAGGTGGGGGCCCCGCAGGCGACCGACCAGGCACCGGAGGGGGGAGCGAGGCAGGGCAACGAGGCACCGGAGGGGGACCCACAGGCGACAGCCGATCCGGAGGGCCAGGACCCGCGGGCGCCAACCGAGCCCCAGCGCAGGCGAGGAGCCAAGATGGAGCCTTCCAGGACCACCTCGGGGACTAGGGCGAAAGGAACCGGAGCAGCAGGCGGAGGGGGCGCCTCTGGAGCTGCTGCAGGCGGAGGGGGCGCCTCTGGAGCTGCTGCAGGCGGAGGGGGCGCCTCTGGAGCTGCTGCAAGCGGAGGGGGCGCCTCTGGAGCTGCTGCAGGCGGAGGGGGCGCCTCTGGAGCTGCTGCAGGCGGAGGGGGCGCCTCTGGAGCTGCTGCAGACGGAGGCGGCTGCGGAGGGGGCGCCTGCCCGGGAGCTGCAGGCAGTGGCGGCTGCAGTGGGGGCGCCTGCCCGGGAGCTGCAGGTGGCTGCAGTGGGGGCGCCTGCCCGGGAACTGCAGGTGGCTGCAGTGGGGGCGCCTGCCCAGGAACTGCAGGTTGCTGCAGTGGGGGCGCCTGCCCGGGAGCTTCAGGCAGGGGGAGCTGCGCAGGTGGCTGCGCAGGCGAAGGCGACCGTGCGAGCTGCGCAGGCCGCAGCGGCGGCTGCACGGGCGCTGGGTCCGTGGACGATGGCGGCTGCACGGGAGCGGGATCCGCGGGCAGCGGCGGCCGCACGGGAGCGGGATCCGCGGGCAGCGTGGACGGCTCCGACGGCGTTGCCGGGGCCGGTGCTTTCCGGACAGGAGAGGCTGCCTGGGGAGGCAGCTTAGCAGAGCTGGGGGCCATCCGGGTGATCGGGGAGCTCTCCCGATCCTCCTCTGGGAGGGCCGCCGGGATGAGGGCACATGCCCTCAAGGCGATCGTCGGGGCGATCGTTGGTCCCCTCCTTCTCCTCCTCCGGCTTTTGGCAGCGGCGGGAGGTGGAGCTACGTCCACAAACGCGGACAGCGGAAGGACGGGCCCCCGCTCGCTGGGAGCGACAGAGCGCTCGGTCCGGAGCTGAGCAATTTGACGGAGACCCTCGCGCAGCTCCTCGGCCAAGCGGGCGTCCAGGTCGAGGGCTAGCTCTTCGAGGGTCTCCGTACGCTGGCGGACGAGGCTCCACGTGGGAAGATCCTCCTTGATACCGGGTTGGGATCTCCAAAAAAACACTCGATCTCCGAGGCGGAATTATGTAGGAAGATGTAAGCCGAAGATGTAATAGGAAGATGTAAGCCGCCTTGTTTGGGTCCGTCATTCTGTCACGATCGCTGGTTGACAACGCGGCGATCGTGCGGGCTGGCGTGGAAGGAGCAGGCAGATAAGCAGGTATCAGGGCGAAACTGGGGTTTATTGGGTAGACGGGAACCAGGAACAGGAAACAACAAACGCCTACGAACATCAATGACGGACAAAGGACTCAGGTAAGACACGGACTGAAATACACAGGACTGATTGAAAATAAACGGACACAGCTGGGTACGATCCGGGAAACACACGTGGGTAAGCAGGGGGCGTGGCACACATGAGGAGCCGACGAGCAGGTCATGACACATAGCAACAAACATAGCTATAACCATAACTATACAAATAGCGATAACCATAGCTATAACCGTAGTGATAACCGTAGCTATAAGTGTAGCAACAACCGTAGCTATAACCATAGCGACAACCATAGCTATAACCATAGCTCTACTAAGTTGTGCATGTGAACATAGTGACTGAGCAGGCTGGTTTTTCATTTGCTCTCTTTTTAATTCCATTTTGGCACCGCCCTGGCTCATCCCCCATGTTGCAGGGTCTCCTTGTCAGACCGACACCTTTTTGCGAAATAGTTCTGCATGTGGGCCGTCGTGGAGGGCACGGCATGTAGGGTGGAGGGCTGTGGTGCCCTGGGGGTCTCCGGCATGGATAAAGTCATTCTCACACTCATACAAAACTAACACGGACCTTTCAACGTCTCTGCATGTTTGACTTACACACTCTGTGCCATTTCAGAAGGCAGAGCAGCTTGAAGAATTATTAACATTTTATCAGATGTGTGAGTCAAGCCGCTTGGATTTCAGTCCTTCACGCTTGGGAAGGAATGCATCGCCATCACAGCCGACAGGCGCGGCCGCGGGGAAGGTGTCGCGTGGGAGGAGCAGGTCATCCCGAACCCAGATTACAAGGCAGTCTCACCGCCATTACAAGAGACACATGTTCTGCCACGACAGTCGCTAATTTCCCAGATTAAATAATGGCGGTATTCCGTAAATGAGCCTCTCACTCACAATGGCCCTGTGACTAGTTTCATTAGTGCCTACAGAGCCCTAATTTCAGGGAGAAATGGAAAAAAAGAGGCTCTAATTAATTTCATCTGCACCTCCAGCCCATTAATCTACATAAGAGAGAAAAGGAACCTAACAGCAACCAACAAAGGTAACATTGCCGACAGCATGGAGAAGCATGAAATGGCAGAGGGGGAGACCTGTATTTATGACTTGATGTGGGAATGGTCTTTTTTTTTATACTGATTGCTTTTCAAAAGCATCTTCACTCGACAGTTTTAATGCAACCCATTAGCACAAATTCAATGGTATCCTTTCTTCTCAGGCGTCGTGCGGAGAGGACAGGGAGGTGGGATGGCAGTCACTTGGAGTGCAGATTCCACTTCGATCCGTCGCCACTTCAGGCATCAGCTGGGAAGCTGGGTTTCCAAGACTCACGTGCTGGAAGCTCTCAGAGAATTTCAGAGCCAACGTCGGCTTCCCCTGTGGACCAAACTGCAGGCAGATCTCAGTTGCTGAAATCTCTTTTTTATGTACAGGTATAAAGCGGCAGCCTACTTTGATGTCATCTGCTCCCAGGCAGCGATGGAAGCTCACTGTGTATTAGCCTTGATTTATGGTTTCTAATTATATTTTTTGCATATAGGAAATGAAGCCTGAGATAATTAGCAGCCAGGATGGAGGGCCTTGGGTCACAGATTACTGTAAGCTGGCAAAAGAGACAAGTACTTCAGTGACTCTGAGGCCTCCAGGCCTGGTGCTTGACTCATGCTCATTTATAACGTTTAAAATATCACCAGACAAGAAGCAAACACTGTCGCCCTGCTATGAAACATTCATGCTCTGAGACGGAACTCGCTAAAAGTTTGTGGCACTAGCAGCTTAGACGGTACGTGGAGTTTCCTTCAAAGCAGGTTCTGTAGCTGCATCAGCCGGTCACCTGACAAGTCCTCCTTGAAAGTGTCTGAGCGACACCCCCCCCCCCCCCCAAAAAAAAAAAAATTAAAAATTAATTATTAAATAGAAGATGCTGGCACTGCCTTCCAAATGCCTTCCCCCTCCCCCCCCCAGCCAAAGGAACAACGTGCCAATTGTTGAGCAGGTTTTCCGGACAACACAGACCTTCTGTCTTGGCTCGTCCCCATATCTGCGATTGGAGTTCCACTCATCCCTCGTTACCGGGATTAAAAACAGGTGGCTCGTCTTCCTCCCCAGGAATGTCCTGCCATCCTTCTTCCACCCGGAGACACGTGTGGCGCCGTCGTTCCCCTTCCAGTTCTCTGGGACCCTCTTTTCACATATTTTTTCATTCTTTCTTCCTGTGCAGACAGACTAACAACAAACATCTGAACAAGATTTCACTTTCAGTTGCTTGTAAATCTAATATGGGTCAAGGTTTAAAGTATGATGTAACATCTGTTGGTTAATTTGCTGGACCCACTCTGCCTTTCCTGAGCCCTGCTCTGTTTGGCCAGTAATGAACGATAACAAATAAAGTGAAAAAGACTCTAAAGCAAGCTTGAGGTTATAAATGCAGCCCCCCGGTCGCTCCTGCACACCCCAGACCTGTGCCTTGCTGATTTGCATTGCAATCCTCTCTGCTTTCCACTCCAGAGGCAAAAAACAGCAGCTCTATACAGTGTCTGCACCAACCCCATTGCTGTAGGCCCCTTCTCCAAGAAGCAGGGAGAGCTCTTGCTGTAATCAGACCACCCTGGCGGAGTGAAAGACGGCCTGATTGTTCCGCTGAATGGCAGCCTGAGAGCCCCCCCCCATTCCTCCCCCCCCCCCAGCTCCCTGGTCTGGGTCCGTGTGACAGAGGGTTGCCATTCAGCATGGGATTCCCAGAGGCTTACCAGGGCTGTACTATCGGGCATGATCATGATTACTGGGGAAAGAGACACCCTCAGTCTGCCAAGAACAGGCAGAGGAAAGACATTATTCAGAAAGTAGTTATTCAGATGCACACTTGGTGTTTTACCAGTGTTGGAGAAAGCATCAGGCTTTCCACTCCAACTCTGCACACACTATTAATTACGAGACAACACACTTAAAGTTTTACTTGCGCAAGGGTACCCACACTCTGCAATGCAAACTACAGCAGAATGTGTTACAAAGGGTGGTTCCCCTTGGCACCTTTATTTATAGTCAATGGGGGGCAGGGGTCTTGGAGTGAGAACAAAGAAAGGACTGTAAGAGTAAGAAGAAGTTCTTGTTTTACTCAGGTGGACAACTTTTAAACACGTGCACAGGATATGTGTAAACTAATATAATCTAAAGTATGAAGGTAAAGGAAAACAAAATAATGTATATACATATTTACACTCATTGCTGATTATACAGAAATGATAACAAATGATTACTAACAGTTTCTTCAACCTAACAGTCCCTCCTGTTTATCATGACAGTTTGATCAGAAACATCAGTATTGTACAAATTGCAAAAACACTTTCAGCACAACCATCATTCAGATCACATCATCATCATTATTAAGTGGGCTAGACAAGGTTAGTAAATCCATTCGTTCTTCTGCAGTGTATAGCAGAAAAACAGAATTAAAAGTGTGTTGTATCATAGAACGGAGGCAGGGTATAATACAAATGAAACAACAACAAACAAATAATAATGTAACAAGAATAGGGAGTGAGAACTTTAGCAGTAACTGCCACCAGGACCCAGTGAGAAACCAGTCCAACCATGAAGGACCGGCATGGGGATCCAGGGACATGATTTTCTGAAGGTCTCGCAGACGGTCCAAGGCTGCAGTCATGTTGGGTGAGTGCGCATTATCGGGAATATACGTACAGCAGGTATTATTCAAAAGCACGCACACACCATACCAGTTATAGGGCAAAACGAAATATGCGCGGGGTCCACATAACCAAGCTACTCCTTGCACCCAGTAGGTGCCATTACTAAATCCACTTATGTTTACCGGGGCACCTTCTCCGTGTACTAGTATTTGGGCACAGTTGGTGGTGTTCCCCATGTGGTGGGTGCCGTTCATTTGGTCATAACACATTGAGTGATTAAATGTTTTAGGGTCCATGATCAAGTGGACAGATAAGGGAAAGGATATATTTGACACTTTTATAGCAAAATCGATCCAAAACTGCTGCGCACATATGCCATTATCCAAACCAGCCGTGTATGGATCGGTGTCATCTATTTTTATATAATCATGCTGATAGCCTACACCTGCAAAAGAGGCAGCACACTTTGCTTGTGACTTATTCATACGTTTCCCATATATAGTTAACCCATCGGCATGAGTTGGCATGTGGGTACAGACATAACAATTAGTTTTCTTTCTTTGCTGAATCATAAACATAACGGTACCTGTAGTTTTGTAGGAAAGGATGGGTCTCATTTGTGGAGATAGGTCTCAGGTGGGAGCCATCATGTGTCCATCTAGGTGGACGAAACCTGCCTTGGTGAGTGCAGGAGCAGACCAACAATTCCCATAAAGAGAATTACGCCAAGAGTCACCTTACCGCATCCCCACCCAATCAGAACCATTCTAAATGGAGTGCAGATCAGCTGTTTTCTTCACCGGGTTGAGACGTCAGTATCCTACTGATTGCTGCGCCTTTGGTCACGTTTTGGTCTCATGTTGCCCTGCGCATTATGTTTACAGCGAATTAAGCACGCTCGACAAAATTGCTTTGCATAATCAGAAAAATTTATAGTATAAAAGTATTGTTGAATAATATGTACCATCCCTCCTGTTGAGACATGGGTATTTCCATGGCTCACTAAGGCAGCTGTCTTGTATAAATTTTTTGGTAGGATGGGCTTGTCATTCATATAATAAGTTTTCCCTTGCTGTATTGCTCCTCTCTTAATCCAGCTCTGTATTTCTGTTTTAGGTGCATGAGTCTGTGCATCACATAGTACATCACTGTCTATCAGCAAGACATCTGTAACATTTAAGGCAGGTTGTTTTTGTGCAGCAATTTTTACCGTCATGTCTGCAAAACTATTTCCTTTAGCTATTGTGGAAGCATCAGTTTGGTGTGCCTTACATTTGCATATCGCAAGGCAAGTTGGTAATTGCACAACATCTAACAACCTGAGTATTAAGTTCGTATGAGTTAAAGATGTTCCTTGCCATGTCTTGAATCCTCTATTTTTCCACACTCTTGCATGGTGATGAACAGCTCCAAACACATATTGACTATCAGTGTATATAGTAAGTGGCTTGTTTTTGAAAAGCTCGCATGCCCTAATTACAGCATAGAGTTCAGCCGCTTGTGCTGAACAAGCAGGGGGGAGTGTATTGGCCTCTAACACTTCAGTAGATGTAACTACAGCATATCTGACCTTGTTCTTCCCCATGTCATTTTTTGATGCTGATCCATCTACAAAAACAACCGTTGAATCTGGTATTGGGGTCTGTAAAATTGCTCTGGGTTTAGTTTGTTCTTCTGCTTCTGGCTTTAATGAGTATTGTCTCACCACTGGGCGGTATTCTGATTTCAGGATTACCTTGTAAGGTGGAAATCCTTTCACTAATCCTACGTCAGTTGGGGAGGTAGACCATAATCCTTCTGGGAGATTACTTAAATCTGGCTCATCTACCTCTTGTGTCACTAAGAGATCTTGTCATGTCTGATCTTCTAAGTGTGTGGTGGGAGTGACTTGAACTCTCCACCCTAGTGGGAATCTCGCGAACGTTTTGCCCAGGGGCCCACACAACCCATAATCCATCCCTGACACTTGGTTCCAGACCAACACGGGTGTCCAGCACTGGCTGAATGACATTTTTTGAGGACTGTCACTATCTGTAAGGAGCTTTCAACTCATAGAAATGTAACTATTTTAAGTATTACTGTGATCTGGCTTCTAAACCTGCAGCTTTTAAGACAGCCGGGCTTTTGAAAAAGCGATGTTGCACATCTGCTCTGAAGCTTTTCTTAGCTACCAGCCTCAAAATTAATAAAATCTTCCTGTTCTCCGACATGCCCCTGAGACAATGATGAGTCCTTACGGTGTTACCATGGGCTATTTGTCCAATGAGCTTCAGCTCAAAGTTGCCCAGTTGACAGGATCCCTGGAACAAATCAGTCAAAGATGCACAAAGCACTTTCAAACACTCACAGGAGCATAGAGAGGAGCTGAGGGGGGGGGGGGGTAAAGTCTGGACCTGGCACTTAACCCACGTCGATGTTGGTGTGTGGCTTAGCGTCTTAGGACATGTGTCTGTGAATGTCACTAGTTCACATCCTGTGGGCCTTATGTGAGATCCCGTCTGCCCGTGCTTTCTCAGTTGGGTGTCGCTTTGAATAAGCGACTGCTAAATAAAGAAGATGATGTAATGCTTTGGAGAACCAGGGAAAATAAAAGAAAAGAGCAAAGATGAATCTGTGTGCTCCCCCTAGGCTGTAGCGCTGCCTGTGGAAGTGGATCAGGCCTCTATATGATTAGCACCGCGGTGTGGACCCGCCCCGCAAGGCCGGGCACATTCGGGCAAGGCATCATGGGAAATCTCTCCCTCCTCCTCCTGAACACAGACGATGACTGAAAGACTCGGGATTACATATGAAGTGCGTAAACTCTTGGGTTTTTTTTAGACTAATATCGTTCGTGAGTGTAGTTCAAAGAAACGTGAACCCAGTGATAAAATATTCATGAACATTATGAGGTATAATCAGGACAATAAAGCAGCAAATCGCAGAGTTTCTTCTGTTGCAAGTAGACGAAAAGTAACCACTGAAAGGCACGATCACACATTCCTTTCTGTTTTTCCATCCTTCCCCTCGATCCTGTCAGCCCCCCGACTCAGATCCTGATGTCGATGCTCTGCTCCCAGCATGCATGGCCCACAGTCCCAGGTTCCTGCCAACTTCGTGGTAATGGAGAGCCGTTTTTTCTTTTTCCTGCGGCCACATTCCAGCGGCATGCACCCGCTTTAGTCTTCCGTCTCATTTGGTGCATCTAAGTGGTGGGGGAGGGAAGAAGATGGTGAGACTGGCCCCAGCCTGACACACAGGATTCGTGAGGAGACAGACATGGGGAGGAGTCTCCCAGCAGACGGCGGATGGGCTCACGATTACCTATGATCCGCTGGGCCCTCCGCCATCCCCGGTTCCCACAGAGGCAGCCGGGGCTTGTCAGTAGGCTCATCAGTGAGCTGATCTGTGGGGTCATCAGTTAGCTAATTTTTACGCTCATCTGTGAGCTCATCTGTGGACCCGTAAGTGAGTTCATCATTGAGCTTGTCATGAGCTTGTCAGTGGCTGGAAACTGCAGACAGAATGAGCCCCAACAGATCCTGATTGTCATTTTGCAGCTGTCTATAACAGCCCCTTTTGCTCTCAGCAGCTGTCAGGAGGGGATGAATCTGCACACTGGCTACACAATCTGGTGAGTCACTCATTCTGGACTGATGACCTCCAGCTGCATGCTTGACCACAGCCCGTAAAGAGCGTAGCTTTGGGTTGAGCATGGGGGGAAACCCGGAACATGTTCTATTTTATGGATGTCAACAGGTTGAGGCAGTTTCTGAAGAACAAATTTGGTGCAAATATTCAAACTATATGAATGAGGTCATTTCAAGAAACTAACCCACGCCCTTTAATTCCAGGTGTGGCTGCCTCTGCATGTGCTTTCGGGATACTTGGGACTTCAGAAAATATGGCAAAAGCATTTGGCACATTTGGCAAAAGTAGCAGTTTAACCACAGAATCAAAAAAGTTCTAAATGGTGGTATTTTAGTCTGTAATGTCAGGACAGTTCGCCACAAAAGTTATCACCAAACAGCATAAACAACGCCCTCCAAAAATGAATTTGATCCATGTTGACACAAACCATTGCCAAAGCTTTCACAGTACAGTGGCTAAGTTAAGGTGAAGTTCAACAAATCACAATCCGCCTTTATATGACCACTCGCTTCACACTAGGACGCTAAAACACCACCAGACACTTATTAGATGGAAATTCCTGCCATCTAGTGGTTGATTTCAAAATGACAAAGTTTTGCGCGTGTTTCTCCGAAATGCAGGTATAATATATTTGCCTACCTTGCTCAGAATAAGCGGTTGGAAGATGGATGGATTATTTTCCTAATAAAAACGATTTTCATTCCCATGGATTCTTGTATTTTTTGTTATAATCCAGTTAAGACGGTTTAGGAAAAAATATTGAATGGTTTTGGTAATGAATGGTCACTCAACTTAGCAACACATTAAAATAATCACATGACGTGATAACATGAAACTGTATAAGAATTTGTTCTTGTCTGGTATCTTTTAAAAATAGTACAAGTAAAATACCTTAATTATTTGATAATGTTTAACGGACCATTATATTGAAACAAAGGCATTTAAAGCCCCCAGTTTGGCGCCAGGATATTGGCATTTACCCTGGTGAATAAGAGAGTCGCCACCCTTTAACTCAGACTGATTAGATCTTAGAAACTTTGGATAGGGTGCTGGGAGGTTCTGCTGTAAATGACTTTTGGTCAGCCTGGAAGACATTCTGGCAAATTCTCATGCAACTTGGGAAAGGGGGGGGGGCAACAAGGTCTTCCTCATGGCATTTACAGCAGGGACAAATTATGATTATTTTCTTTTTAATAATATTTTTCTTGTTTCTAGTCTAATAATATGAGACGTACATTAAAGTACACACAATGCTCCTCTCTCTACGTCATAAACCCTGCTGTACCACCTTTGGGTTTTCTGCAAACCAACCTGTCGCTGGAGGGTTCATTTGTAACCCTCTGCAACTCGCCTATTTTTGCTGCTGTCTAAAATAGCCCCCAGTCACGATGCCCGGGCACGGGGTCTCCCAAAGCGCTCGTCTGTGCTCCGTGGGACTGCCCACAGTGGCTTCTTCAGAAACACTCTCCAAACGCCCCATGGAAACGCTGCTCTCTGGATGGCCACAGACGGGCCCTGGATGGCCACAGACGGGCTCTGGATGGCCACAGACGGGCTCTGGATGGCCACAGACGGGCTCTGGATGGCCACAGACGGGCCCTCGCTTAAGAGCCTCTCCGCAACGTTGAGCAGGTAATCTGCTCTCAGAGGTGCTTTTGACAGCTTCACCCCGTGTAGATTTACAGGCCGGCTGCTTGAATACAGAAAAGCTTTTCTCCATCAAAAGAGACATCTGACACCACAAGGGAAAAGCTGATGAAGAGGCCAGTGTTAAGTATTCTATTATACTGGTAAAAAGGATTTATCTGTTAGCAGATGAATTGCAAATACCAGCTTCCTAGAGAATGTTAATACAACAGACGGAGAACTCTTAAAATAAGAAAGTGAGTCATTTGATCCTTGCTTCATATATTACTTTATGTGAACTGCATGTGTCACGCCTTGAAGGTAAGATTTCCACATTCCAGGTTGGTGAAATTTGTTGTGGAGTTTTTTCGCTCTCTGTCTGCCAGAGTGGAGCTGAAGTTTGAGTCAATAAATATTCAGTTTGAGGAGCTGGATGAAGCAGCGGCGAGGATCTCTGACCGGCTGGAGAAGCACAGGAGCACCTTAGACCAGCAAGTCCACCAGCACCAGGTGTGGGTGTCTCTGCTGGAGGACCAGTAGGTTCGCATGACAGGTTGAGGATCCCTAATCTCCTATTTCGAATGAGTGTCATGCTGTAGATATGCAACAGCAGCTTCTCCAATCTTTCCTGCAATGGTAGGTTAACCACCTTGGAGACGAACCTCTTCGTGACCTACGCAATGGACACACTGCGCCGCTGCCACTCAGTGGTCTTGGGGAAGCTTCCAGACCTGGCCCCAAGCCTGCCCACGGTCGCCTCGGTCCTGCACAGGAAAGCCAGGAATCGGCAGGTCCGCCTGGCTTGGGAGTCTTCTCTCCAGGACCTGGGGCTGAGGAGCACCGACATCACAGCCTTGTGCGCCCTTTTTGTTATGCATGGCTGCCAAGCCGAGTATTTTGGGCCAGCCCAGAGGCAGCATTACACAGGGCAGGTGGAGGCGCTCATACAGAGAGTGGTGACTAACCTAGCTCTGAGAGAGGGTTTGCTGAGGGCGGTGCAGGTGGTGGAAGTGGGACACGCTGACACCGTGATGAGCGAAGCTTTTGAGCAATAATATCCAGGCCCCTGATCTCAATAACCGGATGGTGGGAAATGTTCTGGAAACAGAAATAATAGATAAATGATACACACCTGTAACCTTGAATTTTTTTTTGTAATTATATTTTTTAAAAATGTGGCAATAAAACAAAAATTAATATTTAAATGTTGAAATCAATAAAAACAAGACACTACTGTGTTATATGTTTCTGATTTCTTTACTGCGGTGGGATTCTGGAGTGGCCGGTTAGCTCAGTTGGTTAGAGCGTGGTGCTAATAACGCCAAGGTCGCGGGTTCGATCCCCGTACTGGCCAATTACTTTTCTTGACATGTGCGCATGAAACTCTTGCTGAAAATGATAACTGTCACGAAATTGCTAGAACACGCCGGTCAATTGTGACTTAGGGTTGAAGATGTTATTGCTATTCCGAAGGAAAACGGGAAAATGATAGGATTATCTTATTCATAGTCGGGCATGCAAAACACGGGCTCGTCCGGGATTTGAACCCGGGACCTCTCGCACCCAAAGCGAGAATCATACCCCTAGACCAACGAGCCGACATGTAAGCTTCCTGGCTAGTATCTTAAATAGATTATCAAGCCAGTTTATTTTGTAGCGTTTTCTCTGTATATTTTTCAGTGATCCTAATAATTCTAATATACATTTGTGTAGCGCCATACATCGTTTACCATATGCATGGATAATAAAGTGATATTATATGTATAATACTTTCGTTAAGAACGCTTTCGTTGGCGACGGCTGAGTAGGACCTCGTGGCGCAACGGTAGCGCGTCTGACTCCAGATCAGAAGGTTGCGTGTTCGAATCACGTCGGGGTCAATTTTTCGTCCCTAGAAATTACAGTAATTTATCTCTAGTCAGTTAAAGCAAAAACATTTAACTCTAACTGTCTAAATGATTATGGCCCTGTTGCGCTGACCTCCATAGTGCTTTGGGGGGCTGATTAAACATCGTATCTTTTCCACGATCTCTTCGACCATATTTGATAATGTCTCAGTTTGCCTGTCGCCCTAATATATCAATCGACGATGCCATACACAATTGTACTTCACGTACTTCAGCTCCCGTTCCCCTTAATACTGGCGTCCCACCAGACTGTGTTTAGAGCCTACTACTGAACTCCTCGTATATGCATGACTGTTTGGTTAAACACAGCTCAAACAAAAAATGTTTGATATACCTTTTATACCTTGTATAAAATCCTAAAACCATACATCTTCGCTTACCGTATTTTGAAATAGATTCCGCTTCAGTAGTTTTAAAAGTTCATGATTATCTTAATCACAGTCGGGCATGCAAAAGAAGGGCTCGTCCGGGATTTGAACCCGGGACCTCTCGCACCCTAAGCGAGAATCATACCCCTAGACCAACGAGCCACTACTGTAAAGAAGCGTATACTAGCTTTAAAGAACGTAGGACATGAACGAAAAATGTGTGATATGTGATTGTATTCTGATGTCACATAAATATACATTAATTTCACATTATCATTTCTGATTTTCATAAAGCAACCACTCAAATGACATTAAAAATAATATATTACAGATATTTCAGGTATAATCTATTCCCTACACAAAAGTTACAGATCGTAAGCGTTGGTGGTATAGTGGTTAGCATAGCTGCCTTCCAAGCAGTTGACCCGGGTTCGATTCCCGGCCAACGCAAAACTTTTCTTAGAAATAATAAACTACTAACAACCTATTGATTGGCGAAAACCAACACAATTGTACACATTTATGAAATATAATTAAAGGCATCTAAATAAAATATTTACGAATGTGAAAATGTTATTAAAATATGATATATCATATAAAAGAAGAAACCGGCGAGGCGGGAAATTGTCCCTTAAATTAGTGCTTTACTTTTGTTCCGCATATGGTATAATCACGCTGTTTGCGCCGGTTTCTTGCCCCATTCATTAGTAGGGGCGTGTCGACTCTTCGGATGCTACGGATGCTCCAGTGTGCGCCGCCCATGCCTAAACTATGCCCCGACCGGGAGCACTATGCTGTCAGTAGCAGCTGATCGTGATAGGGAAGTACATATATAACTACAGAGACGTAGAAAACCCTAAAATTCACGAATCCGAGATGGCATCCGAAGAATTAGCCAGAAAGCTGCAGCGCAGGTTAGAAGTGGAACAGAGCGCTTCGGCGGACCTGTGCGCCCCCTGCGCTCCCTGCGCCCCGGCCAAACTGAGCCAGGACGAGGGAGAAGAGAAGCAGCCCGTGGTCAATGGGAGCGCAACTACAGAACTGACGCTGAAACTCAGCCGGAGACTGGACATTAACGAGGGCAACACGGAGCCAAAACAAGTCAAGGTGTTTAACCCGTACACTGAATTCAAAGAGTTCTCGAGAAAACAGATCAAGGACATGGAGAAAATGTTCAAACGGTGAGGAACCATTGTTTCTTTCGATGCGAATGTGATTGGGGGGGATTATAAAGCAAGTTTACGTCGGAATTTTGATTAATTTTTACTTTAAATAACAATCGTCAACATTCACGCATTCACTTATCTTATGTAATCCACAAGCACGTTAACCTTAATCTAATTTCACTTTGCTTTTTAAATAATAAAGCGTAAAAATACATAGAATAAATGCAAATGCAGGATACTGAAGTAAATTCACCTGAAGTATTGTTTTGCAATTTGTTGAGCAGTTGGATGCCCCGTTAAATCTTTACACTAAAATCCTTCTCTTGTTTCCATGAGAGATCTACTGATAAAGTACTAAGTGTCATGGAAATAATTTGCCTTGTATGCAGAGGTTTTGTGTGTGCAGCATTTGTGCCAGTCACAATGTTTTCTCTTGGGCAGTCTTAGTTGAACTTCAGTTGTGCTACTTTTCTTGTCATTTCTAGGACAAAGCCCACTTTCTTGAGTCCAGTGTCTCAGTGACATGCTCCCTGTTGGACTCTTCCCCCTCCCTTTGTCACAATGCTACCTTTGTACCTCTTGACAAGCCAGATCTGAGGGCCGAGCCATAATATCTGTCATCTGTCCATTCTGCAGACCATTTGCGTGTCTATCCACTCCTCCTCCCCTCCAAGACACGCGCGCACACACACATACACACACACACGCAAACAAACAAATGGTAGGCCAGTGATGATAGGAGAACTAAAGGTGCCTTGGGACATTTCTTAAGAAGGCCTGGAACCAAAGAAGGGATCAGAGTGTGGAATCGGTTTCCCTGATGGGTTACATGGTGTGTTTGTGTAACTGCCTGGGGGTAAGGCTGCTATTTACAGTGTGTGTTCGAATGATAAGTAGTTCTTATGGCTGTGAGTGATCCCCCTCCCACAAGCACTGTTCGGCTGCCCCAGATCCACGTCCCCATCAGGCTGCCATGGGACGTCCTCTCTTTTGCCTGCATCTTCAGCAGTCTCTCTCCCTCATTGCAGTCACTGGGATCTCCCAGCTGCTGCTGGCTTCACGCTGCCCCCATCCCTGCCACTTAGGTGGTGCTGGTCACAGCAACAGAGTAAACCTTCTAAACGGCGCTTGCCTTTCCTATGAAATCCCTTGAATAATTCATCCTTAACAAAGTACACACTAGTGGCAAAATTGTGGAAGCTTGTAGCATTTTTGACATTATGCTTTAAACATTACTACGCAGTTTTGGCAGTAATGTTTCTAAACAATCAAAGAATGGCATCATGCATTGGACGGCTAAATAAGCAGTGGGAGCAACAGTTGAATAAAAGTTCTGCGATCTCTAAAAATTGGAAACGTTTCCACAATTTTGACCACTATTGTAGATGGTGCAAAATCTCCACACATAAATCACCTTATTTATCCTGGAAAACCTTTTTATGCTGTGAAAATAAAACCATAGTTTGTGTTTGCTATGTAATGAGTGGGCTGTCACAATGAGAGGCTGTGATGGAGCCGCCCTTCTCCGTGACAGGCCTGGCGTGGGTCGTGCGTAGGAACAATGCACATTCTCTGGCCGCCTTCCCCCCCACCCCCCATTCCACGACCTCTGCGCCAGGGCCGGGCTGTGCTGGAATGTACCAGCTGGGGTGAGGGCACAGCCACAGTCACTGGGAAGGCCGCCCCGCCTGACCACGGGGCCACACTGTTTTGGCTTGATGGCTCCTAGCCAGCTCCATCCAGACCACAGATGGGTTAGATCCATCACACATGATTGTTGGTAGGCCTGAAGTTTTCACTCCTGCTTTGTAGACCATTTGTTTACTGTTGAGAGTTATTTAGAGTAAACCACTAATTTCTTTCTACCACTAAAGCCACTGAGATTTACCTGTCTAAAAATAGTCATTCAAGCAACAGATACTGTTGAAATACCATAAATAAGTTTAATCTTCTAAGCCTTCCTCATGGAGTGTGTCACCCAAAACTGTCAACTACGAAAGGAGTGTAATCTACATTCCAGGTTTGTCAGTGATGTGATATATCACATAGTAATGTGTGAATCATAGCCCACAATAAGCTTCCTTTAGACCTATTTACGTTCCTGAAGGAACAAAACAAAAGCCATTCTGCCTATGCAGGTGATGTAGGGACGTTATAGAGGTCCCGTTTCAAGGAAATGGTCAAATTCAGAGTGCGTGGATTAATCTCTTTGTAAAGACTCTGCTTATAAAGCAGATGTGTTCTTTTATCGATCAGTGCTGAAGGATCACCAGCTGTCTGGACAGATACCGGAACAGAGTGTCACAGGGAGTGAATGGGTATGATTTCATGGGGGCCGCAGGTGAGCTGTGGGCAGCCATGTTCTGGGAGTGGATGGGTTTGGGGCTCAGGCTGTCCCACTCACCAGTCTGAAGCTGCTTGGAGTTCATTATTCTGTAACCCCATCCATTCAGAGACTGTGCCCTACTAACAACTTTGTAAAGAGATCCATTAATAACCTCTGGCACACCCTCGCCCCCCACCCATCTTGCCTGCGGTCTCCAACTATCTCACTGGTCACTCCACCTCTGCGTTCAAAAGCTTAAATATCAGGTGGGAGGAGTCCCCCCCCCCATTGCCTGGAAATTGTTAAATTATCTGTACTTGGGAGGGTCCAGGCAGAGCACCAATGCCCCACCCTTTGATATCAACATGAGATGACGCTTCCTTGGCTACTTAGTGGCCCCCTAAAAGAAAATGGGCTGTACTATGTGTTAATTAAATTAATGTCTGCGATTCTATTCCTGGAATATGTGCCTCTTCACTGATAAAAACACCAAAGCTCTGTCAAATCATCGGTGTCTGTGGTATGTCAGTGCCACTGCACTTCACAGGCTTTCAGACACCATGGGCCTCTGTGAGCGTAAACGCCAGATGCGGCCACCTTGCGCCCGCATGGCCTTATCGCATCTGTTTCAGCTGGTAATTCTCCCCTTGTGCTTCTTTCGAATGTAGCAGCCTGTATGGCGAATGGGGCTAGCCGATTTACCCCCCTCTGCAGAGAGCGATCGCCCTTCAAATACACTTGTGGTATAACGCGATAAAGGAGTCGCACAAAGAATGCACTGAGCCACCAGTACCTGGAGTAAGGAGATTACTAGACAAGAAGGGACTGTGGGATTTACTGCCCTAACTTGGTCTGACATTTAAAACAATACTGGCTAATGTGTTAAATCATCTCATGCACACTGGTACATGGATGTCTGCCAGCCATTGGCCAGACCAAAAGCAGGAGGCATTGTGTGCTTGTGCCCAAGGGAAAAGTGTGTGCTCCACAAATGCTGATAAAATCAGGGTTTTCCCCTTTGCTGAAAATACAACAAAAACACCCAAAATCAAACGAAAAGCATTTCTTAGCATAATACCGGCCAACTCCTCTGACTGTACCCCCCATGACTGGGAATTCACCATGTGCTTTCAATGGACTGAAGGCTGGGCTCTCTCTACTAAGGTATGACTCCAGTAAAGATGGCTTTATCGATCTCATGGAGCTAAAGCTGATGATGGAGAAGCTTGGAGCACCGCAGACCCACCTGAGTCTGAAGAACATGATCAAGGAGGTGGACGAGGACTTTGATGACCAGCTCAGCTTCAGAGAGGTAAGGGAGATCGTTGGTGTCCAGTGTAGGGACATGGCTCAGTACAGTGTGTCCTTCGGTTTATCTCCTTAATTACAGCTGTAGACCAAAAATAAATAAACAGGCGTCATTTCATTTGCAGTGAAAATTCTGACGTTACCGTGAAACAAAATGGCAGTATGGTGCTAGCAAGCGGAATACCCCATTGGGGCATGAACTGGGGCTGACAGGTGGCGTCAATCTGAGAATCTATAAGCCCCATAGCAACAGGTGACAACTGTAGCCTGATGGGGGCACAAAGGGGTCCTTGTGCTGGTTCAGCCCAGTCCCAGGCTTCCCCCAGTAATATGGTGGGAGGGGTGAAATTGATATGTGCACAAGTCAGGGGCAGAAAAGCAATACTACTAACAGATATTCATGCTGTCTGGACACAGGACTGGTATGTTTACTAATCATAACTATATATTTAAAAACGAATACATTGAAATATACATTAGAAGATCTATAATCTGCATGGGATGACAGTGAAAGGCAGTATAATTGACCTCTGACCTTGACCCCCCCCCCAGTTCCTGCTTATCTTCCAAAGGGCCGCGGCTGGTGAGCTCCAGGAGGAGAGTGGGCTGCTGGCTTTGGCACGCCTTTCTGAGATCGATGTCTCCACAGAAGGGGTGCTGGGGGCACGTGACTTCTTTGAAGCCAAGGTATGTGCGACTAGCTTGTAAGGACTTCCTGCATCACGCTGCTCCTCTGGGCCACACTTCCATTACGTTTGCATTTGAAAGGTACATTCCCCTCCAGTGCTGAACAGTGTTGATCATATCACAAAAATGCTCTACATCCTTCTGACAAGACAAACGAGGAACAAGTAATTTGATGCTGCTTTCATACAACATACAGCATGCCTTTGAGTGTGTTTCCTGATGTGTGTCCGTTCCATAGTTTTAAAATTATTTATACTTCGAAGCACAGTGTCCTCTAGTGGCCAGATAGAGATATTCAACAGCAATAGCGGATGCTTATATTGTATTGTCCCTCTTACCTTGCAGCATGTCTTCCTGCTGTGATCTCTACCATTCTGTTTTTGTGTCCATAACAGGCACAGGCCCTGGCGGTGGCTAGCAAGTTTGAGGCAGAGATACGGGAGGAGCAGGAGGAAAGGAAACGCCAGGAGATGGAGCGAAAACAACGACGTGCTGCCTTCAGACAGCTGCAGTCTACTTTCTGCCCTTAGAGCCTGACGAACTCCAGAGCCTAAACGTGGACGTCAGATGCATGTGGTATCACTGCTCAGAATGAATGATGGGAACACTACTGGGTTAGACGTCTATCTAGAACTAAAAGGACAAAAGTCTCACACTGGGATTGTTTGGTCTTAGGGCTACGTTTTGAATATTCAGTTATAGATTTTTATATTTTTCAGTTTATTGCAAATACTTTATTGAGTAACTGAATCTAAAATGTTATAAAACTGTTCACTAGTGTTCAGAAAAATAGTAACAGAATCAAAAGTATCGGGAGGGGTACATTCAAGTTTTAAATTTCACTTCTTTTTCTTTTTAATGTTGGTCTTTGGGAGATATTGGCACTCATTTATGACTATATTCTTATTCCAGTGTCCTAGATAGACAAAAATAGGATATATTTGTAATCTGTAAAAGGTTATGCTTGGCTGTCTATGTATTTATATGATTTGTATTTAATATTTGATATATTTGATTTAATTAGTGCTTGCTTACAATGTTTAACTTGAGTATTTAACTTTAATCAGAAGCACATATCCTTTTTAATGTTTGTGTAGCAAAATGAAATTATTAAAATGTATTTTTCCATGTGTAAAACATTAATTCTGTGTTTTTATTTTATGTCGAGGTACTCGCTATAGTTCGTGACATTCAAAATACCTTCATTAGCTATACTACACAGATATCAGGAGTTTGAAGGGCACTGTTCAACGTGTAAAAATCTAAGACCTCAATAAGTAGTACTGGATTCATTGCAATAACAGATGTGCATAATAAAATATTTTCAGACAGTTTAGAGACTGCTGATGAAACTATAGAAGAATTCTAATTAAAATGTAAATATCTTTATTTGAAAAGACCCTTTCACTTTTATATTGATTGAATTCAAAGCATTAATCCCAGGAGGCAACATCTTGAAATGTACTTTGTTTAAACGTTATTGTATTTTAAAAATACAGATGTACAATACATCCCCTTATAGATACATGGTCAAAAAGCTGCTTCGTGCTTTGATTTGTTTGTCCTACCGCACTGTAAGTCGAGGTATTGTTTAAAAATGAACGTGTTACACACGATGGGATTTGGCGACATCTATAGCAGTGGGGTAGAATCACAGGCATCCGGGTACCTGTTAGGTTATATGTGGTCATGTGACCCTTATTCGGCCATCTTGTTGTGGAAACGAAGAGAGACAGAGAGCTCGTATAGAAACCCTGTGCTGTCAGTAAAGCAGAGGTAAGTTAGAAGAGCGAAAATTGCAGCAAAATACAACTTATAGTTCAGTTATATATGTTTCGGGTCGTGGTGACCCCTGCGTCGGCTCGTCCTGGTAGTGCGGCACCGATATAGATGTCCGCATGGCGCCTTGGCCGAGGGGCTTGGAGGTCTAGTTTGGGACTGGTGCCGTTTAGAGGCCGATGGGAGCCGCGGTGGATAGCTAGGAAATCCTGATGCGGCAACAGGCTTCACAGGCCGCAGCGACTAGCTTCCAAGCCAAGAATGGAACGGGTGGATTAATTCATGAGAGTTATACATGAGTATAACTGAGAATATTTATCGGTTCACTTTGACGTCCTTTTCTTTTGCAGTTCTTCATGGGTGGCATATGACATTTGTTGCGGGGCTCTGCTCCCTTATTTCGTAGTGTCAGGTGAAACTGCAGTAAGGAGCAAAAGTTGTGACAGCTCTCGCGACGCCTCGAGCTACCTAGCGAGCCACACCGATTTAGCTATACTTAGCTAGTTAGCCAAAGAGCCATGGGGTCTAGATGACAGATAATTATTTACGTTCTATGACTAATTAAGAGGTACGTTGTGTAGTTAGTTAGTTTTGCTCGCACAGGGTGTAGCACGACTATGCGGGCTCCAGTGGCCCTGGGTTAGCCTGTCGGCTCGTGAATGCTATCCGCCGTGATTCGAAGTGGCACGCCAGCTATCCGCGAGAGACTGAGTTTGACGGCTGGCGCGAGGGCTTAGTCCGACCCTGCGGTCGATTGACGGTGGAAGTAAATACTAGGGAATTTGTGGTTAAGTCAGGGGTTTAGGGTTAGTTTTAGGCGAGCTGGAGTTTTAGGGCTAGTGTTAGCTGAGCTAGCGTTAGGGGGGTTAGCCGAGCTAGCATTAGAGGGTCAGGGTTAGCCGAACTAGCAGCACGAAAGCCGACAGCCCGAGCTAACGCCGCTCGTCCAAGGAGATTCGGGGCCGCGTTCTATTAGTGCTGTGGGCTGATTCTTTGGGGCACTTTTACGTTGGGATTTAGTTTGGGAAATTAATGTCAATCAGCTAACAGTTTTTGAAAAAGTTCCCATATGGGTAAGCTCGTCGGCTAACTAACGCTAGCTACTTAGCTGTGTCATTTGATTGGGCGTTCAGAACTTCATACGTGGTGAAAAGTTTTCAGCGCGCTGTTCGTACAAGCTGTAAGTTAAAGGGAATTCTTTTGAAAGTCTGCTTGGATCATATAATGTCAGTTAGGTCATGTTATGGGGCGCATGTGATTTTCTTTGCACCCTATTTAATAGCGGACTGGATGACGATAGTAAAATGTTAATCGGCATAGTCGTAAGGCTGCGGTTACTGGAAGATGCTGTGTAGTCCTTCAGATATACGAAATCGTTATTATAGTTTAATAATGTCCCAAAGTGTAAAAGATGCTTGTTGTACCAAGTCGTGTTCAAGTCATGTTGGTTATGCCACCATTAACGTTAATTAAGCGAATTAACTAAAAATGCTTAGACAAATACCTAGTGTCCAGTTAAGAATAAGGACTGAAATTAATACTCGGTGTGCATAATTAAAATGCACGTGAGACATGTGAGTGATCATGCTAGCTTTCTCAAGATCCGGTTGGAGAGGTGGCTTTTCTCTATGTGATTGTGATGTTTGACACCAAACCTGTTCCTGTTCTGACAGCAAAGGGGATTCCTCTTGTTAATTTTCTTTTTGGGGTAGGTAATGGGGGTGGACCACAGACCAAAATACACTTCCTAATTGGGAAAGTAGATCCTGATTGCCTAAAATAGACAGACTGAAATCATATCCACTCTATGGAGGGATAGGATTTAACCACTGTTTTGGAACCTTCTGACAGGGAGTTAGTTCCTATACAAATGTTGTCTTAGATCATGGCATAAACAAAGAATTTTATTTAGGACAGACAGTATGGCTTTAGGGCATGTTTTACACCCATAAAAATACCAGGTCAATTCTATAATTATTCAGTTCATTACCTGACTATTGAGAAGCCAGGATTATGAAGTCTTGCAAAATGGGTTAATGTTATATTGCAATGTTATGTATTTTGTTACCAACCGCCATTACACTTAAGTATGTCAGTTCCACGTTCTGTGTGACGGTACCTTCATTGTTATTAAGTGAAATGTAGTGATCTTTAAATGCATTATAAAAAGTTATAGGTTTTGTTACTCTTCATGAAGTTTAATACTTCTTTTTTCTGTAGAACTTTATAAAATGGCGGAAACCCAGACACTCAACTTTGGACCTGAATGGTGAGTGTGGTAACATGCTACGTTTTCCCGAATATGTTTCTTGTATTTTTGTGCTGTACTGTGGCTACTCTGTTCAGTCAGGTAAGGTGTGGTATTTTCATTCCTTTCCGCCTAGTATGAGTGATACCAAAACTTCCGGTAGCTAATGCTGATCCAGCAGCTCTTTCACATATGTTAGTCTTGTAGGCTTTGTTTACATTATCAGATTTATTTACTGCTTTCACCAATAACTGAAGCTTGCATAGCTGTCCTATCAGTTGTTGGGGATGAAAGTTGGGGGAACACCGGGTGTGTAAAACTTACCCTGCCATTTGTCTCTCTCCTTTCTTTTCCTGTTCAGGCTTCGTGCTCTGTCCGGTGGAGGAAGTGTCACCTCTCCTCCACTCTCACCAGCATTGCCAAAGTATAAACTTGCAGATTACCGCTATGGAAGGGAAGAGATGCTTGCACTTTATGTAAAAGATAATAAGGTAAGCTTATGATCCGGTGAGTGAGTAGCACTGGTTGTCAAAATTGTTACAGATCTTGTGACCATTAGATGCCACTTTCAGATTCTGTGTTTGCAGTTGCAAAATCATAGTTCATAGTATACATTGTATGTGCCGAAAATGAGTGACACCTCTCCTCTCCCATGCTAACAGATTCCTGTAGACTTACAAGATAAAGAATTTCTGCCTATTTTACAAGAGGAGCCCCTGCCGCCACTGGCACTGGTACCTTTTACAGAAGAAGAACAGGTGATGATAGCTTATCCTGTCACTGCTGTGCTCCCTGCAAAAATTATTCAGAATGTCTCTCATCAGGCGTAACATGCTATAAATAATCTGCTAGCATGGCAATAGCATTCAGTAGGTTTGACTATAATAGTTGTGTATGTTAATGTTAGAGGATTTTGGCTAATAGGGCTACAGCAACTAATATATAACAAATGTTAGTGTTAGGTTGTATTTTTGTGGGTTACATGTAATGACATCACCAACGAATGGTTGGTGTGCTAAGCCTAGTTCATACTTCACTTTTCCTTGTGCCAATACGGTCCCCACACTCTTGTGTCCATACTACATTTATCTGTGGATGCAGACGATCAGGGTCGGCGAATGTGTACAGCAGTGATATTACACCAGACCAGCAGAGGGCAGATATATTTTAACAAATGGAAGTAGTGTAGTGAAATGGGTAAATCATTATTGAACACTTTTAAAGTTAGTACTAGGCTTGTGCAGTATTACAGTAATAATGCACGATACCATAGTATTTTGAAATCTAAAACAAAACAAATTGCCTCCATGATCAGCAAATTTTATCAGCGAAATTCCAAAATGGCAGAGTAACATTGCCCTAGAAAAAGCTGTATACCATGGTATTAAGTACAATCATTAGCAAGCTAAATATGACAGAGACAGTAGATCTTCACTTCTATGTCAATTTATTACTTTAAATTGAGATTCTCTACAGCAGGGGTCTCCAACTCCGGTCCTGGAGAGCTACCGTACAGTTGGTTTCCTATCCTACTCGGTTTCTGATGAGTCACACCTGCTCTCAGGTAAATACCAGGAACAGGTGTGGCTCATCAGAAGCCAAGAGGGACAGAAAACCTACTGGACAGTAGCTCTCCAGGACCGGAGTTGGAGACCCCTGCTCTACACTGTGTAAACATTTTATTGCAACCATTTTATTAATTTGTTTAATGTTTGCATCTGCAGAGAAACTTCTCAACATCTGTAAATAGTGCTGCTGTGCTGCGACTAACAGGGAGAGGAGGAGGAACAGTGGCAGGGGCTCCACGAGGTCGAAGTTCCTCGAGAGGCAGAGGTAAGTCTGTGGCATGCCCGCCTTCAGGTTGACAGTTCAATTAGCTTCCAGCAGAGTGTTTCCTGAAGTCCTTTAGAAGAGACTTGAGTGCCAGAACTGCAAATTTCAGTTTTATGTAGAGATGCTGAAAATGCAGTGCACCGCTACTCGCGTATTAATTAGCTTGGCAAGTTCCACATGGTGGTGCTGTCCCTTCGATTACCATTAAATAAAGGAATTTGGTAGCATTATGAGCTGGCTGCTACGCTCACTGTAAATGTGAACACTGTCTGATGTCTCGCAGGTCGGGGCCGCGGTGATGGAGGCTTTTACCAAAGAAGCTTTGATGATGTGGAAGGAGGGTTTGGTCGAGGTGCGCGAGAGATGCATCGTTCTCAGAGCTGGGAAGAGAGGTACCAATCTGGGGTCTGATGAAGAGCTTTTTATGTGATGCTTCCTATTCTTTGAATATGGACGCCGAATAAAAGCTTTGACTTTAATACAGTTAACACAAATGCGTACCACTTGTTCCGAGGATCTAAATTATTTTAGGGGTATCTAATTTGTGGTAAACGCATGCAAAAGCCATTTCTCTGCTACATGCTAATTTACTAAATGAATTACTCTCTGTTTAACAAATGGTCTGCATAATTCTGAATTTCCGTGGCATGAGACCTTTGGATGACATGTTAGTTTTGTAGAAACCATCAAAGCTTTATTTTTCTCCTCGTTAAGGGGGGACAGGAGGTTTGAAAAGCCAGGTCGAAAAGAAACAGGTTGGTGTAAATTTATATCTGTTTTCTACTCTACTGTGTGTCTCGGTGCACAGTTGTCAGATATGTAGTTGGAATACTTTTGTTTCATTGTGACGAAATAGTCTGTTTTGTTGCAGTCTAATGCTGGTCAAATAATTTGATCAGTTGTGTCTAGGGATGGCATGATACCGCTTTATTATGTTTAACAATACCGGTATTTTATATTTGGATATCTGATACAGATATAAGTCCCATACAGTCTCTCTTTTCAAACAATAAAACTGAAAATAATGTTTTGGAAAAAATCAGGATGCATTTTGCATATCTTAAATATAAAATGCATAATTCTGTAACTGAAATGGATACAGTGGAAATTTATCATGGTTGTAGTGGTCAACCGCTTGTATGGAACAAAAAGCTTGGGACAGAATCATTCCTGTACAAATACTGTTTAAATAATCCACTTACAGTAATCAACAGTACAGTAAATTACAGTAGTTCTCTTGCAGTATTCATTTTGGGTCTTTTTATACACAACAATATATAGAAAAATTTAAAATTAAAACTACAGTAACTTTACCACTTTTCTGCAGCATTGTTTAATCAGGTCAGTGGCATTAGACTGTAGTGCTACGACCTCGCGAAACCCTTGCATTGCACAGGTTACATTTTCGCACACAACAGAAGCTCTTATCACACGATGCACGCTGCTCCTGCATGAGAACGCGATGCATCTGCTTGCGGCATGTTGCAAGTTTGGTCAAGCATTTCCGTGATTTTTAATGGATCGGATAAAATTCTTTACTCTTTCCCGATATCCGATGCAGTAATTAGGCCAGAATTGGATCGATACCAATTTTGAATATTGGATTGGCGCATCGCTAATTGTGGCCATTGTTGGTATGACTGGTTGTGCGGAGTCTGTTATGCTGAGCAGGGTTCGGGTGCCTCACTCAGGTCTGAACAATGAGACAATGGAGCATTATGAAGTGAACAGTGAAATTACTCTCCAGTTAAAAAAAAATATTTAATGTACAATATACATTTCTGCGGGAAATGTTTTAGTTACAGTTAGATACAGTTTTACAGGCGGTTTCGGACATTCTCAGTTCTTGGTTGCCCAGTTACCTACTGCTTTGAATTGACAGGCTTGCAGAGCATCTCTTGTATATCTTTCAGAATATTCTGTAATTGCTTTCAAGCTTACTTTTTACAAACATAATATAGTACATGAGTGTTCAGTATAGCTTCCATATAGTACATACAAAATGCATGGTATGAGAAGGTTTAATACTAACCTAATATAGTGGTTATTGCTTAATTTCAACAATTTGACTTGGAAATTACATCACCTTTGACTGCATCTTAACTGCAGAGCAGTTAATGATGACAATCATTTCGGCACACCTTTGCATAATGATTTTCACATTTAATGATTTTCAGCATTCATATCATTGAACTCATTATGTGCTTTGACCAACTTTCGATTGTTGAATGTTTGTGTTTCATGTTGCTGTGGACCAATCAGAGGTTTCCCCGGCTCATTTTCAACTGAATCATAGTAAGTGTGCATTTTGTTTTGCCAGCTGTTAGAATTTTTTATGCATATCTATTTTATTTTTTGGAAGTGATTGTTGATCTACTCCAAGCCTCTCAAAGTACCCAGTTTGATGTTCTCTTGGGATGCAAGGGCAGGCTTTTGAAGAGAGAGTCATCTTCTCTTCCATTGCCTCTACTAGGATATATGCTGAATCCAGCTGAACAGGAACTGTAGTTTTATTCTTGCTACTCCACCCTTTCACTCCCGTCGCCATTGATCTGGACTACATACTCCTTATCTGCTTCCGCTTTGGTATTGGTGGTGTCAGGCAGGACCTTGGCAAAGTTGCTCATGTCCATTGTGTATTGACCTAGAGAATCCAGCCTCAGCACTGTGGCAAAGTGATGGTCAAATTCTATCTCTCCTTTCAAGTAAGAAGTCCTCTTCTGGCAGCTCTCACCAGTGTCCTCTTGGGCAGCTGACAGAAAGACAACCAGCTCAAAGTGTGTGGCACTCCCCTCCTGCAGTGCCTGGTACACCGGGCTCTGCCGGTTCAGCTGATGATAGAATGTTAGAGGGAAGATGAAGAATGGGCAGGGGTTTGCACCAAGATTGTCCAGCTGGAACTCCACTCTGGATTGGTATAGCGCTTGGTCTCCATGGTCCTGGTAGAGCACAGCATTAATGTGTACATCCACCAGAGGGCGCTGCAGCATATTGGTAGCACGGAACATTAGGCAGGTTTCTCCCTGGTGCTGCCCCACGACGGCACAGGGGCTGAACTGAATTGCTCCTGCCCGCTTCTTCGGTCTGGCGATCTTAGCCACAAAGGCCCCTGTGAAATGTGCAGAAATCAAATGATCCATCTAGATCGGCAAATGCAAGACATGCAGTTCAGTATCTAGGGTGTAAAGCTACGATACTGAGGCTCCCATCTTCACTGGTTGTGTGTTCTCTCTCAGACAGCTTAACTCTACAAAAGACAGGGTGCTTTGTTCCTGGTTATAAGCACCTGTGGCCTTTTGTATAAGAGAGAGGTAAGGAGCGTGTGATGGTAAGGCGTACAAACCACACGACAAACCACCTAAAGGATAAGAGCCTGAGTGCAGCTGTGCAAGACCTCAGCACCACACTACTCCAGATGGAGTTTTTTCCCAGTGGCTGGAGTGCCAGTTCTACCCACCAACCCCCAAATTTTTCCTGTATATTGGAGGACCTGCTTGTAGGGCTGGATGTAGATTAACGTCGTACCCAGGACGAAGCAATTTCAGGTTAAAGGCCTTGCTCAAGGGCCCAACAGAGTAGGATCACTCCTGGCATTTATCGGATTCAAATCAGCAACCTTCTGATTGCTGGCACAGATCTCTAGCCTCAGAGCCACCACTTTGCCCCTTTTGCATAATTAGACTGTAAATTGGGATTGTAAGTTTATATTATCACTATCACTTCTTGAGTTTTTCAGTTCCTGATCTACAAGCAAGCAGGCTTTTCTCTGCCCAGGTGTCAAATCACTCAGTTCATCAAATCGTCTTCGGTCTTTATGGAAGTCATTTAAAAGACTTCACAGTGGTTTCATGACAGTCTTTATGGTGGAACTTGTGCTTCTTACCTGTAATGAAAGCCTCCAGCATGAGCCCCAATAGCATCTGCACGGCCAGGAGGGCAATGGCACTGGGACAGTCCCCACTGGGGAACATGGTGCCGTAACCGATGGTTAGCTGCGTCTCCAGCGAGAAGGAGAAGGCTGCTGTAAAGCTGGTGATGTACTTGACACACACTATGTGGTCAGGGGGTGGGGCATCGTGGTCCACTATCAGGTCCCCGTTGAGGTGGGCGAGGAGGTACCACAAGCAGGCGAAGAGTAGCCAGTGGGCCAAGAAGGAGGCGCAGAATGCCAGAATTACCCACCGCCACCGCAGCGCCACCACTGTTCCCCATACGTCCTGCAGGTAGAGGAGCCAAGTGGCAGGCGAGCCGGGGGCTGGGGGAGTGTGCAGAGTGCAGTGCCCATCCTTAGTCACTAGGCGCTGCCGTCTCTGTGTGGCTACAGGAGACAGGATCTTGACCTCCACATCGTTCTCTTTGGCAGCCATCTGAGGAGCAGTACAAATGACTAGAAGTGAGTGACTGAATGAGTGCTTAGAACACATAATCCTACACTAGGGAGCATTTTGCCTGCACAGCGGTGAGCAAGGCAGGAATGTCCCCTCACTCTGCTGGAATGGAAAACTGAAAGTTAGCACTCCAAATAAAGCCTCTTAAAGACCCGAGTGAAAATCCCGTGTTATTGTTCCTGCTGCCTGCTAAAATCACACTCCATATGCAAATTATGAAAGCATCAAAAGACTGGAAGATATCCTCACCTGGAAAATGATTAGATGATGACCTTCTAATAAGGAGTGCCTTGTGAACAGAGATGTTCAAGCTGACCTTTTCGCTTTGACGTTGAAACACGTGATTTATTTGAAGAGGCTCGCAGCTCTGTTCACCAAGTACAAATCAGCCATTAGTAAGCGAAAGTAGCCTATGAAACCAGGTTCAATACTTCCACGTGTATGGCATGAACCTCTTATGGGCTCTATCACCCCATTCAGTCATTGAAAGGATAATGAACCTTGATTAGTCATTGTGATTGTTGATAGATTTGTTAGCTTGATTATTTAATCTCCTTCCTAAAGAACTGTCAACCTGTCAGAAACATACAGTTTTAAAACTAAAAGGTGGATGTTATCAGGAATACGATTAGGTTCAACAGGGGACCTTTGAACTTCGGATGAAAGAGACACATTGTTTCAGGCAAGTGAGTAGAATACTAAATTGATTTAATTGATGCAGCTGAGTACAGTAAATTGATTGAATTTGGGAAGTAATTTGTTTAGCAAAGTTTTCTGAGTTTTATCTCTGATTAAGGTTAGGTACTTCTGTAATTGCTCTCTCTTTCTACTGTCTGCTGCCTGGTCTGATAGTTGCCTGTAAACATAAATAACAAATAGTGAAATAAGGAAATGGCAGTATGTCTTCAGTCTTACCTTCAGTTAGGGAATCTGGTCCTCTAACCCCGTTTGGTTCAGCAATATGGCAGAGTCCTCTGCTGTTTGGCTGCCGGTGTGAACAGTGTTCTTTAAGTGACCTTAGATCTAGGCACTGCGACCCTGCGGGTGTGAATGACCTTTTTTAAAAAAACAAACAAAAACAAATGAGATTATAGAGCCAACAGAAAGTCTTTAATTACTCTGACTGTAGTTGAACACAAAAATGCAGTTTCTTTGTGTTTCTTTTCATTGCACACTCTGGGATAAAAATTTGTTTCTCCAGCAATAGATTAGTTGCGAGAGACTAGGTGAATCTGAACTAAAATGCTTTTATCAGTCATGAGAGCAGTTTGTTCCATTTGTTCAAGATTGTTTTTCTGGTTTAGAGGAAAATCATTGCTGTCTGCTCCTTCGATCCACATTGAGTTAGAGCCAAACTTATAACTTAACATTAAAGCAACCTCTTCTTCTGACTTGTTTTAAAGCTTGTGTGACTAGTTTTAAAAGCTTAGACTTACGTAGCTTTATTTATCTTCAGAAATTACTTTATCACTCCATTTTCTACTTACATTCAACTGAGAAACTGAAGGATCAATTCCATGGCACCGTAACTTGATGCTGAGCACGAACGCTTTAGTTAGCGAAGGGTGGTCTGAAGCACTGATTTCGCTCTGAATTGGGCTAATGACTTTGAATTGTCTTAAATACCTTATGTTTCATCACATGAGAGGCATGTGCTGCTTCTTGCTTGAAGCGTTCACGGGTCAGACATGGGATGCTATTCGTGTAAGAGGGGAGCGCTCCTGGGTACCGTCAGAAGGGCTGCGTGTCTTCAACAATGCTAGCACTATGTGCCTTCAGCCCAGGAGGCCTCTTTTAAGCATTTAGCCAAATGCTTTCTTACCTTCTGAGTTTTTCTGGAGATAAGTTTGTGTGTGTCTTTAGATTAGCACTTCAAGAGATAAAACTATTTTTAAAACCTAAACCTTGTTACCCATGTTAATATTTCAGATTGGATTCAGCCAGCACAAGCTTTATTCTGATGCATACTTTTACTTTATGAAGCCGTATCTTGAATGTTTGAAAGCAATGCCAGTGAAACTTAACTGTCTCAACAAATTTACACATTAGTATAAAAACTAGCTATAGTATATAGTTAATTTGTTAAATTATTGCTCAGTGGAGTTTAGCATAGTTTCACCAAAATTTCTTTGGTGAGTTGCATTTTGCTATCTATTTTTATTGCCTTACTACTACTTTACTGCAACTCTTCTTGTAAAGCCTATGACTTTTTAATGAAGTTTTACAAAATTCTTAAGCTACCAAAGCCTTGTGAAACAATGGTTACTCACCAAATGTTGTGGTTTTAGGATGGGGATTACCCTCAACGGCGATGCTCTGTCAGAAGTGATGGGTGGGTGGGTAGTTACGTCCAGTGAAGGGAGGGGGGCGGAGGAAATGAATAAAAATCCAGGGATGGTAGAAACAGCCCGTAAATCCCAAGGGTGTCTCGGAGAAGTGACAGTCCAGCAGCTCTGTCTGTTTGAGCCCACCGCGCTCTCCTTCCGATCTGCAGCCCCTGGCCGAAGCTAATTCGATTGGTCACATTACTCTGCATGTGGCCAATTACTGCTCCCGGAAGGAGTTGGGAGGGGGGGTGTGGGGTGTACCTTGTCAGAGTCCACCGAGAGAACCAGTTGTTGCTTGGAAACCTGGGTTTCTCAACTTGTGGGCAGTGAGGACAAAGTGAGTTACTCATGTTTACCTGATGGGAAAAGAGCTTTCGAATGGAGTAGGGTGATTAGTAGGCTGACTTTTCTTTGCAGGGCCTCTCTGTTTGGCCAACTTTATTGTAACTGAGCAAAAAATGTTTGCTGATAAATGGTGTGTTGGGGAAAATAAGGTGAGGACATCTGAGACGGTGCTGTTTTGGCTAAGGTTGGCACACTTATAGCCCCCCACCCCTATGTTCCATCTCGCAGTAAGGTCCAACTACGAGGATGGTGGGACAGGCACAAACCGGAAGCACGACTTCACACGTTCCGAGAGTGAGAACTGGCGCACGTCCCGAGAGGAGCAGAACGGTGAGGAGGATGAGGGGGGCTGGCGGCTAGCAGGCCCACGGCGAGATCCTGACCGGTGGCGCCCTCACAGCCCAGGTGTGCCGCCTGTGCCCCACCACCCCCCCAAATGCAATCGTTGTGTCTTCCATTATATGCTTCTCTGTCACCTTTGTTTCCTACTTTCACTGTGGCTGCAAGCGTAGACCAGAGTGAGACTTATTTGTATATATGGCTGTGGTATGTAGACCCCCCCCCAGAAGTAGACTGTAAAATGTGCTTACTGTCCCACATGAGTCACATACAAGGACAAATCCCTGTTTAGGAAGCTTATGTTTAGAGTTTATTACCTCTGACATGCCTTGCCAGCCAAAATCCTACTTTGCATCTATAGATTTGGGTGTTTAGTATGAACATCTTACCATCCCTTTTCTAATCACCACTACCTCCATGTTTATCTATGTAATCGTTGGCCCTGCTAAGTGAAAAGCTGTAATGCCCTAAGAACATTTGCCATCTTTATTTTCCATTGGCAAGATTAGTCTCCTGCAAGCCTCTGATTACCGTAGTAACCTGTAATCTTTTTGGCACAAGCTGGTATTCGTAGCAAGTAGAGACGGGTTTAAAAAACTCTGGTAGCATTAGTCTTTTAAGAATGACTGCCCTCTACTGATTTATTAAGCCAAGAGGATTTTAAAGCTGTTTTGCTGATCATGCAGTATGAAAGCAAACATGTCGCCACTCTCTCGCCAGACACACAGAGTCCTGATTTCACCTGGTTTATATTCCACTAAATTTAAAGTTTGCTTAGCAGACCAGCGGTGTAAACAGGCTAAATGTGTTTGTGCTGCAAATGGGTTTTTATTCCTGCTTTAGTAACAGCACAGGCTGTTACCCTTTGGATTGCGGTGAAAGACGGCAGGTGAAGTCGCTGGGAGGCTGTGCTTCTCTCTCTGCTGATTGGCCATCAGCTGTCGTCCTTCCTGTGCAGATGGGCTCCGGTCATCGGGATGGCGGGAACATCCAGACCAGCGCAGGCGCTTCCCGTTTGACTCCCGGGACGAGGACCGAGGGTATCGAAGGACACGTCTCGGCAGTGGTAGTCAGGACGACGAGCGGGACAGCCTTCCTGAGTGGTGCTTGGATGACGCTGATGAAGAGATGGGCACCTTTGATTCTTCGGGGGCCTTTCTCTCTCTCAAGGTGAGGGGCACTGAGCTCTCCAGCCTCCCATCACGCAAGGTAAGTGAGAATTATGCTTTTTAACTGTGACAAGGAGGGGGTTCCTCAAGCATGCTTGTCAGGCTTTGCTTTATAACTGCAGTTTGTAGGGTAATGCCTCAGGTTAATTTGCCTTGCATCTTGTGGCATATTTGTATTAATTGTGTGAATTAGATATCAATGTATTGTTTGTATGCAGCATTTATTAACTGCATTTTTAATGGTCTTTTGTGTGAGGTGTTCTTGAGTGAATTTTATCATATGGAGGTTGTCAGGCATGTCGGTCACTGTGAAGAGCCGGCTGAATGCCTGTGGTCTAATGAGAGTCCCTATCTCCCTACTGTCTCCCACACGCCCTTCACAGAAGGCTCCCAAAGAGCCCATTCCAGAGGAGGCAGAGCTGGACTTCAGGCCATCAGAAGAGTGCGAAGAGCGGGGACGGTTAGAGAAAGAGGAGAGCGAGCCGGAAGAGGCCAAAGAGCTGGACAGAGCAGGCTGTGATGAGGATGGGGGTAAGCTTGCCCTGGCTAGTTTAGGCTCACACTCTTCCCGAGCTCTCTGCTAGTTGCCAGAGTGCCTCACATCCTCTCTGTCCATCTGCAGAT
The DNA here is from genome assembly GCF_023856365.1 of Brienomyrus brachyistius. Lineage (NCBI taxonomy): Eukaryota > Metazoa > Chordata > Actinopteri > Osteoglossiformes > Mormyridae > Brienomyrus > Brienomyrus brachyistius. Next base: position 21,997,344 of record NC_064549.1, on the reverse strand, counting down.
TCGGGAAGGCCCCAGGACGAGGCAGCACCCTCGCAGTCTCCACCTGCCTCGTCACAGGCCGAGCTCCCAGCTGACCTGCCCTCACCTCCCAGCCGGCCCGAGAGGACGGATTCCCCCCCTGAAAGAAATGAGAGAGCCGCCATTCCGAACGTGCAGCCAGAACCCATCAAAGTGGCTTGCCCACCCGGGGCAACCAGCAGCCTGGCGGAAGCCACCGCGCTCCACCATGCCCCCCCTGTGCTTCCAGGCAAGTGCTTCAGGGGGCACTGTTCTTTCAGTGAGTCGTGGTCACATGACAGCAGTCAGGGTCACCCTTTTGCGAGAGACGTGTGCACAGACTTTATGGTTTGTCTTAAGGCTGTAGCATCTGTTGTTCTTCCTTGGTTAGCATGTTCTCCATACCTTTGGATAATTGTAACCTAATTTTTATTAATTAATTCTAAATCTTCTTCCCTTTCCAGAAATCACAGCCCCACTCCCCATAACACAGCAGAAGTCCCCAGAGATGCCTTTAACGCTCCCAGCCCCACTACCTTTCCCAGAAGCCTCTGCTCCAGTAGCAGGACCCATAAATCAAATGGACACTGACGATGATGAGGGTCTGAAGCACTTTGAGCAGGTGGGCAGTCAAGTCTCATTTTACCTGACATTTTGAGCAACATGGGAGAATTTCCTCAAGGCCGATATGTTTTCCAGTCAGTTTAGTTGGTGGCTTGTTATTTTTGCAATGCTTTGACAGAAACTGTCAAACTCATCCTTTTTTTCTGTGGTTATTTGGCGTTCAAAAATGTTGCACTTTTTTTTAACACTTGATTTTCCTTCCTTACCTCAAGCTTTATTAGATCATGTGGAATTGTCACTTCACACTGTCGTCATCCATCTGCCATTATGATTTCATTACCGTTCACTGCAGGAGGCTGAGAAGATGGTAGCATATCTCCAGGACAATGCTGTGGACGACGACCGGTTGGCAGCTAAGATGGTGGAAAGGACAAAGCCCACGGCCCTCCCGTTGACACACGAAGGGGCACTCAAATGGTTCTACAAGGACCCACAGGGAGAGATACAAGGTAGGAGGGAGATTCCTCTCGGGGCATTACCGTTTGTTGGTGGAGGGTCCACTTTAGAAGGTCTGCTTGTTCATACTGTGACTATTTGCTTAGGTTTCTCAGTTTTGTGCAAGTTATCCTTAAATGCTTCTTTGCTAATTATAGTTAGCAAAGTTGTGACCATTTCGCCATTCGCCATTTCGTGTGCTGTTGGAGAACTATTCCTGAAACTGCATAGGACTTTTTTTGAATGTCAAATTTACACACCTTTAGTCAACATTACATACTTTCCAAAACTGCCTTGCGTTTATCACAGAGGACTAACAAATTTTGAATTAGTCCCTCTTAATATATTAAAGTTGCCTCTTTTTCTTTGAAAGTTCTTTGAAAGCAGCAAATGCTCTGCTGTCTGATCTGCAGTGCCTTGACTGCACACACACTCTGTCCTTGTGCATCATATGCTTGCATGGCATCTCTGTTTCCCGCCATGGCTTCCTCTGAATAGCTACTGCGATCACTGTATGGTTTCAGTGATAAACTGCTGCTGGACTGCAACCCTGCGCTTTTCTTCTCCTAGGGCCTTTCTCAAACCAGGAGATGATGGAGTGGTTTCAGGCCGGCTATTTCACCATGTCCTTGCTGGTGAAAAGGGGCTGTGATGAACTCTTCCATCCCCTGGGTGAGATAATGAAGATGTGGGGGCGGGTCCCCTTTACACCAGGCCCCTCACCGCCTCCACTCCTGGTAAGGGTCACATCCAGAACCGACCACATCACACTAGATCAGTGGTTCTCAAACTCGGTCCTCGGAACCCACTGCCCTGCTTGTTTTCCAGCTATCCCTGCCCCACACACAAGTCCCAACTGTCTTTCAGCTTCTGATTACCTGAAATCAGGTGCGTTCAGTCAATCAGCAGTGTGTAGGGCAAGGATAGCTGGAAAACTAGTAGGGCAGTAGGTCCCGAGGACCGACTTTGAGAACCACTGCACTAGATACACATGGCACATTCCATGGATTCTGGAAGAAAGAATTAAATCGTAATTTGCGGTGCAAGTTTCAAATATCTGTGACTTCCGCAAGGGTGACGTGGACCAGGAGAGGCTGAAGAGGCAACGTGAGCTGACGGCGCTCAACCTGTACCAGCTGCAACAGCTGCAGTACCAGTACCTTCTCAGGTAGGGGCCAGGCGAGAGTGTGGGGCTGTGATACCAGGAGCATTTTGGGTAGTGGTGCCTGGTAGAGTGCAGTACGGCAGGGTTACAGATTACAGATTGTATTACAGATACCTGGGGGTACACATTGACAGTAAGCCAGCTTTACCTACTAAGGAGCCTCAGGTCTTTCAATGTTTGTAGGAAAATGCTGACTATGTCCTATCACTCTGTGGTGGAGATCGTAGTGTTTTTTGCAGCTGTGTGCTGGGGCAATGGGGTGAGGGCAGCTGATGCCAACAGGCTGAACAAGCTGATTAAAAAGGCTGGTTCTGTCCTGGGGGTCAGACTGGAGAAGCTGGCGAAGGTGTCTGAGAGGAGAATGCTGAAAAAGCTTCTCAGTATCATGGACAACCCCTCCCACCCCATGCACGCAGACATGATGGGTCATCAGAGCTCCCACAGCAAAAGACTAACTGCCTGCAAATGCAGAACCGAACGCCACAGGAAATCCTTTCTACCGGTGGCAATAAGACTGTATAACTCTTCCTCATTCTGTAGATGATCTTTTTCAGAACTGTCATTAATCCTCATTCAGATTGTGCAATATTACTCATCTGTTTGGTATTGAATGTTTGTTTTATCCATCATCACATGCTGCTATCTTAATTATTCAAGGCACAAACACTAAGTCACTTTTCATTACCACGTGCACTAATAATCTTTTATTTTATTATATTTGTTATAGCTTACTTATAGTTATTTATTTTATTTTTTTTACTTTGTAAAGAGTATGAGTATTTATATAGTTATAATACAAAGTATTACTTATAGTTATTTGCACTATTACTTCTATTACCATTACTTCTGTTCCCTTTAAACTCTTTACCTTACTTTTATTCCTCTTGTTGCACTGAGCATGTATATGACAAAAGAATTTCTCTCGGGATAAATAGTTTTTTCTTATCTTATCTTATCTTATCTTATCTTATCTTACATAGGTTCAGAGGTAGAGATTTCAAGTACAAATCCCGAACGAGATTTTGTTTCAACCAACCAGTTCAATACTCTGTGACTGTGACACTCTATCCTCATCTGGTTGGTTGAAACAACATATTGTTCTGGATTTGTACTCTCTGGACCTGAAATCTCTACCTCTGCATAGGATACACTCTATAGTCTTTGTGTTGCATCTCTGCCACTTTGTTTCCCTGTAGCACCTTTTCCTGGTAGCCCTGATATGCAACACGTCTTCCCCCACAGGCAGCAATACGCCCAGGCTCTGGCCCAGCAGCAGAAAGCCGCTGCCCTCGGTTCCCCACAGCAGCAGCAGCAGCAACAGCAGCAGCAGCCGGCACCGCAGATCAGCCACTTGCTCCCACCATACCAGGCTGTGAAGATGAGGTGGGTGATAGTGGAGAATGCAGGGTGCATCAGCCAAGGGAATACAGGTGGCTCTGTATTGTAGGGATAGACACAGAGAGGTGTGTTGGGAAACACTTAATTTTATCCCTTGTTTTCAGCCCTTCATATTTCTTTTGCTCCTTCTCTCCTTGTAGGACATCAGAACCTCCTGTGACTCGTTCCATGTCTGTTCCTGACTCTGCTTCTGTGTGGGAGTTACAAAACCAGACATCACAACCCTCCGGGGCAGCTAACGTCCAACATGTATCTCACAGTGGTAGGTGTCGCGTCCAGCACTGCTGCACCAGCTCTCAGACGGCACAGAGCTGGCTCTGCTCCTGAGCGTAGCGGGGCTTCTAGAGATTGCTGGGCTGTAGGTCTGAGCAGCACTCTGAGCTCCAGGGCTGCTTATGCAGAGTGCAGAATCCTAGGGAGTAGCTGCATTGGTGTGTCTGTCTTTGTTCAGCCTGGGAAAGCGGCAGCGTGTGGGACCTGCCCATTGAACCTATGGCTGCAGCACCAACAATTGAGCAGATGCAGCAGCTGGAAAAAGTAAAGGCTGCCAAGGTAGGCCCTTCTTTCCATGTCTGAGAGCAGCGATGTCACGCAACACCGAGCGGCATGTCTCCGCCACATTCCATTCAATACCAGAACCTGAAAGGCCCGTCGTCAGACTACATTCCAGCAAACTGCAAATTTTGCCTGTTAAGAGTGTAACAAATTTGCATATGTATCTGTTCCGGCCTCCCAGATGGAGCAGGACAGACGGGAGGCGGAACTCCAGGCAAAGAGGGAAGAGGAAGAGCGGAAGCGCAGGGAGGAAGAGGAGCTGGCGAGACGTTCCAAGGTTAGGAGATCCCTAGAGATTTCCCAGGCCTGTCTAAGGCTAGCTGGGAATTTAGGCCTATTCCATTCATTTCATTTAAACGATATTAAGCTCCTGTTTGGAGGTAGCCATGATTTGAGGATTCGGCGTTGGCAATCCTTTACATGTGTAAACAGGAGGAGGCGCTAAGACGGCAACGGGAGCAAGAGGCAGCACTTCGCAGGCAGAAGGAGGAGGAGGAGAGGCAGGCGCAAGAGAGGAGAAGGGAAGAGGAGGAGAGAAGGCAAACGGAAGAAATGCTCCGCAAGCAGGTGGGCCTGCCGGGGATGGGAGGAAAATGTCTAGCCGTCCAGGCAATTAGCATGAAAGTTACCCCCTCTTTATCCGGTGTCAGGAGGAGGAGTTGCGGAACCAGGAGGAGCTCCGCAGGCGGGAGGAGGAGAAGCGTTTGGCTGAAGAGGCAGCAGTGCGGCAGCGGCTACAGGAGGAGCAGAAGAGGAAGGAGCAGGAACAGCGAAAGAAGGAGCAGGAGCTCCAGAGGCAGCAGGAGCTCCAGAGACAGCAGGAACTCCAACGACAGCAGGAACTTCAGAAGCAGCAGGAGCTCCAACGACAGCAGGAACTTCAGAAGCAGCAGGAGCTCCAACGACAGCAGGAGTTGCAAAGACAGCAGGAGCTGCAGAGGCAAAGACAGCAGCAGCAGGAGGCACTACGTCGACTCCAGCAGCAGCAGCAGCTGGCACAGATGAAGGTAGAGGCCAGTGGCCCTGGGAGGGTTTGGGAGGCATAGTAATTGGTGCCTGAAGGGGTGTCAGCAAGGCAGTGGAGAGCTGAGGCCAAGAGGAAATTGGTACACCTACCCCGACAAACCATGCGTGCTGCACTCCTGTTAGACGTCCATCACTCCCAATTTAATGTGCCATTTACTCGGCTGTCTGCAGTCCCACGACCGTTCGTCCTCCTCTCTAACCTCTGCAGCTCCCATCGTCCTCAAAGTGGGGCCAGCAGTCCAGCTCCCTGCCGTCCCAGACACAGACCGCCTTATCCCTTGCGGAGATCCAGAAGGTGGAGGAGGAGAGGGAGCGCCAGGCCCGAGAAGAGGTTGGTTCACCCAGCAACTGGCACAAGCTGATGGCGTTTGCAGCTTTTTGGGTGGTAAACCATAGTTGGCACCAGGGTGGACTGACGAGGAATTCATTACATTCCGCACGCCACAGAAGCGACTACAGCAGCAGCAGCTAATGAAAGTCCTCCAGCTGCAGCAGCAGCAGCAACAGCAGCAGCAGCAGCAGCAGGCCAAGCTCTCGGGCTGGGGTAGCATGGCGAAGCAGCCACCAGCCGCCAAGTCCCTGCTGGAGATCCAGCAGGAGGAGGCCCAGCAGATGAAGCAGCAGCAGAAGAAGGAGCAGCAGATGGGCGGCAGCCAGCAGAGCCGGGCTCAGACGCGAGCGGTGGGTCCACACCCACTTTTGTTTGTTTTGTTGCAGCTCAGATTTTTTACTGGTCTAGACATGGGTAAAACTGAACATTCGTATTGGTACTCATGTTTTTTCCATCCACAACTCAATCTGGCATTTTAGCTCTCAGGTGTAATTTCTGGAAGCTGAAAAATGCACATCTGTGCAAGATCCCCACTCCCCCGCCATTCTCTTAACGCTTATTTTGCCCAATTAAGACTGAAGGGAGAAGGTGGCTGTTGTCTACTAACTGCTAACTGAAGCAGCAACTCCCAACCCCCCCCCCCCCCCCCCCTTGTTACTTCCCAAAAAGCCGTCACCGTTCCTGTAATCCCTCTTTTTTTCCCCATAGTTTCCAGTCTGTGAGCATGTTGGTCGTCGTGTCTTAATTTTGTGCTTCGTCTGGTGATTTTCCCAGAATACACCTTCCATAATATTATGATCGTACTCCAAGCCAGCTGGATGGTTCTGCTATCTCGCTTACTACGGTCTGGTTCTAGGGTGATCAGTCACTTTGGAGATTTTGTCCATCTCCCAGTTTGTTACAACTTTGCCCCCCCCCCCCCCCCCCCCCCCCCCCCCAAAGGATGACATGTATCCCATCCACTCTCCACAACTTGACTTCTTTTAGGACTGAGAAATTGGGTATATTTTTATTGACATTTCAGGTGTGTGTCTGCACTTTTATTTACTCAGACTGAGTCTCCTTGTTCTCAACGTTCCTCACCTTTGCCCATTTGCAGAACAATATGAGTAACTCAGTGTGGGGGTCCATCAGTAGCAGCTCCCCCCAGTGGAGCAGCTCGGAACTGGGCAGCAGCATCTGGGGCAGTCCTGATACTAAGAACTCCAACCTGGGCTTTTGGGATGAAGGCATGAAGGAGGCCACAGTGCCCTCAAAGCGAAACAACAAGAACAATGCCAACTTTGGGTAGGGCACCTTCCCTGGCTGCCGCGTTCACCTTGCCGTCCCCTGGATAGTGCAGCCAAGTGATAGCGCTTATCAGTTGATAGCTTTGCTGGAGCGTGACCCACGAATCTAATGCAGACTGGCCAAGGTCAGCAGTGTTTGTCTGCCTGTGCACAGGAACTCGCTGAGTGGCCGGGGAAATAAGAAGGTAGAGGAAGAGGAGCAGAAGTTGCTGAAGCTCTTCCAGGGGGTCACCAACAGCCAGGATGGCTTCACGCAATGGTGTGAGCAGACCCTGCATGCCCTCAACACCGCCAACAACCTGGACGGTGAGTGAGCCCTTCTCTGCTCCTCACCCCTTGGTGTTCATTTGCAACGGTCACTCTAGCTTAATCAGCATGCCACTGGCTAGCCTAATAAGCCAGACAGGGCACAGGACATGCTGGAGTTAGCGCCAACAATGTGGCACCTATTAATGATAATAATAATAATCAGTCATTATGTTGTCATCTCTACATTCTTCAGTGAAATATGTTCTGTAAAGGTGAGGCAGAACAGGTCAAGTGATGTTAGCAACGGTGCTAATTTTATGTGGGTGCCTGTTTTTTGAGTTCCTGTTTGCCTGTGGATTCTCATTGCTTAGCATTGCAGTGCTGCATTGGGGAAGCCTGATTGCGGGATGCAACTATAGATGACTAAGCAGACCCCGATTCATTCTCCACCTGTCTCTCTTGCAGTTCCTACGTTTGCCTCTTTCCTGAAGGAGGTGGATTCCCCCTATGAGGTCCACGACTATGTAAGAGCCTATCTGGGAGATACACCCGAGGCGAAGGACTTTGCCAAGCACTTTCTGGAGCGTCGTGCCAAACAGAAACCCTTGCAGCAGCAGCAGCTGCCACAGCCACAGCAGGTGAGCTGAAGATCCTCCGGAGGCTGAATGAACGACCCCCTACTTTCGCTGCATCAGCTAGTGAAGTCAGATCAAACTGCAGAAATTGTGGTGGTGGTGTAATGTCAGGTTTTACAAAACCTGCAGGTGATGCTTCTTTTTTCTTTAAAAGGAATCTGTCTGGGGAGTTAACCAGACTGGATTACAGTCTATCTTCCAGTCGAATCATGCGAGTATGCAGCAGTCCAGCTTTGAGACCGTTCAGTCTGGGAAGAAGAAGAAGAAACAGAAGATGGTACGAGCGGACCCCAGCCTCTTAGGTGAGCGTCCGGAGACCCTGCGGCTTTGGGCCTGGCCTGGCAAGCCAGTTAGATTTTGATGTGTCGTTTATTGAATGCGTGAAACTGAGGGTTGCTGCTGTTCTGAATTCGCTCTCTTGCCTCCCCAGGTTTTTCTGTGAATGCGGCATCTGAGCGGCTGAATATGGGGGAGATTGAGACAGTGGAGGACTTTTGAAAAGCCTTCGGACTTCTGCCGACTCTGAACATTTCCATTCTCAGCAAATACAGTTTTACCCTATCAGCAAAAAAAAACAAAAAAAGGAAAATAGCTACAGCCCCCTTTTTAAGTTGAATTTCAAATGGGAACTACCTCCCCCCTCCAGCCCCCCCTCTCTCCCAATTTTGAAAAGGAGGGAACTGTCACCACTTGTATTTCACTAAGTGGCTCAGCAGTTAGTTCAGGCTAAAAGCTTCATCTCTTGATTTCAGTTTGCGGGGAGGGGTGGCGAGAAGTTCAGGAGTCATGAGAACTGAACGCCTTTGCCACCAGAGCCCGATCTCGTGCTCCCTCTGACTTTCTGAACCCACAGACCCACAAGTGGATGTCCCCCCCTCCCCCCCGCAAAAAAAAATCACTCACTACTGGTGCTTATATCTGCAAACTGACGTAACCAGAGGGTGAAATTCCGCTGTCACGTTTGGAGGACGAGCAGACAATGGGAAAATGCATAATCTCTTGTATTTATTTAAAGCTTTTCCATTTTCCTTTTTTTATTTTCTTCCCTTATCTGCCAGTTGTTCGTGGGACAAGAAATATGACTCTGGAGGATGTCCTGTTTTAAGGGCGTGTTCAAACAGTTCTAAGTAGTTACCAATTTCTTGTAAAATACTAGCCTGTTAAAAAATAAACTTTAAATTCTGCAACTGTATTATAAAATATTGGAGTGATGGGTTGTCCTCTTCATTCCCCTTTTTGTGGCAATGGGGTTGGCCAATTGTTTTGTTCATTTTTTTCTCAAATATTCATTTTCCAAGGTGGAATAAACTTTTCTTTTGGAATCTGGTGTCCCCACCCCCCAGCTAACGCCCAGTACTCCCTACCCATGTGTCATGTACAATAAAATTCCACGTTCTGCGCCCGGCATTGACCTGGCACTTTTAAAAATGTACTTGAATATATGTATACTGCATTAAGGTTTGCTCACTTGAAACATGCTGTTTAATCAGCCCTCCGTGCAAGAAGAAATGCAAGCTTCCATGTCTCGCATCCCCCAAAAACACTTTGTGCTAAGTATGTTTTGCACTGACATTCAGAACTCATCTTTCAGTACTTAACCTGTAGATCTGCACTGTGCATCACCCTGGTTGGGTGGCAGCTGTATCACTTTTCCAGCTGACATTCCAGCAGAGATGGAGATTTCAGGTTGAGAGAGTACAAATCCGGACCAAGATATTGTTTCAACCAACCAGTTGAGTATAAAGAGTCACAGTCACAGGGTACTCAATTGGTTAGTTGAAACAAAATTTTGGTCTGGATTTGTACTCTCTGGACCTGAAGTCTTCACCTCTGTATTCCAGAAGGGTTTTCTCATAGCAAGCCATGGTTGCATATGAATGGCAAGCCGACACTGCTAATGGGGAGAGTTGGAATGCTGCTGGTGGTCGTCTAAATGGAATGACCCTCCTGCAGCTGATGTTGCCCCTAAAGATCCCTGCAGCATTATTGTGGTCGGCAGCCACGCAACTAGGAAGCATTTCACTGCCATCTGGGATGCTTGCTGTCATTGCTTGTACCACGACGGGGGAAATTGCGCTTTAAAATTTGCTGTCTCTCAGGTCCATGAGCATGCCTGCCGTGTGTTCCTGGTGGTGATGTTAAGAGCAGGAACATGTGTGGAGCTCATGTTTTGATTTGCAGATTTTAGATGAATTGTAGGTGGTAACATACCTGGATTCTCATACTCCTCAGTTACATCTACTGCATTCTCAGATCTCTGCAGCATGTAAGAAACTGCAAGGTGGAAGATGATGATGTCCTTTAGCTGTCCTTAAGCATATATCCTTAAACATATTTCTAAGTAGCAACCAGCTGCTTGTCTGTGTAATATACATGTACTGTGCTTGACATTCCAGATAATTCCGTTATTTCCACTTGTGTAGTAAGAGGAAGAAGATGGGGCATAGTTGGGGGTGGGTATCTGTCCAGCGTCCTAAACCGAGCTGGTGTACGTCCCTGCCAAAGTCACTGAGCGTTTTCCCCTCTCGGCTTCCACTCCGCCAGGTAGGGACGTGGTGAGAAGTTTGGCTGGATGGTCTGACCGGCCCAGGAATGAACGTAAGCACCACTGCGTGCGTTTCTGGGTGCGAGGTGCTGAGCTGACAAGGTCCTTATTGTACAGAGGTGCCCCCACTGCCCTCCCTTCCCCCCACCTTTTTTTCGGTTTCCTTTGAGGGCATGTCGTTGGGCAGCCGCCTTTAAGCCATGCCTCAGGAGCAGCAGAGCACCCTCACAGAAGTCGCACAGGAAGCATGGCTGCAGGCTGCATCTCCACACTCCTCTGGCTGACCGTCCTGAGCCTTTGCCTGGCCGCTGCCTACTCAGGTATGGATCCGTAGTGCTCTCGCCTGACTTGCCGATGTGTGTTCGTGTGTGTGCATGCGTGCTCTGTGCATCCCTGCCAGAGAACTAACCTAAGGTTACCCTCTATATTAGAACAGAAAGAAAGGTTTTGTGAACATCTCCATGTTGTTGAAGTGACCATCTTTTACGGGAATATTAGTAAGGAATTAAGGAATAAAGTTTTTTATCAAAATTGGCTCTGTGTACAGTAAACACTGAGATTTGTGTTTTTGTATTTGCTGGGCTTCCCCTGAGGTGTTCAGTTGGTCTGTATTGCCTTGTTTTTTGTTGCACTCTGAGTTTGATGCCAAGTGTTTGAAGCATCAGTCCCACCATTGGCTCATTCGTATTTTAGTTTAATGAATGACTGGACTTGAAAGGCTGAGTGGCTTGAAGCAGGCTTGAGTCCTTTTCCATAGTTTCAAGTGACTCTTCACATCCATCACACCGTTTTGCAAAGGCTTGGCTGGGGAGATGGACTGGACAAAGCTGGGGCTTTGTACCTTGAGAAATGACGGCACAGACTGGGCAGGACAACATACTATATATTTTCACAGCACTTTCTCTGAGCATCTCAGTTCAAGGAATGCTACAGACTTAACAGGGGCATTTGCAGGACCCTGTTGGTGACCTTAAAGGCTGGTTTTGCAAGCCTCGTTGGGACCATACTGGGTGGACATATTCAGTAAATGGGAAAGCTGCTTACCCAGTAACTTTATATTGGGTGGTGGAATAAAGAATGCATTTGTGATCCAGGCACCGAATCCTATGGACCGAATGAGTCACAGAAGCTGACTTTAGTCCTGCCTGTTCATTCTCCTGGGTAAATATTACACCCACTCTGCCTAGGAGAATCTATCAGCCATGAAGTAACAACACTACTTAGTAAGCAGACAGAATTATCTCTGAAATATCTCGAACTTTCTCACAGGAAAGAGATGTTCTTATACGGGTGTGATTCTCAGAGTGATGTCAGTGGCTTAGATGTGTGACCCCTTCCAACCCCACATCTGGACTGTGATGCAACGCAAATATTCACGGCAGTAAAGCCCTGTAGACCCTGGAACAGCTAGGGTTTTATTTTTGGGAATGGATTCTACTGTGTTTATCATGATAAATCCAAAATGGGGGGGGGTTGACCTTTCCCTCAGTATTTCTTCCACATTAGAACATATTGTCGAGGTTCTGTTCATTCTCCACCCCAACAAATAATACAGAAGATATTCAGTGATATGCTATCAGCAACATATCGCAGGTATATCTCATGACTGATGCCAAGGGCCAAAGTGCTATGACATGAGATGAATAGGGTTTCAGTTCAGTGTAGTCATATGTTTTCTGACAAGATTCCCAACAGGATGGAAACAGCTTATACTGATTACAAGCAGAAGCTTTGTGGACAGACTGAATCTGCTGGCTGGGCAGCTCTTCGAGCTACTACTTTCAAGTCCTGCTTGCGTATCGAAAGCCAAGCAGTGTTGTTTGGACAAGTGAGACTAGGACACTGGGTGTCTGGTCTGGGGAAAGGATACTGCTTCTCTTGTGGGGGGGGCTCTGTCTAATTGCTAGATATATGCCATTGACAACCATCTTCCTTGGTGAACTGAGATCATGTTGGTTGACCCTCTTACCAGAATGGGTGCCTGAGAAACTTTATTCACTGTCTGCAGAGGTAGAGATTTCAGGTCCAGAGAGTACAAATCCAGACCCAGATTTTGTTTAAACCAACCAGATGAGTACTCTAACTGACTCTCTATACTCACCTGGTTGGTTGAAACAAAATCTTGGTCTGGATTTGTACTCTCTGGACCTGAAATCTCCACCTCGGTTCCACAGCATAGTTTTCTGTTCTTGCCATAAAATGATAAAAACAAGGATATCTGGATTTCTGGCAGAGTATTAACAGTATGGTCACCAGCAGTATTCCTTCTGGGGAACTACATTGAACATGCAAACTGACTGATGCGTTGTGTTTCATTCAGGAGTGCAGTGTCGCGCTCAGCCACCCTGTTTCTCCCTGAATCCTCACTGTACGAGAAGCTCAACAGCCAGACATTTCACAGGCTCTGCCTACCGCCAAGGAACACTGCGTTCTCGACGTGTCGATTGTCTCTCGTCATCAACGAGACCATGTGAAACTGGCGGGATGAACTTAAGCCTCCAGATCATGGGGAGCTTTAGCCTGGAGAGCTTCTGCTGTGCCATAGGCATGGTTCTCGAGATGTTCCACGTTGCGGCAGAAGTGCTAAATCGAGTGGGAGGTAGAAGCCACTTTCAGACGCTGCCTGGAAAGATGAATATAGACACAAACCGTTTCTCGGTGCCAGCGAGATGGGGGGGCACTTTTCCCTTATTTGCGTGTCTCTCTTCTACGTTTCCCCTTTTCCCTCCTTTTTAAATATTTTTTACACAAGGAGTACTTTTTCCACAGCTTTCTGGTAAATAAGTTTGTTTAACATCCTGCACCATCGTGGAGTATTCGCCCACTCCCCTTTTTTTAGGAACTCTCTATGCCCAGGCCGCACAAGCAGCTTTTGTGCCCGGCCGAAAAGACCCCATTGATGGGAGGGCTGGCACCCTCCCAGGACGCTTTACCTGTAGCATGTTCCAGCGCCGACAGGGCGGAGCAGCTCTCCGGCCAGTAATCTGACAGCGAATCACTGCACTCTAAAAATACTGCCACCTGACAGTGAGGCGGGCAGGCTAAATGCAGGAAGAAGTCTCCTTTTCATGAAGCCTGTGATCCAAAAATCGAAGGGCCCCCCTATCGCCCTGGCAGACAGAGAGAGAGATGTTTGTCCATCCTGATGTTAGTGAAGTAGGAGTTACACTGGGACTTTGAGAACAGGAAAAGGAATTCCAGGTGTAATCCCATCAAAGGTCGTCAAGGACACTGCCTAGATACAATAAGCACTTCAAATGGCTAGTCTTCCAAACCCAGGGTCTGTGTGTGTGTGTGTGTGTGTGTGTGTGTGTGTGTGTGTGTGTGTGTGTGTGTGTGTGTGTGTGTGTGTGTGTGTGTGTGGGACGGGGGGGGGGGATAGGCTGCCACATGGGTGTGAAACATTGGACAGTGTTAGGCTGCCCGGGCCTGTGGAATGTGAGCAGGAGATGCGAGAGGTCTGGGGCAGAGGTGACCTGAAATCAGCACAAATGCCCCATATTCCCAAATGCCCCATTATCAACACAAAGAATCACTTTCACCAGAAGCCCTTTGACTGTGGATGTGGGTTTTGAAGAAGGCAGTGGCAGAACATCAAAAGCTTGATGGAGCATATCTGGGCATTGCTTGTATCAGTGTTGCAGACCTTCTCTGCTGGCCTTAGGCTGGCTTTCTGAAAAATCTCAATGCCTTTTTCTCATGGTTATTACTCAAGACAAAATTTTTTTAAATCTGCGCATCGTGTTTCTGCAGAGACCGGGGCTGATGCTGCCCCCACGGTACCACATGATGAGCCCGAGATGTCATCCGGCGGTGGGGTGTATGACATCACTACCAAGGGTCCCTTCCATAAACACCCGGAAACCACCTTCACGTTCGACTATGAGGACACCACCCATACCCAGGATGGACATGGAGAAGCAGGTGGAACATGAAGAAATTTTCCTATTTTCCTCAGAAGATGGAGGTTTCATGTGTTGATGTTGATGTAGTGGTGCTGTAAGCGAAATGGCTACAATGAGCCTCTGAATCAGACTTCTATTGTCATTGCATAATTGCACAAACTTAGCTCACTCCTAATATCAGCATTAGTAAACAACAACAAAGACACATACCAAAGGCCAGCTATAGAAACAGCACATATACATACAGTGAACTCCAGAAGCATGGCAGCATGGTGCTGTAGGCATGATGTATGTGTGTTTGTGTGTGTGTGTGTGTGTGTGTGTGTGTGTGTGTGTGTGTGTGTATGTGTGTGTTCCTCTCTAGGTGTCCTCAGCCCTGGTGCCATCACTGCCATCGTCATCGCTGTGATCCTGGGAGCCTCTGTGCTCATCGCCCTCATCGTCATCACGCTGAAGAAGTTTACCGCTGCCTAGAACTGCCATGGCCGCCTACCCCCCGCCGTAACGCCGACCGGGGTCCATTAGGCCCCACCTCCGCTCTACCATATGACTGGGGAAGGGTGACATGAGAGTACCAGGTGGTGTACTCTGGGGTGGAGATCCACAGCGCCACCTAATGTCCTTGCAATGTCATGTACTTGCCATGTGTATATTGAGAAACTCTTTTCCATCCCATCTGAGCAGCATTTTTGGATACCTTAAAATATATTATTACTATTTGTTTATGTTTGCAGCTTTGCTGTCCTCCGGTTTTACTTTCACTTCTTCGAAGAGAAATATTAAGAGTGTTGCCCACCTTTACATAGTATGGGGGTGTTTTGAGGCAACATAATTTACCCCAAGCACCTTGTTCTCACTGTAACAAAAAGCTAATGCTAACCAAATTGATACCCTCATAACCCTGAGAGAGAGACATTATGCTATGCGGGGAGTGTATTCATAGTAAAACCCTCCCAACGCGTCATGGCGTGGATGATACTGTTGTACATAATGGGAGTCAGTTTGAGCCAACCACAATTACTGTGATTTTACTTCAGTTTAGGGGGATTTTTGACATGAAACTATAGATTTTTATGCTTGGCTGATACTGTTGATCCAGTAGGTAAAATGTAAGCTGATTTCTGTAGTCAATCTAGTGCTGTATAGATCTGTAAATAAATACTTTATGTTAATACGGTAGTTTTTTTTTTTAGTGTAGGTGTTTGAGTACACAGTGCGGTTCTATGGGCAGGGAGTCATGTGTGCGGTTCTGTGGGCAGGGAGTCATGTGTGCGGTTCTGTGGGCAGGGAGTCATGTGTGCGGTTCTCGCGGGGAACAGAAATATGTGAAAGGAAGGCATTGATTCTGCAGCAAGGGCACCCATGACCAAAGTGGATACAATTTAAAATGAAATGTAATGATTTCAGGAGTCACATGATAAGCAGCTGTATACCCCCCCCACACCTCCCACAATGACCTCTGCAACACATTTGACTTTTAATGGTTTTCCGTAGAGTAGAAAAAAGCCAGACAAGGTATTGTCTTGTGTGTGTTTCTGAATTAATATTTTTTATTAACAATAAATTAAATCTTACAAAATATGACAATTTCCTCATCTCCACACACGAAGCAAATTTACACATACATGCACATATGTGTGCTGTGCACATACATACACACACATATGGGGAGGCCGACCTGCCCACACTCTTTTCTCTCAAGCAACTGCAGAGTTCTGGCAGATTCCATGCAAATTCTTAGAGCACAAGATGTCAGACTGGTTCTGCAGGAAGTTCCTGGTTGCAAGCTGCCCCCCCCCATATCTCCGAATTATTGTACATGTTGCTTGTGCAGTGATTTTGCAATATTTTCTTTCTTCATTCAGTTATCTTAAACAGATCGAACAACAATAACAGCAAGTGAAACACTGTCAGCTGATTTCATGGCTCTATATTGTCGTATTTGCTTAATTCAAGCTTCGTTTGTAAAGATTACAGCATGTTGTGATGCAGCGGTAAATCCAGGAAGATGGACATGCTGTTGGCTCTTCACCCAGAGGAAAAACACCTCTGCAATCCTCCCTCCTCATCCTCACACAGAAAGGTTCACGGTGAGGTGCATTCTGAGTGCTGGTCCCAGAAGACTACTCCACTCCAAGGATTGAAGAAAGCATGTAATGTATTCTAATGCTAACGTTGAGGTGTGCAGACGGAATGGTCAGCAGCAGAAAGGTGGTTCTTTTCAGGGAAGGTCACGGCGTTTTTGACCCCTAGATGCCCTCAAGGGTTAACAAACAGGTTAACACAAAATAACAGGGAAGTGGGAGGGATGTTTCATAGCGACTCTCTAGTCCTGTATTGATTGGTGGGGTCGTAGCCAATCGGGGCTGACAATTTTCTGCGGACCCCTGGCCCGGGAACCGGCCAGCGAACGGCCAGCGGCGCCCCCCTTGGCCAGCTGTATCCTCTGGCACTCACGCAGGTTCTGCGCCCGCAGCTCCTGGTTCTTGATCTCCTCCACCACCCGGATGGGGAACCAACCCTTTTCACCATCGTGAAGCCTCTCACCCAATATCCAACCTTGGAGGGAACAAGGTCGTTAATTTAGGTTTTAAATTCTACAGGCTTACACACATGTATGAAGGTGTAGAATCAAACTACAATGAGGCTGCATTCATTCCAGGAAGGTGAATTCCACTCACCGTCGTCAGTCCTCTCCAGGATGTTGAGAACGTCAGCCATCTCGATGGAAAGTTCATCGGGTTCTTGTGATGAATAGGACTGTATGCACTGCACTTGGGGTGAGTCTGAGAAACAGCCCATGGTTATCGTCATTATCATGGTACACATCTCCCCGCCGGGCAGAAAGAGAGCCTGCTGCTCACATTTACATTTTTAGCATTCTGTTTACTTAACAGATGCTTTAATCTAATGTGACATACAATTGAGGAGGCAGTCAATGTGTCCCTGGAGCAATCTGGGGTTAAGGGACCTGCTTAAGGGCCCAACGGTGAAATCGTGCTGTCAGCCTTGTAATTTAACCCGTCGACCATCCGCTCACAGGCCCGGCATCCTAACCAGCCGAGCTACATACCGCACCCCTAATCCCACAACTCTGGTGGGGCTTGAGCAGAAACTAAACTTGCTACCTACTTACCCACAAGAAGGGTATTATCCTACAGCACAGCCAGCTGGACCTAGAGCTCAAAGAGGCTGTTTTTAATGATGGCAGCACAGCTACGGGTGTTGGAAACAGTAAAAGGAGTGATACAGCAGTGAGATCACAGTCCCACAGTCAACAGCTGCAGCAGAAGGTGGGATGGAGGACAGGGGGTCCGTATCGGGGGGGGGAGGTGGTGTATGTAAATGGAATTGCCATCCTCTGATTGGCAGATGCATGGCAGAGCCAAAACCACAAAAAAGCCTGATTTCCCCTGTGTCCCCGTCCACTAATTTTCCCCGCAGGCAACGCAGGCCACTGTAATCCCCCGAGGAATGCGATGCCGCTCTGGAGTCGCCGCTAATTGCTGTGCAGAGAAACGGGACACTACAGCACTCTGCACGCTAGTCCGACACGCCGGCGGGTGTCTGAACTGGGGGGACGGGGTGCGCGCTCTCCGCCCTCATCTGACACGCTGAAGGTGGGGGGCGAACCTTGGAGACAGGTTATGCGGCGTGCTCACAAATCCAATATGTTTATACATCTGCCCCCCTTTCAGCTGCTAATGCTCCAGTGCATCACAAATCCACATTAGTGACGTAGACACGTGTCCAGTACTAGCGGAAGCCTATGGGACACCAGCTTGCTAAATCAGAGCCCCCTCTGGTGGCCACCTGTGTTGACTCATGGGTTATGCTGTTGGCACTGATGAGGGAGCTACATAACTGGCACCATCCTCCTCTGCGGATGGATCATTAACATACTGAACCTAACACCTAACATACTCAACGTTG
Organism: Brienomyrus brachyistius; assembly: GCF_023856365.1. Lineage (NCBI taxonomy): Eukaryota > Metazoa > Chordata > Actinopteri > Osteoglossiformes > Mormyridae > Brienomyrus > Brienomyrus brachyistius. Next base: position 21,979,257 of record NC_064549.1, on the reverse strand, counting down.
TAGCGAGACTCACCTGGTTGGTGGGCGCTGGTAGAGAGGAAACGCGTGCGCCGGTTGGGAGTGAGGGCGCAGATCCAGCGCAGCTTTTCACTCCTGCAGGGGGGCAGCAGTGCATTCGCCGCACCGAAGCAAAGGAGATTATCAAACGATAGAGAAAAGCATGACAAACCTGCAGCACAGTGTAGATTCGGGGTTAGAAACTCACACGCTGGAGGTCTTGAGCAAGTAGGTGACCTGGCGGTCTTCCTGGTTCTCCAGAAGGTTGAGGGTGAAGACGTTGGCCAGCATCTGGCCCTGGTCCTCCATGTCCTCCGTCCTCAGCATGGCCCGAGTACAGGAGTCCAGAACCTGATACTTTTCCCCACTAACCCAAAAAATGTCCAAATGGACCAGATTCATTTAGTTTCATTTCTATTCACAATTTTTTAATTCAAAAACAATTTTATGCTGAACTAATTATTAAAATAAACAGGAATCAATGTCCTTGCAATTGGCTTTAGCTACAGTATCGCTACTACTTCAAAGTTCACCGTAACCTGTATCTATCCTGCCACACCTGATGGTGGCGATAGACTCACTTTGAGCTTTTCTTGGTGACGAGCAGCAAATTGTTGAAGAGGAAGAGGTAGAGGGGTTGGTACAGCTTGCGGCTGCGCATGGTCCTGGTGTTCTTGGGTCCGTTCATCTGCTGGAGCTCGCCCTTCTTCAGCAGCCAGCGGGAGTGTGAGATCACTGGCACCGACTGGGGGGACACAGCACAGGGGGGGGGTCAGCTTAATGGGAATGGGCCCAAATGACAGTCATCTGATGCCTTTTTTTTAGTACTTATGTAAGATGATACCCAGGGTTTTTTTTTCACATAGCAGCAAGGTACATGAAGTGCACAGATACCAACACAATAACAAAGTGCAAAGTGCAGAGAAAGCACACACTGGGCAAACAATATCATTCAGGTAATAAATCAATAGTCCTACGCTGAAAACTCCAGAAGTATTCGGTATGCATCATGCTACCTGCCGCCATGGCGCATCCAGGACCAGTTACCATGATGCATTTTCGCAGGATCCTGCTTGGCTGTAAGCCCCTGAGAAGCAGATGTGTCATACGTGGCCCGTCCCAGTCCTCCTCCTGGCCACCTCAGCCAGCTTTATCGGCAACGCTACCTTGCATTTGAACTCCAGCATCTTCTCGATGCTGATGAGCTCCTCCGTCCTGCTCATCTTCCTCACGCCCTCATTGCACTCCTTCACTATCTGTAAGAGGCACGGGCACGTGATGCAGACACCAGCTCATCTCCCCTAGCATTTGGGCATCTAAGGAAAGGTTTATATCCCCCCTCCCCCCCCCCCAGAATCTCCAGAGCTGCTAAGACGCACCCTCTCCAACTCTTCATGGGCCTTGACAGCGTTGGCCTCTCTATCTGAATTCTCCTCGGCTTTTTTCAGGATGTTCTGTGTCAAGAAAGAAGGCAATCAGGAAATATGATTTGTTGAGTGGGATCTCTTCTGCCCATTATCTTGCTCTTGGTACCAATCAGCAGCGGTTTTCATTCGGGACGTTTGGAGGCGCAACAGTAGGCTTCCTCTACAGCTCATTTATCGGCTGTCCCAACTAACCTGAACCAGCAGCTTGAGTCGCGTGATCCTCTGAAAGGGGAGGATGAGGAAGGAAGTGAAGGACAGGCCGCGGACTTTGGGCTGGTTCTCCAGCTTGGCCATTGTCTCCCGAAAAGGTGCGTTTCCCTGTCTGGGACAAAGTACACAGCTGCTTGACCAAGTGCACCATAGATCTCGTTTATTCCCATCAAAGGTCTGAAGAGGAAATCAGCTTTCTGTTCCAATGCAAGTGCAATTCATGAATCTGACCAATAGTGGGCACTTTCCTGAGGCTATATACTGATATCTAATACCTGATCCTTTTATCTGACAAGTTAATGTGTTATCAGTTTATACAACCAGGCGAGTTAACGCCACATGTTCTAATTCCTTGTCTATAACCTGCTGTGCAGCGATAGATTAAAGCAACAAGGGCAGGTATCACGTTGGAAGCCGTCCAAAAGCTATGGTGAAAGTAAAAGTAGCTGTCTGTAACCCTCCATACGGCCGCAGGCACACACTTGAGCGGAGACCATGAAAAGGTCACTCAAGCATCAAAATGTGAGCCTTGTACTCGCTCTACGGCATTGCTACACCCACTCCACGGTGTAAAGCTGCGCTCCAACGCGGACGTGCGCTCACGTTACTCCTCCGCTGCCGCAGATAAGAAAGCACCGAGCGACTGCTCCCCATCCGCTCTCGTTTCCCTAACTCCATCGCCATGGAAACCGTGTTTTTAATAGATTTTCGCTTAATCATTCCAAGAGTGTGGGAACGGCAGCATGCACTATGCTAGGCATGAGGCAGTGAGAATGGGGTCCGCGTTAAGAGCCACACCCATCCGAGGATGGAGTGCACAGAAAAACACGACACAAAGCCGTGAGTCAGCTGGCGCTCAGCCAGCGTCAGAACATTACAAAGTGTTTTGGAAGTATTGTGTTAGCATTATGTGTTAGCAGTGTTTCGTCAGTGACCGCTGCTACGTTTAGCTTTCTTTAAACGTCAAAAAAGAAATGTCTGCTTTGACTTCTAATCCAGGTTCTAGAAAGGCTGACCCGACCGTAACAGCAGACTCGCTGATGTACGAGACATCTTCTCTCTTTCTTTCTTTCCTACTTGCTGTCTTGCAGCACTACCACGCTAAACCCCCGCTGTACCCACAATATCCGTCGGTAGTGTTTCTCCTGGTAGCCCTGGTTGATCACGTAGTTGATGAAGACGTGGAAGTGCTGCACGGCGTGCTCGTAAACGATGTCGCACACGTCCGAGATCTGGATGGACTGCTCCACTCGGTTTTCCAGGTCCATCAGAAACCTGCGCAGCAAAGTCCACGTCAGCGGGGGACAGGTGGCCTCAAACAAGCGAGTAAACAAACATGACAAGAAAGCTCACCAGTCTGTCTCAAACACAAATACAAATTCATCACCCAGTAAGTAGTTCAGGCATCAGAGAAGAAATGAGGTGGAAATGGGAGATAAATACCACACAACTTATGAACGACACAAATACTTAGAATCCTGTGTTAGGAGTTACCTCTCGCTGGCCTTCATGACCTCCTCGATGTTGGAGAAGAGGAAATGCGTGTCCGTTTGGCTGAGAGTGTTGACCAGCACCGGGTTCTTAAGGAAGTGGGTCTCTAGTAGCTCAAGGCTCTTATAATATGATGCCTCTGAGGTCACCAGCTCAAACATGGCCTTCAGGAGAAAGTGACACAGGACAGGCCACATCATGTGTGAGGAAGAGGGGTGTTTCTGGCAGTTTTCAGACGTGACATCCTTTCCCAATGCAGCCCATGCTCCTTTGGGAAAACACCCCAGTACCTTCTCCATCCCTGAAGCTACCACACCACAATCTCACCTGTGGGACCAGGTGGGCCATCTGTTGATAAACCCACCCTGCTAAGGATACCATAGTTTTATTTTCTCTGGGGTTCCACTCAAAATGTAATTTCAGGCCCCCCTCACCCCCCTGGTGTAGTGACTGCTTATGGCCAGTGGGGGCTCTCCAAATTTTGGGGGCCCCATGCATAAACACTGCTGCTGATCCTTAGCTCCACTCACCCCCCCCCCCCCCCCCAAGCTACATGCTCCACCCCCATCAGCCAGACTCGTCCCCCCTCACCTCCTGCATAATGATCTCTTTCTGTGGCAGGGTTGATAGGAGGCCACTCTGCCGGACCACGTCCAGGTTCTGCCACAGGCTGAGGGACTGCGAATCATTCCTCAGCTGAAGCTGCAAGGTGGGTGGGGCCACACCCACAGATACAGCTCCGCCCCCTGCCCCGCCTCCCAGCTGTAGGGTATCCAGCTGCCTCCGCTGCTCGATCTCCTGCTGCTCTGATGTGTCCCTATATTCCTGGTACAGGAATGCTGTGGGGCAGAGAGAGGAGGTCTGTACTGGGGGAAGCATTCAGCCCATGCTCAGCACTGACGGAGACCGCAGCTTCAGCACCGCAGCAGGCAGGGGGGCAGGGTAACGCAGCACATCAAACAAGAAGTTATGAAATTGCGAATTTCGCCATCTGGCCGACTTCCACGCGATTCTCAGAAGCACTGACATTTGGAGCTGTCACGGTATTGTACTTTGTTTTTTTTTTTTGCAAATTAAGTGACTGCGATGATTTCATAACCGAATAAACTTGTTCCTTGGCGTGGGGTTCTGGTGTAAGTGCTCCCCGGACGCACAGCACTGCTGTGTGGGAATGTCTTCTTTAAATGCGAAATGCAATAGAGAGACTGAGAACCTGTTACATAATGACCTTAAATGCTATTTGTGCACGTACGGAGGTGGGCATGAAGCGCTGGCAGTTGCGTAATGCTAGCCCATGCGTCTCCCAAACACGTCTGATGTACACAACCCCCCCCCCCCCCCCCCCAAGCCTAAAGTTCCTAACGGGAGGCAGAAAAGAGTTTCTGAACAACAGGGGGCAGCAAACCAAAATAGCTTTTTGTGAGGATGATTAATCAGAATTGTGCAGTCTCTTGTGCATTTGTGTCAGCGCAGGAGCTGCATGCCCTGGACTGGCTGGTCGCATGGGAGGGAGGGGGGTGAGGAATGCGAGTGGACTCACGGATGTTTTTGATGATCTTGATGCTGTGGCAGATGGGAGACCTGGGGCCGTCCCACTTGTCCGGGGGCTTGTCATTTTTCACCAGTCTGTGATGATGGGGGGGGGGGGGGGAGAGACTCGTGTTATGGTGGACTGATGCTCGGCTGGGCTCCAACGTCACTGCGAAATCCTGTGGGCATTCACCTTCATGTTTTCCCTTCAAATTCCTCACTGGACATTCTTCCGCAATGCAAACGCGTCGCCCCGCCTCGAGCATGAATGTCCACCCCCAAGTGCGCAGTGATCACTTCAAGTTCTTATTAATTAACAAGCATCCACTTCTTCTACAGAGCCCTGTGTGTGTGAAGTCCTGGACCCCGAGAGCCCCACCTCACTCGGACAGACCCTCTATCAGCACATACCTACACTCGCCCCACCTGTCGTGATAAATTCCTTACATTTATCAAGCCCTCTTTGTCATTTTTTCCCAGGAAAATGTGAACGTGTCCTTCATCGAAACAGCATTGAAGAACAAGATTTATAATCCATTTCAGCCCACAGACGGAAAATGGCTGCACCGGCTCCCACGTCTGACCGCACATCAGAAAGCAGAATCGTTTCTTAAATTCTCCTTACAGGAGATGGCAGAAAGAACATGCCATTTGTCATGTGTCAGATCGATCAAAAGTGTGAACCAGGAATGTCACACACACACAGGCTGAAGGTGACCTGCATGCACTCCCCGCTGCCACGGCGACCCTCTCGCTCTTACCTCAGTTTTACCGTGTCCAGGTCCGCCGCCCCCCCAGGCTCCAGGCCACCAGGACAGGTGCCATCACCCAGCTCCCGCACCAAGCAGTCAGCCATCGGCGCCACGAGACTCTCCATAATGCCGTCACTCCGCGGACTCCTGGAGACGTGCGATCCCGCAGCACAGTCAGTGCGCTGTCCGTTGCGGGGGGGCAGGTCCGGCCCTCGTAGCCCCCTTCTCAGCACCGCCTCTGCGGGGGATGCCGCCGCCGCTCCACTCTCCAACACACGTGGGCTTCTGGGCTCCTGGTTGCTCGGCAACACAGTCGGATATTCAGAGGCTGAGGTAGGACTAAACGACAGAGAGAAAGACAGCAGGATGAGGGGGATTCGCGGGGTGACAACAGCGGCCCCTGGAGGCAGGGATTTGGGCTGAACAAGCTATTTAAAACTCAAGACCTACTTCACTAATGGTCTATAAATACTTTAAATAGAAACCGTTTTGTCCTAAATTCAGCTGATGTTTCAGCCCAGATTCTGCCCCTTAATTGGTCATGATAGATAATAATTGGCGATTCACCTTAGTGAGGAGAGAGAACTGTGGGTCAGTGCTGTCTGAGGCTCACAAAATCTCCAGGATCTCACCGTGTGTGTGTGTGTGTGTAGATTATGTTTATATTATCTTTGATCCCCCACAATGTAATTAAAACCTGTTATACTGGCGTTGTGGGGACCATTTTTCAGGTCCCCACAAAGATCTGTGAATGCAGTCAAAAAACTAAAATTGACAAATTCATATTCATATAAAAATATGAAAAAAAGCCTCATATTTTGTTTGCTTACCTATGGTTAAGGTTACGGCTGGGTGGGGGTTAAGGTTGTCATGTTGGGATTACAATTTTCCCCATAGAAATGAATGGAGAGTCCCCACAAAGATATAATTATAAACCTGTGTGTGTGTGTGTGTGTGTGTGTGTGTGTGTGTGTGTGCGTGCGCGTGCGTGCGTGCGTGCACACATGTCTCGAGGAGCCCCCAGTCGACCTCACCGTTGTGCCGTCCTGTGGCCGTCAAGCATTCCGGGGTTCGATTGGTTACCGGTCCGACTTTTTTTGGCCACATCGGAAGTCGGTTTCATTGAGCCAGCCAGATCTGTCAGAGACACGGCAAAGGGAGGGGCGCTGATACAGAGACCCAGGACCCCCCCACATGCACCCGCCAACCCCAGAGCCAAGCTGCAGCCGCATGACGGCTTGAAAACCTTGTTGGGAAGAATAATCTGGGCCACAGGCCTCCAGTACAGCCTGGAACGCTAACTCTCCCCACGCAGTTACCCATGGAAGATGTGACGTCAGACCAGCCGGCGCAGCCAGCCTCTCCCAGGCGCCTGGCGCATACCGCCACACCCCCTAGAGGGGCATCACCGGTGGCACCCTGAGTGTGGAGAAGACAGGGAAGTATTCCGATCCTGCAGCAGGCTCATCCGCACACATCATAATGCCCCCTCCCCCAGAACGGTGCCCGGGGGGGGAGCCTACAGAGCCCTCCCCCCCAGCACTGTCTTTCGCTGCAGTGCCACTGGCGACATGCCACACCAGGTGCATAACGGCACTATCACACAAAGCTCTTTTTCTGCACTATAAGACATCTGATCCACCAAATAACACTGCAGTGTCTTCAGATACGCGACATTTCTGCGTCCCACATCTGGGTCATACAGTCACATTAACAAACAATAAAATGGAAGTGGCGTCAAAAGTCAGCACAAAGTCCAATCTTATTTTACGATGTGTGCAAACACATAAAACACTGCCTCACTGACAATCCAGTGAGTTAAACTATACCAGTAACTCAACTAGCTATGCTATACCAGCAATGTAGCCAGCTAAACTGTAACAGCAAAGCAGCTACCTAAACTATAACAACAATGTGACTAGCTGGACTATGCCAGCCATACTAGCCGGGAGACTAAAAGGCGAGCAGAGGTTGTGTTCCCCTGACTGGATTAACTCCTTCTAAATAGTTAATGAGTGAAAAGTTAATTACTGTATCCTATGTAAAAAATCCCATCAGAGATGTGCAATCAAACTATCATATTTTCTTTTCTTCTAAGTATCAGCAGCTCCCAAAATCAGGCCACACACCTTCATTCTATAATCAGAAACATATGCCAGGATTTTTAATGTGCCTTATTAATGCATTTGATTTATATCATAATGATACATATTTATACATCGTTTTACAATGTATTATAAGGTACGTCTGGGAGCAGCGAGATAAACGAATCAGTGCGGCCCTGTCCAGCCATGTCTAAGCTCTTATATGGGAGCAGCGGCACTTGGGGAAGGTCTCAAGATCCCTTCTGGCAAGAATTCAGCACAGAAATGTAACTGGCCGTCCAGCGTGGAAGCGTGGTGTAATATTAGAAGGTGAAATAAATTTCCTCAGGTTGACAGAAAACTTTGATAAGATAAAGTTTATCAAGGGGGGAGGAATGTTTCGTGATATTAATCCACTTCCTTACACATCGTTTTCATGTTTTCCTGTGATCTGTAAACACCCAGCTGCCGAGTGGAACTGCCAGACAGGCCCTTTGATGGCACGGGCTCTCATGCTAGCAACAAACCATGTTCCTGTTTGACTGGGAGCGCCTGCCATTGTTAGCCAGAACTGGTCCAGCCTCATGGAATGTTAACCCTCATGTGGATCACATGCTTCAGTTTCTGCTTGGACACGCTGAGCAGAGGGAGGCCAGCTGGCCATTGTGTTCTCAGCAGGGAGGACGGCCCGGCCGCTCCGCATTGTCATATCAATGAACACGTGGCGTCTTTCATGTCCCTCGGCACAATGACGCCGATTCATTCAGAAACGAGAGTCGCCTCTCCAAACATGTAGACGTCTACACACAGCACTCAGGCCCTAGCATGGACCTGGTCTTCCAGCCTCTGGAAGAAGCACAGGTGGACGGTTCAGGGTCAGAAAGTACGAAAGTACTTTGTTTCAACCAACCGGTTGAATACTGTGTGAATGTGGTATTTATGTTCCACTGGTTGGTTGAAACAAAATCTTGGTTGGGATTCGGACTTTCGGACCCCAAACTTAACACTTCTGGGGAAAAGCACCCACACAAAACAGCTCTGCTCATCTTTACCTGTGCATTGGTTCTCGCTTTTCACTTTCAAAATTGCTTTCAAACTTTTATTATATTCAAAGCTGCAAAATCCTTAAATTGCACATGAAAAACAGCCCTAACAGCAGAGAAGCTGCAGGAATCATGGGTCTGAAAGAAATGGGACAAGCGGCGGCGTAACGGAATGTGCATGAAAATGTCTCACAGGAAGTGCAGGGACCAGAGCGTCCAGTTTCTCGGGTTCCCGAGCCACTGGCCACCATTCCAGTTCTGCTACCTGTGACACACAGACAAACCCTGCAGATCGAGGCTTCCTCTTTTGCAGCTGATTAAGAGAAAGGGTGTTCTCCTAGCAGCACAACACAGCTCACACTGTGTCTGCATTAACGCACCTCCACGGTGTCTATTTACATATATATAGTGTACAGTTTAAATATATATAAACACCCGTATCACCTGTATAATATTCAGACCCTCTCTCCATATTCCATGCCTGCCCTTTTTCGCAGGATTATTAAATATCTTGCTATACTCAGAAGTAGCGCTAAGCACAGCTATTTACAGGAGGATCCAAGCTGTAGCTCACTGCTGCGGCTCTCATGAACTACGTGAACCTCAGATCCTTACAGGAACCAGACAAAGCACTGAAGCTTCCCACCTGCAGTTCACTGAGATGACAGACAGACAGACAGACAGACAGGGACTAGCTGGCGGGGGCATGGGAGGCGTTCTCACTTTCAGTTGGCTGCTCGGAAGAGACGGTCTCCTGGGAAAGCCTCTTCTTCCTCATGGAACTGTAGAACCTAGAGTTTCTGCGAATGGGCATGAGTCTTCTACCGGATCCCTCCTCCGCAGAACCGGGGTCCTCGTCCCCATCGTCCTCTTCCTGGCACAACTGCTTGGCACCCGAGTCCCGCTTGTCAGGGGGATCCTGTGCCTTCTGCCCCCATCGGCCTCTGAAGAAGGCCGCCATCACCATGGTAACGCACTCTAGAACCCACTCAGCAGGAAGTGGCTCCCATCACTCCAGACCCCGAGTGTAACAGCACGGATTCCCTGCAGGAGACAAAGCCGCAGCCCCTCAGATGAGCTGTCCATGTCCCCCTCCCCAGCCCCGCTGAGGCTCAGCTCACCAGCCCCTCCCCTCTACCCCCTGTTTGATATGACCCCCCCCACACCTGCACAGGTCCCAGAGCTGGAACAGCAGCATAAAACTCACGAAGACGGTGTGTACTCTGTGCGGCGCAGGCAGGGCGCCTGTGTCCACGTCGTGTGGCCCCGCCCAGCTCTGCTCCATGCGTCAGGGCATTCCAGAGGGCAGACCAGCCCGGCTCCCCCCCCCCACCACAAGCCCTTCCCATAACCAAGCAAAAACAAGAAAAGCCACTCACCTCGCCAGCAAATTCTTCCCCTTCCTTCAGGTCCTTGTTAATACCCTTCTGCCCTGCCCCCCCCCCCCCCCGGCTTAGGGGGGGGGGGTTCCTGCAGTGTGTGTGTCACGTGCGGAAGGGGGTCATGCCTCTTATCAGCCAATGGCCAAAGTCCGCCCTCTGTGGCCCACTGTGCCTAATTACAGCCACAGTTAGGGACCCACCACTCTTATCGAGAAAAGTTTACGATCAACCTCTGTCTGGTGCTGCCACCCACACACCCAAAGACATAGCCTCCGCACCCTGGAAGGTGCGGCCTCAGGAAGGGGTGGATGGGTGTAAGCGGTCTGGGCGTCAGTGCAGTCAGTGGTGCTTCTATGCCTCACCCACCCCCCTAAACACATAAGTTACTTGGGTCTGAAATAACTGTATGTGGGATAAACTGCCTGGGAGCTGGCAAAACGAAACTCTTAACTCTTAAGGAAAGTAGTAAGCAGCTGGAAGAGAAGTGTCCTCCACCTCTCCCAGCTGAAATGGTCTGGAACCGCCACTGCGTCAGCCATCTGTTGAACTGATGACAAATCATGACTCACAGCAAAGGGTCAGACTTTGTTTTGTCCAGCATATCGGGTGACACGATATTCCAGTGATCTGAATGACAAGAGTCCTTTGTGATTTAAAGAATAACTCAGCCACATTTGAAACTTTAAATAGTCTTTGTGTTTTATAAATATACGCTTATACATCACAGTGGTATTTCCTAATTGCACGGTCGTCAGCAGTGCATTCCTGCAGTGAATACCTGAAACACTTTTTTTGGACACATTGTCATTTTGTTGGGGCACTGCCATTCAGAACCAAAACCAGCTTAAGAAGCACGTAAGGGGAAATGCTGGTGTGTTCCGCTTTTGGACGGCTTTGGAAGTTTTGGTCACACAAGGTAGGATGCGCGGTGTCTCTGAGCGATAACAAGAGACTGGGGTGGGTCCGGCGATGGAATGTGACTCACTTGGTTCAACTGCCCTGATACCTGTGGTACTAATTCCCTGCTCTGGGAACTCACTGGGTATTCAAAGAACAATCCAAACTGGCTAAAGACACATATTGAGACAATAATTGCACATGCAACATAAATTCCATCCAATGTCACTGATATTTATTATATTCCTGTCACTCTCTAAGAATACCTCTGCACAAGGGATAAAAATATTGCAACTGCTGTATTATATATAAAGTTTACCCCCCATTACTGGTTCCCGGTCACACTTCACTTGAGAGTGCATAAATATTGTAGTACATGCTTACTTAATGCATTCATTAACCAGTAACTAAGTGCTAGTTACAAATTGATCCCATACTTGTTCATCATCAATTAATCATGACAGTTCATATATTCCATTCAGGCATTATATTAGTTAACAGTTAACTAATTACTTAATAATGGTAAGACTCCACTTGAGGCAAAAATGAACTCATTTACTACCCAAGAACAAATCATGAACTAATATAGGTTTCCCCATTGAATACTTGAACTGTCATGATTGAACAAGCATGGAATCAGTACATAAACATCTATTTATTGGATAATTACCGCATTAAGTAAGCATGCACTATTACACGTTCCATGCCCTCTTAAGTAACATGCTACCCGGTTCCAAGAGCATGATTATTGTTAGGTTGAAGAAACTGTTATTAATCATTTTGTTATCACTCCTGTATGATCAGCAATGAATGTAAATATGTATATATATTATTTTGTTTTCCCCTAGCCTCATACTTTAGATTATATTAATAATAGCATTCCCACCTTAGCAAAACCAGAACTTTCTCTCACCTCCCTATTCTGCATGACTCTTGCGCCTCCCACTGACTATAAATAAAGGAGTCAAGGGGAACCACCCTTTGTAACACATTCTGCTGTAGTTTGCATTGCAGAGAGTGTGGGTACCCTTGCAAGTAAAACTGTAACCTGTGTGTGTCTCATAAATGTGGAGTTGGGGTGGAAACGCCGGGCGCTTTCCCCAACATAGAATTTGGTCCTTCGAGCCGGATCCGAGGAACCCCGAAGACGTCTCCAGTACGCCGAGAGAAGCGACACCGAAAACTGCCGGCAGTCACTCGAAGACGGGTGCAAGAAAGACCTGTGATGTGAATTCGTCATCAGGCCGGTGGTTAGAACTGCGCTCGACGTCTGGTGATGTCTGAAGGACCTCGGTGACGGAACAGAGAGCACACTATACAGGTGAGAGATATGGCACCTAAGTGAGTAGGTGGCCAAGTGAGACATACGGCACCTAAATAAGTAGGTGGCCAAGACATGCATGTGGTTGAGGTTAGCCGAAATTAACCGGGAGAGAAAGTAGGCGTTATTGGAAATATATATATTGATGTATGTGGATGTGTTTTTATAGGTTTTAGATTAACCTACACGATCCACCCTAAAAGCAACAACATACTGGTGACTGAAGGATAAAGGACGGGTTTCATCCCTGAAAACTAACACCGCTGCTCTAATAGTGAGCAGTAGAAGGCCGTGTTGGTGTCCTCCTGAGGTCTCATGCCAGGGACTTGCTTTTAGGATTTTTTATGTTTTGTAGTGTATTCAATAAAAGGTAACAATGGGAAAAAATCTGAGTAAACAAATCAAACTAGAGGGAGATGAGAAGTTTATGGAAGGATATAAACCAGGATCAGGACAAATAAGTAGTCAGAGATGGAGGAAAAAACATGGGTTTGAAGGAAAACTCCATACTCCAGACATATTAAAGTTACAGGGAAACTTAAAACTGGAGATGTTACAGACTACCAATAATAAAAAAGGCCAAGATAGAAAAAAGGAATACGTTTTCTCTGATGCATGGTTAGAACAGAGTAAACTAAGAGATAATAAGAGACAACAGAAAAAGGGAAATAAGGAGAAAAAACTCCAGGTGGCTTTAATCACACTAGACGAAGAAACGGCAGCAAGACCTTCTGCCCCTCCAGCTCCTCCACCGCCCCCACAAATTCCGGTGCCTGCACCGGCGCTGGTTCCAGCCACAGATAGACAAGAAGCAGGGGGGGGGTGGAACCATCTCGCATGTTAACTCGAGGGTCTGATCCCTCTCTATATCCTGTAAAAGATTTGGCCACAGCTAAAGTACAATGGCATCCAAAAAATAACACAGAACAAGAGGAGGTAGAATGGCAGTGTCCCCTCGTAGAAGTGGCAAATCCAAATCGAGGCCCAAATAATGCAGGACCCGAAACTATGTTAGTATATAGACCCTGGACCGCTGAGGATAGAACAGCGGCTTTAAAAGGAATACCCCCGGTTGAAGAAGGGGTACCCGAGTTTTGGACTGCCATCCTAGAATTACAAAGTAGTTTTCATTTGAACGGCAGGGAAATGTACCGATGCCTAAGACAGTTGTTTACCCATAAATGGGGACGTGTAGCGGGAGACTTCACAGGACATGGTAATAATGATGAAGTCTTAGCACATAACTCACAGGAACTCATTCAAGCATTACAACACCTGCGAGAGAGGATAGACACAGTCTTCGTGAGACGTGCAGATTATGGGCGAATAGCGCAGTGCAAACAAAAAGATGGAGAGGAACCTGAGGATTTTATGGATAGGATGCGAGTGGTGTTCAGGGGAAATTCAGGAATTCCTCACGACGAGGAAGATGGAGGAGTGTATCAGCAACAATTAAAACGAGCTTTTGTCGCAGGCCTAAAGCCTGAATTGCGAAAATATCTCGACAAACATTGGGTACATCAGAATACTGGCTCAGTCCAACAAGCCTTAGAATATGCCCAACACGCACAGAAAGCGCAGAAACAGCAAAAGACAGATACAATATTCAGCGCCTCTGACGTGGTAGCGCTAGTGCAAACGAACCCTCGGGGACGCGGGGGATTCAGAGGTAGAGGAAGAGGAAGATTTAGAGGCCGAGGAAGATTTAGAAATAAACAAACAGGAGGGTTTTCACAGGAAACAGAGTGTTGGACATGCGGGAAACCTGGACATTTAAGCAGGGACTGCAGGTCAGGGAAGCGACCATTTAATCCAAACTCCACCGAAAATGACCAATGACCCTCCTCGGAGACCCCTGTTGCCGACACTATCCGAGGTGAAACAGAGGTCATTTTAAGGGAAGAAACGGAGGTTACCTTACAAGACCTCCTGGATGAGGAAATAGATTTGCAAGCAGTATGTCAGCTATTAGCAGAAAGGCAGTGGGGAACTTTGCCAAGTCGGAAATTAATCATAAATGGCAAAGTATACGAATGCCTGTGTGATACTGGAGCCTGTAGGACTGTCCTAACCTCCAGTCCTCCTGAAGTCACATACTCCTCATCTGTCATAAATATAAAAACAGCAGGAGGCCAAACAGACAGTCATCAGCTAACAAACCCAGTTGCAGTAAAAGATAAGGAAACTGGGATTGAATGTCAAGCACAAGTGTTAATAAGCCCTTCTTGCCCTGTCAATCTGTTAGGCCGTGACCTTATGGTACAGATGGGCATTAGTGTAGTTGCCACAAACTCTGGCATGAAAGCAATCATAAATGAGGAAGCCTATGTTGTGCAAGGAACCGGAGCACCACAATATTACTGGTCACTGGACCTAGGGGGAACTGCACAGACACGAGAATTGTTGCGAAAAACTAGAGAAAAGCAGTCCCCTAAACAAACCCAGTTCATGCCTGACGATGCCTTACACGTCACTATGTGGTACAAAGGCACCCCAGGACCAGATTATGCCTATGACAAAACGTTTCATGCCCTTCAAGACACTTGTATTACCTTACAACATTTGTATGTTAACTCCACTACTGGCTTTTCTGCTGCCTCAGTCATCTTATCTAATAAACAACAGGCTGTGTTCAGAGGGGAAACACCTCACGTATCTCTATCAAAATCACCTCAGATGCAGTGGAGGGATGTAGAGATGTTCTTACGAGATTCCATGCACAGTTACAATGACTACCAACCCGTACCTGGCTCCTGTTGGAGCTATGACAAAAAACACAATGTGTGGCGGTTTCCTTTGGGATGGAGAGTTCAAACCACTCTCACCACACACTTGCAGGACCCAACCTGACAAATTTTTTCTGTTCTGGAGGGGGGATCATGTCCAGATCTAGATCGCCTCCCGGAAGGGTTGTGGTCGTCCTCCCCCACTGATGTAGGACTGGTAAAGGGGTTCCCACCATACAAAGTAATTGTGAAATCAGAACACCGCCCGGTAGTTAGACAATACCCGTTAAAACCTGAAGCAGAGAAAGGTATAGCCCCTGTAGTGCAGGATATGTTGGCATCAGGAATATTGCGAGAGGCTCCTGAGGCCACTTGCAATACTCCTATCTTCCCTGTCCAGAAGGGACATACAGGGAAATGGCGCATGGTGCAGGATTTAAGACCAGTTAATAACATAGTGCAACACGCAGCACCAGACGTGCCCAACCCGCATTTATTGCTCAACTCATTAACCCCTGATAAAAGTTACTTCTCAGTAGTTGATCTCAGTAATGCATTTTTCTCAGTACCATTGCACTCTGATTCTCAACATTTATTTGGTTTCACCTATAAGGAAAAAAAATACACATATACTAGACTCCCTCAAGGGTTTTCAGAAAGTCCACATGTATATACCATGGCCCTTAGATATTCTATGAGTACCTGTAAAATACCATCCCATAGTCAAGTGCTACTGTATGTAGATGATATATTAATTGCTTCAGATACAAAACAGCATTGTAAGGAAGCCACACTGTTGGTGTTACAGCATTTATATGATACAGGACATAAAGCATCAAAACAAAAATTACAATATTGCAGGGAGGAAGTTATATATCTTGGACATAAACTCTCCCAACAAGGTCGATCATTATTAGAAACTAGAAAACAGGCAATACAAGAGGCACCAAAGCCAAAGACTAAACAGCAAATGATGTCCTTCTTAGGACTTTGTAATTATTGCAGAGAATGGCTACCTGATTATGCTGCACTCGTTCAACCTCTGCAAACCTTAATTTATGGGAAAGACATGGCCTTAAAAGATAAAATTCAGTGGACAAAAGAAGGAGAATTGGCATTCACAAACTTAAAAATGATGCTACAAACAAATGTGATACTTGCCTTACCAGATTATCAACAACCATTTACCTTATGTGTTGATGCTAATCAAGGTTATATGAAAGCGGTATTAACACAGCCGTTCGGGACAAAGGAAAGACCACTAGCATTCTATTCTAAACGATTAGATGCAGTAGCAGCTGGTTTTCCACAATGTTTGCAAGCATGTGCAGCTGCTGCAGAAGCAGTAAAATTATCAGCAGAATTAGTGTTGTGTCACCCACTCACCCTGAAGGTGCCACATTCAGTTTCATTAGTTTTACTGCAGACGCCGCTTCCGTTCCTCACACATGCTAGACATCTGACCTTAGTCTCACTCCTGCTTTCACAGTCAAACATTACTATACAGCGATGTGGTCCTCTTAACCCTAGCACCCTTCTTCCGACAACGGAAGATGGAGAGCCACATTCGTGCAAAGCAGTTGTGGAAGAGCAAACAAAACCCAGAGCAGATATTTTACAGACCCCAATATCAGATTCAATGGTTGTTTATGTAGATGGATCAGCATCAAAAAATGATATGGGAAAAAATAAGGTCGGGTATGCTGTAGTTACGTCCACTGAAGTGTTAGAGGCCAATGCACTCCCACCTGCTTGTTCAGCACAAGCGGCTGAACTCTATGCTGTAATTAGGGCATGCGAGCTATTCAAAAATAAGTCACTTACTATATACACTGATAGTCAATATGTGTTTGGAGCTGTTCATCACCATGCAAGAGTGTGGAAAAATAGAGGTTTTAAAACATCGCAGGGAACGTCTCTAACTCACACAAACTTACTACTTAGATTATTAGATGTTGTACAATTACCGACTCGCCTTGCACTGTGCAAATGTAAAGCACACCAAACCGATGCTTCCACAATAGCTAAAGGAAACAACTTTGCAGATAAAACTGCCAAAGAAGCGGCCCTGAAACAGCCCACCTTATCAGTGGCAGACATTCTTTTCATAGATAGTGATGTGCTGTGTGATGCACAAATTCATGCTCCTAAAACAGAAATACAGAGTTGGATCAAGAGAGGAGCAATACAGCAAGGGAAAGTTTACTATATGAATGACAAGCCCATCCTACCAAAAAACTTATACAAAACAGCTGCCTTAGTGAGCCATGGAAATACTCATGTCTCAACAGGAGGGATGGTACATATTATCCAGCAATACTTTTATGCTATAAATTTTTCTGATTATGCAAAGCAATTTTGTAGAACATGCTTAATTTGCTGTAAACATAATGCACAGGGTAACATGAGACCAAAACGTGGCCAGTTCCCTGTAGCTGAGTACCCGTTTCAAGTTGTACAAATGGATTTTATTGAATTATCTTGGTCACAAGGGAAGAAGTACTGTCTAGTCATTATAGACACCTTTTCTAAGTGGGTAGAAATATACCCTGTAAAGCACTGTGATGCAATGACTGTTGCAAAATGTTTGGTAGGCCATTATTTCCCTACTTATGGCATACCTCATATTATAAGATCAGACAATGGGACTCATTTTGTAAATCAGACCATGTCCCTTTGTTCACAAGCATTAGGTTTTACGCTTAAGAATCATTGTGCTTATCACCCTCAGAGTGCAGGCTTAGTGGAGAGAACTAACGGCACTATTAAAACAAGGCTCAGAAAAACAATGGAAGAGACAAAAAGGCCGTGGCCAGAATGTTTGTCTCTAGTAAAATTGTGGATGAGAATAACTCCCATTCCTGCAGGATTAACACCTTTTGAGATAGTGTACGGAAGGCCGTTTCCCCTAGCAACCGAAATGAGTGATATAGGGAAAGCGGACAGAGAAAATACATTGGCTAATTGGATGCGAAAGTTGCTATCATCACAACAAAAACATAGCCCCAGTAGTCTGCCAGTAAATTCTGTTTCTAACCAACAGGATAACTTGCAGCCAGGGGATTGGATCCTGGTCAAGGTCCTGTTGCGGAAGGAGTGGAGCACACCCCGGTGGGACGGTCCTTATCAAGTCCTCCTCACAACACCAACAGCTGTGAAAATAGCAGAACGACCTTCCTGGATACACAAAAGTCACTGTAAACCCATCAAGCCCTTATCAGAGGCCTCAGCGACAGAGTAGCAGTGGAAGTCCGCTACAAAGGCACAGTAACCAATAGGGTGCTGCTGTCTCAACCCGGTGAAGAAAACAACTGAACTGCACTCTATTAGGATGGCTCTGACGGGGTGGGGATGTGGTAAGGTGACTCTAGGGGTCATTCTTGTTGTTGGACTTGTATGGTTGTCCTTGCTCCCACTAGCTCCATTGCAACACCTACGGCGATGGACCCATGACGACTTCCATCTGTGCCCATTGCCTGCTGACCACTCACACCCGTTCATGAAGAACTACTGGTATCGATATGTACATGACACTGTAACAGCAAAAAATGTGACGAATTGCTATGTTTGTTCTGTGATGCCTACTCATAGTGAAGGACCCACTGTATATGGAAAACCCATGAATATGTCCCAGGCCAAATGTGCTGCATCTTTTGCAGGTATAGGGTACCAAAGTATTGTTTCACTTATATTTTCTTTTGTTTTGTTTTTTATTTTGTTTTTCTGTTGTTTTATAACTGTTATACCATGTTTGAAAATGTTTATTAATCAAGCTCTTAATGCTGCTTTTCGGACACACAGTACAATGTTTCTCTCCCTTACTCAGAATATGGAGACAGAGCCTGTTTCCAGCGATAGCGATGAAGAAGACATGTAATTCATAATGACGGCTGAGCCGAAAGCACCCGTGCAGGGCTCGGACCTGAAGTAACGGAATTAGATGTTTTTCTATGATAAACAGGAGGAACGACTCCTGATGGTTTTCTGTACTCCACAGTTAGGATGATGATGATGTGATCTAAATGACAGTTGTACTGGAAATGCTTTTGCAACTTGTACAATACTGATGTTTTTGATCATACTGTCATGATAAACAGGAGGGACTGTTAGGTTGAAGAAACTGTTATTAATCATTTTGTTATCACTCCTGTATGATCAGCAATGAATGTAAATATGTATATATATTATTTTGTTTTCCCCTAGCCTCATACTTTAGATTATATTAATAATAGCATTCCCACCTTAGCAAAACCAGAACTTTCTCTCACCTCCCTATTCTGCATGACTCTTGCGCCTCCCACTGACTATAAATAAAGGAGTCAAGGGGAACCACCCTTTGTAACACATTCTGCTGTAGTTTGCATTGCAGAGAGTGTGGGTACCCTTGCAAGTAAAACTGTAACCTGTGTGTGTCTCATAAATGTGGAGTTGGGGTGGAAACGCCGGGCGCTTTCCCCAACAATTATATAACACATTACGAAGGTGATTTCCAGTCAAGTCAAACGTTGTTGTCATTTCAACATATTAGCTTGTCTGACACTAACATCAGCTTTACACAGAACAAGTTAGACAATCAAAGACACAAGACAAGTCAGTCATGGATAAAACAAGCTGTACATTGTGCAACTTTCAACTTGGGCTGTGCACTAGGTTCATACTCAAGTGTTTTTTTATTATTATTATTATTATTATTATTATTATTATTATTATTATTATTATTATTATTGTCATTTCAAAGACATTCAGTGATAGAATACATAGTGAAACGGGACAACGTTCCTCTGGGACAATGGTGCTATATATAACATTACATCAACACAGGACTACATGAAGTGTAAGTGTGCAAAAAGTGCAGACACCGAAAAGACAACACGAACTGCAACACGAGTACAGGAAATAGAAGAGACGATAATGTGTGAGACAAGGCTAATTCTAAAGCGTAAAGTGCAACAGTGCAATGGGTTGTGCAAAACGTTCTTGAGGTAGTGGGGTGTATAAATGTGTGTGTGTGTGTGTGTGTGTATCAGTCCAGTCTCTGATTGTTCAGGAGTCTGACGGCTTGGGAAAAGAAACTGTTGTGCAGTGTGGGTCCGAATGCTCCGGTACCTCTTGCCAGAAGGCAGGAGGGTGGAGAGTGTGTGAGGAGTGTGTGAGGGGTGTGTGAGGGGTGTGTGAGGTCTTCCATAATGCTGGTGGCTTTGATGATGCGGCAGCTGCTGTGGGTGTCTGTGACTGAGGGAAGAGAGGCACCGATGATCTTCTCATCTGTTCTCACTATCTGCTGTTGGGCACATTATCTCAGTTTAGAAATGTATGTGTGAACGGCATATAGTGCAGGAACAATGGGTGCATGCAGCGAAGTACAGTGTAAGGCAGCTCCTCCGGTGTTTTGTGCATCTGACGCAGAAAGCGTTCAGCGCAGGTGGTCGGTAAGCAGTTATGAGTTTAAGTTGTTCAGTGGAACAGGGTGCCGAAGTGCAAGTGAACTAAGGAGTCTGATGGGAAGAAGCTGCTACAGCATGGAATGGAGCTGGTCCAAATGCCCCAGAGATGGCAGGTCATTGAGGATGCCTGAGGCCATCCGGATGCAATGCTTATCAAAAATGTCTTGGATAGATAGCAAATCTTACAAAATACTTAAAATAATGGTCAATTTAATAAGAGTCCAAAAAGAACTTTATTTCTGAAGTATTTTTTATAAACGTACATAGTTTTAAAGGAAATGCAAAAGGCAGTACAGCACACACAGTCGATGACTGCGTTCTTAAAATGAGGGTCATATTTTATCACTTCCACCAGATGGCGCACTCTCCATTCCACACCACATAACATACTCCATTGGTTCAAAATAATGGAAGTCAATTGATTCTCATTGATTGCAGAGTTGTGCAAAATTCCGAATTTATGAATTGTGCCGCATTCCACTCATGAACTGGAATTTGAATTGGAATGATAGGAAGAAGAATTTATTGTGATCACACAACAAAAGAATGGCTTTTAATCTAACAAATAACATAATAATAAACTTACTTTCTAGATGGTATATGTATTTACTGAACTTTACTGAAAAAATGAGTGACGAATCACTTGCAGCTCGGTGACAAAAGGCGTTTATTAGCAACATAAAACACAACGAGGAAGACGCAAAAGAAAAGGACCACAGGGGGTCAAAATAAAATAGGAAAAATAAGAATGTAACAAGAAGCGAATACATTGGGGAACTGAGCAACACAGGGAACAGGATTGAGGACCACAGCATGCAACAAACTCAAGAACTAACCACAACCGCATACAACTACAATGAACCAGCAAAGAGCAGAACCAGAACAGACACTTAGATACACACAGAAACTCAGAGCAAACAGGGGGACAGGAATACATCGTAATCAAATGAACCAATCGCAAAAGGAGCAGGACAATGAGCAACAGGTGGAACAATAAAAGAACTAGGGAATACTACATACACTAAAACTATCAAACACTAAGCAACACTCTGGGAATATAGTAGGATGACAGAACCAATTAATACAAACAAAAACAGAAGTTAACAGGAAAACAGCAGGGAACCTATAACCAGGAAAACAGAATAGAAAACGCAAGGGAACAAAACTAATATTTATAAAAAAATTTGGCTCTGTTTTGAACCCATGACCAGCCAGTTCTTGCTTAATGCTATATACTCAGCCTGCTGAGCTATGTGGCAGTTTAAGGAGCAGAGACAGTACATAGGAGCTGAAGGGCGAATGACAGGGAGGAAGACAGGATGATCAGCGACACCTGCTGGTCAAACGGGGAGGAGGCACAAAGAGCAAGGTTGGACGGGTGCCATAGGCACATATTTATTGTTTTTGTGTATTTAACTGTTTATGTGTGTGTTAGCATTTGTAAGGAGTCTTCATGCCGTAGCTTTCTTTGCGAGTATTCGTGGGTTGCCAGTTGATTTCCTTGTGAGTGGCTGTAGGTTGCCAGTAGCTTTTCTTGTGAGTGTCCCTGGGTTTCCAGTAGCTTTTCTTGCGAGGGTCCGTGGGTTGCCAGTGGTTTTTCTTGTGAGTGTCCGTGGGTTGCCTGTAGTTTTTCTTGTGAGTGTCCGTGGGTTGCCTGTAGTTTTTCTTGCGAATGTCCGTGGGTTGCCAGTAGCTTTTCTTGTGAGTGTCCGTGGGTTGCCAGTGGCTTTTCTTGCGAGTATCCGTGGGTTGCCAGATGATTAGGGCGTTGATAGGGTTTCTTGTTTGACTGTAACGCCACATGCCTGTAGTGTTTAAGTAAACTGTCAAATGTATCATATTTTTGTTACTGTTTACTGTTTAACATTTTTTACATTTAAAGCAGATGAAAGAATAGATGGCAAAAAGAATTACTTTATTTCATGCAGTTGTTCTTATATTCTGCATCTTGCCTTTCCATTAAACCTTAGCACTATAGCAAAAAATTTTCCTATCTACACTGAAGATCCTCTCAGCAGGTGTAGAGAAACCGGCTGTAGTGGGGAATTTGCAGGCAAGTTCTGCTAACTCAGAAAATCTGGTTTGGTTTCCTTTCCAGTAAGACAAAGGGTTGGCATTCTCTGCTAAATATGGCTGACTCAGGTATAGTCATGTGAAAAAGAAAGTACACCCTCTTTCAATTCTAAGGTTTTATGTATCAGGAGATAATCTGGTCCTTAGACGGTCTTAAAATTAGGTAAATACAACCTCACGTGAAAAACAACACTTGTATTATACTTTGTCATTATTTATTTAACAAAAAACTAAGCCAAATGCAGAAGACTCTGTGAAAAATTAAGTACCCCCTAACTACTTCCATAGAAATTAAGAGGTCAGGTACTGCTAATCAAATGCACATGATTAATTGAGCATCAGCACGTGTGACCATCTCTTTAAAAGCAGAACTTTTGGCAGTTTGCTGGTCTGGAGCATTCCGGTGTGTGTTAACACACTTCCAAGGAGGAAAGGTATCAGCACTAATCTTAGAGATGCAATTGTCCTCACCCAGGACCTGTTTGCCTTGGGTGACCCTAAGAGGGGCATAAACCCCCGATCCATTGTAACGCCTTGATTCTTTTCTCTTTCTGCCATTCAGTTGGAGATTTGCTGGTGTACCTGGGATACTTGTCCTGTTGCATTACCCAATTTTAACCAAATTCTAGCTGTCGGACAGATGGCCTCACATTTGACTCTACGTTACTTTGGTGTACAGAGGAGTTCATGGTCGACTCAGTGACGGCAAGGTGCCCAGGTCCTGTGGCTGTAAAACAAGCCCAAATCATCACCCCTCCACCACTGTGTTTGACAGTTGGTATGAGGTGCTTCTTCTGATATGCTGTGTTTGGTTTTTGCCAAATGTGGCGCTGTGCATTACGGCCAAACATCTCCACTTTGGTCTCGTCTATCCAAAGGACATTGTTCCAGAAGTCTTGAGGTTTGTTCAGAGGAGTACTGTGGGGAATGCTCTGGGAGTATGGGGTGCCGGGCTTAAGTATCTCGGGGTCTTGTTCACAAATGAGGGAAGGATGGAACAGGAGATCGACAGGCGGATCGGTGCGGCGTCAGCAGTGATGCGGGCGCTGCATCGGTCTGTCATGATGAAGAAGGAGCTGAGCCAAAAGGCAAAGCTCTCGATTCACCAGGCGATTTATGTTCCTACCCTCACCTATGGTCACGAGCTGTGGGTAGTGACCGAAAGAACGAGATTGTGGGTGCAAGCGGCCGAAATGAGTTTCCTCCGCAGGGTGGCTGGGCTGTCTCTTAGAGGTCATTCGGGAGGGACTCAGATTAGAGCCGCTGCTCCTCCGCATCGAGAGGAGCCAGATGAGGTGGCTCGGGCATCTAATTAGGATGCCTCCTGTTCCGAGCATGTCCCATTGGGAGGAGGCCCCGGGGAAGACCCAGGACACGCTGGAGGGACTATGTCTCTCGGCGGGCCTGGGAACGTCTCGGGATTCCCCCGGAGGAGCTGGATGAAGTGTCCGGGGAGAGGGAAGTCCGGGTTTCCCTCCTGAGACTGCTACCCCTGCAACCTGACCTCGGATCAAGTGGGAGATAATGGATGGATGGATGGATGGATGGATGGATGGATGGATGGATGGATGGATGGATGGATGGATGGATGGATGGATGGATGGGTGTTACAATGGCCCAGTCAAAGTCCAGACATCAACCCAATTGGAGTGATGTGACAGGACAGGACTTTAATGGAGTTAAAACAAATGCCTACAAACTTCAATGAAGTGAAGCCACACTGTAAAGAAGAGTGTGCCAAAATTCCTCCACAATAATGTGAGAGACTCATAGTCATACTGTACTTGGTACAAGGGGGTGGGTTTAGGTATTCACTCTGAGCACTGAATAAATGACATGAGGTCTGAGGCAGTGAGTCACCCCCTGACAAAATCAAACTTACATCCACCCCAAAAGTAAAAGTGATGTTGGTTTGCTCCTACCTCATGATATTTCCGGGTTCGTGCCACTGTGATTAATACGGGTTAATGAAAACATTCAGGGCTACACTTGATGTAGGAGATCGCTACTCTGTTTCTTGACAGGAAGTAAATTACAGAAAGTAAAAATCTACCTTTTCCATAAATTTTAATTCAACTGGTCCTGGCGAACCTGGCGAAGCAGAGGACAAGAGGCAGGGCACACCCTGGTAAAGGATGGAGTTCATCACAGCGCAGACACGACCAGTGAGACACAGAACAGCAAACTGATTCATCTAAGCTGCATGTGTTTGCAAGGTTCATATAAGAATTTAGACAAAGGCAAAATGAGAACAGGAAATTCAAAGATATGGGAGCAGGAGTCAAATCCACTGCCCTGGAGGTATGACATCACAGTGCTACCCACCTAGCCATGAGACAACCCCGGTTCGTTACTGTAACGTAAATGTACAATTAAATGTGAATCATCAAACTAATTACTAACCTCAGTTTTGGTGTTATTGCAATTTGCATTACAACTGCAACATCACCTTGAAACGCCATTAACATCACATGAAAATCGACGGCATAGGCCCAGGCTGGTGGAACAAGTTTGCTCACAGCCTCAAGACAGAAGAAACTCATCCAATCAAGGCGTACATCACCCTTGAAGGCCCCACCACATGCAGACGGCAGCCCAATCACAAACTTCCCGTTATGCTGACACACACAACTCTGACACGGAGAACACCAGAACCCTAGTGTTCTGTCTATACACAGGCTGTTATCTGTGTGCATGCATACTGCGCAGCCACAGTGCTGCCGCGGAGACGCAGCCTGCAGATAATGCTGCGGCAGGCACCACACTGACGTAGATAACATTTATCTGCAAGAGCCAAAAAATGATGACTGGTTTCAAACGGAGGGAAATGTTCAGCAACTCCAGTGTGTAAACTGTGGCAGATACAGCAACGGCAAGCATTCCAATCAAAGCCATCAGTAAACAGCAAGAAGGGAATCAGATTTCAACCGAAATTAAAGCACTTCATTGTGTAGGCTCTAAGCTCGAAAAAAATTTATTAATTCAGAAAACAGAAAGTGAACCTGTATCTAACAGCATAAATGTGGTATTTTAGGTTTATGGCCTTTGTTAGACCGGGGACCCAAAAATGAGAAGAGACCAGTGCCGGGATGCCCATTTGAGTGCTAATATTCCTTCGCATCAATTGGGGGGGGGGGGGGGGGGGCACAGTATTCCTCATAATTAAGAAATACTTCGATATAAATCTATAAATACTAATGTGCTAGTCAATGTGCTAAAGTATCCCATCTCACAGGCAAAACCAGAAGCCTTTTCACTTGTTTTTTTCAAACCTGCCATGAAACTCGTGACTCCCTTAAGTGTGATGACGATGATGAGTCACTTCCACACTCGAGACACCAGGCAACTAGACAGCTAGTTAACGGAGACAATCGACTATAACCACATTTACCCAACTCGCCCTTCCCTAAGAGGAAGTCACCTTTTTATCTTGTACAGCAGCCTTAGCACTGTGTCAGACATGCTGCCGTTCTTAACGTCAAACCCCAAAAGCCCAGTTGGAGGTGCTTTGATCCCCAGTTGTTACCGGCGTGTCGCACCGCCAAGAATACGCTGTGCATCATCTGACATACTACATATTCAGCACGAGACACAGCTGTGAAAAGTAGTGCAGGATCTCTGCTGATTTTTATCGGCCAACATGCATTGTGAACCTTTTCTGAAAAATGTGAGCTTATAACCAACACAGCATTAAACCGGGAGACAGTTATGTTTTAAAGGTGAATCTTGTACTGAATTGCCCATAACGATGTGTCTGAAAATACTGTGAGGTACCTTTACATCTAGCAGGAAGAGGCCTGCACAGCTGTCTGATAAGCAGGAAATCTGCGGTTTTGTGTGTAAGACATCTGGGTTAAGAGACTAGACTTCTGTTTCAGCTCAGAATCGTCCTTGGTGCCACTGTCCCACTAACTGGGGCATTCAGTTAGGGATGATTAAGACCAAGGGCTGCCCACCACAGCATGGGAGAGAGGTGATATGGGGGGGGGAAGTGTGTGACAACGTAATAATCTAAATGCTAAGGTCTAATTATTGGGTGAGCATGAATAAATCCAAATTAAATATTGGGGGATACATGTTCCACACTTTCACCCCCTGGCTGTTGGTTATTGCAAACCATGAATATGAAGGTGATGGCAGATACGCAATTCTCAGTACTGAGATACTGAGTACTTCAGCTCTGACTCTGAAGAGGATATGAGTAGGTAGACAGGGGGACAAGCATAAGATGAATTCAAGTTTGCAATACTTACTATGTTTGCTCATTGAGCGATTAAAATATCATACTTTGCCCCAAACACAAGGCCTAATTTGGTGAATTTGAGCCTATACTTTTAATTGCGTTTACAGCTTTGGAAATGTGGCTAACTGGGTCATCAAAGGCCACAGCAGGAATCTGCTTATTGGGTCACAAACTGCCTCATCAAAGCAGAAGAATTTCTAACATCCTAGCAGCGTGTCTCAGGTATGTGAATAAGTGGCTGTAGTTTGACAACAATGGTCGCTTTCCTTCGATTTTATTCAGCCCCGTACTTGTATAGTACAATGTTGTACATGTATTTCACCTGAATTAGCTTACTGTTCAGAAATAAAGGAGACAAAATCAGACAAAGACCAGTACTGGAAGAACACAGCATTTCATTAGGCCTGCGCAGTTCATACTTATCCAGAGAGATTGGTTACAAATGAGTGTATTTACAGTTTACACACATAAATTGTTCCTAGAAGTTGTTCACTTCACATTTGACCTAGAATACGGGATCAGTTTTCTTGCTGGGAGCTGAACATGGGTTTCAAACCCTACAGCAAACCACTACTGCATCTTTATTTCTGCATGTCAGTGGTGGGGCCTTCACCAAAGTCATGTTGTCTTCCCAAAAAACATTTTCTGATGCTCGAAAAACCTCTTATAAGTTTTAGTTTTAGGCTCTAGCAACGTCGACTGTCTAGACGACAAAAACGAAACAGCCTGATGCTTGCTACACAGCTGGTTACGAGGCTGTTTCAGAAAGCGTTCAAGAAGAGGAAGAGAAACAGGCAATTTAACGACGCCTGTCCCACACAAAGGAAAATCAGGTGGTACAGAAGAGGCACACATCAGACGCGTGATACTATCACACGAACACGCGAAGTACCACAGACTCCTTCTTTCAATTTCATTTCATTATAGCCCAAATGATACGCTTAATTATTATTGAAAATTGTCACGAAAACTAGAATATTCAATATCGCTCCCTATACCTACATCTTAGTTTGTAATTTATTGAAACACATGGCGAGAGGCGATGCGGCAGATGTTCCATGTTTTTCGCACGAGCAGGGGATTGGAAATGTTCCGGGAAGGAAGGTGTAACAGAAATAGGCATGTAGGTTAACTTAGTAAGTGGCTCTTTATTCGTCATTGAGGTGTCACTACTCATTTTTTCAACCCTTCACTGTGCACATATCTCGTTGTAATTGTGAGCGTTCATGATGACTGACTACTCATTCAGAAACTACTGAAGCTTTACTGATTCTTCAGTCTCGACAGGAACAAAAGACATTTGCGCAGATGCAAGAATAAGGGACCCTACATTGCACAATGTATATTGTACTTGCACAACGAAAAGCAAGTACCCAACTGTCTCTTGTCTACACCTAAGCTTCCCCCCCCCAGCCCCGTCTCTGCACACGCATACACTTCGCAGTTAATCGTGTCTCCCACACAGTACTGATGATCAGCTGAGAAAAGCAGAGACTTTAGCGCACGTAGGCAGAGACGCACGCGACTTACGCAAGCCGAGTTTCACACCGCTGAGCTCAAAATTCCCCACCAGCATGAAACACCCAGAATCTCCCCAATCCGAAGGACAGATCGTTTCCTTTCCATTGAATACATAGCTGGTGGTAGCCTTGTACCCAGGGACGGATTATGGGTTGTGTGGGCCCCTGGGCAAAACGTTCGCGAGCCCCCCCCCCCCCACTACCACCAGCACCACCACCACAATTCAAGGGCCCTTGGCAGCCAAACGCCCTCCCTATAGGGTCAGGGGCCCTTGTAGGCAGAGGATCAAAGAATGTAGGCCCTCTAAAATAGACAAACGAAAATACATTGTTGAT
Organism: Brienomyrus brachyistius; assembly: GCF_023856365.1. NCBI lineage: Eukaryota > Metazoa > Chordata > Actinopteri > Osteoglossiformes > Mormyridae > Brienomyrus > Brienomyrus brachyistius. The sequence goes on along the minus strand of NC_064549.1, from coordinate 21,950,781 downwards.
AAACGTTGCAAATTGTTTTGGGCCAGGGGCCAAGGGCCCCTGGGCAGCGGCCCCGCTGGCCCGGTCCGTAATCCGTCCCTGCTTGTACCAGTATTTTAAACTGTCTGAAATTGAAATCCAAACCCCACTTTCCGTGTTTAGCCTAATTCATCCACACTTGGTGGGAAGAAAGGAAGAAATTAAAGAAAAACTAAATAGGATATACAGCATAAACAAGTATTTTCTCATTTCCTTCATTTAAATCGCAGCCAGTATCTTGCTGATCAGTTTCCATCTATATAAAAGCCTTAATTTGCTCCGGCTTAATCAAAATAATCAAGATTTTTAAAAGGTCACAGAGAAAACTGTTAACAGATAAGACATGCTCAAATCCGAGTCATTACCCACATCATTTACATAACGCAGATCCGGCCTTAAATCATTGTGTGTTTGTTTTTCTTGTAATTAATTTTCTGATAGATATCAGTCAAATATAAAAGCATAATCTTTCGTGCATCAAAAATATTTCCGTAAGTTACACTTGTATGTAGTCCTATTTTAAATATGTATTTAATACTCCAAAAAGCTTGACTATAGTGTATACACTGTATCTCATTGTAGCTTACAGCGTTTTTTTTAGCGGTGAAACTGATTTATATAATGATTTTAACTGGTAGGTTTTTCGGACGTATATGGTAAGGGCCCAAAACGAATCGGTAACGAATCGGTGTTATGTAAGATAATATGGGTTTTTGGTCACACTTTACTTGAAGGGACATGAATAGTGTAGTAGTACAGACTTACTTAATGCAATAATTAACCAGTAACTAAATGTTTGCTAGGTACTGATCCCTTTTGTTCATCATTAATCAATAATGACAGTTCATGTGGAAAACTATATTTGTTTTTAAGCAGTAAATGAGTGAATAACTGATTTTTGGCCCCTCGAGTGAAGTCTCATTAGTCTAGTTTTAACTAATTAGTTAACTGTTAATTAATATAGTGCCTGAATGAAATACATGAACTGTCATGATTGATTACAATGGTGAACAAGCATGGGATCAGCACGTAACTAACACTCAACAACTAACCAAATATCACTGAATGCATTAAGCAACGATGCGTAGCAAACCACGGCTTTATCCCAAACGCCTACATAAAATGCTGTAGCCTACATGATTTTCAAAGGACATCTTTAAATCTTAAAATGGCTGTACAGTGAAGCTATAATAACAACATTTATTTCACTTTTTTAATCGAAATTCTTTAATTCACTGGTAGATATCAATCTATTTGGAGGTAAATTACAACAACAACAAAAAAAAAAAACGACTTCGCGTGCACTCTGCAGTGAAAAGACGTCGAGTCATTTAACGTGTCAACACCTACGTTAAAAAGCCAGGCAGAGGGAAACACAAATTTTCCTACAGAAGTTCACTGTGTATCTTTAAAGAACATTTCACACGACCGCAGCTGAAACGAAGTGCTGTACAATCAAAATGGTAAAAACACAAACACTTAAAAATACCAAAGACGATAGACAACTCCAATACTGAGTTAAAAGCTAAAGAATAAAAATGAGTTTTTAAAGAGCTTTAAACACGAAAAGCGCTGTTGCCCGACGAATATGGCAGAACCAAGGGCATAACATTGGGTTGAGCATTTGGGGGGGAGGCTGTCTCCACCCATTTAATGGAGTTCATGGGGTTGTATTGGTTGGCTTTGATTATTATTGTAACCCTCCCATCCTCCCATAATTTACGCCCATGTGTAGAACCCTTATCCTTCTATGAAATATTAAATTCGCATTCGTTAATTATCCAAAATAATACTAATAATAATGCCAAGTGCGGGATTTGTCAGCATTACACGTAGGCCTATACTTCACTTTCTAAAGTAACATACAAGAGCGTAATGACACATTGTTCAGAAATGCTAAAATTAACCGACATCGCAACGCTTAAAACGCATAACACAGAATCAAAAATGCAGACAACCGCACAAAGCAACCGTGGAATATCTGTGGGATTTCATTTTCCCAAGCGTACAATTTATAAATAATTCGAAATAACCCGGAATTATACATGTAAATAACACTTCTTGCCTGAGGCAACCGGCTGACAACACGTAAGGTTGGTCTCTCGCTTTTTCTGCGACAGGGGAAGTGGTTACGGTAATAGCATAGGAATGCTCTGTACAGAAAGAAGAAGCGCATCAACGTTTAAAAAGCGACCAGTCCAGCTCAGATAAGATATGGCGAGCACCATGGCAGTCACCACGCTGAGCCCCCTGGTCAGGTAAGACCGTTTACCTGTACAGGTGCCTCCATTTGTCATCGTTTAGGGGACGATTCATGTTGTAGCCCGCGTCTCACTGCTTAGGTGAGTTAGACAGGTACGCAGCACGGAAAGCATTTACTGACCTGAGTAAGCACGAATACGTTTCGCTAATTCCTAAACTTTGTATGTGCTTTCGTGGCTGAAGCAGTCACACAGAGCCAAATTGAACCCGTACTTAGTGAATCGTGAAAACTGTTCATGTTCAAACTTAACATTTTCTGATGCCCAGTATGAAAAGTGTCATTGTTCTCGGAATATTCCGTTCTATTTGTTTGCCTCGCCCCCAATTCAAATCAAAGTTTCCATTTTGCAGAAAGAGTGCGGCTTTACAGAATGATTCAAGCCGTTTGATTTCATTGTACACGATTTTGCAAAACGCAAAGTAATAACCTGTGTAATTTCTTTTTAGTATGAAAAAAACATGCAACAGTGACTTTAAAAACCTGTGTAACCAATTTATCGATTTCAAGTTGAGTGCGGAGATGGGAGTTTACGTTCATACATTTTTTCTGTCAAAAGACACTGCGTTTGTAAGAGGTCGGGCTCAGCATATGTTGTACATTTTCTCTTCAACTTTTTTTAAAATACTGAAACTGACTTGGTTTGGTTAGCAGGCTTCTGACAGGAAGTTGTACTGGTTACCATGGGACTGGACCTCAGACCCATGGACAACAAGTGACATAAACATGAGCTCTGTTCTAGGAAGCTATGCATGAAACAACAGCTTTATATAGGCACATATTTTATTATAAAGAAATATACATAATAATTATACACAGACCTAATACTGACCATATTCCTTTTACAGTGATGGCAATAAGACTAACTGTTCCTTCGATAAGGTGGACGAACTGATGACATCTCTTCAGCTGGTCATCTACATTCCCATCTTTGTATTCGGACTCCTGCTGAACACCACAGCCTTGGTGGTATTCTATGTCCTGCTGAAGAAGTGGACTGAGACAACTATCTATATGACCAACCTAGCGTCGATGGATCTGCTGCTGCTCTTCTCGCTGCCTTTTAAGATGCATGCCACCACCAATAAATGGGCTGTCAACAAGAAGCTCTTCTGCTCCTTCCTGGAGAGCCTGCACTTCGTCAGCATGTACGGCAGCATCTACACCATCATGTGCATCAGCATCGACCGCTACATCAGCATTAAGCTGCCCATCCAGGCCCGGACACTTCGCTCCCCGCGAATGGCCCGGGTGGTATGCCTGCTCATCTGGGTGCTGGTCCTCTCCGCCACCGTGCCCGTATACAAGTTCCACAACGTCACGGGTACCGAATTCCGCTGCTTCCACGGTTTCTCCGATGACAGCTGGAACCCGATGCTCATCGCCAGCGTGGAGGTGTTCGGTTTCCTGCTGCCTGCGCTGGTGCTGGTGGTATGCTCAGTCCAGATCATCCACACCCTGAAGAAGTCACAGGAGTGCAGTGCTAAGAGTCAGGCCTGTGCTCGAATCATCTACAGCAGCCTGTTTGCCTTCCTGGTGCCCTTTACCCCCAGCCATTTAGGAATCTTCCTGCAGTTTCTGGTGCGCCAGGGCTCCATTATTGACTGCACGACGAAGACCCAGATCAGTCTGTATATGCAGGTGACCATGTGCCTTGCCAACATCACCTGCTGCCTGGATGCCGTCTGCTATTACTTTATGACCAGGGAGATCCGTTCTTCCAAAGACATTCTCACCAGGTCCATCAGTTACCGGAGGACCACCAGCATGTCAGAAGTGTGAGACATGCTTCCACTTTGCATTTGCAACACCAGCATGTGAGAAGTGTGAGATATGGTTAATCTTTGCAGTTGCATCTCCATGCAAAGTGGAGCGGCCGCGCAAGGGGGAAGGCCGTGACTGTGCAGGGTGACCACAATCCTCTGAGGCAGTGGTGGTATCAGGAGTATGAAAAATGCAGTGACACAAGATACTGGAATGAGAAGCTTTCAGTGTCTCTCGTATGAGGAAGAAGCCTTTGTTCTGTTGTTACTCTCAATTTTTTTTTAAGAATATAATTATGCAGTGCATATGCCGTACGCTATGCGTACATGAGCATATGTGTCAAATAATGGTGACGGAATAAAGGAACATGGTGACAGTGATGACATTTTCACCTCCTTATGTTACGCCAGTGAAGTCACTGCCGCTGAGTGGAACCTGACTTCCTGGAGAGAACCTGATTTGTTTTGCTAATGGATGGTTGGTATGTTTGATATTATTTGCCTTTCATATGGCATCCAAAAATCACACAGACACACACAGTTGTGCTTCTTCTGGTAGCTGGAGTTTGTCCTTTTTTATCTAGCATACAGGTTTTTATCAATATTTTATTCACTGTACTGGAAAACACACTGCAGTAAAGCAAAGGTGTAGAAAAGTAACATTAAATTAAGTGATCGCACTAGTGTCCAAATCATTTGTCGGACTACTAAACTTCTTTGGATACTGGTGCATTTTCCTAACATAGACACTTTAACAAAGTCACTGCGAGTCACTGCAAGCACACAGAAACCAGTGGTTTGGTGTGCAGATGACTCTTTGAAAATGGATACGTTCGCGATCACATGTGCGAGCAACATACTCCCACACACATGCAGTCAGACACATGCACACACACATGCATGTGTGCACACAGACACACACAGAAGAGTCACGCCACACTGCAGCAGTATGTCCACCTTTTAGGCTCCAGAAAGTTGCCTCTTTATTACCCCCCCCCCCCCCCCCCCACTTCGTTAATGCAACCGACACTTCCTGTGGCTGCAGCTATCAGTACCAACAGTAAACAGTCAGGCTCAGGAGTTCCAGTGTAAAATGGCTAATCTACGTGATTGTAAATGTGGTGTGATTGTTGCTGTTCCAGCATCTCAGAAACAGCCACCCTCTGGGGATTTTCATACACTGCAGTGCCGGTGAACCCGATTCGCCGCCCCTCCTCAGGCACCAAGCCCAGGCAGCGCACACTGTAACACCAAAGAAGTGGCCAGCTGGCTGCAGTGAGATTTTCAATTCAAGACAAGTCTGCGCACACATTCACATGTATGTAACAGTTTTATCGCCTTGTAAACAGTTGGTAGGGTTTGCAAACTACCCCAGTGCTTTTGATGTAGCTAATTTTAGGTTTATAATGGAATAATATAGATTTGGCGTAAGATTTCTTGCGTGAGTGTGAGAGTCTGAAAGCATGCCTGTCACGCCTTGGTACGAATGGCAATGGGCTCTGACCAGCCTTTATACAGCTTAGAGTTTACAGGAAATGGTCAGTGGCAGTTCTGCGGCAGAGAGGCCAGAGGAGGATCAGCGGTCTTCTTAAAGCTACCAGGAAGGTCTATCCTCAAAGCTGTTCTAGAGGTAACAATTTACTGGTAATTGTCAGGTGCACCAAATAAAGCAGACTCAGTGTTTATGACAACAAAATAGACATTTTTTTTTGTAAAAAAATAATAATTATAAATAAAAAAAGGAAAATAAAGCAATATATAACATGGAATGGGAGAAAAGTTCTGAAAAAGGACCCGGTTGAATCCAATGTGAATAAACACACTGGCAGTGAACGGTACTCCAACTCGATAAGTTCCGAAGCCTCGTTTTCGCTGTCAGTACTTGCGATTGTCTTCCACCATCTAGTGTTGAAAGTGGGGAAATGCAAGATGTCAGCTCAGGTGAGGCTTTTACTGGGGAAACATATCAGACTGTCTCGGACTTACGAATGGGTTCCGTTCTTACAGACAGTTTGTACGTCGAAATGGATGTACGTTGGAATTGGATAATCACATTGATATTTAGATGCGAGAATGAGACTGGGAGATGCATGAGAGGAAGGGATCATTGCGCTGCCATGCAGTACAGTGCTGCGCGCAGCGTGCATAAGGTAGCATAGTGCTGCCAGTGTTCTATCGACTAATGCTACCTATGGAGACGTGTAATCGAGCCTTTCTGCGCATGTGCAGTTCCACTGTCTTGGGATTAGGGTTATGGCTATCAATTAGTAGCCCAACTTGACAAAGTAGCTCAACCAATCAGAACACCGGAAAAATGGCCAAACAAAATGTAAACATTTAATTTTACATACGCAGTGGTTAGCGCTGCTGCCAAACAGCAAGAAGGTCTTGGGTTCAATCCCGGGTCCTTTCTGTGTGGAGTTTGCATGCTCTCCCCATGTTCACGTGGGTTTCCGCTGGGGGATCTGGTTTCCTCCCACAGTCCAAAAGTGTGTGTGTAGGTAAATTTATTTAAGTTGACCCCGTAGTTGTGTGAGTGTGCGTGTGTCTGTGTGAGTGTGTGCAACCTGCTGTGTGTTGAACCAAGGGTGACAGGGTTGGTTTCGGTGTTCTGTCAAGTTGAGCTACTTTGTCGAGTTAGGCTACCGTAGGGCTAATTGATAACCCTTACCCTAACCCAAACCCCTAAAACCCTAACCCCTACCCAAACCCCTAAAACCTAACCCCAGCCCAAACCCCTAAAACCTAACCCTAACCCCCACCCAAACCCCTAAAACCTAACCCTAACCCCCACCCAAAGACCGAAAACCTAACCCTAACCCCCACCCAAAGCCCGAAAACCTAACCCTAACCCCAACCCAAACCCAAATGCAATCGGCCTTTCTACTCCGCTTGGCAATATGTGAGAAATAACAGCCCCCACTCTGTAGGGGGATGCGTCACCAGCTAACCCAATAGGAAGAGAAGAGTCAAAAGGTGTCAACAGGGCATCCTGGCAGGCTTTGCTCCAGCTCCAAGCTTTTCCTTTACAGAGAAGACTGTGTATCGGTTTCAGCATGGATGCCAAGTTGGGTATAAACCACCCATAATAGATGAGTAATCCAAGTAAAGAACATAACTGACTTACATTCTGTGGTGATGGGACATCCACAATGGCACGGCTCTTACATGAGGCTGTATGCAACCCGTGTGCGTTCAACCACATGCCCCAGATATCCAACTAATATGGTCGGAAGAAATCGCACTTTTCTTTACGAACCCAGAGGCCGTAGTCTTGTAGCCTCTGAAGGACAGCATGCAAATTATGCAGATGTTCCTCATCGGTAGCTCTGGTGCACAGAAATTAGGTAACACTGCATGCCAGGGAGACCACTGAGGATCTGATCCATGGCACGCTGAAAATGGGCAGGGGCTGATGTGATTCCAAATGGAAGTTGGCAGTATCCGAACAACCCTTTGACCCTTCCTGTACATGCATCTGCAAATATGCCTGGTTTAGATCTATTTTGCTAAACTTTAGTCCCTTTAGTTCAGCAAACAAATCATCAATGAGGGGACGAGGATACTGTTCATCAGTCAGTACCAGATTCAGGGTCACTTTGGAATCCCCACAGATTCGAATTTCTCCATTTTTTTTCAGTACGGGAACAATAGGCGTGGCCCATTCACTGATAGTTACAGGTTCCAGAACCCCACTTGCAACCAGTCCAGTTCAGCATCTACTTTCGAAGGTATTGCGTATAGTACTGGTCAGCCCTTCAAGAACTTTGGCTTTGCATTTGGTTTAATACTTAATTTTACTGTGATGCCTTTCATATTGCCCAGTTCATTTTTGAAAACTAATTCAGTGGCAGTGGGTGACAGCATCCTCACCGTTTGCCAATTAAGGTTCAAATTCTCTAGCCAAACTCGACCTAGGATAGCAGAGTAATTACCTTTAGCGACATAGATAGGAAGCTTTGTCACTTGGTTGGTGGGTACTGGTTCTCAAAGGTAGGTGCTGAATCTGGTGTCTGACGGTCTCAGGGTCAGTTGTCGCAGGTGACGCTTATACACTTTTTCTGAGAGAATGGATGCTTTAGATCCAGTGTCAATTTGCATGTTTACTGGGTGCCCTTCTAACAGGGGTCCTGCCCAATAATCCTCATCATTTGTATCAATTTCATTAATCTTCAAAGTATGAACCCTTACGTCTGATTCTTCATCAGTGGACTCGCTAGACAGTTCCTCCCGTTGTCTCATAGTGTGAACTGGTCTTTTCTTCTTTTCTTTGCTGGGGTCTTCTTTGTTCACAGAAATAGACACTTCCTCTGTAGTATTTTCATTCTTTGTTACTTTTCCAGCATGTCTTTTGCTTTAAGAAACCCGCTCGATGTGGCCCCGTTTCCCACAGCTGACAGTTCAGATCCTTACACCTGCACGTCGTGGCCAGATGTGCCATTCTGCCGCAGCGATAGCATGGGCCCGGCCTATTTTGTCTCTCTGTGCTCACCGTGTGCACCTTGCTAATTGCATGTAGCCGTTGAGCCTCTTTTGATGCCACTTCCATAGAGACACTGACGCTAAAGGCCTTCTTCAATGTCAGCTCATTCTCAGGCAGTAGTTTCTTCTGCACTGCTAAGACCACATACTAATCTGTCTCTCAACGTATCATCTACCGTAAAACTGGTCCGAATTCACCTTGTTCCGCCAGATTCCTTAGCGCGGCAAAGAACATGAGAACTGATTCCCCTTCATCTTGGTCACATTTATGGAATCGGAATCATTCTGCAATTAACAATGGTTTTGGTGAATAATGCTGTGTCCAGTCCTCAACTCTTTCCACGTAGGGCTTTTCTCCTGGCTTTGTGGGTTGTAACAAATCGCCTAATAGACTGAAAGTTTTTGGCCCCATCACTGCTATAAAACTGGGCACTATTTTGGCCCAATCAATGTCATTGGCCTTGATAAAATAGTTAAAACGCTCCGCGTATGAGGTCCATTGTTCCACATGCTCGTCAAAAGGACCAATATTCCCAGTAATTGCAGCCACCTTTAGCGCAGGTTACTGGCTACTCTCAAGCACGTCCACTTCGATAACAGACATAGGCAGTTCTATTTACCCCCCCCCCCCCCCCACGCTTACCTTGACGACCTCTCTCTGGCTCTCTCACCGGAAAAAAAATCGTGAGCTTCATGACCGACACCGGCGTGTTCAACGGACTCATTCTGTTCCCGCGAGGGACCCAACAGCCCCCTCGCCATTTTTATATTCCGGGAACAGGAAAAATCACTTGGGACATTTGCAATCTCCAACGTGTTTGTTTTTTTTCTCTACTTCCCTGAACTAACACCACAACGTACGATTTCCCATCACAAACTTTAGGGATGAATCTCGGTGCTACATTACCATGGATGACCGTCCTGTGCACGTAAGGCGGCACCGAAAGGAGAGGACCGATCCCGCCAATGTTGTGGAGAGACACACCCACGTTACTCCTGGCTTTATGGTGTGGGGAGCGACAGACTATGCCTGTGTCATGTTGAGGTCCTCTTGTGGCCAGCCAGGTCCCCTGATCTTTCCCCAATCGAACATGTGTGGGATCCGCTCAGACGTCAACTCACACCCAGCACCAGTCTGCAGGATCTCCAGGACCAGTTACAACAGCTGTGGGCCGACTTGCAGCAGGAGAGGATACAACAGCTGTACGGCTCCCTTCTGCACAGTATCAATGCATATGTTCAGGACCGGGGATGTGCCACAGCCTACTGACCTGGGACCAGCAGTGTGCCCATACTGCCAACTCCGGTGTCTGTTCTATCTGATATTATAATCGTTGCAATGAAATCACATGACCTTTCACCATGTGCAGATTCATTATATTTCCACCACTCTGTCTGGGTGCTTTACTTTTTTGTCACTGAGTATATAAAGTGAAATTTATCTTTCTATTTTACTGTTATTCATCTTCAAAAATATGGTAGTTTACGTGCGTTTAGTCCTGCATTATGTACGCTGAGTTTGTGGGAATTATTTAAATTATGCATAACTTGAACTGAGATTCTGCCACGAATGTCAGGCCCAATCATTGTGGAAAAAATGACCACAGCGCAGGGTCCACTGTCATGCTCCTGTCACTCTCCTGCAACCTGCCTCTCTTACAAATACATCCTAACTTTCCGGAAAAAAACACAAGCCGTATTAAAATAGCGACTAGAAAATCTTCTCTTAGAGACCTACAGAAGTAAATATAGGAGATTTACTGAATCTCTTCTTGGTATTAAATGGAACTTTCTGCCAGCACTATTTATGAACTAATTGATTATGAGTTTATTACTATTACTGAATAACAAAGGGAGTACCAATGGGAGTACAAGTACCTGGTACTGAATAACAAGGGGAGTACCGACACCTAGTACTGAAAACCAAGGGGAGTACAAGTACCTGGTACAGAATACCAAGGGGAGTACAAGTACCTCACACTGAATAACAAGTGGAGTACCGGTACCTGGTACTGAATACATAGGGGAGTACAAGTACCTGACACTGAATACCAAAGGGAGTACCGGCACCTAGTACTGAATACATAGAGGAGTACAAGTACCTGGCACTGAATAGAGCACCAGTTTTTCCCACTTCAAGCCCTGGATGTAATATAATTTTGGCATTTCTTTTAATTTTGTTTTTACCCCCCGTGTTTTGAATTGCAGCGCTGGTTTCCTGGTTTATATACACCGTTTTCTGTTCATCTGAAAACAAATTGATTAGAGGGTATTACATGTGCTTGCTTATTTTTTCCTTTTATTTAATAGCAGCGGGCTATTCCAACCATTGTATGTACTTATTTTAATTGTTATGTTACCGAAAAAAAAACTGAAAAGGAAGTGGTATAAACAAGCTTACATTATTCAAACCATCAGTGTACCCATTTCCGTCAAACTTCCTCTGCAGGTCTCACGCGTATCTGAAACCTCGGAGTCACATCGTAGTAAGTTAGCTTTTCCAATTGATTAGTTCCGTGTTGTTGGGAGGATCTTAACACTAATGGTAAGTCTCATATAAAACTGAGAGATTATATATAATTAAGAGATTACTTATAATTAAGTATTCCGGTACATTTTCTTAACCTGGTATTTGGATTTGCCGATAGCGGAATGTGATTGCGTCACGTAAATGCCTAAAAGGCTTCAAAGCATTTTTAAAATAGTGTTAATAGTGTAATTTTTCAGATAATTCACGTAATGGCTTAAATAGAAAAGATAAAAAGTGAGAGTAAGTTACACCTAACCCTGTTTTGTCTAAAGGTTTCAAGATCTAAGTCTTCGTGTATTTTTTATGCAAATTTTAAAAACAGTTAAGTTAAATAATGTTTGAACCCAACCAGACGAAAGAAAGATTTCTAAATCCGTCAAAGTTTTTTTTTTTTTGCCCCCGTTGGACGCTACATCTATGAGTAAATTACGCCTTTCTGCGGGATTTCACGCCGCGTAAATAAGTTCGCAGTGGAAGTTTCTTCACATTAACGTTTTAGCCTGCTTGTTTCAATCGGACAATTGACAAAATACTAATTCAGTGTCATATTACGGAAACCGATCAAGTCATTCAGTGGTCTGCTGATCCAAAAAGTGTCGTCAGCCAGACAGTGTGTACAGTGTGTACAGTGTGTAGTGAAACTTCAGTCTATCTAATCTATCTATCTTACTCCCTCTCTCACTCACTTAATCACTCACCCTGGCTGTTTTACGTGCATAATCCCAGCCAAGTAGATCGATCATTCATTTGTGTTTGTTACAAACTGCATTTCTTAATCTTACTTATTCCCCACAGCAAAATGACACGGTGTGATTTCGTTTGCTGGATCCAAATGACCGTCTACATCCCAACATGTATCACGGCCTTCCCCTTGAACCTGGCAGCCCTGTGGATTCTGTTCTTCAAGATAAGACGATTCACAGAGTCCATGGTCTATTTGGCTAATCTAGCAGTGAACAACTGTCTCCTTTTATTCTCCCTGCCCTTCAAGATTTATGCCTACAAGAGGCCGTGGAATCTGTCGCCAAAGTTCTGCTCGTTCCTGGAGAGCCTGGTCCTCGTGAACATCTACGGCAGCATCGCCCTTATCGTGTGCATTTCTGCCGACCGTTACATCATGCTCCGTTACCCGTTCAGGAGAAGATGGACGCCGCGGTCGCCACGTATCGCAGCAGCTGCCTGCCTCCTCATATGGATCGTAGTGTTTGTGGCCAGTTACCCCATCTACAGTTTGCACAAGAATAATGAATACTGCTTTGAGAACTTCACCAAGGAGACGTGGGATAATGTCGCCCTCATAGCCTCCATGGAGGTCATATTCCTCATCAGTGCCACCGCCATGACCCTATGCTCTGTCAACATCATGCAGATCCTGAGGGCCATGCGTAAGAGGAACCCGGCAGACGCCAAGCTCAGGAATAACAAATCCCTGAAGATAGTCCTGAGCAACCTCGTGACGTTCCTGGTGTGTTTCATTCCCTATCACGTCGCCGCCCTGCTGTTCTTCCTGGCTAAGAATTCCACCCTGCCCCAGAGCACCATTGACCCTCTGAGGGACGTCTTTCGCATAAGCTCCTGCATAAGCAGCCTGAACTGCCTGTTCGACGGCGCCTGTTACTACTTCATGCTGAAAGAGAACTGGATGTCCAGTAAAGAGGAGAGAAAGCTGACTTCATACAATGCGACGCTGCCCCTCGGCTTGCAGAGAGAGGGCTCGCTCCCTGCTCACAAGACCTCCGTGAGGAAGACGACCAGTCTGTCGGACTGCTACTGAGGAACGCAAACAGTCTCCTAGATTTTTTTTAGCACACCCTTGTAAAAAAATAAAAAATACTTTATTTCTATAATGACGGTTTATTTTAATAATGTATCTCAGAGATGGGCTACAGTAAGCAAATGCAGATGTATCAACTTTCAGCTTCTGCTGAGCCAGAGTTATTCACGTGTGCTGGGGCTGGACTGGCCAGGGGCAAAGCATGCAAACTCACCCAGCCGAGCTAGCTAATGTTCCGCTCACAGGCCCTGCCGGGCACAAACACCTACATACGAAACCTGCGGGCACAGTGCACCTACTCCAAAAAGAGCCTTTTCTGGGTGGTACTTAAAAGAACAAACAAAAAGTTGATAATCAAGATAAGGCTTTTGGGTTCCTCTGAAAGCAAACAGAAAAAAGTATAAAGGCAAAGAGAAGCAACAGGATGACAAAAAAAAAAACAGTTTAAAACTCTATAACCTAAAATTTTAAGTTCTATAATTTTTTCAGAAGGGATGTCTAAACAGAACTAAATGATATTTACTGAAGAACAGGAGTAAGGCCTAGCTGTGCTATTGAAACATTCCATCAGGCAGCCTCCCAGGCAGCCCAATGAGGGCCTGTGGCAGAACAAGGAGTCCCGTGAATGCATCATCCAAACATCCTTGAGAAAATTATTTTTTCAATTCAAAATTAATGGATGCAGCATAAATATGCTACATGTATGTGGGATGCATGTGTGAGTGTCCTTTTATTTAAATATTACGTTTATTTACATGCTTGATAAGAAAATCTTGATAGCAATTCTAATGTGTTAAAAGTCGTTACGTTGTTGTGGATACAGTGTGACAGTTGTATCATTACTGAAGTTTAAGATGCCAACGTGAAATCGTTTCACTTTAATCTGTCATAGTCAGCTAACAATTACTCTTAAAAGACACTGAACAAGATTCAACGTTCAAGAGACCCTGAGGTCTCCAATATATTAATATTTGGTCAAAGCTAAAAATTTTGTGAGTGGGATTGCAGGCTTTGAGGACAGTTCAGTAGCAGTTATGCTTTAAACAAAGCAGTTGCCTAAATTCCTGTATTATGTCAGATTTCCAATCTGAAGGCACACTTTGGTGCACCTTTCCTGGTCTTCATGAGTGATGAAGATGCGGTGATGTGGTGAAGGTCTATCAATAACTCACTTAGTTAAAGATCCCTCTTGTATTGAATGACCTGGGTTGAAACCTATGGTAATGCAATATTTTATGGGGGGGTGCACATAATCAGAAGGTTGCTAGTTCACAACCCAAGGGCTTTAACTGTCGTTGTCCTATGACTTGGCAGACTCTGCTGTCTCAAGTGCCTGGATAATATACAAATCCGTGTAAAATGATGTGGAGACTGGACCATCAGCCATTTGGCTGGTAGTGCTGCCCCTCCTGTTGACTTCCCTCCCGGAACAACCATAGGATCTGAACAGTCTGCGCTCCGACACCTCTCATGTTTTCTAAGCACTGTCACCTCAAACTCTACACCCAATATAAATAAACTTAAAATTAATTAGTGTTAAACTCTGGGATAAATGCAAGTCAAACTCAATAAATGAATATTTATGAAATTATTCCCGTTGTAAGATTCTGTTGTACTTTTTGACATACATCCGCTTAGATGAGTGTGTTTCGTTTATCCGATTTTTCATCTGAAAGTGAAGAGTGTCACCATGCAGAGGCAGAGAAACCCCCTTTTTGGCCACTAAAACAGGTGAGGTTACATGCTGGATTGTTACAGCGCAATTCTAAAAAAAAAAAAAAGACGCGTTGAATGTTTTTGGCGGAGCAGCAAAGCCGTCGGCATCCGAGCAGAGACGAAATGAGGCAGAAAACCTGAGAGAACGAGCAGAGACAGCGAGGAGAGCGACGGCATTTGTGGGTGCTAATGCTGAGAACGAGCAGAGAGCGCGAGGAGAGGAACAGCTCGTAAAAAGAACTAAAAAAAAATAAGTGCAAAGAGTGCGGCACTGATGAAAAGCTTGATTTAACTAACAGGCGTTGATAGAAATTGTTGCATTGTTATGTGTTCAAGTAATCAATATGACATTTACCGATTTTTGTGAAGGACATCAATGTGGTCTTCATGAGCTCCTCAGTTTACAAATTTAGCACTGGGTCTTCACCATTAAAGGGAAATCAAGATCAAGACATGCCAGAATTTTAGTTAGTTTATTTATAGATGGAATATAATAGCAGATAAAATATACAGATCAGCTGAAAGTACAGACAGACGTTTACAACTGCGCTGACTTTAGTTCTGACTCTGAACTAAGGCATTTTTGTCATTGTCTCAAGAGATACGCAATATAGTCAGAGAAACATGCAGGGAGACAGATCGAGCAGTTAGCAAAAAGCACACGAGCAGATTGTCGAGGAGGAGCAAGTTAGCGGAGAGGGCCTGAATGCAGGAGGTGGGAGTGCAGGCATGGGGAGGCGAGAAAGGCACCGTGTATCACCATGCCTTCACAACGGGGCCAGTTACTAGCGTCTCTTAAGAGTGGGAATGTCTGTATTCTGCTGGTTACCACGTAAACAAGAGCCTCTAGCGTTTATCAGTTTCCCAACTTTTGAGGAAGAATCGCCGGTGCCCAAGGACACTATCAGCAGCCAATCAACGCCAGCTTCCAAAAGCCCAAAGGATGCGAGAATGTGGGAATTCAGAGGTTCAAAGCTAACCTTTCCGGCCGGAGCAGAGGGGGGCGGGAAGCGCTGCGAAGAGAGGGGAAACTTGGGCGGCACTGCATGAGGATCAAGCGAAAATGATGCCACACTGTTTACAAAAAGGACAGAACTGTAAAAAACAGCAATAACAGCAATGCTAATGATTGGCTTTTTACCGGGGGGGGGGGGGGGGGTCACGTTACATTTAATATTAGATTTAAACATTTTATCGCTACATTAATGTAATATATCACCAAAACACGTGGAAACAAAATCCTTCAACCAACACAAAAAATAAATAAAAATAAATCACCGTGGTGGGGTAAACTACGCAACAAAAATGACGTTTTGTCCCAGAACAGGACAAATAGAAACAATTCTCAAAATGCTTGATATGTAAAAATAAAAAAACGTGAAAATGTGACATACAGGTGGATAAATCAATTCAAAGGGAACGCTGTGCTTAAAGTGCAACTGAACGTAAATCCACAGGAGGGCGCTACAGCAGCTGGGGAAGTGGTCGTGCCGACGGGAAGACAGCGGCCCTCTCAGACGGCATCGCAGATCACCGTCTCCACCACGAACGTGTTCTCCAGGTGGCGGATATGATGGCAGCTTGAGGCCCGGCGTTTGTCGATCCCTGCGGCGATCAAACGGAGAGATTCCACATGGATCCCGCCTCTCGGAATGACAGATCACTGACTAACATTTCCTGGAAGGCTGGTAGCCCCTCTAGTGAAGGGGGGTATTAAAAAGCACTCATTTATGCTAAAGGGAATCCTTAAAAAAAAAAAAAAAAAAAAAAGTACCGAACTGTGTGAACTGCGATAGAGGCGGGGCTTACGTTTCCGGGGGTTTCTGCGCTTTAGCCAATAGGTGTCCTTGCCGTTGCACAGCCTGTAGATGAAGGCGCCCAGCTGACGCAAATTATGAACACGTCCAGTTACCACCATATCCTCCTGGATGATGTAAGTCTGAGGAAGATAGGTCCCCTTCTGCGAGGGGGCGGGGCATGGTTATGCAACACACTGGCCCTTTAAGACACCCGCATCACAAAAATGCTGCTGATGCACATATGTTATGGTTATTAACTGTCATTTTAAGGCTCAAGGCCTCATTAGGGCTGCTGCACCAAATTGACAAAGTCACCGAACACTGCAGGCAGCCCAATCTGCCAAAGCATCACTGCATCATGATTACCAACCAGCATCCCTAAAACGTTCCTCGTTATTCCGATTTGGGTCCCGAGAAAACAACATGCAGCACATGCGTGGAGTATCACCTTGACGTTGACCAGGAGTTCCCAGAGATTCCGTGGTGGCATGACGATGGTGCTGTTCAGCTCGATGACATAGCACTTGTCAAGCGCGATGTCATGGTAGGCCGTCAGACCCTGAACGCGGGACAGAGATCGAGATCATCAGGGGAGCAAAGACAGACAGTCCCTAGAGCGATTTGGGTTAAGGGCTGTGCTCAGGGAAGGGAAGGCGAATGTGTCCATGGCAAATGTTTTTTTACTGAGGAAAAGAACAACTATGTAGGCTACATTTTGAAGTAGCACATCAGCGGTAACAGCAATGCATTTCGATCAAAATGTCCATCACAACTGGCCATGGTGATGAGCCCAGGGTTTAGTTACTCTGCTGATACTTGGATCTGACCCTTCTGATAATGGAGCTTACAGGAACTTAGTTACCTCAGGGGGTAAAGTATCAAAAGCACACACCACCCACTTCATAACACCATCACCTCACAGTGCTGTAAATACCGAGAAATCCGTCCCCAGGCCTGCTCACGTGATCGTCGCAAAAAACCACCTAACAGTCACACAACTTTAAGTCCCCATCCCCCATGAAGGCATCACCTTGACAACCTGCTGGCATTCGCTTAAACATGCAGACACAGCCTCTCTGCGATCCCTTAGGCGGCCACTAGGGGACCCACCTTGTGAAAGTCGTGGATGATGTCGGCGGGGTCACTCCCACCAAAGTGGGGCACAGGGACGCTGATCTGCTCGTAGTTGTCCTTCAGGTAGATGCCCACATTCTCCTCCAGCTCCTGGCGAGCACGCAATGGGGCGTAGATGGAGTCTTCATAGAGCACACGGCAGTGGAACAAGTTCTCCTCGCGGATCTGCTGGCAGAGGACAAGACCGGCGTGTTCATTAATTTAAGCTAATAATATGTGGCTTCTCAGAGGAGCAGGACAAACACATGGAGCTTCCTGTTACAGCTACGGCTTTGGCAAACCAGCCAGGCCTCCTATCTGTCGCTCAAGATTAAAGGGTTTAACATTATTTATATCATCTTGGAAAAAGGATGGGTTGCATAAAAAGTTAGTCATCCAGTACAGAGTTGCAGTATCTTAAAACAGGCTTAATGAATATTTCTTATTAAAACTGAAAACGGTGCTCTGCTGATTACAGCAAGTTGAAGTGGCTGGCAAACCGGTTTGATGTAGCAAACATGTTGAAAGTCACACACAAAATACTTGGTAACACATGGGATTTCTGGAACTCCGCAGTGTCAACACAGTTTCAACATCGGCCACAGAGATAAGATGGACATATTTGGACTGTCACTTCCCCCAAAGACCGTCCTGCGTAGCCCATTGTGGTTTCAAAGGGTGTCGCTTTTCACATCTTTCAAAACACTGGAAACACCTTGTGCAAATGTAAATTTCTACTGCGTGTTGCTGATGTATACTATGGAATACAGAGCAAGCAGGACCAGAATGTGTCCCAAATGTAAACATTTAAAATATATAAATCCAGAAATAGCCAGAGGCTCACCTGAGGTATGAAGTAATACCTGTAGATGTAGATGGACGCCAGGACAAGGCTGGTCATGAACACCACGAGGCCAAAGGTTAAACAGCATAGTCCATTTAAAGGATTCTTCTTCGGACGAAGGGGAGGAGCCAGATCATCCTCCTGGGAGAGAGATTTTTACTCTGAGGAGTTTGTAGCGTCACCATAAACAGATTATAAAAAGTGTGGTAACCTGTGATCTGTACTACAGAGTGGGGTTACTGGCATTTCGGAGTGACTTGTCAGATTTAAGGTAGTCTGGGTAACATGTAAGTGAACGAATATATAGTCCATTTAAACTGTGGTACCTTAAATCCAGCAAGTTACCCTGACCACAGACTCACTGCACTCCACCGGCAAACAATTTAAACCAGGGATGTCAAACTCCAGTCCTGGGGGGCCAGAGCCCTGCACATTTTTGGGTTTCCCCTCATTTAACAGGCCTGATTCAACTGTTTGTGCTAATTACCACACAGATCTTGAGATGAGTGGGGGAACAGGGAAAGTACTAAGCTACACGGGGTCCGCCCACCAGGACTCTAGTTTGACACCCCCGATCTAAACTAACCAACAGATCTTAGAACCCACATTCAGCTGAACTGTGTGAGGTTAAATAAATACTCTAAATGGTTTGGGATTCTGGTGGGGGCAACGCAGATCTACAGTAAGAGGGTAGTACAACAGCACTGTGGAGCCCCCTAAGAAGTTGGCTTTTTTTATGGTGCTGCTCTTCATATTTTTGAGGCCAACAAGCCAGCGCCCTCTAGAGGCTCAGCTGGCTCGAAACAACGATAAATAAGAGTGTGATGGGAACGCTTTTCACTGTATTATCTTACATACCGCTCCTCCTTACTGCTTTTATCCATAGTAATTTACTTTTAGGTATCCACATTTTTAAATGACAAGGTGACTTATTGAATATCTCACTCGATCTGAATTTCTTTGGGGTCTCCTTACACCGCAGGTCCAACGAAAGTGTTAAACTCCAAGACATACGGCAGATGTCCAGTACAGAGAATTGCTGCCAAAAACTATGCTAAATCTTTCTCCTCCTTGGAGGGGATGCGCGTTAGACGTGATCCGGGTGCCAGACTTAGACTGCGAACCCACTGAAATTGTATAATACATCACGCTGGATTAGAGAGGACACGTTTTACTCGTCCACTGTTTACCATCAAGACAGACGAGATTTTAAAAAAGCCTTTAAAATATATATGTGTGTGTGTGTGTTTGTGTGTGTGCGCATAATTTATATAGACACACACACACACACACACACACACACACACACACAATGTTCT
Organism: Brienomyrus brachyistius; assembly: GCF_023856365.1. Classification (NCBI taxonomy): domain Eukaryota; kingdom Metazoa; phylum Chordata; class Actinopteri; order Osteoglossiformes; family Mormyridae; genus Brienomyrus; species Brienomyrus brachyistius. The sequence goes on along the minus strand of NC_064549.1, from coordinate 21,931,163 downwards.
AGCGCACTGCCACATGGTGTGCTGCTACAACCGTCGTGACAGATTTTGTCATGGGTGTCTGTGAGAAGGAAAACGTTAGCAGGGGAGCTGCCAGGCCATTAGTAATGTAGTCATTTCGGGACGAGAGCGACGCGAAGCCGCCCCCGGTCTCTCAGTACAACTGCTACCGTGGGAGAGAAAGGCCTGGATGCGTCCGCAGCCATTCCCAGCCCGTATTATTATTGCTACCAAAATCCTGCAGTTAACTCCAGTGGAACACTGGGTGTATAATTTGATGATCGGTTACAATGTTAAAGAAATTGACAATTCATGATGAAATGTATTTTAATATTTGGTTCTCAAAATACACCTTTAAACGAACCAGACATAAGCTTCATATACAAAATAAATCAACAATATTTTACATAACGACAACCACAGGCAGTAATGCAAATGAAGGGAAACATAAGGCAAAGAATCCTTGTGTAATTTATAAAACCGTGTTCATGACGGATGCGTCTCGTTGGATTTGATCACTCGGGAGAAAGGCGTCCATTATACTTCATGCACAAAGCTCTGACTGTATGCAAATAGTCAGCGGCAGCCGTGGTGACATAATGGGGTCTCGGTTTCAGAAACCAAAACAGAGTCAATTCCTCAGACAATAGTCTCGTGTCCCCCTATAAGCCGCCAGGGTACACAGATAACCTTGCAGTAAATGCACCACATCAGCTCACAACAACGCCGTCTGTTTCTTTTAACACCTTTCTTCGTGTCAGATATTAACATTATTTGTATATATGGATCCACCTGCTGAGGCAGCTGACTATTAACCCTTTCATATTTAATTTACGTCTAAGCCGTGAAAAAACACCAGTGAGTATTTTTGCTGTAGGTAGCATATACAACAGGAAGATGCATGCAGATTTACCGAGGATTACTACATTCTGCAGTCTACGTGTAACCGGGCCACAGTGAGCAACGTTTGTAGGTTATGAGGGAATTCTTGTTATTCTCGCACTGGATCTGCCATTTTGTCCGTTGACTTGGCGGTCTACGCTGGTCCTCTCACCGGTGAAATCACTCCATTGCCTAATATTCAATCGGTTGAAGAACTTGCATTGATTAAAGTGAATAATTATATAAGTAACATGTAGATGAAAAGGACTGGACTACAACCAAAGAAATATAACCAGCACAACATAAACGTACAACGTGTGTGTTTGTATGTGTCTGTGTGTCATTCATGTTAAATAATTTTATATATATATATATATATATATATATCTCGCACGCTTCCAGGAATGACTGCTCGGTTTTCCTACGCATACTTAGTTATGGCCGGTAGCCCGTACTGCCGTGAGATCTGGCTCCCCGCCTAGTCATCGCCACGGCGATCCAAAGCCAAACACCGCTGCAAACCGGCACTTTTCGGCCAACCAGCCATTCACATGCGCTGTATAAAATGCAAAATACAACCAGCAAGCGATCCGCACATAGCCGGCAGTCCGCCAGCGTGCAGCCCCGGGGCCGCGGATGCTGCCGAGAGGAGGACAAAGGTGCGGGGGGAAAGGGGGGCAGTCACACTTACGGGGGGATGCGGGATCAGGATCTCGGTTTTGTCCCCGTCGATGAGCTCTTTCTCGGGTTTCTGTCCAGCGACAGGCTGGAAGGCGATCTTCACCATATTGGCCGTGCAGAGTTACCGTTCAGAATCTACTCCGCGCGCCTGGATCGCAGCCCCTTTTGATGCCGCTACAATGTTACAATGTTGCTGCTCGCTCCAAGCGACCGGAAGTTGGCCGTTTTTTCCCCAAACTCTCTTAAAGTGACAGAACAAAAGACGATGCTTCACATAGCCGCACGGCACAGTATTCCCAGGGGCGTCGTGGGGTATGGATATTCTGCCAGATTCAGTCGGCCCAGCACTTGACAGTGGCCCTTGAATACTTAAAACTATACATGATATTGGACGGGTGGGCGCAACTTAACATTTTGCCAGAGCAGGGCCAGCCCTGGGTTTTGTCGTGTCCTAGGAAAGATTCTACTGAGCGTCCCCATCCCCATAGCAAAAAAAGTTTCGCCAATTCATTTATATTACAAACATTCCAGTAGCACTGATTAACTGGCTGCTATCTAGCTAGCTTGCCTCCTTTTTGCAAGTAGTGAAATATTACTAGTGTGAACAACTGTAATATCATAGAATGCACCCGGAGGTACTTCCTCTGATTTTTTTTTCACTCAGCCCTTTGTGCTCCCCAATCAAATATCTAGGTATGTCCGTGCCGATTCCTCTACATATTCATCTCACTGAATCAAATTCACCCCTTGATCTACCAACAATTCTTATTAATTTCCCGGAAACAAGCAGTCTTAGAAATCTGGCATTAACAAAAGAAAACCAATGTTTTCATTCCAGTAAAACCACGATTGAGTGGTAGTACGGAAAATTGAAAAACAGAAGTGAACCGGACAAAAAAGAAATCCAAAATTCCAAAGTGTTTTCTTTTTTCAAATTCCTTTATTTATGTGTTCGGCCCAGGTCTTTTCCACACGTTAAAAGCACAGTCGTACTTTATAGTTTGACTATGAAGTTGAGTTTTAATTAAGAATAAAACATTTCTGATATTTATTCTGTTTATAAACGGTCGTACAATATGTAGATAATTGCACTCCCAGTACAGTATAGTCACATAGAATCATGCTCGTTCAGAGCTCAGAAGCGGCATGCTCTTGTAAGGGCGCCTCTTGGGTGCTTAGCGTGTCACTCAGATGTAACATGTTAGGTTGCATCATTTCATAGAGGCTGCAGGACTTGCATTAAAGCACCATTCTTTTCTCATGCCCTCACTGTAACAGCCAACAACTCCTGAATGGTGAAGGCAAAGGAAGATGTTACCACTGCCTTTATTCAGAAATCCTGATTCATGCAGAGAAAATCTTAATAATGAGAGGGCTGAAACCTCCAAATAATACGGTCGGCAGTATTAACTGTAGTATTCCTGCAGCATGAATGCCACCTTAGAAACAGAGAACATTGCCTTCTGCCATTTGACCAGTATACTTGATATTTATTATATTAACATTGGGGGGGGGGCTAGTTACTTTCAGCTCAACTATGGTTTGATTAAACACAAACACTCTGCACACCTTGCAGCCTAAATCTGTCCAGACATTTGCCTCCCACTCCACCTACACACCCCTCCAGAAGGAGCCAACCATGATGGATGTTCTATACTCTGCATACGTATTTTTTGTCTTATCCAAGTAAAAAACAAAAAAAAACCAAAACAAAAATGGAAGCACAACAGATTAATTTCCAGTTCACTGCTCTCCAGTTCAAAGCATGCAGTGCGATCCGCGGCTTGGTACTCTGCTAGCTGGTACCTGTTGTGAAACCTGCTAGAGGAAGTTAGTAACGCATTTGCAGTCATTTTCCAAAAATGAGAAAAAAGGAGACGGGGGGGGGGGGGGGGGTATCTGCCAGTTCCTCTGTTGAACAAGCAATATCTGCGATGTTGATCCAATCTGGTGAGGACGTTATTTACAGTGGATCAGTAATCAAAATGTCACATCTACAGCCTTCCTACTCCAAAATGTATTCGATACCCATTAAAAAAAAAAATTAAAACATTTCAGGATTATGGTCTTTGTTCCAAATACACACAAAAGAGGGAAAGACACAAAGTGAAACAAAGGCAGCATATGTACAAGTTCAGATGCTCTCATCTCTCCCTGTAGCAATCAGTTAAATACGCATCAGGCGTCCTACCCTATTACTCTAACGTTAACACTGTAGTTTGCGTTCCCAATGCCATTAAGTTAACATGAAAGGTGTGTCTTTCTGTCGTCATCCACGCCCCGTGCAGGAACACGGTTCTGTCCACCTAAATCCACCTGCTGGCTGGGTTTTAAGGCTCAGCATTCGGCACGCATGGCAGAGGCTCAGAACCTCACATTTATCGAGCGAAATCGAGATCTCCGTCCTGCCGTTTACATTTTTGCTGAAGGGAATCTTTCAGATCGTGTCCTAATGTGCAAGGAAGCAGCAGCAGCTACGGTTCGCATTTCTTTAAGGAGAAACAGAACGAAAACGACAGTAATATCGGGGGGAAGAGAACCAAACAGCAGACGACCAGTAACGCTTCCCTGTGAGCTGACAAAACGACGTCCTCAGTCCCAGGACAGTTTCTGCTGAGGGGTCTGATGGTTATACGATTCTCAGGGTGCCATCAGCGTGCCGACCCCCACCCCACCACGCCCCACCCCACCCCCCCCAGGCACGTCAAGCCTCCTGTGGCACTGGCCTCTTCAGATCCCTGATCTGCTTCACCAAGTAGGTCTTCTCGTCATTGAACTGCTCGTCCTCGGTCCTGTCGTTCTGGAACTTGCTGAGAAACTCGATGAGTTTTGTCTGGTTCTTCAGCAAAATGTCCAGGATGGGCTGAGTCTTGTTGGGATTGGCAACAAAAACCTGGACATAGGAAAGCGGTGCTATTTAAAAACAAATGTACACAAGGCTGATAATACCACAGCTAAACTGTACAAGTAAAAATAGTACCACAAATCCCAAAACTCCTTGAATTTGAATTTGAATTGAATTCGATTCAATTCAAATTGAATTCAAGATGTTATCAACAATCTGACACCTTATAGGCAGAAGCAGATCTGATGAAATGATCCAAAAGCAATAGATTTTAATTTCAATTTTTAATTTTTTTGGGAACATCCATATCTACACTTTCATTAGCCCGTTGCTAATAGTAACGATGTATTGATGTCACAAGGACTTGAAATAAAAACTTCTCCCATGTTCCACAGACCTTCCAATCGGAGGCTAAACTGTGCAGATACTGGGCCTTAAAAGCCATGCTGTGTGAGCGAGTACCTTAAACACGTGGAAGGCCTCAAACTGGATATTACGACTCTTGTCGCGTAAGAGGTTCATCATTAACTTGAGGTTTTCTGGTTTGCTGATGTACTTTGTCATGATAGTGAAGTTGTGTCGGTCTAACAGAAGCTCCCCAAGCAGCTGAGACGGCACAAGGACACAAAATAATCAATCACAGCTCAGAAATTCAAGGCAAAGCAAAGTTAATCAGGAGGAAACGGGAACTAAAATATTCCCAATGTCCACTAGGGGGCAGCGTAAGCATTCTGCCCACATTTATCTGGCACCAGCAGTGCCTACAGTAATGGGGACCCGGGTGCAGTGCTTACCTTCAGAGACTGCCTTTTAGTCACATAGTTTTCTGAATGGAGTAACTTTTCATATTCGCTAAAGAACTGGGAGGGAGAGAGAGATACAATGAGGGCCTGTCAGACTAAGATGTTTGTTTTCATCCTAAATAAAACAGAACAAACCGGTAATTTATCACCAGAGAATGGCACAGCCATTGTTGCAGGGATGTCATAGAGAGGCACTGTAGTCATTCTGCTGCCTTTCTTCTGTAATTACAGCTGTCAGCCATCCCCGCCACCGGAAGCGTGTGTGCGAATCACGCGAGAGCCCGTAACTCACTTTGTCATAATGCTGCTCCAGAAAGTCGGCGCTCAGCAGCTTGTGTCTCGTGAGCAGGTCCTGCGGGACAGAAAGTGGACACTGTCTGCAGGCGGGGTGTCACAAAACAAGCAGGGCGCGAGACCCCCCCCCCAAGTCGCCAGCTTGCAGCACAGAAAAAGGGCAATGAATCTGTGTCCTTCAGTGTTCACAAGCTTCTGTTGAGAAATTCAGGCTTAAGAGGCAGAATTCAGCCCCCCGTGCAACACACAGCTCAACACACTCACGCCAGAAGCTTAGAGATGATTAAAATCCAGCTGTTTTCCCAGCACTTTATACGATATTACTTTCGCATCCCACAAAGTTACCTCATATGCCATATTGCATTACCTATTTGTCATCAGTGTTGTACTCTGATATTGCATGTCTTGTCCCATACTGGTTTGAACTGCACTGCTGTTTGTCCTTCCCCCTTGTAACCCCACCCCCCCCATCTGTGGCATGAGAATTCTGCTGTATTTCCTGAACACGTGTGTGACACTGCTAGGGACTCACCTTAAAGGTGGCGAATGCGTCCGAGGCTATGTCAAACGTGGACATCTCCACGTATCTGAAGAAGTCATGGAACTGCTCGGACCACAGGATGATTTTGGCCAGCGGCTCGTGCCGGACGCACTCCCTCAGCATGATGCCGCAGTTCAGCGCGATTTCCGGAGACTCGTACCTACAGATGCGCAAAAAAAAAAAAAAAGAGTGAAAATGAGTCGCCGATGGTTATTAGTGATCACTGCGATTGTGCTGATCGGGAAGGTGGCGGGCTGCTGGAGATACGCACCCTTTTAACAACATAAACAGTATGTTCTGCTGCGTGCAGATGTATTCCACTGTAGGAGTCCTCGTCCCGATTTGCCGGCGGAGAATATTGTTAAAGATCTGAGCCACGTCCTTTTTGCCCTGTTTCATAACACAAAACAAAGGAGAAGGGGATCAGAATGAGTGGAACTGGTGCACGACCTACATCACGCACACAACACAAACGCCACACGGTGCAGATTCGTCCACCTGTTCGGGTGGCTATTTTCTGAAAACTAAGAAGCAAAGCCTGCAGGCTCTGCGTTTTGATTAAAGCTCTACAGACGACACGTCACCCATTGAAAAGTCCGGCCTTTGTTCCTGCGCTCCCTTCTCTACAGAATAAGAAAACAAAAATAGCAGGAGGTGTCGCTAGACCTGTGGAGCCTGTTAAATGGTTATGCTTATTTACGTTCAATTATGATTCTTCTTTAACTCGTTGCTCTCAGTCAGGAGCAGACAAGCACGTTGGGGTGGGTATCAGGGCCGTAGGCTGCAGGCTCAGGTGTCGCCGATTTGCACGGTGGAGTGGGGGCTCACCTCGAAGTCGATGAGCTGCAGGTCAGCGATGAGCGTGCTCAGCAGCCCGCTGTTGTACAGCTCCTGCGCCAACTGCGCTACTGCCTCCGTCTGCGGCTCCTTCTCGTTGGTGCCGTACAGGATCTCCTTCATGGCCACCAGGTTCTTGGACACCTCCTCGGTGGCCTGCGCAGACGGGCCACATCAGGGGGAGACCGAGAGACAGCAGAACTCGTCTCTCAGAAGGTTCTGGAAGCGTCGCAATTAATTCCTCGGTCTAAAAATACAGCCCAGCTTCAAAAAAGTAAAACATTACGTGCCCTCAATGACCAGCACCACGAAATCTGCTGGACACAGAGGTGGAGATTTCAGGTCCAGAGAGTACAAATCCAGACCAAGATTTTGTGTGAACCAACCGTTTGAGTACTCTGTGACTCTTTATATTCAACTGGTTGGCTAAAACAACAGCTTGGTCTGGATTTGTTACCATCACCTGATAGCAGAAACACAGTCTTTTGCAAAAGCCGCACCAGCATTCCTGATAAATGCCGCTTCCTCCTCCTACGCCAGTGTCTGACATCAAGGTGCCTCGGACGTCTTACCTTCTCCGCCTTCTTGTCGGAGATGTCCTGCTTTTCCAGCATGGACATGCTGTCCTTAAGGTTCCTCACGATGTCCGCCGGGGACTTGTGGGACTTGCCAAAAGGGAACGGCATGGCTGGGGCTCGTAGCACGAGTAGTGGAAGGGCACCTGTCCACCTGCGGGCACAGGAATGCCCGGATCAGGAATGCCCACGCGGCTCATTTAAAAAAAACGGACAGAGGCTGCTGGAGAAGCAAAGGATTCTGCATCCAACACATGCAGTCGGATTTACTTGTCAGATTTAAGCCAGTAAATCAAAGTACAGGCCACTGGTCATGAGATTTTTCAAATCATAACTCATAACTCAGCACGAGGTCACCAACACCCTGTCACACACGGCAATGCACAAACACCCTCAGGTACAACTTCTCTGCAAAGTGACAAACATTTCATTTTTCTTTAATTCGAAAGGCGGGTCACGGCTTCAGGATAAAACTGCGAGACATCCTGGGTTTCAAAGTCGTTTGTCACGTTTTCCTGATTTTAGCTCCGGGTCACTGAAACAGGAACGACCAGGAGACTTAATCCAACAAAGCAAGTTAATATTCCACTCGGAGTCATTAAACGGCTCGTGGGTGTCACCCGCAAAACGTCACTCGAGGAGCAACTAAAGTCAAGCTGTGCAACACTGTGGGAAAGCTGAGCCGCGACGGGGCGAATGAGTGAACGGAAAACCTGTTTCACTCAACGTCACCACATATACATTATTATGGAATCATGAGGTTACAGCATTAAGCAGTTACACAGCACTTAGAGTTTTACACGCCTTGCCTGGACCAGGGGCGACTCCACGATTTGACCCCTAATTGGGTGGGGGGGTGGGGGGGGGTTTCACTCCTCCATGTTTGAATTTGCCGAGGAGGGATCACCACAATGTACCATGCCGAGGGTACGACACGTACACGAAAATCTGGGAGAAATCGCTAAATGGATTTAGAGAAATTATTATTCAGGGGGATCGAGACAAAAATGGTGAGCTGACCCCCCCCCAAAAAAAAAAAAAAAAAAAAAAAAACAAAGATGGGTTTATAACAAGCTGTGGCCTGGACTAAAACCCAGGACCATGAGACACACACTGAAGAGCCACCTGATCTCACAATGCTGGTCCACAGAACACAGAGGAGAATCCCAGAGCTGCCCAAGAGCTGGTCATCAGACACACAGCAGCGAACAGCATAGCTTTGCACTGTGATTTATGCTTGATAATTTCCCTGCAGAGTTAAGCCCCTTAACAGCAATACCTCACATTCATTTTATCCTCAGCAGGCAACCAAGTTACTACCTGCGTCTGGCGCGTCAGGCCAAACTCTGGCATCAAGCAGCACTTCCTCCCTTCTGTGGACTAGACCAGTTGTATCTCAATGTACCTCCCCAGGGTTCAACCTTTCCGGCCCCCCAACTAAGAACAGCTATCCTTGACCCCAGCCAACCAGAACCTCCCCCAAAAGCTCCAGCCCCACAACCCATACAGGTGCAGTGACTGAGGCCAGGCCAAAGGCACTGCAGATAAGCATTCCTCAGATTCCCGTCATTCTGTTCACAGCCAAAGATCACCTGCTTCCCAACATGTTTCTCTGAAACTTTGGCACAACCTCATGCTGTCTGTGACCCTCCCACTCTTCCTATCTACATGTTTAGAAGCGGATATAAATGCGTAGAAGACAAACCGGGCTCTGTACAAACTGAACACCTCGTTTGCCAACAGCTGCTGTCAGGCGCCGTTTCAACACGGACCTTGAGTGGCCGATTGAGCGCTGAAAGGCGGCCTGACACAGAGCTGGGGCTCTCTCTCTCTCTCTTTATCTCTCTCTCTCTCACACACACACACACACACACACGCGCGCGCGCGCGGTCAGGGCAGCTATGTAGGGGACTCTCCCTCGTGTCCGGATCAGGACCGTCCTGTAGTGTGAATGAATGGGCAGACCGATCACATTAATTCCGTCACACCCCGACCAGGGCTCACGTACCTACGGGCACCGAAGCAGCCTGTAACAGGAGACACTGAACAGCCCATCAGGAGAGACCCCGATCAAGCCATGCCCCTCAATAATGCTAAAATACTGCCTAACCGTCTAAAGCCATAACGCCATGCAATAGCATGGGAGAGAGGTTCGAAGCGCTTCCATCGGTCTCAGATCCGGCCTTGAAACGACACTACGGAAAAACACATTAAATAAACGCGAGAAGCGACGAAGGGCGTGAGGGTACTAAACACCGGCCGAAACAAGCGGAGGCAAAATGGGCAAGCGCTCCGGATCTCCGGACCGGGCCTTCGGGAAGGCGCACCGCTTCTTCGGCTCATCACTAACCAGAATCGTATCCATATCCCCGGATAATCGTGCTGACTAAAGGACCGAACCTTTCAAACCGCTTCCCCGTTAACTCAGATGTACACAACTCGATAACAAAGCGACGAACGCCGCCTCACTGGAACAATCGCAGCGGCCGACCGGGATAAGCTGCAAAGTGAAATGAAAAGGACGATATAATGGCTTTGGTGCTAAGGGCTTAGCCTGCATGCCTTGCAGGGCTGCGTAGACCTGGCAAAAGCATGCATGCATGCTAAGCCTTTAGCAGCCGAGCCCGTATTTTGTTCTTTTTATTTTACTTTGCAGCTTCCCAGTCTCCCGAGGCCCGGGGAGCTTCCGTGCGCGCAGCCTGCGTCGTGCGCCCACGGCTCTACCACAAACCTTGCCAACACGCCCGCCTCGCCGTGTTATTATCGCCGTTCCTGTCCTCTTGTTACTGATATTAAATATTCCAGTTGGAGGTGGAAGGCGCCACCGGGCTGTCGCTCTCGTTCCGCTTCTTTCCGCCGCCTATACGGCGCTCTGTACTCCCAGCGCCCCGCGTCGTCGCCGCTGCGTTCGGGCTCCGGGATCTCCGTGTCTCTCCGTGAGTCTCTGTGTTTTTTTCCGTTTCCGCTTCGTCGGCAGGCAGGCGGGCAGCCGGGTCTACAGCGCCTCTCCGCGGACGAACGTCTCAGCCTTGCATAAAAGCCCGATTGCCCCATTGCCTTCCTCTCAGGCAGAATCGTTTCCGGCCTCGCTGCCATTAGTGTGTTTCTCCAATTCTCATAACCGTCATTGACATTAATGAAAATAAAAACAAAATAATGCATTGCAAAAATGCTATGCCCCTTACATTAAAATTTTCATGTGCAAGAAATACAAAGTCGTAATGAAGATTAAACAGAACTTCATCATTTTACTCCCCCACTAAAGCGCGGTGTGTTTTTGTTATTTTAATTTTCATTTAGTGTTTTGCATTTAAGCGCCTTGTATCACTGCGATGGTGATACATTCATGACACGTGTGTCTTTGAATCTGATTTAAAGACAGTAAAGTGTTACATTGTTACTCAGTGAAAGTCCGTCCGCTGCGGAGTGGAAGCGCAATATGAGGAGTTTCGCATCCGGTAAATGTATTAAATGCAATGTGCGCTATCCTACCAACGACGCAAGAGGGCGCTCGTGTGTTTCACTGCACCGGCCTATTGTCACTCCCGTTGAGCAAGTAAACAAAATATCGCCTAACCTTTGACCTACATAAATTTGTAACGCAATGTATGGTGCAGTTACATAACGCTGACTTGAAAGGATTTGTTTTAGAATGGATTATTTCTGTAATTTATTATTTTTAAAATATTATTTCGCAATTTGGATCAGAACAGTACTGATAATATTATAACACGAAATGGATAAAAGATAAATAAAAGTTAACGGGAATTTTGAAATGCATCTCCGCCGTATCAGTCCATGGACTAAATGTGGTTTAATAATGCGGCACGACTTGTGGTAATAGCGTACTAAACTATGCCTAACGATGGCGGCCTTTAAAATGGAATACAGGCTTATTTCTCGGGAACCAAGTCCGCCGTTCACAAGAATAGAAATAATTCTAATTAGTAAACTGGGTCTGGAATGCCGCAGTGTCCGCTGAAAGGGTAAGTGAAAAAAGCCCTTTGTGGTGTTGTCATTCCCACGCTAATTCTGATTTGGAGACGCGTGGCCAGATGGTGGGGCAGATGAGCGCAGAATCCTTAAATCCTCCCTACAATACCTCTAAAGAACTCCAAACCAGCTACCAGAGAAACTGTAATTCGGCCTTTGGGGTGACATAATCCTCTGCTCTGAGTGCTTCGCAAACCTATGCAGTGATATTAGTCTAAAACAAGTTATTTGTATTTCCCAGCGTGCCTCACCTGGTATGCTATGGATTTAACGCAAATACAATTTGCTAGTAGGCCCTGTTACATACGCACAACATTCCTTCGATCGTGTCGAAGTATAGATACTAATTTCTATATGGAAAATCCGCTTACTGAAGTTCGCTCAAAACAGTAAGGCGGTAGAAATTTGTGAGGCGACCGTGGCAGGTCTGACTGACTTGTCACCGTTTCACGGCCGCTTTTTTCCTTCACTTTCTATGCCAGTGCGGGACACTTGCCCAGTATTAATGTGCTGCCGTCTGCTGCCGCTGATTAAAAAGGCGGCGCCTGACGGCACGCAGGTCGCGTGGCCAGATGTCTTTCTAAGCATTGTGCAGGGCTCATTGTACTGAGCGAGCCCCTTCACTCCCCATGAAGCTCTTTAGTTCTTCAAACACTCGCCACATTCGGCGAATACGTTAAGCCTCGGGGAATTTCGGACAAAAGGGACTAGCATCATTCGTCCTTAAATTCAGATTTACAGATGTTTTCTCTTTTTAAAGAGGGGACCAATTTCCTGAATAAGTACAGCAGTGCCGCACGTGCAGTTTCGGCTACCCATCGGTCGTCTCGTGGATTGATTGTAAAATCACTTTTAGGCAAATGACAAGTCGGCCTACGTTTAACCTGCCTTCAAGAAATAATAGACGCGAAAGATCAAATAATCATGTTTTTTTTTTACCTCAGGACGACCGCTACGAATCTTATATTAAAAGTGAAATGTCGAATTATTATGTCTATAATAATACCACAGCCCGAACAACCATTTAATAACTAAATAATGTATATACATTATATTTATTTACAATACATAATTTTCATGCTTGTATTTATAACTTATCCTTATCACATTTCCCTAAATTTTGTTTTAGCTAAATTTAGTTTACCTTTAGTTTTTTAGCTTTTGTGTTCTGTGTGTATGAGGAGCAAATCGCCTACACCACGCCAAATTCTTCGTATGCATGTACTCTTGGCTAATAAAACTGATTCCGATTATGATTAGCCCTGTGTCAAATACGCCTACTCTGAGCTCTTGAATATTCAGCAAGACTGGGTTAATTATTTTAATTATTTTAAAACTGCAAAAAAATTCCAGTGAACGCTGTAATCCATATACAGTCAAAAACATCGTCAGGCAGCCGGCCACACATGTTGGCATTATGATGTCAGCACCTGTCACCTCACACCAGTCGCTTGCACCTGTCGAAACGCTCCTCTGGGCACTTCCTCTTGGAGAAGTTGCAGAGGTAGCCTGCACCGATTCTTTGTGAGTTATTACATTCTTCATGGCGATTAAATGGAGCTGAATGCTCGCCTTTTGTCCGGCGCAGTTTCCCACGTCCCGGCATTCGCCTGGCAGTCGCGTGTCTCAAGTCAAACAGACCTGCTGCCATGAATCCCAAAAGCGGCGACCAGCGAGCGGGACATCTGCCCCCTCCATTGAAGAAGGGACGAAAAAAAAACATATAACAGATGTTCCAGATTTTCAGTGATTGCGCCCCTATACGCTGAAAAATAATCGAGATATTTTTCCCAACAACCCAAAAATTAGTTTTCAGTTATTAGTCATTACGATTAATTACATTTTAAGACAGAAGTTATGAACATTTTTCCCCCGAGCACTGTTTTGAGTATTTGTATAGTATTGCTGGCTCTATGTTTTATTCAGGAACAAATCAGGATTGTGGGTCTACTTGAATGACATTGCACACGCATTGGCATTTGTTGTTTTTCAATCCATCCAACCAACCATCTTCCAACCACTTATCCTGAGCACAGGGGTTCGATATTATGGTTATTTTGAAATGAACACTTGCCAAAAAAAAGAAACAATATGGAAGGTTATAATGCGTTATAATCTCATTACACTGTTTCCAATACGTCAGGACACCGACACTAGGTAAAACAATAACCGACACCGTCCAGGGGAAAAAAAAGTCCAAGGAGAATGGGCGTTAGAACGTATTCTGCGAGACCTCGGGGGATAGGTTTCGCCTTTTCTCCGGTAATGCTGTCCCGATTCATTGAGAATGAAAGGGCCGTGCCGTCCCCAGTGTAACGCCAGTAATAGCAGACTCTTGTTAGTGCCTGGGAACGCTGGGCCAGCGCTCCGCGCGCCGCGGACCACGTGACGCGCCCTAATAGCGAAACAGAAGGTTTCACTAGGGTGCACATTTCCAGGCTGGACATCTGTCGCTTTTTCTCTTTATCGGGCGGGCAGCGCAGCTATTGAAAAGAAGCAGTGACCTGTCAGTCTTGACTGATGGGAGCGGGCCACTGGGATCGACCCCATGTGTGGGAAAATACCTCAGCCAAAGAGCTCCCACATTCACATGCTAATCCTGCCCTTATAAATAAGAGGAGAGCAGAGCGCGGAGGCCTTAAAGACGAGACAGAATCCGCTCCAAGAGAGAACAGGGGAAAGTCGCGGTTCATATCCACCAAGCTAGGGAGATGACGGCCACCGCCGTGACCCACAACGTGGAGAAATTGTCGAGCGCTAAAGAAGAGAGAAAGGTACAAAGAGCTTTAAGAAAAATATAAAGTAATCTCGTTGGATTAGTCCTGATAGCAAGAGGTGTCAGGATGATATGCAGTTCCTAATGCTAGTTTTGTTGATGCCTGCGGCTGATTTGGTATATGTTTCGATTTTAGCTGAGAAAGCCACTAATTGAAAGAAAAAGACGAGAAAGAATAAATAATTGTCTCGATCAGCTGAAAGAAACCGTGGTCGGCGCTTTCCGACTAGATGTAAGTATGAGACGATAAGACTATACTTCGGGATATAAACTAGTTAAGTAACTGTACTGTGTGGTACTCTATAAAAGTATTTCTTTTAGCAAAATATTCGTGTATTTCATGGCAGCAATCTAAACTGGAGAAGGCTGACATTCTTGAAATGACAGTGAAGCATCTGCAGAATATTCAGAGCAACAAATTCGCCGGTAAGTGTATACTCAAAACTTAAAAAATAAGTACTAGGGCAAGCAAATTTGAGCAAAAGCGAAGATGTTTATTTAAGAGCCGTTCTTATTTTGGACTGCAGGGGGCAGTATACACGCATCTTTTACAACACAATGAAGATAAACCGGCTCTCCATTCATTTCTTTTACACGCGTTTCTCGAGATCATCTTGAAGATGATCTTCCGTCTTAATAGCGACCTATAGGCCTAGAGCCGTGACTCATGTCCAACCCCTCTTTTTATTACAGCTGACTCCACCATAGGGTTAGAGGCCCAGCAGAAATACAGCACGGGCTATATCCAGTGTATGCACGAGGTTCACAATCTACTGCTAACCTGTGAGTGGATGGATAAAACACTAGGCTCTCGTCTGCTCAACCACCTGCTCAAGTCGCTCCCGCGTGCTACCGAGGATACCCAGCCCGCCCTGACGTCAGGGCCCCCGCCTGCTCAGCAAACGCAGGAAAGCTGCAGCGCTGGCCCTGCGGTGCCCTCGAGCCGTGTGTTCAGCGGGGCTGCAGCCAAGGTCCAGGCAGAGCGTGCCCAGCAGAGCACGGGCACCCGCGATAAGGCGCTCCTGTTACCGGGCAACCAGCTATTTAACAATCAGCACATAGCCACACTTGACATGTGGCGGCCGTGGTGACGGGGGCAAACGGAGGCAGCCCTCTGGTTTTGTTTTTGATCTGCGTGTAGACTCTTTTCCTTATGTATCTTATAGATATGCTTCTCAGAGCACTTGTGGGGCAGTCCTGTTCCAGAATAGATGTGCTGCAGACCTCAGTACTTCCACAGAAGTAAACTTCTTGTAGCCTGCATTGTAGAAGGCTATTATTCAGCTATTTATTGTATTAACTCTTAATTTATTTAATAATGAATACTCGCTTTAGATTATTTCCTCTCTTTTGTATGTAAACGTATTAACCCAATAATAATAAAATGAATATTTAATCCACACGTTGCTCACCAGGTTTAAACTACTCTGTGAAGATCTGCATTACACCCCCTCACCTGTTTGACTATCCAAACATAGAGTAACATTCATATATTTTGGGAACATATCACGCAAATATAACTAAGTATGAATGCCAGGCAATTCTGGTTAAAATATTAACATAAATGAAATGTTTTTAAGTTTTTCCCCAAATATCACAGTTTATTAAATATACTAAAACAAAGCCCTACTCCCGAAATACATTCACATTGTCACATCGGTGGCGTTTCCAAACAGAAAAAAAATGCTTTTTCGAATTAGTTCCCATGTTTCAAGACAACTCCATTCCAACAAAATGCAAAGCGATGTGGCGTTTCATCCAACACATCATATAACGTTATGAGCATTACACTATCCCAACATAAAATTACATCTGTATGACATTTATGCAGATGTTTCATCAGAAATCACAGGCGGTTATGTTTACATGTCATTCAAGTTTCTGACTGCTTTTCCTTCATAACGTGGACCAATCAACAGGTATAACGGAGAGCAAGACTTATAGACAAGGACCCGAAACTTACCGATTCATGGCACATGCAGGGTCCCGACGACGCAAAATTAAGCGAAGCCCTTAAATGTATTGCCCTCACTGTCCAGTTGTGTGCACGACAAAAGAAACAGGCTGTGAAGTTATTTTTGAGGAGCCAACTAGAGGTCACAGGGAGAAATGCGTAATGTCTGTCAATATATCACTGATATCAACATCAAAAAGCGAAAGTTTCCTCTACCGCAGGCAACATCCGGTTCTTCATTCAGCAACACTTTTCAGTAATGTTTAATTTAAACAGTGAGGGTGTAGGCTTTTTTCATTACTTGTGTAATGATACAGACTCTTTAAACAATGCAACGCACACAGAAACACATTAGGCTATATATATATCGTTGAGGTATATTTGAAGAATGATGCCATAATTGCTGAATCGAGGCGCTAACTGAGCTTGAATCCGGACACCCTGTCCATTTAGTCTTACCCTCCAAATTTACGTTCTGCCCACATTATACCCGGCTAGCAATAAAAATAATTATTTTTTCTCAGTTTTTTATATCTCATGGATATAAATGAATCTCAAAAAGAACCCCCTCCCCACCCCAGCTTCTTATAACATAATGTATCACGTAATGTATCTATCTATCTATCTGTGTGTGTGTGTGTGTGTGTGTGTGAGTGTGTGTGTGTGTGTGTGTGTGTGTGTGAGAGAGAGAGAGAGAGAGAGAGAGGGAGAGATTGTGGAAATTATGAATTGTTCCAAAAAGGGCAATAAATAAAGTAAGTATTGTATTCGTAATATGCCCGTCATGAACTATTGTACTTCACGAACATGATTACCACGTAATGCTCACCTCAGTTTACATCTTATTCGAAGATTTCTCTAGACTCTCTGGAGTTTATGTGTAAACCAAGGGCGTCAGAAGCATTTTGAATGTGTGTGTGTGGGGGGGGGGGGGGGATACACTGGCATAAAATTAATATTTTATGTTAAATGTGGGGGGGTCCAAACGAATAATTATGAGATGCGTGGGGGACACGTCCCCATCAGATTTCATGGCGGCGACGCCCGTGGTGTAAACGAAGGTATATTAAATGTGCAATCAATAAACATGAAATGAATAAGTCGACGGGGGCAAAAACGACTGCTGCCGCTTCACAAAAAAAGTACTGTAAAAATCAAAGAGACTATAGGCGACTTAAGTATGAGCTGCTTTTCAAAGGCAGCGTGCGGATAAACCGGGGAGGCAAGGAGCGGGACGATGACGAGGTGCCAAAGTCTTCCATTTCAAAGGCCAGGAACAGTGCTTTTATGCTGGAATCTGTTTTACTACCCCATTATTGTGAACCTGTGGCACAAACGGAAATTTAGAACGTAAACGCGTATGATCTACTTATATTACCTGCAAAGAGTGCTGTAACCTAATACACGACCTTGTTCTAACAGTCTAGCTAAACGCGTGTGGCTCTTCGCGTCTTAGCAGACTAAACATCACTCAAATAACCCATTCAAAACATATTAACCATTTTCAGACATGTTTATAAATATTCCCTTTACCCGAAAAAGCTTAAACTGGCTGTGATTATGCTATGTTTAAATACTTAAATATGCAGCCGCAAGCAAATCAGAGGGGGGGGGGGGGGGGTCCGAAAGGTCGAGAACAAATGAAGCGCGAGCCAACACCTGTCACTTTCTTTGGGGACCGGCCGTCGGTGCCCCGATTAAATTCATTTAGTCTGAGGGGCTGCAGCTTGCAGCTGCCAACTGTCGGCATCGCATTACATTCAGGGGACCTCGCGGGCAAGTCCCCTCGAGAGTCAAATAAAGGGGAACAACAAAAAGCATAAAAGGATAAAACGCAGAATCCCCTCTAATTTATCCCGTAATTTCAGTTGCATAGTCTCTTTGGCACCAATGCAAAGATAATTCGGAGTTGAAAAAAAAAACTCCCTGGTGGCTTTTCAAATAGAATTCCAGTACATTTCAGGTCGTTTCATATGCATTTGTTTTGGGCTTAGAACTTGTTGCATTGTACCAATAACTGCATCAGAAAAATCCAATGATTTACTACTTAAAAGAAAATCTTTTATAATGGCAAAAAACGTACTGGATATTGGACTTCGTATCTACAGACGATCATAGCGGTGGTGTAACAATCAGATGTAAATACGCAACAAAGATTTGTTTTAGCCTGATGTACTTTCGAATCAAGCTAGCAAAGATCATTCTTGTCATGTAGGCATGGGTGTATGGCGTTTCTGTTAACGTAACATTAAACATCTACCAATGACAATTTAAATTAAATTGCGTTAAAGTTGCTTTAGTAGTGCGCCTGGAGTTACTCTACCACTTAAAGAAAAACAAACCATATGATATAAACTGCTTATTATAAACGTGTTAAGATAGAATTCAGCTTTGATACATAATTGATATTTTGAGATAATTGGAATAAGTAAAGAATTTAGACGAATTGCCGCATAACAAATCGCACATGAATTGTTCTGATTTAGTTTACGTATCCAGTATTTATTGTTCAGTGTTTATTGTTCAGCTGTCCTTTGTTATATCTGACTGATGCTCGGCAGAAATACAGTTTTGTTTCGTGCGTGTGAAATGACAAAGTGACTTAACTTGAATTTCACCCAGTAAGACGCTGCATGCGAAATGTCACTTTTGCCGGTGAACTAACCCCCCCTCCCTCCCGTTCGTGCTGCAAGCCGCAACTACAACCGCTGTAAAGACAATGCGCTGTGCGTTGATTGGCTAAAACTGGATGCGCCCTGGTGTTTCTTGAATAATGTGGCCAAACCTTTTATTGATATGTAAATCTGACCGTATAAATACCACCTACAAGCTGAAGGTACTAACAGCGTATTCTGTCTAAGCCGTGCTATTCGCTGGACTATTTGCTGGGGGGGCTCTATTGCGTACGCCTGCCAGCTGCCCCCGAGAATTCCAACCTTAACTGTGGATTACAAACACCGCTTTCTTCTTTGCCTGGGTTACAACTAACATGGCCCCTGTCTTCCGAGCTAACAAAGCTGAATGTAGCGCCGTTGAGGAAGAATACTACGGGATTAAAGGAGACAGAAAGGTAATGACAGGGACTGTACCCGTAGGAGACTCGGCCCAGTCTCTTTAAACTGAACCCCGCGATATAATTTGCTATTTTACCGTGTGCATCACCCTCCCTTTCGACAGGCAAGAAAACCTTTGGTAGAGAAGAAGAGACGGGCACGAATTAACGAAAGCTTGCAAGAACTCAGGATTCTGCTGTCTGACACTGATGTAAGTTTTCACTTAACGTCAACACCTATTCATCTGTAAAGTTATTTGTCTTTTGTAGGGGCGAATTTTAACCACATCTGCATTTTTTTTTGGATTTAACAATCACATCACCAACATGCTTCCCACAGTTACAATCTAAAATGGAGAACGCAGAGGTGCTTGAAATGACTGTGAAACGAGTTGAACATGTCCTCAGAAATCGATCCCAAGGTAGGTTTTGTAATCTTTTTCTTGGGTAATATTACCGAATCCAGGCACCTGAGACATATAAAGCGTGATAAGGATGCTTTTCCCCAGTTATGCGGGCGGCTGTACTTGACTTCCTCCATGTGTGTTTTGACAGACGCTGACACTATGAATCGCGAGGCGAGCGAGCGCTTTGCAGCCGGTTACATCCAATGTATGCATGAGGTGCACATGTACGTGTCCAGCTGCCCGGGCATCGACCCTACGGTCGCCGCGGAGCTCCTGAATCATCTCCTGGAATGCATGCCTCTAAATGAAGACAATTTCCAGGACATGCTTGTGGATTTAATGTCGGATGCATCCGACAGCATCAGCAACGGCACTTTGCCTACCGGCAATGGGAGTGGTGTCACTTTGGCCACAGTAGGGGGTACACGCGAAGTCACCCCCGCCTTCTCCCCGGCACCATCCACTACATCCAGCGACGACTTCTATTCAGACCTAGATGAAACCGATGTGGAGCACAGTCATAGTTCCTCAGAAGACCATGCAGTCCAACCCACGACGGCGTATTTTAAATCTATATGGAGACCGTGGTAGGAATCCATCCAGGACCACAATTTGTACCGAGAAGTGTGAACTACGTTCATGTTTTTCAGTTGGATGTTATTCGAAACTTACACTAACATGTTATATGAGATTGACGGAAGTGATTTGGGAAAGCAGCTTCCAGCACTGTTCCCGTCAGGACTGTTACCCGATGGCTGTCCGTTTTGTAGGCCCAAATAAGTTACCAAATTAAGGCAATTTTAACCGTTCCCAAGAACTTGGATTTCCACTGAACTACAAACTTACAGTTAAATACACAGAAAGTTAAGCATTCACGGTTCTCTCATATTATCGGCAGAATGTGTTATGAACTATTTTACGCTCAGCAGATGTGTGTCTCTGCCTTCAGTGAAGGTATAGGTACGTTACTAACTAGAAATAGAAGTTATTTTTGATAGACATTAATTGCGGGTGCCGCTAATAGGTCGATCGTGTATTTTCTGTATGTCTAGTGACTTGGTCTAAAATGTATTAATAAACTAATTTAATTGAGATATACGTGATTAGATTCTAGTCATACTGCAGATTTGTTAATTCGTACTTCTTAAGGTAATTCTATCCCAAGTAGGCCCACATCTGTGCGGCATTTTTTCACCAATTCGCGAATGTTCTGGAGCATGGTGAATCATTTTCTTGTTATACCGTTTTCATCCACCATCATTTGTCAAATAAACACGAACAGTATTTACCAGTTGTTATCTATAGACTCAGATTACTCTTGAATGACCATCTATGCTGTGGAAAAAAAATCAAAATGTATCGCCCTCCCTGCTCCATCGACTGATCAGGTACAGACCAGTATCATCAAAATCAGAAACATACATTATTGAAAACCGTTTATGTTGCTCCCCGTCCTCGCTTTCATCACACTGTAGACGGGCCACAATTTCCTTTCCTAAAAAGCGCCGAAGTGTCGCCTTTTCTTCAAAGAGGGTGATTGTTCGGTGTGGGGTCACACACGGCTTTGAACCATGAAAGGTGAAAATGACGTCCGAATGCTGAGTCTTTAATCTGCTGTTACTTAATTTCACAAGCAACCACATCGAAACGAGAGAAAAAAAGTAAATGTACATCATACAAAGGTATTGGTTTTGACACAAAAGGCATTAATTTTACGCCTGACAGTTGCAATCTGGCTTAAATTGGTCTTGTCATTTTGGTTTTACCTTTACAGAACATAGTAGCCTATGCTTTGTACGTGAGTAACTAAAAACGCTCTAGTACACCTGAGCACAAGTTCTCGGTGTATTATAATATTTGTTTCAAAATTGACGAAATGTGCTGCATATAAAAACAAATACCGACAACCAGTTAATAAAACTGGTTTTTGGGATCAGGCAGTCCCACGCGGCAGTTTCCGAAAATAACCGTGGAAACCCCGGCCAGAGATGGAATGTCGTTAAGTCAGAGAACAACCAACGGGACAGTGTGAGATCAACATGTATGCACCGGCAAAACGGTTCGTATTTTCCAAGGTTATTAAAGTATCAGATTTCAGAATTTAAAGTATAAAATATCAAAAAATTGTGAGTCTGCGCTGTAGTGTTTGCAGTAGAACGTACACAATTTGCATTAAAAAGTGTTATGCGTGGGGTGAAACCCAAACCGGGTCTGTAAATCATTTTATAAATGACTAAGAATTTCCCCCCGGGTTCATTTAAAATATAAATCAACGCCTATTGCTGTAGCGTAGGACGCTGCACATCAAACCATTGGTCCGTTTTCGCCAGGTGACGGGAGATTCGGGGGATCTTTCTCCGGAGGTGTGATCGTAGTGATTCACACCCCGGCAAAACTGGGGAAGGTGTCAGCACAGAGATCCATAAATTGACAAGCGAAACCTTTGATCTCGGATGGAACCCCAGTTGGCAAAAAACTACTAGCTAACACCCGCCCGAACGATAATCGGTCTAGTGGCTCGGAAGCTAAAAGCTCCTGAGATCCAAAAATGAACAAAACCCAAAGCTTTTGGTTTTGTAACAGACAGACCCGGCAAAGGGCTTTCAAAATCCAGAACCCCCCCCCCCCCATGATGATTAGTACATAAGTAACTGCAAATTTATGCAAATTGGGTGGTTTAATGAATACTCTATTTACTCTAAACATGTGCAACTCCTTCGGGAACAGAATCCATCATCCGTGAAGACATTGTCCTTGGGGTTATTGTAAGGTAGGACATGAACAATGCTTAAGTTAAATAATTACCAGCATTTATTTACAAATACAGCCCCTCTCTTAATCAGCCCCTTTTAGCAGCAATCGCTTTTACACACAAGGCCTCTTAGAAACCGACCCGCGTTGTTTTATTCCGCTTCCACATTTGGACAGAACCAAAACACACTAAAAGAGCACCGACGTACATTTATTTATTCTCAATATATATTGTCAGTGGCTGTTGAGTTCAGCTCCTTGAGTAGATAAGTAGTACTGAATAAGGGTTCGTTAAATGGCATGTCTTCACGCTAGTTACATCGGAAACCCCGATTCGATGCTGGCACATTAGCTGCTTATAATAGGGAGACGGTCCTTTGGGTGGGCTACACTGCCGGACGAGGAAGCGAAGGCAGACAGGACGCGCATCCGGAAGAGGCGGTGATCTCTATACCTCCTGATTACCGCACGGAGACTAAAGAAAAGGAGGCTTTGGCGGGCGGTGGGGGGTTTAGAGAAAACAAAGCGTAGAACGGGGGTGCATGGAGACTACAGCCCACACCCCAATTAATTAACACAGAACACGTCTCAGATTAATAACAGTCGCTTTTCTTTATAAAACGATTGGTTTATTTTTTATTAAACTTCTGTATGAACTCTGTCAAAAAAGCAGACATTGCTACATCACCACAAAAAAATACAGAGAACGTATCCGATGCAAAATTATCAGAACCCCTAAAATAGCAAGGCGCGTTAATTTCAGAAAATAGTGCAGCTTGAAATACGGGGAAACTACCTTTCATGAAATTAATCACCCTCTCGGCAATTTTCCAGTACAGCCATCGCTGCACATTGTTACAAAACAATACTTACAATAGTCATTGGTTTGAAAAATATATTTGTGACCTAATGCTAACACAATACAAACTTCACGGCGGAAAATTGCAAATAAATGTGAACGCGTTTCTCACAGAATTTCTCACAGGACAAACACTTTACATTAAAGAACGAGTATAACACAGTTTTCTAGGTTGTTTTGGTCCAGACAGTGAACATATAGGCCGTAGGTCCTCATATATATATATATATAAAAAAATAGCAGGCGAAATAGTTCTCCCTTCTTAATCCACCTGGTTTGTCATAAAAGCCTTCTGACAATGCTTTCATATAGAATATTCATGTAGACAGCATACATTTTGGCAGAATTACCAACCTGTCGATTTTGCTGGGATCTTAGAGCAATTACCATCCAAAGGTAGGCAATCATGAATCGTAATTACTTACGTAATTACGTAATAGACATCACAGACATCAGTGCTAAAGCATAGTGATTCATAAATACACTTTTAAAGTACACATTCAAAATGTAATTTGCATGGATTCTTTTCACTGCTCTGTGAAAATAGTCCAAAGTTTTGTAAATAACATTGGCCAATTGATTTGTAAACGCATATTTTCAACGTAACGCAACTTAATTAACATAAATATTTGGATTTGAAATTCTATAATTATATGCCAAACAAATATGATCATCTCTCCCATAAAATTACACGGGAGACTTCAGTACAACAGCACAGTCCCCCACATATAAAAGTCTCATAAACCCAGCTTGATGTGCCTGACAGCATTCAGAACGGGCAACTTAATATCGTCTCAGATACTAAAACATAAAAACAGAGGAAATAACACAGAGAGAGACCAGGGAGAAAAGTGGCAAGATGATGAGTCCCTGATTTACAAGCTAACCCATGAACGCAGACGGACACGCAGACGGACACGCAGACGGACACGCAGACGGACACGCAGACGGACACGCAGACGGACACGCAGACGGACGCTTCATGGCCTCCTTCCTGGGTCATGTTGGGCAGGCAGCATTGCCCACTATGCATTTCCGAAGGCTAAGAGGCTCCCAACACAGCATTAACACTCCAGGCTCCCGGGCTCAGGCTGGGGGGGGGGGGGGGAGTCTACATTTGGTGGTGCTTCACCACCAGAGCGCAAGGGTGTGCGTAAAATGGGGCTTGCCTGTGCCTGAGGGCTGCGTCAGTCTGCAACAGTGCACACAGGGCCTTGGCAAACAGTGCGTCGGTGTGGCCACAGGCTGTACGTTACTGAAGGGCGGGCTCTTTGTCAGGAAGCGTTTGCCTTGTAGGGGGCACTCCTCCACCCTTCCGGCAAGGGCCGTCCTCACTCGCCTCCCCCAGGGTGCCCAGCTCCATGGCAGGCAGGCCGTCGTCGATGGGGCCCGACGGGCCAGTGACCTCACAGCACACACACTTCTGCACAAATACAGAGTCACATTTTACTGAACTGCACATGGGATATAAATCACAACCTTTTGAAATGCTGGTCATTTACTGGCTGGTGCTGCCTGGATGCTGCACAAATCATGTGACCCCACTATTATTATAAAAAAAAAAGAAAAGAAAAGTGAAAGGCCAACCTTCACGTCAACAGCCTTGGGCAGACACCCTTTTAGAAGCCAGGGGTGCACCTCCATCAGCTCCTTCTTCTGGTCCTGGGAAAAGCGCGGCTGGCTCTTCTGCATCTGCCGCAGCCGCTCCCGATCCTCCTTCAGCACCTTCTGCACATCCCTAGAAGCCAAAGCAGAGAGGCACCCATAAACTCCTGAAAATCTCACCCGCTTTTCCTTAATGTCACACAAGCGGGTGATTCCAGTCTTCAGAGGCGCCTCAGGTAAATAACCTTAAACCCAGTGGGCATTTTACAAGAAAAGGGTCATGTACTTGCGCAAGACTGTAACCTAGTGGCCAAATGTAGTAACTGCATGCTGTGTGGTCTGCAGAAACTTTTGACTGAGGAGGCTGTGTTATATTTTTGGGGGTGGCCGCACCATATTTGGGGTCTTATTTGGTCCCGCTTAAAAAAATTAAATAATGCATATTATTTATTTAATGTTCTGATGTGGGGGGGCAAGAGGGGCGGGTTATGATGGTCTGTTATGATATTTAGACTTTACGATAGGTAAATGTATTTCACTTGCAGTCCATTATTCAATAAATTAATTGAGATATTAAACACTGTTTTTATGAAACTGGCTTTGTGTTAATGATTTCACCCAACTGTGTCCAAATGTAAATATTCTAAGCATATTTAAGGTGGGTTAAGCTATGATGCTTCTTAGATTAGATGAACTGTATTAAAGTACATTTTTGACTTGCGATGGGGTGATGTTCCGATAAACCTATCGTAACCTGGGGAGAAGCCCCATGTTACTATGGGTGGCTGTAGTGTAGCCCCTAAACTCCGCCCATGACTACATGCCCACAGAAAGTTGTCCCTTTTAGGATTTATGTGGTTCGGCTCCAGCAGGACAGCAGTATCAACTTGAGTAGGCGCTGGAGGGTAAGCAGACCCCTGGGAGGCCCTAAGTAAGGGTGAAGGCACTCACCGCGTAGGGAGCTGGTAGGTCATCATGACCGATTCGTCTGCGTTGGCCATCAGCAGCCAGATGGGATCCTGCAGCACACACTTCATGAAGTGCTCCCCATCGCCCCCTGCTGCCTTGGCCTCGCCGTCGGCCTTGGCCTTGTGGTCGTGCTCAGACGAGTCGACACTGCCAAAGTACTTGCTGGTGTTGCTGGTCTGGCTGCTCCCTGGGGGAGTGAAAGGATGGGGGTGATGAGAATGGAGTGGGGGGGGGGGGGGGGGGGGGGCAGAGCCAGAAGAGAGGCAGGAGGTGGCGGTGAGCGACCTGTGCCCGAGGTGGCCGAGCCGGTGCCCGAGGTGGCCGAGCCGGTGCCCGAGGTGGCCGAGCCGGTGCCCGAGGTGGCCGAGCCGGTGCCCGAGGTGGCCGAGCCGGTGCCCGAGCGCGAGTCCTCCTGCAGCAAGATGTCCATCAGGTCGCTGGAAGAGGAGTGTGTGTCGCTGTGCTGTCCCTCGTCCAGCGAGCCCATCTATCAGGGGGTGGGATCAAAAGAAAAAAAAGACAACCTTCTGAGCTCCTAAAAAGTGGCTGGCATGGAGGTGGCACCGAAATCTCGGTTAAAACGCTGGGTGCTCCGGTTGTCGCTCACCTGCTGCAGCTCTTTGTTGGCCTGGCTGACCCTGTCACCGGTGCTGCTCCCCGGTACGCTGCTCCCCGGCACGCTGGCCGTCCGCACTGCCCCGTCCTGCCTCTCCCCGCAGCGCGTTGTCTCCTCCAGCTGCAGCAGGTTCAGCTGTAGTGGCGAGCTGCAGCGCGACTCAAAAAGCGGGGGCGATGCCGTGTCCTGTGGCACCGACGAGGGGGAGGAGCAGCGGGAGGGAGCGTCGCGGGGCTCGGGGCTGGGGGTCTTCAGGGGCTCGGGCGGCAGGCCGTAGGGGAACGACGGTGTGGGGAACATGGCTTGGGGTGGGAAGGGCGTTTGGGGCACAAAGGGGGCGTGTTGGGGCAGGGGCTGCTGCATGGGGAACTGTGGCTGCGGCAGAAAGGCTGCCTGGGGTGGGAACGAGGCCTGCGGAGCCCCCCCCACCTGGGGGAAGACATAGTTGGGCATGACGAAGGCCATGACGGGTGTGACCAGCGGTGCGGTGTAGGGCGGGGGCTGCATGGGGAAGTGCGGGTCCTGCCCAGCCTGGCTGTCCCCCATTCCCGGGGTGGGGGCATCAACGCCGGGGGCCATGCCCCCCGAACCTGGGTAGACAGGCAGCGGGTATGCGGGCATCACGGTGGGGTAGGCCACAGGGAAGGTGGATTGGGAGGTCTCCGAGGGCGACCAGGACGTCTGGTTGAGGCCCTGCAGGGGGGGGCGCAGAGCCTGCTTCCTGTGTGACACCGTGCTGTCCGAGGATTCCTGCGACTTTAAGCGCGCCTTCTTCGTCTTCTTGTTGCGGCCGCCCCTCTTGGGGGCAGGGTCAGCTAGGCTCCCGCCATGCTTGGTCCCTCGCATTCCGGGGGTGGCTGCAGAAAGGGGTACGGTCAGTGAGGCTCAGCAGTATCCAAATCAGGCTGCCGAAGATGCTGTGCCCTGCCATTGAAAGGAGTGTGTGTGTGTGTGTATGTTGCTATAGAGACGGCATTGTGTGGGTACCATCGGTGTTGGGTTGGCCCCGCTGCTTGGGCAGGGAGAGCGAGCAGCTGGCCTGCAGGCTCCGCACGCGGCGCTGCTCTCGGCAGCGGCTCAGGAAGGCCTGCTCCTCCTTCTGCGTGTGGGCCGCCAGCACCTGCTTGGTCAGGCCCAGCTTCTTGTAGGGCTCCCTCTCCTGGCTAGGAGGTGCAAGTGCTGCCGCCGTCGGAGTGAGGCTTTCCACTACATCTTCGGTGATGTCTGACGGCAAAAAAAAAAAAAAAACACAATGCATGTTGGACTAACAGAATCCCACGGGCAGCAAAAACACCCAGCGCCATCGTGCATCGGGACAGGTTTGGAGGAAGCAGATGGGGGCTCTCATAGTCTGGTGGGACGGACCCTGGTCCCGTGGAAGTCATCAGCTCCAGTGACATATCGACCATAGGGCCATTCTGCAGGACCAGACAGGCAGACGCTTTTCCATGATCTCCCCATATTCCAACACGCAGTTCACTGTAAGATCGACAGCTTTCCCTGGACCGAACTCAAAGGTTCTCTAATACACTCTTAGCCATTTGCTATATTTGGCCCCCCATGTATTTTTATCTTCTGGACACGATTATAAACCGTAGGATGATTATTGGTTAAATGGGGACAAAGGGCACACTGGGACACTTGTATATGTCACACTCTATATCCATACACCTCTGTGGTCTATTAACGCCCAGCTCTTGAGCTTTCCATGATACTGTTACGATCATATGTTTGAAGTGATAAAGTAAGTAACATTTTTAAACTTGTCCCAGTTGAGCAATATCAACCCTACAGCTGCTTGTAAATTATTTATATCCTGACCCGACTGCAGAGAGGAAAACCCCCCTCCCCCACCAAAGAGGCAGGCCGTGTCCCTTACCGGATTCCGGCTGGGGCTTCTTGTCCCCCACATGGACGATGGTGCTGCTGTAGCTGCACTGGCTGGTGATGGACGCCACACTCTCCGGCTTGCTGGGCAGGGCCAGCGGGGTCAGTGAGGCCCCCACCACACCTGAAGGCTTCTTAGGCTCCTTGATAGATGGCAGGCCAGCTGGGGCCTCTAGCAGCAAGGATTCTGCCGTGGGGAGTGAGACAGACCGAGCTATGAACCAGGGACTGGCGTTAACGGGACAGTCACCAAGTGGCTTTCACCATGACAACATAAAAGGTCAATAAACATTCACCTCTAACCACAGAAACTTAAGGAGCAGTGGACACCGAAACGCCACCGGCATCCTGACGCCCACATGCGAGAGCCGCCGGCTTTCATACCTCCAGGGGTAGCGCCGTCGGCCACCTTCTGCTTGTCCTCGTCGGAGTTGGAGGACGTTGTATTCGATGACGAGTGACACTTCCTCTTCACTGTGATGGGGACGTTGCAGCTCTCCAGGTACCTGTAGCAGCCATCACATGGTACACTTCGTTATCCCAACTGAACACTAGGTGGCGCCCTTCTACGAACATTATCCCAAGAGACAGAGCTCTGATATTTTAATCCCAGCTCTCCTCTGAAATCATCTCTTCTAGTGTGGGATACACCCCAACTGCAAATGAACCCACAACATCCACAATAGCTAAGCATCGAGGAAAAACTCTACAAAACGGTTCCATTCCTGACTGGACCACGTGAAGACAGACCCATTCGTGGTCTGGGCGCCCCTGACCTGATGACGCTGTCCAGGCAGCTGATCTGCTGGTAGGAGTAGACCGTCTGGTCTTTACAGGGAAAATCCTCTTGAGCACCAGTGTTCTCCTTGGTGCCGGGAGATGGAGCTGCCTCTTTGGTCCGCACCCTTTGCTCAAGCCCTACTGGAGACAATGTATTATCAGTCAACAAACACACACCCACACACACATGCACACACAGTGCAAGATCATACCAAGTTGATGAGGACCAAGACTCTTTAGGCACTTACTGTTTTTCCGGGACCCTGCCTTGGCCGAGGAGGCTGCGGTGGGCTGCTGTTGCTCCTGGCTCTTCAGGAGGTGGACACCCTTACAGATCTCCTGGAAGGTCCTCTGCAGGGCGACGGGAGTGAGTGGATGAAGACAGGTAGGCAGATCATCATCATCAGTGAACAAAAGGGAAGGATACACAAAACCCTCCCTGCAGTTACAAACCCCCCACCAGCAAGTGGCGCTATCACGGCTGGCGGCTATGCGGCTCACCGGCTTGGCCTTGTGGGCCTCGTCGGGTGCGTGGCTGCTGCTGTTGCTGTCGCTGGACGAGGCCACGGTGACGAGCTGTTCGTGGGAGCCGTTGCTGCCCAAACTGCCGTAACCGCTGGAGCCGATGCTGTGGACGGGCTGGAAGGGAACAGCGGACCGAGGATTGATGAGGAGCAACCTCACATACCTTAAACATGCACTCTCACTCAGACACACACAGTGAGTACGCATCCGATCGGCCGGGTGCTCAGAGAAATGTCTCTTGCAGCCTCGGACTAACGGGTTATCTGCAGAAAAATGGCTAAAACACTCTCTGATGATTTGCTAATTAAACTGACATGTTTGAGACAGACCTGTAGCAGCAGGCGATGGATCTGCTCAGTGATTCCCTGGATGTCCGAGTCCATGATCTTCCCCTCGGTGAAGTCGGGAGTGGCGAACACATCCTCATTCACGGGGCCCCTGGGAATCACAGGGCTGTCACTCGTGTGCTCACACCGCCTCCAGCAGGCCAACCAAGAGAAGATCCTGGACGCCACATCTTACTCCTCCCGGGTAACTTGCATGTTACTCCTCGCTTAACAAGGCTACTCTTCATTACTCATACACAGACCTTATGAGGTTACTGGCTACTCACACACTGGCCTGGCAAGGATATACCTTGCTACTCATATTACGAGGTTACTCCTTACTACTAACAAAGAGAATTTACGAGGCACCTTTTTGCTACTCACGCGCAGACCTGGCAAGGGACTTTTAAAGGCTACTTTTAGCTATTCACATGGGTACTTTACATGAGTATGAAGTTACTCCACGTTTACTCGCCCCCTACTCACATGCGGACTTTATGCCTGCCGATGACGAAGGACACCTTGCGGCTCCAGGGATTCACAAAGCTGGACCAGCTAGTGTCCAGGGTGACGTACTCGCCATTGCGGGCGCAGAAGCGGATGGAGGAGTGGTCAAAGGGCTGGCCCATGTACTGCAGGACTGCGAGGGATGGAGGGAGGGGGCGTGAGGCAGGTTGGGGTGGGGAGGGGCTTAACGCTTTAGCACCGTGAACAGCGAGGGCTACATCCGGGGAAAAGGTGAACTTACTCTTGCGGTGCACGGCCAGCATGAGCGGACGGTCACTGGGGTGCAGGTGCAGCAGGACGGGTGTCCCGATCAGGTCCTGGGGCAGGTACCCCAGCAGAGGGACTGCCCTGCAGCAAACAAACACACTTATGTGAGGGTGCGCCTCTGGGGACCGCCAACCCAACGGGGCGGGCTGCTTACTTCAGGTGATGAGATCGTCTAAGCCGCTACACAACAGCAGCATTCAGCTGATGTACATGCTTTGTGTACACATGCCACACACGTGAAGTATCGTAGGCGATTACAGCAGGGTTCTGATAAACTCGATGACTCCCAAACTGAGTGACTGGGGATTAAAGCACAGAAACATCTAGAGGAGGCAGGGAAGGGGCGCTCACCTCTCGTCCACATCCTGAAATAAGCAGTTGGGCGTGTGCGTCGTCGTGAAGATCCGCTTGTCCGTGGGGATTCTGGGAGCTGGATGCACAGAGGAGACTCGCATCGTTAGAGCTCCATGAGCACCCATCAACGTCGCATCATGCCAAACAGGAGGTAAACAGCTGTGGTTACCACACACACACACACACACAGCTCGCGTTCCTACGTGCATGTCACCTTCATATCCGGAGTGCACCCTTTCTGCCAGCAGGAGGCAGCAGATCTGCTCCTCGGCCAGCTCCGGGTCCTGCACTTTCATCAGGTACGGCGTCATGCGGAAGGGGTAGTACTGCAGGTTCCCCCGGCGCTCCCTCCCACCGCTGCCGGGAAACGGAGAGGTGCCTCAGATAGCCGTATCATGAATCGATTTAAAAATACCAAAGGATTACCGGCGGGGGGTGCGGGGGGGGGCAGAAAAAGAGAATCGGCAGGGGCTCACTTCCTGTTTCCACTCACTAAAAACAGAATTAAGGTTAATATGCCAGCGAGGCAAATGTCAGCTCCAGCATTTAATTTTAATTAGATTATGAAGAGAAGGTTACAGAGACTATGTTCTGACACATTCACTGCAATTGCCCATTTGTCCACCAGAGGGAAGCCTGGGCTTAAAGTCCAGCAGGGAGGATGGGCGGGTGGGTGGGGGGCTCTTTAAGGTCCTTTAAGGTGAGACTAAGCTAATTTTACATCAGACGGATGGGAAGGAATTACAAACATGGAAGTTAGGTCGGCTTCATCAGGTTTGGGGGTGAAAGGAAATTACCTTATTCGGCAGAAGAAAGACTTCTCCTGCATGCAGTCAGACAGCGAGGACTCTGAGAGGACAAGGCAGGGCACTGAATGAAGCCAAGCTGCCAACAGTGAGGTGGCAGCCTAATGAATGCGATTAAACGTCGCGCTCGCTGATGCATGCCGCACGCCAAGGAGCCGCTCCGAAACCGAGCCGCAGCGACGACAGATGCGCACTTAAAATAAGCCTAAATCTGGCCCACGCACATATGAATGATGAATAAGTGCGATGCTGTTTCAGGGTCCGCGGCTGGTGCGTTGTCATGGTGTCGGAGAGGCCCGCAAGGGGCGGGTTCGTACCTGCCCCCGTGCACATGCTCCAGGAGGGCAGCCGGTATGGCGTGGTGAAGCTGTAGAAGACGCTGACGTCCTGCGGGGTCAGGAACTCCACGAACTTGGCGTTCTTGAACACGTCACGCTTGCAGTTGAGGATGGAGGTGGCCTGGTCTGAGATGTAGACGATCTTGCCCGTGATCAGGGACACGGCTACGGCGAAGATGTCCTGCTGGACGCAAGGGCGGAGCCAGACAGTCACGCGGGGCTGGGGCACGTTTTACATTTATATTCATCCGAAGTGATGTGAATTTCTGAGAAAACAGGGACCCACGATCCCGGGGAGCGATCGGGGGTTAGGGGCCGTGCTCAGCGGCCCAACGGTCACATCACTCTGTCAGAGATTTCAACCAACAACCTTCCAATTCCAAGCACAATATTCCAACCCGGTGAGACACACACCACCTTCTCTTTAAGATCTGGGGACCATCAGTAATCTTAAAGACCCCCACACCCGCCCCGAACACTTCTGACTCACGGTATTCTTGAGCGTGTACTCAGAGGTGATGCTGTCGATCTCGGCGATGGTGTAGGACGAGACGTCGAGGCCCGGAAGCTGGCTGTCGTTGATCATCAGCATCTGGTAGTACTCCTCATTGGCTGCAAATCATATGGCCTGGTCAGTAGCTCCCTCCTTCTGACCCTCATAGTCATCCCAGCTAACATCCTCGTGACACTCTGACCCCGACACCCCAGCTTGTGTTACAACCACCCCGCCCCCCCCGGGCCGCGCCGGCCTCACCTTTGACCTGCTTGATGCAGCGCAAGGCGTACTTCAGTGTGTTCAGTGTGCTGGACTTGCCCTTGTTCCTCTTCTCTGAGGGCAGGTGCACCTTTAGCTCCTTCAGGGTCTTGAACATCTCCTTCTGTGTCTTGGCCTTGGCGGACTGCTCACTGCTGCGGGACAGGAGTGCGGCACCTTTGAGCAAGCGGCGGCTGAGCGAGCGTGACCTGCGCGAAGGCGTCAAAATAGGCGTGGAGACCAACCTGCAGCCGCTGGTGGAGGGGTTGTCCGGCTCGGAGCTGGCACTCAGCAAGCTGAAGACATTGGTGCTGCTGGGGGGGGATGGGCTGTGGGAGTTTGAGCTGGGGGGGGAGGGGGGGATAAAAGGTCACATGGGAGAAGGAAACAGGAAGACAGATATACAGAATTGCCTTCATTCGCACTGACACAAAGGCGGGAACTGAGCGGCTCTGGCCTTATTCAGCAACACAAATGTCAATGAAAATATTCTCCCATTCTCCATTTCTGTGGCTCCATGAAATTAGGTAATCGACATGGTAAAGGTTCTTTTTTACAACTATCTCCTGGGGAAAAGAAGGAGCACAGAGCCCATTCTGATCCTTTGAATGACTTCGGCAGGGTATTGTGCTGGGATTACATAATTCTGATCTCACACCCCCTCCTACCCACAGAGACACTCCTTGGCCACGCCTGACCTTTACAGACTGACTGTAGGTGGCGCTCACGAGAGTTCCACAGCCCCCAGTGTGACACAATGAACCTGGAAGCGCTGAGCATGATCGGGAATCCGGGATTAGGACATTAACAAGAAGGATGACTATAAACGGCTGCCGGTAACACGCTGAGCTTCTACTTAACGCAGGAAAAAAATACATAAATAGCCCAAGGAGGCAAGGAATTGATTGTCCGTCTACAAAAAAAAGCATTAATGCAGGGTAAGGCTTTCTAAGCATAAACCACACACCCAATTACGTAAAGGCAGGGTTCATAAATAGGCAGCCACACTCCCAGTACAGAAACTCATTTAAACATCACCTATGGGGTTTTTCCCACTGGCAGGCCGGGCCACGTTCAAGAGCCCTGGGTCCGGCCCCACACCAAGTGCCATCCAGACGGAACCTCCCTCTGGGTCAGCATGTGGTCGCTCATAGCCGTGTACCGGAATGTTCTGCACTGCACTATTCATAAAGACATTAAAAAGTGGAACGGGCAAAATAAAAGCGTTAAACTCCATCTCCATTTTGGCCAAGGCTGCCCTACTGGGGACTCGGTCCTTATCTCCTTCTGGCTGTGCTCTATAACTGTGAATTAAACATCTGAAGCTTTAAGTGACCCTGGCAACGCATTAGCGAGACCACTTTCATTCAGCCCACAATTTAACAGCGTCAGCTTGTAGACCATTAGCTGTTGTTTATGCAATTTGTGCTCCTCTTCCCTTCATGAGGCACCGTGAAATCAGCACTGCGGCTAACGTTTTAAGCGGGCTACGTCATCCGTGCTCACTGTCAACATGGGGGGGAGAGGGGGGGTGCAGCAGGATCTATTGGAAAAACAAACAAATTACAGTCCAAATTAAGGTCTGGCGTCAGCCTGAAGATGACCACTTTTGGCCATTTTATACTCGTGTTTATCGTAATACTTCTTGGAAACGTCACTTAACCAAATCATTGCTGATGTCTGAAAATCAGCAGGTTTTGGGGCACATTTTTGGGGAGGTACCCAGTGGGGGGGAAAAACCCCATGGTTACGGAAAGCCAGCAGCTGAAGCAGATAAATGCCACGATAAAGCAGACGAGGGAGCGATTGGAAGGGCAGAGTGTCTAAAAGTGCCGCTCCTTTCCTCCAATCCGACATCCTCTCGGCTTTGATGCACGGAAGTCATTAAAACTCCGTCCAGCGCACAAAAGCTCATTTCGGGCCGTTATCTGCTGTAAAGACTATCGCCACTGGCTGCAGGAATCTTTCACAAGCACCGTGTTTACTTAACGCGCGCAGAACTGTAAGCGGGCCGTGCTGGCCCTGCCTGCTGTCCGGTTCGGGCAATCTGGACTGGAAATGAAGCCGATCAGCAGGATAGCGACGGAGCCAAGCATGACCTCATCGCTTATGCATAAACACGCCCACCTCACACGGCGGCTTGTTACTGTGGAAACGGCCACCTTTCTCAGTCTCGGACTCACGCCTAGAAATGAGGCTGGGTGCCGTGGCTTCATGCGCTTCTGGAAGTGCGGCCGTGGGAGGCCGACGTGCAATGCACGAATCGCAGGCACTGCAGGAAGCGCATGCGCAGCAGGCATTGGCAGCATTTTAGGAAAAGGCGGGCCCACGTACACAGGTGAAAAGCAGCAAGTTTGTGTTAAAAAGGTGAGGAATCTTTTCTACAGTCTGGGTCTCCATCGCCCCGTCTGCAGCTGCAGAAATACCCAACGCCCACATGCCCACATGCCCAGTTCCCTCTTTCAGCGGCTAAAACCCAGGAGGGCTTGTGCAGAGTCTGACCTCTTGTTACTCCCTGACGACTCCAGCAGCGCCGAGTCCTTGCCGTTGCCATTGGAGCTGCCCAGCGACTCGTTGCCATGCGACTCGTTTCCATGCGACTCGTTGCCGTGGGACTCTGTCCCGCTGCCGCTGGAGCCGCTACCGTTCATCTCCACGTCCTCGTGTAGGGAGCGTGTCCTTTGACGCTCGCCGCGCGGCTCCTGGCTGCTGTCACTGCCCTCGGAGGGCAGGCCGCTCATGCAGCACCGCTGGCCGATAGCGCTG
This sequence comes from Brienomyrus brachyistius, assembly GCF_023856365.1. NCBI lineage: Eukaryota > Metazoa > Chordata > Actinopteri > Osteoglossiformes > Mormyridae > Brienomyrus > Brienomyrus brachyistius. The sequence goes on along the minus strand of NC_064549.1, from coordinate 21,895,416 downwards.
CATGCTTCCTCCTCTTCCTCCTCCTCCACCCTGAACACGTCCGGCTCCTCCACGGAGCTGTACAGGTACCGCTTGGTATCCGAGCCTTCAGCCATGGTTAGGGAGATGCTTCTGGGGCCAGGTGGGAATCAGCATACTTCACACATGACTCTCTGATGGAGCGCAGAGCAGGAAGGACACCCCCTACAGGCAAGCAGAGAAGCACATGGTATTACTTTCCAGCATGGGAGAAAAAGTTGGGACAAGGACAATTTGACATGAAAAATCATGCTTCATAACATTCAAAGAACGGTATTTCACAGAAGCCACTCCGGAATCTATCCAAGAACAGCATCGGGGTTCCTAGACTAAGGCAACTGACGAATCCCGCTTCGCGGTTCTAGGTGTGAATGTCAAAATGAATGCAGATGCATGAGTGCAAACTGTTTTGATGACATTTCGGAAGCCTTTGACTCAATGCTGATGGGCTTCAGACAGACTTGTGCCCCCCCCCCCCACAGCAGAGTGAAATCACAGCTGGGGAGGGGCCCTGTGGTGCAGAGCATCAGACCCTCCTCTGAGCTTCAAAGGCCGTCCGTGTCTCTGCCCTCTTGCTGAGGCCTGTCTGGACCCCCCTGCAGTCCCGCTAAACCCAGCTGCCCCTCGCTTCATACCAGCCTTTAAAAAAACAACAAAAAAAAAACAAGCTTGTGATCCACGAAAGGTCAGAGGGCTGAGCGAGAGGAGGGAGGCAGACAAACAGAAAAACACTCAGGGCCGTCAGGCACAGGGAAGCCGCTCTCGTTACTGCTATCAAGCCTCGTTTCTTGTCATTTTAAAACACGGGCAAAGAAATTGGCCGACTCCAATGCACAGGCAGCGCTCGGGTCAGCTATAGGTTACTCAGGCGGCCTAGTCGGCTGGAAGATGCTGAGGATTATGGGAAATGCATGACAACATAGAATCTTTCAGATTTTCACTTTTGAGACCTGTCTCCAGACCGACCGGCAGACACATGAAAAAGCAGGCTGCCACACACCTCAACAGACGCCAGGCAGTCACACATCTGACGGCAGGCTCTGTAAAAACCCCGGTGGAAGGATGGGGCAATCCTGGGGTGGGGCTGCGAGGTAAGCGTAAACACAAGGTACTGCACCTGCGCTTACCCCTAACCACTGGGATGTGCAGCCCAGGACTCCTAAACTAATTATAAAAATATAAACATACAAAGCCAAATGCGATGTCATTACTGCTCACGGTGTAAGGAAACCAGCCGCCTCTCACCGAATCACACAGACTCCCAGAGGAAAACATGCGCCGCTGACAGGCGGCCTGTTGGCCTGTTGGACAGATGATTGCAGAATCATGTCTACATGACAGCTCCTCACCAACACCCTCCCCCCGCAGCGTCGTGAAGCATACAACAAAAAAAACCTGCCAGACAGGGTGATTCATCGCAAACTGGCAAAAGCTGGATGCTACGTGTCTGTGTGAGAGTCAAAACAGCTCACAGACAGTCCAGCTAATCAGGCAGGGCTGGCCAGAGCAGTAAGCTGGCTGCTGACTGGAAACACTGTACCGATAAAACCTGCCAGTGCAATGCAATCCAATCCAATCCGATCCAACCCGATCCAATCCAATCCAATCCAATCCAACCCGATCCAATCCAATCCAATCCAATCCAACCCGATCCAATCCAATCTGATCCAATACAATGCCTCCCTAACATCGTGCCCAGGTGCCTTCTACTCGCCAGGCTCTCCAGATTTCATTCATGCAAACAAACAGCATGCTGTGCAAGCGGGACAAACCCACAAAACAGAAGTGACAGGAAGGGCCGGTGTGGCCCACAGCCCTCAGACTACAAATGCAAAATACTCTGGTTAATGTATCGGCCGACGGTGCTTAAAGAAAATCAAGGCGTCAGCATCAACCCGACGTGTCGATCTTAGTCGATACTGCCCGCCGATATTCATTCAACACTCTAAGTTAGCTCACAGACGACTACAATGCTATCTGCTGTCAAGCCGATACCCCCAACACCCGTGTCAACGGTGTCACAGTTCACCAGCAGGTGCTACACACATTTTTGTTTATCTGTGTGTTTTCAGTACAGTAAGAGGCTTTATTCAGACCTTCAGAAAATATTAGCTACGAGTATCTTGTAATATTAGGCAAAAATACACGAGTTTCTGATATCACTTTTTTCACATTTATGAACCGAAAATGTGGCAAACTGACTTCCAAGATTGAGTGTGGTTGTTTAACCTTATTTATCTTTCAACACCCACTTTCTATTTTAACTAAATATGGAAATAACATAACTACTTAAATATCCTTTACTGTTGAATTCCTTAGAGAGAACTGATGCAGCGTTTTGTTCAAATATTTTGATCATTTTTACCATATAATCGGAACCAAGAATAGACACTAACTGGATTCGAAGAGCAGAATCGGAAATGATAAAGTCTAAATGACACCCAACCCTACTGCTGTGTGGGTGTGAGGGAGACAGAGAGAGTTATCAGAGCGGAGAGCTAATGGCAGGCTCTCATCATGACATCGTGGGTTGGTGGATGATTCTGTGCAGGACGTCATTTCCCGGTATCCGGTACATAAGTAGCCCCACTTGTGCCTTTGGTGACGATGAAATGAACTCTGGTGTTTATGATTATTTCTGTAAATTGTATATTTAATACCAAAGCATTTATCAGTAGTACAGTTAAGATGGAAAGAATATGACTGTGCAGTGCTGCATGTTGATGTAAGTGGTGTGCCAAGATTTTTTTTTTTTGCTGCTCCAAAAATTCAGTGAAAAGCACCAGTGCTACCACTGGAAAAGGTTACACTGGAGCCCTGTAATGTTAAAAGCAGTTTAACAAACCGCAGCAATACGCACAAATCAACAGGCCACACTGACCAGACGGACGTGCTTTAAAATAATCCTACTGACGTTACCCCTTAGTGAGAGCGAGCAGAGGGACACATGGCAGCGACTGTGGTGACACAGGGTGTCTTTGGGCTGGAGGAACCTGGATGTGCTAATAGACTGGAGGGGCTGGAGTTGAGCTTAGAGGAGGATGTACCCATGGGCAGATCATACCCCCCACCCAAAGCTGATCTGTGTTTTAATTTCAGCCAGACCACAGATATCTCATGCACCTGTACTCCACAGCCTGCCTGTAAGAGAGGCGGAGCTGGGGGCGGGGCATCCACACATGGGGCAGTCAGGTGACACAGTTCCCAGTAGTTGAGCAATAGCGGAGATACTTTCCCCTCGGCCTAGTTAACTTGCCAAGACCTGACACCCCACCCACCCCGTCAGCCCTCTGTTTGTTTATGTTTTCTCCCTCTTGCTTTCATCTTTCACACCATCTTAGTTTAATTCATCTCCAGCCACCAAAGGCAGGTTTGTTGTTTTTGGGATCTCACATTCAAATCGGGTGGGGTGGGGGGGGAGGGGGTGATGTTGCAGAAACTTAATAAATAGCTAGTGACAGGTAGTCAGCAGATTGTGACTAGCTTGTTCGATAACAGATCCTGCAACGCTTAAATAAGGAATGTGTTAATACAATATTTAGTGTAGTGACTATTTGTGACCAGCGGCTGCGGGGAGGTGGGGGGGGGGCATGCAGATGTGTGGATTGAGTGATGCTGCCTGTCACCCCCATGTCACATGAGTTTGTTTGGCAAGCCCCCCCCCAGCCCAGATCTTACAGTATAAGGCATCTTTCAAAAACACTTACAGCCTGAGGTTAGATCATCGTCGATAGCCAGCACACAAACCCGAGCCTTCACCTGAGGAGTCACACAGCATGCAGATTCTTAGTAATCCATACCCCAGAGTGCCCATTGGCCAGAGGATCATTTTCTGACGATTTTCAGTTGTGATGCTTCTGACTTTCTACATTCAACTTTGCCTACGGGACTTAAGTCAGTATGCTTCCCAATGGAACATTCTGGCAATACACTTAGGAAAACAGACAAGGAAAGACCAACATACTACATGGTCATCTCCACTTCCAAGAATGACACATCAATAAGTGGCATGATAATATCAGCTGTTTTGTTAAGCAACAATGTTGAATGACACCTAAAACAAAATGGCTACCCCGATCCCTGAATGGATTCTATTTTGTCAATGAGGCAAGATGGTGATTACCTGATCAGACTGCAGAGAGCACCGTGGGTGGGGAGGGCACGACAATTCAGCCCCCAACACAGTAGCTCAGATAGTACTCATGAGTGCCACTCAGAATCGCTAAATGCACAAAGCCGTCCAATGAGATATTAGGGGGTGGAATTACAATCCTAACTCCCCAATTATACCACTCGTTTCCTAGAAGGTCCGTGTTGTGCAGAGAGACCATGCTTTGGAAATAAGTAATCGCTCTAGGGGGAGCAGCGGTTTGGGAAGCTGCGATATCACCGTTATATTTGCTCAGCTCATAACCCCGCGGAAGCAGAAAGCCATTACGATCATTTACAGAACAAAGACGAAAAGCATTTAAATAAAGGAAGAACATCTCATCGTAAAAATTAATCTGCTTCTAAACACTTCTGCATTACTACAGGGTGAGTAACAGCTAAATATACTGCAGTTTTGATACCAAGAAGAGACCAACAAAACAAAATACCATCAACACTCTCAGCCGTCAGGTCTTATACCAGTGAAATGTTTAGTACGCCTACCGTGCGAAGATATTAATGATCAATAAGATTCAAATTACTGCTCAATTCAACACTTATTTGTACATTATTAAGTAGACTAGTTTTATTTCAGATAACGTTAAAAACACGAAAATCAATCCCAAGGCATTCCCCTTGACGTACAATAAGAACTCAGAGCATGCTCTGCAGGCAACTGTATAGATAATAGGGAAGTATTCCAAAATAAATAATGTAAACACGAAAACGAGGTCCTGTATGCGTACACTGTTTGCTACAGAAGGAAGTCATAAAGGCGGGGTGCCTTGAAAACAGCAGTGTATGTACATAACCCAATATTCCTTGTGCCATCAAAATTTAATTATTACACATGAGAGTCATATTCCTCGATGCTGATTGGCTGGAACGCGTTCCAAGCCGCGCTTCCTTCCCATATTAAGAGGGTGGCAAGGCGCCACCTTATAAACGGTGTTAAAGAGCAGCTGCAAACGGCGGAGTCTCCAGTAAACAGATTAAATTAGAATGAAGCGGATCATGTATCGTAAATTGATACCTCCAAATATAAAACACTTTATTCGGTGTTTATGCACAAAGGGTTAAAACCCCACCATTATGATGAACCATATATAACAATTGTCTGTGCTACCGTAAGTTGTCCTAAGTGACCAGGGAGCTTTAGATCTTAAATTTCATCATTGGTGAGATAAGAATAAAATCATGTTTAATATTAACTACAAGAAAAGGCAAAACCAACAAACACTGAGGAGGAGGAAATTAATCCTTTGAGAGTTTGTGTTATAGATACTACACTTAAGACGATTTTTTCTTTTGAAACAGAAGTTGAGCAGTTAATTCACGCTACAACTTCTAATCTCATCCAGCCTGATGAATACGTTCGCCTGAAATAACACCGGTGCACTCCTTGGCAGCAAGGCCAGCTCTAAGCGTGGTATTTAGAGCAGGCTTTGCAGCTGTAGGTCACGGGCAAATTCTGTAGCTCACTTGTCCTGACTTAGCTCCGTCAACATGCATGTACAGTTTCTGCAGTACAGGAGCAACCAAACACAACCACGTGGTTCTGCCATGGGATCTGAAAAGGACAACTCCCCTTCCCCTATGATTATTAAATTAATCACAACGTACATAAATAACACGAGGAGTGAAAATCTCATTGGAGTCCCAGTGATTAATTTATATTTACAAGACAAGTTACAACTGCACACATTCAATCGTACATTATCAATGAAACTTAATTACCATAATTCACAGTTCATCCTATAGATTCATATACATGTTTCCTACCTATTAATTCCAGAACTGTTGATTGTTTATCGAAGGCATGGGGAAACAGCGCCAATGTGCGACGCGACAGTAAAGCAGTAGCAACAAATATCTGGGTCGCCCACGCTTGTGGTTTACCAACTTTGCACAAATTTTACATCACCGCACCTGACATTTAGCCATTGATAATTACGCGTCACTCGTCTATGCAGCTTTTACCAACCACAGCCACCTGCGTTTAATAACAGGTACTGAGGTAGAGATCCGGCAAAGTCCGGACCGAGAACTAAGATTGCTCCATGCGTACGAATACTCCATATAATACGCACTTACCGTTGATCATGTGTAGCTGACGCCCTGGAAGTTAGTTTTAAAAGAGCGCATGTTTGTCGTTCACTCCCAATACAATGGACATTAACTTTGAAGTAGGAATTTTTCACTTCGCAGTTTTAAGGCATGACGTTGTGCTTCCTTTTAAACTAACCGGGGATGCAGCTTCAATACCAGCCGGATCATATGCATACGTTTCAAAGTGGGTGGACAGCAAAGCCAATGTAAGCTGTCATTAAGGTGTTTAACTATAATTTTCATATATTCACAGAACAGAAGCATACAGCTGGTCGGTTACTACATTCCGGGCAACACAATGCCTCGGTTATGTAAACCCGAGTATTACTCTCTTTTCCCCATAAACCCTTAGGCGGAAAAAAACCCTGTGTAAACACAATAAAACCACAACACATTCTTGCTTTTGGTATGATTTTGATGATCGGATAGTGGATAAAAATACATTTAACAAACTAGTAACGTTATTTTGAGATGGACTTATCCAGTGCGGCACATGCGCAGTGCGTTTCAAGTTATGCAACCTCTTTCTCTAGGCATTGTTACAGTTACAAGTAAAAGTAATCTAAACACTAACCTGTACAATCCAAAACAGTGCCGAGTAGTTTGTTGTTGTTGCGATGATTTCCGTAACGTTCTTAGTCGGGATAAGGGAAAAGCAGCTGTAGTGTCCCGCGGAACCGCTTGCGGAAGGCAGACGGGCTGACACACTGCTCCAGGTTCAGCGTGAGACTTCCTTGCTGCTGTCCTACTCCCGAATCCTCGAGTGTCGAACGTGACCTCAATTCAGACTCCTCCCCCAGCCTTCTGCTCATTGGGCGCCCAGTCGAGTTTCCATGGAATATGTTTTCCAGTTGACGTCACCCCAGCGTCGATTGGCCGATTCTGCCGCCAGTCTCTTTATGTAATGATGTCATACTCCTCACGTGTAATTTCGTGTTGAGGGGACCTAGCGGAATCCCTAGTATGTAGAGTAGCGCACGGCGCAGTGGTTGAGTTCGGCATTAATAGAGAGCGGTGGTCGTGGTTGGTCTGGGATGTTTGAATGTCGTTGGCTGTTACCTAAAGCTATTATCAACTGTATGTAAAGGGAATGTGGACCACTAGAGTAACTGGTATTTTTTGTCAAACAGAAGCTGATTTAAAGCAATTGAATACGGAAGAATCTTTGATTTCTAGTAAGGAAAAATGTTACAGATAATGCGTAACGTAGGCGTATTCTCCGAATTTACCTCCAAGGTATCAGGGGTTTCAGTCCTAGAATATTAGGTTATTTATGTAAGTAGGCGGGCACTTGCAAACTGTGATAATAATACTGATTCAAGTTTATAATGTTGCTTCTATAAACTAGAACTAAATTACATGGGACGAGAGCTCAATCAAGCAAAATGGATCTGCATTCTTATATTACAAGTATTAAACGACCGAATGTGAAACTTTTCACTAAGAAGGCTATGCATCAGGTCTACAATACAGAATATATATATATATATATATATATATATATATATATATATATATATATATATATATATATATATATATATATATATATATATATATATATATATATATATATATATATATAAACCTGGTTTTATTTGTATTATGTCCAGATGTAGGATATCTCATGAGTAACTTATTAATTCAATATAGAGTCTATGCAATTTTGAAAACACTATTTTCTTAGTTTTATCACTCAGTAATATCTACTCTCCCGTTTGACGTACACTGCAGTCATACCGCCGCTAGTTTCCAAATCGTAACATGCATATCCTGGTCTGACTAGTTTGCATTTTTCCTACTTGAACAAATGTGCCGCACATTTCCTTCTGCAGATCGGCTTCAGTGCAGCGTAGTGGAGGCAGGCGGAGATGTGAACTGGGAGCGTCTAGCGGCGCCGATTTCAAGTATGATTTAGCGATTGAACACGTACAGTTTAATGTTTTGGGATAGAAATGTCGCACAGCTGAGACGATGCTGGTCAGGCGGTTGAGTCTGTTAAACTTCGAACGCAAGATACAACGTTATACAAGCCCGAGGATCACGTTTTCATTACATAAGGTTGCAATGTCAAATTAAGATTTGAATACGTAGCCTTCTATGCACGGTGTGAGCTTTACGTAAACCCGCTCCCGTTTGCCAGTCTTCAGATGCATGTGACAGCGATGATAAAGGATTTTCATTGAGTAACAAAGATCTATGTGTAAAACAATTGGATACGGTGGTCGTCATGAACGGGCTTTAATGAGAAATTTGCAATTAACGGTGAGATGGGACCGGTAGAAATTAAAATACAATTCATGCTACAGAAAAGAAAACTAAACGCTGTTTGACATACAGACAAAAACAGCTGGAAGGGACTAATACGCAGCTATGATCCTACAGCGGTGGCCGTTCGTGAAAGACATGACGCTTCATAAGCGTGACTACCCTAAGCTGTTGTTAATAAAATGGCCAAGTAGGAAGGATTTAAATATGTCAGTGATCGACTACACTCGATATTCTCTAATCACGGGAATCCTCTAATTTCTTTCATAAATACACACTTCTCACTGCGTCTGCAAACTTTTGCTCCATCGGACTATCTCTGGGGACAGTCTAATAAGGATCAGGGGCGCGGTAAGGTGGGAGGGGAGTTAAGATGATTTCAAGGACCCCGGAGTGATAGGGGCCTTAAATAATTTGGAAAATAACTGGATTGGTCTGGACTGGGGGGGCCCAAAATCTATAGCGATGCCCCAGATAAGGATGAATGGGTGATGTGAAGGCTTGTTAGTGCTTTCCGAACAGGGAAATGATCAAGCAGCCTGGTTGAATTGTGGAAAGTTAGGGACTTGTATCACCAAGCTATGTTTTGGGGTTAGCAAGATAACTTGTCAGATTTAAGGTAGTCTAGGCTAAATGTAAGCGATTGAAGAGAAACTCCATTACAGCTGGAGTATCTTAAATCCAACAAGTTATCTAGCTAACCAAACAACAAATCTCACTTCATCATTCAGGCCCCAGCTGTGGCCAAAATGCTAGAAAGTGCAGTGCTACAGTGCGGTAGCATGGTGGAAAAGAAGGAAGAGGATTTCAAAGCTTCTGTGCCAACTCAGAGACCTGAAGACCACAGCGCCGGATCACGAGAGAAACTAACAACGTTGTCCAAATTTTCCCGGGTTTTGTGTGCAGCTACAGCACATGAAATGGAGAAGCTGGAACAACCCGCTGCCTCAAAAGAACATTAATTTTACGAGATAAACTACAGCGGCATCCCATCCAGGGCGGGACCCCGGTCTTGTGTCCTGGACCGGCCTGGGTTAGGCTCCAGCCCTCCGGTAACCTTGACGAACACAAGCGATTAGAAGATACAGGGAGACACCTACATGCTGGAAGGAGGAACATACTAATAAGGAACAAATCGAAGAAGATCAGAACAAGGACTTACAGTAAGAAGCAAAACAGACTCCAGCATTACTGGTTCAGCTCCCAGTATGGATGCGTGGTGTCCTTAAGTTAGGAAGGTACCTCCACTCCCCATTGCTCTGGTAGGATGCCTTTTCATGCTCTGAACTGTGTGATTATTGCAGTTACTCTGTGCTTGTTCCATGTTGTGTTGTATTTTGTACTGTGTGTATGTGTAACACATGCTGTTGTGCAGTCGTTCTATGTACAGTTTATATTTGGTGTATTCCACTGCAAATGAGGAGCCCAAGACTAACTCACTAGTTCACTTGTTCCAGTGATGTGACAGTAGAAGTATCTTGATTTATCTTGATAAAGCACCAATCCTGTTGCAGTTAGCTGCCGATTCTTTCATCCCATTTGTTTTTCACCTGTTTATGCAGCTGGAGACATTTTTCACCCCAGGGTACGGCAGAGCGACTCCTCTTGGCACTTGGACCATCTAAGACGGTGTTGAGCTCAAGGCCGTGCTGTTCCCATCACACATTAGTGGATGCGAATCAGTGCAGATCAGTCAGAGAATTTTGTAGAATAAAATTGGAAAATCAGGCACATAGTGAACTTTAAGTGGAAATTGATTCAGCTTTATTGCTGGATTTCTGTAAGCAATGACCTGAACTTGAAATACGAGTTAATGGAGTAAATTGCTTCAAAATGCATGAATCGGGGTCCTACTGCTGAGAAACCACACAGCCTGCGTTAAACTAAAACGTGTGCGACACTGTAGCCTTGGTTCTTGTGCCCACCCACCCCCTTACCCTGCTCCGGGGCCCCAGCTTCACGGTTGGCTAAACCCCGGCTGATGAAACGATGACGTAATGCGTGACCTTTATTTGGAATGAATCAGAAGCAAAGTGGACGATTTCGAGAGCATCCACCCTGTGGGGAGAATTGTGTTTTTCTATCCAATTCCACTCAGGAGCAGGAGTGCAGTAGCACCACAGAGCAATTTAAAACACCACCCACACCGAGTCATGACTGAAAGGTGGTGCTTGAGACTTGTTTAAGGTAAGCGTCTTCCGAACAGTAGGGCACCATAACAGATTGAGTAAATCTGTCACGTTTGTAAACAGTATGGGGGGGGGGGGGTAAGGTGACTGTTTCCATCACATATTCAACAATTATGAACACAGTGAAAACATTTTCCTCGGTTGTAAACAATGATATAAAGAGTTTTTTATAAATTGAGTTCGTCACTCAAAGGCCTTAGCAAATTCTGCAGTGCAGATTAAGGAAAACCATGCATTACCTCTCTGAAGGTGGCCTTCGTAACTGTGCATTACGTACTACAAATACTACGTACTACAAAACATGATCATTAGCGAAATCCAGGAACGTGGAAACACATGTTATGCAATCGAAAAAACAACCTAATAACGATGATTTCCAAGAAACCAAATAAATCAATCAATGGGCGTGCAGTTTAAAACTGACTGTGCCAGACGTGACCCCGTCGGAGAGCAAATACCATTTTTCACCAGGTTCAACAACTGGCGCTTTGTCTCCCTCTGCTGGTTTTGTGCGACACTACAAACAGAAATCAAGCGGTAAAGGCAGACGCAAACAAATTTAGATGATAAAATTAGCTAATTAAGGTAGAATAACATAAAAGCAAAACTATTAAGTCAGTATAGTGCAGAGGAATGCTAGGTGCCAACACTTTCCGAAATCTACTGCTCTGTGTTCAAAACAAGTAAACAATAGCGGTGATCCCTACCCACAAGCGGCAAAGCGGCATTCTCATTACCGTTTTGTGAGGAAATTAAACGGCAAACGGCGTCGTGATTCATCAATGGTTGAACCGCACGAAAAGGCGTCACTTATCCTTAAATACCCACCTGACATTTGGTGCAAATATACCAACACTCCATTTCTAATTTAAATGACCACTTTACGCCATAATAAAATATACTTCAATACGCGATGACGTCAAACATGTCTGAATCAACGATTAAAAAAATGTCACTCAAAACAACCCCTGTGTAACAGCACAGTGAAAGTGCGTTTCGGCCACAGAGCGAATAATCATACAGATCGTAATTATTAGCTACGTGACAGTTTCATTCTTAAACACATTGCTCCTACACTTATTAAACTCTTTATATATATATATATATATATATATATATATATATATATAAATAAAACTAATTTAAAGATGTTTACAAGCTTCGTGTCAGATTCCACTGCTGTGTGTCGAAGTGCCTTGAGTGAGAGCTATTCCCTGCCCTGGTCAAGTGTGTTGGAGGCTAAATGCGTTTCGGTAACAGTTTACCAACCCCCCCCCCTCCCCCTCCCCCGCAGTCCAGAACAGCAAGCGGGAATTCCCAGGCGTGCGGCAGGAAACATGTAGGCGGTTGTTATGCTGTCCTGTCCCGATTAAGAAAACTGATCCACCTACCAGTTACAATCACAGTTTTTAAAAACCATTTTAAATAAGCAATAGTCCCAAATCTGTGTGCAATTCAGTTAGCAGAGATGACCCATCAATTAAATTGCATTGAATAATCTGCTGTGTAGATTATACCGATGTTACACATGGAAAATGGCTACCAACCCCAACTCATCCATCCATCCATCCATCCATCCTCACTACCCACTTCGTGCAAGACCGGGCGGCAGGGGTCCAGGGCCCTAGAAGCTACGACTGCAAGGCGCTACGCACTGCAAGGCGCTACGCACTGCAAGGCGCTACGCACTGCACCAATGACCCCCCTCCCCCCAAAAAAACAAAACACAAAACAAGCCCATAAATGGAAAACGAAAAATCCGTATTAGACGTAAAATAACTTTAATTCCTATAATTTTAAGTCCATTGGGAGGGGAGGAAACATCTACAGAACAAAACCTGTACATTCAGAAATATTCAGTGTCTAAAAGAATCCAAGGCTACAGGTGCAGCAACGGCAAATAAAAAGGCATTAAAAACACAATACAGGGAGACTCGCAATCTGCAGGTTCATACGTGTTTAAGGATATTGCACAAAGTCAGACGCAGATGTTGGGAGAGCACCTTAAAAACGTAGCTTTGAAACAAAAAAACATTCAAAGTAAAAAGACTTAATGCTCTGTCAGGCAGTTAAAAAGAACAAACTCTGCCCACATCTGCGGATTTTAAAAAACAAAACTCATTTTTCCACATATTAAGACACACATTCCCCTTTGAGAGAAAAAAAACAAGAGAATGACAAAGTGTGAACGTTGGTCCCTGGTCCCAGGTCAGAGTTCTTGTGCCATTTTCAGTTACATCACATGCCCAAGCATAGCTCTGGGTGTTGAGTGTTTCCTGATGGTGACGACAGGCTCACGGTGATGGAGGAGGCCCCACGCGACAGCCTCAGGCCACGCCCCCCAGCCCGCACCCCCCACACCCATTAGTCGTCTGCTCCCCATGGTCCTCAGGCACTGGGGCGGTGGGGGGGACGAGGGGGGACGAGTGGCTTCACAGCGGCAGATCTGCCCTGTAGCTCAAATTTTCAACATTTCTCGTCAGTCTTCAAAAGAGGGAAATGCTTTCGTTCAAAGCCTTCATTTGTAACACAAACAAGTTAAATAAAACCATTCAAAATCAGACTCCTCTGGCTTATTCTTAGAGTCAGAATCCCAGTGTCTCCGTGGTTTAATTTTCCAGTGTTTAGTGGTTCGATTGGTGCTGTCAATCTGAGCCCGGACCTCAGCTCTGGACTGTCCCATCACTGAGGCACATGCAGCATTAATACTCACACACACGCGTAACTTCAGCATAACCCAAAGCCCCCCTTTTCCTAGTCATCCAGTAGGAGGCGCCATTAGAAACAGTGAGAACACACACATGTATATTTTGGCGTCGTTTTATGCAGGAAATGGTAGCTTTCTCCTCTCAATCTGCGTGACATCCATCAGTGCTGTGGTGGATGGAGGGAGGGTGGCTGGTTGAAGGAGGGACTATCCCACTCCCCCCCCCATCCCAGTTCAGGGTGTGAATGAGTCCGTGCAGTTGCAACTCTTCGGGGCGATCACAGCGCCCTCCAGTGTACAAACTACCCCTCCAGTTCCTCACTCCAGCTCAAGATCAAACAAAGCCTGACATCCAAAGAGGCGTATGGATACAGTGTAGCTCACCTCCTGGTGCAGGTGGGGGGCTTTCACTCAGCCCCACCCACTACAGGCATGCCTCTCAAACATGACCATGAGTACTAGCAGCCCCCCCCCCCACCGTGCAAAATCAGCAACTTGTTCAATATTGATTACTCACTATATACAGATATGTCACAGCAAAAGAAAAAAATATATTGGTCATGTTGTTTCGTCAGGAAGCAGAGTATCTTAGGACAACAAAACAGGGGCACCCCCCTGCCGGTGTGTGGGCCCCCACTCTCCAGGTCCCTTCATCCACACTCACTAGGACCACGTATGTGCCACGTTGTGGGCCATCCAGTTGACCTTGGTCGTCCAGCTCTCCCTCAGAGCCTCGTCGAACTTCTGTCGGAACTGTTTGAGGGCCTCCTCGTCAGTCTTCCCCAACGCCAGCGAGTCCTGTGGGTGGAGGGGCTGCTTATGCCAGGGCCCACAACTCAAGGACTAATTATCACCCAGCTTAGACCAAGCCTTCCCTTCTGTATCTCCATGGCAGTAGCCCTCCTGCCCTTTGGCATCTCATACGGCTCGCCTTCAGCCAAGGTGCCCCTTACCTTCAAGTACTGGATGTCTTTCACCGAGGTCAGCTCAGGTAAGCCGGCCGTCAGCATCAGCGCAAACAGGGTGATGAAGAGGTTCCCATTCTTGCGCAAGATCAGGTAGGCTTCCTCACAATACTGACGGAAACTGGAAAACGTGAGGTTAGCATGTCAGTGGACAGCGTAATGTCAACACGTCACCATTAGGGGGTGCCGTGAGAGCCTCAAACTCCAGCCGGGTCACCAACAGGACAGGGTCCTGGACAGTCACACAGACGACACACACAGTGATCGCCACCCACCTGCCAAACTTCTCTGTGTTGCCCGTCTTGCCCTGCTGGATGACATGGATGAAGTCGTGAGTGAGGATGAATGGAACGCGCTCCCTCTTGATCCCGAACTTTGACTTAAAGTTCCCAAGGATGTGTCCAAAATCGATGTGAAAGAGCTGGAAGGACACGGAACAGAGGCTGAAATCGGAAGGAGCGCTGAACGCCCCCCCCCCCTCGGGACCCACCCAAACCCCCCTCCAGCTGATACTGCCTGTGATGGGCGGGACGTACCTGGCCTGTGCTGCGTACCATGATGTTGTCGCTATGCCGGTCACCGATGCCCAGCACGTATGTGGCCACGCAGTAACCAGCACAGGACAAGGTGAACTCCTCTATGGCACGATCGAGGGCATCCCTAGTCCAGGGGAGGAGAGCAGAGAAACCGCAGTAAGACTACAGCCCCCATAATGCAACAGGATGGCTGGCTGAGCCAAAGATCTTATGCTGCGTTCCAAGTTTCCAATCAGAAATTTCAACTGGATCGCCTCCTGAAGTCAGAATTCCGACTCAGAAAGTCAAAGGAATCTCTGCACCCCAACCTCAGAATTCAAGGGTGGCTCAATTTCGGCTGCCCACGGATTTACCCGGAATTCTTCTCCTTAAGCCAGTTGAGCAGCGCGTCCTTGTTGAAGGCCGCTGCTGCCGCCACGTTGCTGTTGGTCAGCTGGATGTTCGCGATCGTCTCTGCGGCCGACACTACCTCGATCAGCCCGGAGCGGTCGCCTGTCGCTAGGCAACCGTAAGGCACGATTCTGCAGAGAGACAAAGAGATCCACAAAGAATGGTCATAGAGAGCAAAAAAACAAGGGATTTCTCATAATCCTCACCCAGTACATCAAGGAAAACTGTACATTTATGAACGCGTGCAACAACGTACAGGAGAGCCAGATTCTCTGAGCAGTAATGCCCTTCCTTCACCACTAGGTGGGAGTGCATATTTTTCCATCTCCATTTCACATGCTGTTTTTCTGTGCTCTGGTAATGAATTCCACATCATTTAATTGCAAAAACAAGCAGGGTGGACATCAGACTGAAAATGTGCAAGACACGTGCACATGTGCTGGACATGTGGGGGCGGCGTGTGCTCTGGGTTCACGCTGGAAAGCAGCCCACCACATAATATATAACAGCACAGCAGATAACCAACAGACACCATTAGCATGCTATCAAAAACTTCCGCTCCCCCGACTTCCTCAAGACTGAGGTCCAGCGGGCTGAGGCCAGAGCTCTGTTCCTCAAAGCTGCTGGGATTTCTGTTGTCAAAACAAGCCCATCTCCTGTAGTCCACTCCAGATGTGAGGGATGACTACAAAAGCAGCCGGCTGTTCCCAAACAATCGAGGCCTTTTGGGGGCAGGCCCCACTTCCTCTGATGAGGCATGCTGGCTGGAGGTGCCATGTCCCCCCCCCCCATCATGTGACCGGGGGGAGGATGAAGCCAGAGAGGAAGAGAGCAGCACTGCTCCTCATTTGAGGATGGGGGGGGGGGGGGCGCGACTCCAGACACAGCACCTGCGGCCTTGTCACGGCTCATTGGGCCTGGCATCGCTTGAGATGGGGGGGCAGTTTAAAGTAGCCCCATCGTGTTGGGCTGCTGGTGGATCTGGTTAGTGGGACAATAACTGACGGGTTCTACAGAACCTTGGCAGTGTGTCTGAAATCTGCAGGGGCCTTTTTTGGGGGTGGAGAGGACAACAGCCTCCAGAGCAGGAACAAACAGCACTGTTAGAGGGTGCCTTTGATGAGTCGGGGGTGGGGAGATGGTGGGTGGGGGTATCACAGGCAGGAAGAAGGACTGTGGAAATAAATCAGCATCCCTTAACTTTAACGATTTTGACAAAATAAGGTTCTATAACACAATTAAACCATAAGGAGTTCAGTTTCCCTAAATGGAGGCCCTCTACCTTCCTCATTAGAACCTGAGTGGCTCCCCCTGCTGGCCAGAGATCCCAGTGACAACCTCCATGGACCAAGGCAACAAAGGGGGACACGCGACCCTCAAGCTCCACCTTTACACTGCCGGCGTCGGGTATTTCACTGTGCATTGTAACGCTGTTCCTTCACCTGCACAGCCGAGTCACATGAGGGGCTCGATAATTATTCGGACGTGCAGAACAAGGCATGCATGTGGTCTGACAGAACGGGGTCAAAACACTGACGAGGGAGACGGTTCTGCAAGACCCTCACGCCAGACTGGCTGCTATGGCAACAGGTGATTGATAAACGGATACAAGTCTGTCCCCATCGTCGAACATCTCCAGCACAATCATCCCGCGAGCTGGATGTGGGAGAAGATGGGTCTGGGATCTACCTGAGGTCCAGGTTGGCCTCCTTCCAGAGAAGGTCCATCAGGCGCAGAATCTGAAGGGTGAGCATGTCCTGCCGCAGGTCTGAGGAAGGATAGGGGACGGAGGATTAAGGCGACGACAGTGGTGACATCCCCCCAACGCCACAATGTCAGATTCACTTACCATCCCCATTTTTGTAGATGATTCCCAGCGTGTCTCCATCCAGAAGCTTGTTGTTGTAGACAATCCACAGTGGTTTCATCTTGGAGTCCATGTAGCGGCACTTTTCAACACTGCGAATGGAAGGGGGGGGGGGGGGGTGGCTGCGTCAAGCCTCATGAAACTGACAAGGATCTCAAAGGTTGGGGAGATTCTGCTCCAGTAGGGGGGGGGGGTAGGCTCAATTTCTGATCAAGTCAGACATCCCGAATAGGAAAAACCACCTCCTGAGATTCCCAATAAGTGCCGCATTCAGAGGGAAGGAGGGTATGGAATTCGGATTGATATCAGCTAACCGCTGCTCGCCCTGCAGGGCTGTAGGGGTGCAGGGTGCCCGGCTGACGCCCCACATCTGCGGACCGTTGGTATCCCACAAAGCACTGCAGCAGTACAGCGCCGGCACGGTGTCAAGTTTCAGCCGCTCGATGGCCGGCAACAGCTCTGCTCAAATATCACATTTTCTGGTTTGGCAAAAAATAACAAAATCTGGTTTTCCCCTTGAGCAGCGCGAGCGTGACTGACGCCGAGCGCCAGCCAAGGAACGTTCTGGAGGGTTTGGACAGCAGCTTCATTCTTTAGTAACATAATTCATAAAAAAAATTAAAATAAAAAGCCTAAAAGAGCAATACACAGTTCAGAGCTCACTGTCGGGGAGGGGGGGGGTTTTGAGGGGATGGGGTGATGAGCTACTGGACAGCAAACAAACAGCATTATGGGAAAATAGAGAGCCTCATCTATGTCTGTGTCTAACCACGAAGGGGGGAGTCAATTTCCTTAAAATTGAGATCCACCGATGGCTGCGAGCCCCCCCCTGTACCTGATCCCGGACAGGAGCACTTGGGGGTTGAGGGGCGACTGCAGGTCCGACAGCGTCTCCGCGTAGCCCGTCTGCCGCAGGCATGTCAGCATAGCCTCCTTGCTCAGCATGGCCTCCTTGGCTTTGCGCACGTTCTTGATGGTGCCCAGCTTGATGAGCTCATTCACAGCCTTCAGTTTGTTCAGGGCCTCCACCTGTGCAGTGGGGGGGGGGGAATGGGGGTTACTAATATGAGGCAAGGCCACAATCCCCTGACCGGGTCCTGCTCTGCTACGAACGCTGACCGAGCAGGAAAGCTTCAAGAACAGGGAGTCTGACACCGAGTCCCAACTGAGCATGTGACTCTGTGACACAGGAAACCAGCAGCGTTTGAACAGTGTGACCAGACAGGAAAGGGGGGGGGGGGGGTTAAGGAGATCAGCGTGGGGGAGCAGATCACAGCAGCTTTCTGCTGCTGGGATCAGCACTTGGAAAAAATGGGTATTTCTGGACGGGCTGTCATTTATAGCGAGGATATTCCGGGATTTATCCACAGGCTGTGCCGATTCATTAAAGCACGATGCCTCCACAGGGACACGGCTGACGGAATTTCAGCGGGGAGGGGGGGGGGGGGCGTGCCGGTCATCGGGTTCATTACCTGCTTTTTCAGGATCTCGATGTGAGGGATGCTGCCTCGGCAGTAGGCTTCGAGAATCAGAGCGAACTGCACAGACACAGCTGGCATGTGCATCTCTGACCTGCAGGGGGCAGCACGACACCGCAAGCTCTCTTATGAGGGACGGAAGCCTCTACACCAAACACACACACAGCCACACCCCCGCAACTCAAACCCCTGACACATTGCGCACTAACCTTAGATGCCAGAAGAGGAAGTGGCCGATGTTGCGATTGGCCTGGGCGCGCTCCAGCAGGAAGCGCGACAGCGCACAGTCGTAGTACGGCTCGTACCGCAGCACCTGCACCAGCTGCAGCAGGTATTGCGACAGCTCGTCGTCGCTGGACGCCGGCAGAGATCGGGAAGTTTTACCATCACAATTAGTCCGAACGTCTCGGTGTATGTAGATCGGCAGGCGATCGGACGGGACGGCCCAAAGGGTCCCATTACCTCATCTCGCACAGGCAGCGCACAGCGTATTCCCGCACATACTGGTCCGGGTAGTTGAAATCCAGCAACTCCAGGGCGTCCCGTGGACTCAGTTTCGGCCAGATCTGCAGCAGGGCCTGGAGCTGCAAGGGACATTTATAATATTTACTCATTGACATGCCAGGACATTCACCTCTGCCTGTATTAACATATCAGGTGCCCCCCCCCCCCCACCTGCCCGCCCGCCCCTGTGCCAGATTTGATGACGGGAAAATAGAGACCTTTCAGAAGAGAAGTAAAGGGAGATTTTGACACCCCCCCTTCCCTCCTGCCCAGCTCAGTCTTACCACACAAACGTCATATTTCGACACGTGCAGTATGGTGCAACACTACGCTTGGCACAAGCTGGTGCGACGTCGAAACAGTCACTATCGAAATGCATCCAGGCCATTAAGTAACAGACAGAGATTAGCGGAGTCGAGCCGGCAGAGTTAAGCGGTGAAGGCACTGTAAGCAGTAGAGTCAGGCCAGCTGAGGCCAGGCAACAGACACTGGATTAAGCCGGAGCATCAATGCCGGGGGGGGGCAGGGAAATGCCCCCAGAGAATCACGCTCGTGTTGCTGTGATACAAGTGCAAATCAGGGAACTAAGTTTCCTCTCCTGGCTGCAGTCGAGCAGTGGCCGACTCTACTGGCCTCTTCCGGACTAATGGCTTCATCTAAATGGGCTTCATCAGCTCATCTTCTGAGGGAATAGAGACTGAATCGATCAGGCGCCTTAATGACACCATCCAATCACCCCTCCCACTTCAAAGTGGACTGGGAGGGGTGTTCAGAGCGCATGCTCTAACTGTGCCACTTTTTATATGGGGCGGGGGGGGGCTAGCACTGTGAGAGCTAGTGATGTGGACAACGTACCCCCCCCCCCCCACTGTAAGATGGGACACATCCGCCTGACAAGCGCATTCAGACAGCAAGCTGAAGAATCTGGTCTTGTGGGGGCGAAGGGGCTTCGTGGTGAGGATACCTGCGCCATGTCCTCATGCTTGCTCCACTTCACCGACAGCAGGAGCTTGGGCAGCGATTGGGGGAAGTTCTCCCTGCAGTCGTATCGTAGTGTCCAGATGAGATCCTTCTCGTTCTCATAAAGCTGCGAGAGGGGGTCCCTCTCCATGATCTCCTTCAGCTCACTGTGGAACTTCTTGCCTCCCCGGCCCTAGAGGATGAAGCGAGTCAATATTGGCCACAAGGTGGTGCCATTGTGCCGAAGTGCACGGCGCAGCGGCGCGGACAAGACCGCGCACGTCCGAGCGGCGGCAGCCGGTTATGTAAGCCTCCGATTTTCCGCACGCTAGATGGCAGGGAGGCGCAGGAACATTCCAGTGTCCAAGCGGAGGAAAACAGCCACAGAAAAACAATGTTGTTTATGCGTTCTTATGGCGTGTCATCACTAATAACTTTAAAAAAAAAACCACACCAAACTGATGTGGAGCCAAAAAATGGAGGTGTGCCTCTTACCACCATGGGCATGCAGTCACTGCCACGGGCGATCTCAGCCGCCTTCTCCAGGATCTGCGAGGAGCACGAGGACAAGCGATCAAAGTGAAGCTCCGCCTAGCCACGGCATCGGCGTGAAGCCAGCAAGGACAGGACATGTGATTACGCAGTCATCATGTGATTACTGAGACTAGAATTTACACGTCGCTGCAAACACTCACTGACGGGGAAAGGTTATTATAAGGTTATATTATCTGAAGTTAAGAAGTTACAGCGGTGTTTCCCAATTTGGCCCTCGGGGACTCACAGTTGGTCCTTGTTTTTGCTCCCTCTAAGCTCCCTGCTAGACCACATTTTTGCGCCCAGTAGGGAGTTGGCAGAGAACAAAAATATGAACCGTTTGTGGATCCCCAAGGACCGGATTGGAAGACGCCGACTCAGAGCAATGTTTCTCAACCCAGTTCTCAGGGACCCCCAGTCCGTCCGAATTTATACTCCCAGCACACTTGTACCAGGTATTCGGTGTTCTTGATTGGTTGGTTCAAGCATGCTGGGAGCTGTGGGGCGGGGGGGGTCTCCAAGGACTGGGCTGAGAAACACTGGCTCAGTGAAATAAGGCTTTGAATCCAAGACAAAGAAATGATTGTGCCAGCTATAGTTGTAAGTAAACGTAGTATCTAAATATAAATGCAGAGAGTCCTTTAGCGTGGGCTGACCTTATCGAACGCAGGGAAGACAATGGGGCAGGCGTGGTACTCTGGGAACTGTACATGCAATGCAGTGGCGTTCTCTGTGTATGGGTTGGTCTGGATCGTGCCTATTGGGTTCAGCATCTCTTCAAGTTCATCTGCAGGATGGAATTTACAAAGCAGCCTTATATAAGGTGGCCCCCATCTTTGGCCACTAGACTCATACAGTGGCCGTGGGGGGGGGCACCAGGTACATTTACAGAACACTGTCTCATTCACTGTGCGATGCTATTTATTTACTATGGAATTCCATGCTATGCGTTCCCCGACATTCTCTGCCTGTTTATTCGCCTCGTTTCCCGGTTGAATGTGAACTTTCAGCGGCTCTGCAGACGTTCTCACCAGGGAAGGAGGACCAGCAATGGAGGACGACTTCACCGGTTTTCAGGTGTCCTCTGTAGTCAAACACCATGGTGTTGACCCAGGCTATCGGGTAGTGCTGAGGGTTCAGAGAGCAGGGTCAGTGATGCACATTGGTCCATATTGGGCGAGGGCAGGATAAAAGGAAGCATGACTGGGGCATGGGATGGCTGAACATCTCCAGGGAAATATCTGAAGATCTCTGAGGCAAGGTACATAGGTACAGACGTAGACGGGAACTCTTGGGTGTACGTTACAGCTAAGAAACGTACGTGCACCTTCATGCATTAGTAACGAGAAGTAGATGTTGGAACATTCCGGAGGGAATGCTGCCGTAGCATCAGAGGGGAATCACGCACCACTTTCCCGGCCTTGCGGATGGTCTGGTACTTGTTGATGTGGGGGCTCTTGGTGGACTTCTGCTTCTTGACCTTGTCCATGACGGCGTAGATGGCAAAGCAGAGGCGGGCCATGCGCGGGAGGTCGCCGGCGGTGATGTCGAAGTCCAGCGATTGGCCCCATGTGTGCTCACTGCGGCTGTTGGTCTCCGAGCTCACGGCGGGCTTACACAGCAGCTCCGTGCCGTGGAAGAGCCCCGCCCGCACCTGGACCTTCGTGAGGGGGTGGTCAGTCATACGTTTAGAAACACCTCAGTCCCAAAAAAATGGAACTTCTGGTACATGTGAAGACGGTGGGGGGGGGGGGGTTACCTTGGTCGTCTCCTCAGCGTTAACCTTGGCTCCTTTGACCAACGTGATCCTAAATGGGGTGTGGATGTCCCAGACACACGTGTGCATCTGCATGTGGGGAGAGGGACACAGACGTCCATGACGGGGGGAGACATGCGGATCATGAAAGTGATGAAAGGTCACCCAAGCATAAATGTACAAGTATATCAAATCACATGACTTTTCCTTGGTGTCGAGTCAGGCAACTAAAACTGCAGCATGAGTCAGTGTCACGGGCAACGGCACACGCTTCCCTGTCATTGAGGCCATGTGGGCCTGGTGCGGGGGGGGGGGGGGTTGCAACACTGCCCAGGGGGCGGGATTTGGGGGGTATATTATAACACGACTGCATAGTCAGAATTCCACTGTGTCACACTGTTAAAGTGCACATGCAGAGTCATAGAGACACAAACACAGGGGGGCTTCAAAGGGTCACTCGTCGGCTGGAAAGGCAGCGTGTGCTGAACGAGGAAGGGAGCAGAACCTCTGGCTCACCAGGGGCCGGTTCTGGCCCCCATCTCCATCTCTCTGGGGGAGCACAAATGGCCGCGGTGAGCCACAGTTAACGAGCCCAGTGTTATTTACGAATCATGGGCATGCTGGGAAGAGAGATGGCCATCGTGTCCTCGCCGCCAATTAAAATCCCTGTGACCTTCACTAATTAAAGACAGGAGGCAGAGGAAGGCAGAGGGACTGACCAGTCCCTCCGGGGGGCGGCGGAGAGCGCGAACGAGGGAGATCAAAGCGGTCATGAGATGATTGCTACGGGGTACGGATCTGACCATCAGGGTAGCACTGAGGCACGGTGAGCAAAGGGAACACTGTGAGCCTTTGTCTCTGGGGGGGGGTACCGGAGGGGGGCCGGCACAAACAGAGGTATGGCAGGAGGAGAAGATTTGGGAGGGAATTACGCTTGGAAAGGGACTGTAGCACTCACTGAGGGGCCCCGCCGCTTGGGCGGCAGAGGCACCGGGGGGGTTGGATATCTTGCGG
This sequence comes from Brienomyrus brachyistius, assembly GCF_023856365.1. Taxonomy (NCBI): domain Eukaryota; kingdom Metazoa; phylum Chordata; class Actinopteri; order Osteoglossiformes; family Mormyridae; genus Brienomyrus; species Brienomyrus brachyistius. The sequence goes on along the minus strand of NC_064549.1, from coordinate 21,871,972 downwards.
TTGACCACGGCGCCGATGGCGGTGATCTCCTTCTCAAACATGACTTGGATGGCGCTGCAGTGTACCACGGTCAGGTGGGGGCTCTCCATGGCCATGACACAGGTCCGAATATACTGGGGAGGAAGACCAAAATGAGGGTGGGGTGCTCACAGAGCATGCCACTGACCAGGGGGATTGGGGAACAGCTTTATAATGCATCCACAGGAAAAACAGGAAATGGGGAGTGACATGTGACATGAAAGCGGCCAATAAGCAAGCAGCACTAGGGACTCCCATCTTTACATTCCCCCTGTTACCATGGAGGCCAGCTGCTATGGGGGATGTTCAGGGAAGTGATGTTAATGCCCACCGCCCCCCAACATCGAGAGCCTGAGGCTCCCGGGGGCTGCATTCCACCACGGTGTTCATCATGCCTCCTTTTAATAGCACATGGCTACATCTCGTACAGAAATAATCCCGGAACTCAGAACGAAACGAGAAAAACAAGTCAGCAGGCAGAGGAGCAGAGACACATGACTGCAAGCATTCACAGGGCTTCGGCAGGGCAAGCGCCACGCATATCAGGAACGGGGGGGAAGCAAACTCCAAATATATTCATTTCACTTCCACATTTCTCAACGGCGTCCAAGATGCGAGAACCACACAGGAAGTACAGTCCGAAAAACAGGACAGACATTACGTCTGACGATTACGCCATCTAGCGGCAGCCTCTGCCACAGAGTTCCCTGTCGAGTGTAGGGTCTGGGGGGGGGAGGTGGAGTAGCACATCAGTACAGGGGGGCTCACCTTGAAGTGGATGAGGGAGTGCTCTCCAGTGAGAAACTCCAGTTTCCCACTGATGCGGAGCACATAGTCATCCCAGCGCACCTCCTCCTGCACCTCCTCCGAGCTGCTGTGGGTGGTCAGCCACTTCCTGAGGGCCTGCTCCGTTAGCTCACGGGGGGTGATGCCCGGGGACACCTTCAGGCTGGCTGTGTCCTGGGGGCGCATGGTTGGGGGAGAGACAGTCAGTGATGGAGATCAGGCTGCCCGTCTGCTTTCTGCACCAGCATATAACAGACGCCATGTGGGCTCGTCCGCAGTGAGCTCATTAAAGCAGACCAGCCTGCCAGCCTTGAAGTGCTGATCCCCAGCCTGGGTCCAATGGTGCTGCAAACCCTCTACGACTGACTGCCGGCCCTCTTAGCCTACAAGGGCTCAAACCCGGGGTGTGCTCTTCATCTGGCTGCTGTGGCCTCGCAGAGGAGTCCTCCAGTGGACCCAGAGCTTCAAGCAGAAAACCTGATGACCCATCGGAGACTCGGCATAGTTAAGTTACTACAACATCACAGGGGTCACATCCAAAGCACAGACACGAGCTCCCCTAGGTACAGAGCCGGCATTAGGGCCAAAGATGGCTGCTTTATGCTGGCCAGCAGGAGTCAGTTTGGTGCGTCTGGTCCCACGCCCCCCAGTACAGTGACTGTAGGAGCCTAATGTAAATCTGCAATTTGTTGTGGTTTGGGTGTTGACATTTTTTTAAAAAAGATTTTAAAGATCAAAAAAGCAAGAAGCTGCCCGGTTGTGGGAGGGCCGCTCTCTGCAGCCTGAGTGCAGGGACAGAACCCCTCCCCATCTCAGAGCTTCACGTGTCGAGCCTGAGAAATCCGGTTAGACTGGATTTAGATCCGATCAAAAGAACACGGTCTCCAACAAAGACACGTCACAGAGGATAACATGAAAAGGCAAACAACGAAAACAACAGCAAAGGCGAGGCCGACAGCACCTCACGCTGGCTGACTTGGGTATTGCAGTCAGTTGGTGGGGGATTGGACACATTTGGAACAGGAAGTTATGACATCACTGCCACAGAGATTATTGTAGTGAGCTGGCTGTGGACATTATTGTGGGTGTTCCTTTTTATTATATATATTTTTCTTAATCTTCCAGTTGGCGTCAACCACAGTCAACTGGGTGATTTAAAATGATGCTGATCCACCAAAGGACCATCAGTGGACGTGTGTGTGGGGGACCCACACTCTCCCAAAAAAACAGAACAAATCACTGAGGTAAAGACAGAACGGTCCAGGAAGCAGCAAGCAGACAGGACTAAGCAGGAACAGGCAATAAGGAGAGAACAGGCCCAGGATAAAGAGAGGACGGGCCTGGCACCGGTGAGCAGACTGGAGCGAGCGGGAGGAGGCGTTAAGGAGAGGACGGGCCTGGCACCGGTGAGCAGACCGGAGCGAGCGGGAGGAGGCGATAAGGAGAGGACGGGCCTGGCACCGGTGAGCAGACGGGAGCGAGCAGGAGGAGGCGATAAGGAGAGGACGGGCCTGGCACCGGTGAGCAGACCGGAGCGAGCGGGAGGAGGCGATAAGGAGAGGACGGGCCTGGCACCGGTGAGCAGACGGGAGCGAGCAGGAGGAGGCGATAAGGAGAGGACGGGCCTGGCACCGGTGAGCAGACCGGAGCGAGCAGGAGGAGGCGATAAGGAGAGGACGGGCCTGGCACCGGTGAGCAGACGGGAGCGAGCGGGAGGAGGCGATAAGGAGAGGATGGGCCTGGCACCGGTGAACAGACGAGTCTCCTTAGAGACGCCGTGTGGTATCCCACTCCCTGCTGGGACATGCCCCCGACAGAAGGCGCGAGTCTGTGCATGGGCTGATCGGCGCCGACATGTGTGCAGATACCGCGTTTGTGTGGGCGGCTGTACCTTCCTGGAAAACTGGGATCGTGTGGGAGATGAGGAATGACACAATGAGTGCGGGAGAGAGAGCGAGTGGGAGCCCCTGAGACCGCCCTCGAGTGCTTCCGGCAGCTCACGCGGCCACAAAGCACTGTTGTGCACAGACCGAAGAAGAAACTCAACTCCACCAGCATGGCCCACACACCCAAAACCACATTGGGAACTCGAGGCTTTCAGGCCGACTTACTGGCAGGAAAGGGCAGGATCTGTTAGATGGTCACCGGCTTTCTACCATTAAAATGGCCATTTGTTTTGGCATATGATCCCACCTTTTCTGATTGAAAGCCAATAGAATAGGAGAGGGAGCAGGGGTAGACCTGAACATGTCTTAGCATGGCGGCTGGTGGTCGGCCACCTCATCCTCCGACTGGAAACCTACTTCCTGCCAGAGGATGTGTGTAAGATGGCCCACAAGGTACTGCTGCCCCGCGGATCAGAGACCCACGCACCTGGGACTGGCTGAAGTGCATGGTGACCTTGAGGGCCCCCTCGAACAGCTTCTCCTGCAGGCCGTCAATGGCTCCCACCTCCACCTGTGGCGAGAAGCAGCTCTCCAGCCACTCCATCCAGGTCATCATCTGCACACGCTGCATCTTCTCCTCGCTGATACGGAACATCTTGGAGCGGAAGTCCTTCACTTCCTGATCCTGGAGAGCATCGAGCTCATGGAGACCTAAGACAGAACCGCAGCATCCGTCACAGTCACCACGGAAACTAAAGCAGCGGAAAGGTGATGGGAAACGGACACCGCGATGAGACCCTCTGGCCAGTGTGCATCGCCCGAATCCAACAGGGCCGTAATGAAAGGAGTGATACCAGACTGATCTGATTGGTCACCTTCAGTTACCATGAACATGCATGAGCACTTGAAAGCCCTCAGGGTGCAGGGTCTGCTCCGGAAGGACATGCATGATCTAGTGTCTCTGGCCTGCAGGTCTCACAAAGGACTGCAGACCCCACACAAACCACATGTGCACTAAGGAGGCACGTGTACTGACGGCTTTTAACAGATGGGGCCATAATCCACAACAGGCCCAACAAAATATATGCAGCATTTAATAGAAACACAAAACAGACCTTGAAACATTCGATACACACCTTTAAATTAACAGAGACCTTGAGTGATTGATCCATAGGCCAAATGATCAAATGCACATTTAATACCAGATTTTAGGGGCAATATTTCTGGGATGATCGACTTCCGAAATCACAAACAACCTTATTTATTATTAATATAATTATTTTGGAATAGCAGTGTATTGCCCATTAAGAGACCAGTCTGGGTTGGTTAGTGTAAATGAGCCTAACGAATGAGCCGTCATGGTCGGTCATGTTTCCTTGGGCAGGATTTGCACAGGCACGGAGAGGTAGGCTTCACCTTTGCCGATGAGCACGCCGATCTTGGAGTCGAGGCGCTCGGCGCGGCCGCAGTTGCGAGGAACGAGCCGCAGCACAGGCAGGAAGGGTCGCACGTCGCAGAGGCGCTGGGTCTCATCCTCCAGTTCCTCATGCACCGCTGACTGGTTCACGCACTCGAACATGTGAGACTCCATGTCCCCCAGGAAGCTGAACAGGGGGTGCCGCTGCGCTTCTTTCCATAGTGACTGCATGAGGGGAGAACCAGTGTGACCGGAGGAGTCTGCTTCATGTGGGACACGGCCACACCGATACAGAATCGGCGAAGAGCAAATGGAGGGAACCCCATACACACACACACGTAGGATATACCTATCCTTATGGGGCCCGCTCATTCACTTCTATGGGGAAAATGCTAACGCTAACTATGACAACCTTAACCCCCACCCAGCCCTAACCATAACCATAAGTAACCAAGCAAAATACAAGAGTTTTTGCATTTTTAACTTTTTCATAGCAGTTACTGGACCAGGAAACCGGTCCCCATAAAGATAGGTATGCACACACACACACACACACACACACACACACACACACACACACACACACACACACACACACACACACACAAACAGACATACTCACAGACAAATGAGAAACACAGACACACAGAAATCACGATGACACGATGCGAGTCAGTGGCTCCACAGAAGAGATGGCATGACTCATATGTTCTGTTGCCCATGATAGGGGTGAAGGGTCTGAGGAGGTGTGTGTAGGCAGGGGGGAGTCAGCTGAGAACCACGGGGCTTGAAAACGTCACAGAGCCTGATACTGTTTCGCTGCCCTCCCTATTCAGCTGAACGGGGGGGGGGGGGGGGTGGCTCAAAACACCTGAGAATTAGCTGAATTAACTGACACCTCAAAAAAAAAAAAAAAAAAAAGGGGGGAGTGAGCACCTGTACTGACACGATCCTGAATCCGAACCAGCGTCTCATACGCTGCCCTAACCCCCCCGCCTGACCACTCACGTCTCCTTTTCGAAGCACTAAAATCAGCAGGAATAAGCTGTAGGAAACAGCCAGCTGAGAATTGAGCTCCATCGTAAATTTGCTGTGAGCTTCTTGTAAACCCAACGGGGATGACAGAAAACCCACACGGTCGTAAAAATAAGAAAAAATTAAAAATCATTTATTTTACAGTTTGAAAAAGCTAGCAGCATTTACGCTTGTTCTTTAATTGGCTGACAACAGTTGAAGCCAGAATGATCTCTGCATGACAACCAAGATCTGCTTGACCAAAAGACATTAAAACGTAATTACAGAGGAATTCAATTACACCTCAATACGGTCACAAACGTCGACCAGCGGGCACAGACTGCGAGATCTCGCATCTGTTGGTGGGTATTCATTCCACACCTCTAACACGACTCTAACCAACTGCTTAAAGAAGACCGCTTCTAGATTGTCTCTCGGATGTTATCTGTATGTTAATGTGAATCCAGTGCCTGGACATCCGATCTGCTTGCTGCACCGCCTTCGTACGGACAGAGCAAAGCAGATTCTTCTGAATAGCCGCGTGTCTGTAAGCATGAGTAACGGGTGATTCTGCCGCACAGCAATCCCTGGGAAAAAACAAAAACACTGAGCTAACCACCTGCAAAAACAGAAATCGCCCTGAAGCCGGCCTGTCCCGGCTCCGATGACAGCAAGGTCACTGCCCACAGGGCCAGGGGGGTCGGGGGGGGCATACTCTCTCAAAGAGCAGTTCCCGTCTCTCAGCTCAACGCGCTCGCATTGCGGAAAGCACTCTGTTTATCGACAAAGGCCAACCACAAGCATTCTTTGTAAAGCACATGTGCGTACATTCATATTCTATGGCATCCCGAAAGCTACCAGGAAACATTTCTTCCTTTGTTTCTTGCCACATTTCACTTTCGCGTAAATGTCGAGTTTGGAAGCATCAGGAAGGAAAAAAACAAAAAATAAATAAAATAGGACAGTCAGCTACTTTGATTATTGATGACTTACGATCAAGACACCCAAAAAAGGGGGCCACTCCCCAAGCCCGTCACCCACCAATGAATGGCCCCTCCCCTTATTCACCAACACCCCCTACCCACGATAGCCCCTCCCTTATTCACCCACAGCTCCTCCCCCATCCAATGGCCCCTCCCCATTAACCAACACCCCCTACCTCACCCACGGCACCCCCTCTCCTATTCACCCACAACAGCCCCTCCCCCGTCCAATGGCCTCTTCCCATCCACCAAAAGCTCCTCCCTCACTGATGGTGAATGGGGGAGGAACTAACAACTCCTACCCCACTCAATACAGCTCCTCCCTCACTGATGGTGAATGGGGGAGGAACTAACAACTCCTACCCCACTCAATACAGCTCCTCCCTCACTGATGGTGAATGGGGGAGGAACTAACAACTCCTACCCCACTCAATACAGCTCCTCCCGCACTGATGGTGAATGGGGGAGGAACTAACAACTCCTACCCCACTCAATACAGCTCCTCCCTCACTGATGGTGAATGGGGGAGGAACTAAACTCCTACCCCACTCAATACAGCCCCTCCCTCTATTCAACCACGGCAGCCCCTCCCCCATCCACCAACAGCTCCTCCCCCATCCACCGACAGCACCTCCCCCATCCACCGACGGCCCCTCCTCTACACCACTGATAGGCTCCTCCCCCAGCCTGCCTACCAGTTTGATGTGCTGCATGGTTGCCTCCCGGGCCACATCCATCTGGATGTAAATGCCGGTGGGGAGCAGGAAGTCCACGGCGACATAGTCCTCGTTGGAGAGCTGGGAGTTGGCCGCCCAAATGTCCAGAGTGTCCGTCATGGCGGGAGGCATGGTAGAAGTTGCACACCAGCACAACCATATGGACCTGCGGGAGGGAGACCACAACATCAGAAACACGGTCAAAGGTGGGGGGAACCCCAGAATGGCATGGGGGCCACTTCAGATGAGAATGTGGGGCAGCGCGGGCAGGACACCAGGCCGTGCTCAGCACCAGCAGCAGTAGCATATAATTAGCCATAGAGCAAGATGCCTGCATCCATTATTCATAAGAGCCACTATCCGCATTCTGCTTATGGCCGAACAGCGGGGGGGAGAGAACTGCACAGCAGGGATGCATCCATCACCAGAAGGGGGCGCCGGGGCCAGTCTTCATCACGGTCTAGAAAATCCTACGCCTCATGCTTCCGACTTACTCTACGCAAAAGGACTGAGACGTCAACAGGAAATACTCCAACGATTCACAGCGAAGGCGGACGGTTCAAGTGTTTGGTGAGCGACCAGGCGAGTAGCTCGGATCAGGCGTAAACCACACCTGCGCTCCACTCAGAGTCGAACACGAACACAGCGCCCAATCAAGCTCCGCTGTGGGAAAACACGCAATCGGTCTGACACAATCAGTTCTCAGGACTATGCTATTTTAGACACAAATCAAAAGGGTAATAAACACTTTTTAAAGGGCAATGCTGAGAGGTCAGTATATTATCTATGAAAAAAAAAGTCATATTCCATGTTGCACAAATGTATATTGCATCAGGAGAACAGCATACATTGGTGGAGGAAAGGTTTCCTGGAGATGTACGCTGTTCACAGGGCAGAGCTGAAGCCACAAGCCGAGGGGCGTGGGATGAAAGCAGGGCCCACCACAACCCTCCACCCCCCCACCCCAGGGTTACAGTAACAGTAACGCACAAGTCATGACCACATGTATAAATGCAATTTAAAAAAGGCAGAGAGGTGGAAACTGTTACCGCAATCGGCATTAGACGATACACTCACCCTTCACATGAAGGGAGCGAGATCAACAACGGCTCTTAGAATGAAAAAACAGGCAAAGAATGCCAGACAGGGCCCCCCCGAGGGAGGTACAAACGGGAATGGGGAGTCAGAACCTCCATGGATCCAGGGCTGCTGGGACGCGGTGCACGGACTAGCATAACAGATTCTGTGTAGACCCAAGCATGGTTCTGGGAGCAGGTGTAACAGAAACTGACGTCGCAAACATACGGAGAACTGAGCTCCAATGACGCCCTCAGCTAAGGGACCATCAGCTAGACCAGGCTGGAGCACCGATCTGTACACATCACAGAAATCACTTCTCAGCTGTGAAACGTGGAAATAAATCGTAACAACACTTCGGTTGGGTTGCGATCCAAACAAACGCAAGAATATCAGTGTATATGCAGGAACGATTGTGCTCCAAAAGGCAGGCGTCTGTAAGAAACCTGGCAGCTTAAGTGGGAACCGTGGATTTGACACTGTCATCCAACATGGTTCATGAAAGGAGCAGACAGATCAAAGGAGGCACTGCGATCTGCTACTGGATCACATTACTGAGTGAGCAGCCCATCACCCAGGCCAGCAACATAGCCTGGGGGGGGGGGGATTCACCACATGAGTAGAACCATCCACAAAGGTTATTCCATGTGAACAGCATCGCTTCTGATCTGAAAAGGACATTTCTCTCACACACACACACACACACACACACACACACACACACACACACACACACAGCCTGCAAGCAACAAACAACCGTTCTGGAATGTGGGGGGGGGGGGAATTGGCACGAGACCCACACCAGCCAGCAAACCGAATGCCACAGATTCCCCAAAATGAAGATTAAGGATCTCACTGGAAACCAGTGGGAGGTGACGAAGGGCCAGGCTGATACACACAGGTGTAAAAGGAGACAACTGGAATGGGGAGGGGGGATGCGAAGGATGAAAGTACAGGCACAGCAGCATCCGAAATAACACCACTCAGCAGCCCTGAGCGGCTGGTCACCCTGACTGGGACACGCTGCCACGGCTCCTGTTTAAGCCCCCAGACACACAGGAGGGTATGTGGGGGGGGGGGGGTGTGACTCAGTGTGTCCGAAGTGAGTCAGAAGACACCCCCGGCAAATGGGTTGATGGCTCCTCTTCAGCCATGAAGCAGAGGGGTCCTGCCAGTTGCTGGGGAGTGCGTGGGTAGGGCAAAACTAAGCAAAACAAATGGGGGCTGTGTGTGTATGTGTGTGTGTGTGTGTGTGTGTGTGTGTGTGTGTGTGTAGGGGGGGGGGGTGGTTACGAAAATAGTTATCCGAGAGATTACAAATTCAACAGCCTGTCAACATCAGCACTGGTGAAGGGGGAGGTGAGCTATTGCATCAACTGGCAGGGGATAGACAGATGTTTCTGGAAAATCGACAAACAGCTTTGAGAGAAGCACCTGTAACTATACTGGAGTTCATAGCCTGTCCCTACGATCAGAAGCTGGCCGGCATCATTCCCGACATCAGCATTCCCAGATGCGAGGCATGAAACGCTGTAAACACCAGATTCGCGAGGCTCCCTTACACAGACTGTTTGTTCAGGCCCAAGGCCCACATCAGTGGAGGGGGGGGGGGGGCAATTACGAACAGAGGCACCCTCTTTCTTAACCCTCTGGATCTGCCCTGGGTTGTTGCTGCGGCTGGCAAGCGCAAGGAAGACACTGTCAGAGGCACGCTGCAGCATTTCCTGCTGATATTACGAAAGCCTTATTAATCACACTAATGTCCTGTTATGCTGTCAGGCCGTGCGATAGCCACCCCTCCCCCAAAGGACCACATCAGCCGAAGATGGAAAACCTCACACAGGAAGTGCGAGGCTCTAATCTCGGGCGGCTGTTTGTCCTCCTGAGCTGCGGCGGTTCCGGCCGATAGCCCGTCACGACGACCACAAGGAAATTCAACGGTTAACATTTCTGGAACATCTGTGCCGCCTCTCGTCAGTGCGGTTACCGGGATCCGCCCCAGCTGACTGCAAGGTGACCGTAGCTGAATCATGTCAATGACGAGTGGAATCGGACCCCAGCCAGCACACTGGAGCCGAGTCACAGGTCTGGGGTACATCCCACCTCGTCTGCTCCCTGTATGTGCCCCCGAACCCTCGAGGCAGACCGGGGTCAACCGGGGGGGGGGGGGGGGTGGATGACCCACAGTGAGCCCACAACTAGCTTACATCCCACCTCACTCAGGGAGGGAGCTGAGGGTTGCATAGCTGCCTCTCACACGCCCCCCCCCCCCCAAGCTCTTTCCCACTATCTGAGCACTCAAAAATTCACCCCTCGCAGGCCACACCGGCGAACCGGATCAGCCAGAACATACGGGATACGGCACAACTTCCTTCCTTGATCAGCCACGGCCATTAGCCGCAGTTGGCTACACGGGCAGCATGACGGCGCAGCCCCACCGAATGAGATCACGCTGACAACACAACAGATTAAAGGCTTTACACAGTCGCCGGCACATGGGTGAAAAAAAAGGTATAGTGCGACCAACCGGTAAGGGGACGCTGGTGTCACCAGACGCAGGAGAGAGAGAGTAGACAGTAATGTGCAGAGCAAACAGCAGCCTGACGCTTCCCGATAAAACACAGACTCAAACAGGATATTGAGCTCCCCTAATTTCCGGCAGAACTTTTGTATACATGCACATATTAAAATATTAAATAAATTGGGTTACCTGGTGGGATGACATTAGGACCGATACAACAGATACAACAGAAGGAGCCATTATGTTGACCAGATAAGCCAAACTGATTTCAATGGACCAAGTGGTGCGGCAAGGGAGATGGCGAGATATGCGGTGGCGGGGGGGGGGGGGGGGGTGTCAGCTTATTCCAGGCAGATGCACACGGATCCATGAAACCCAGACGTTATGACTCACGGAGCGAGTATCAGAGCAAGCGGCACTGAATTCTTGGGAAAGATGAATACGCTGAGGCCAGAGTGTACAGACTGGGAAAAGGATGATCTTCCCAGGAGGGGTCCATCGGAGGAATAGAAATGCTGGGGGGGGGGTAGTTGTCTGGGTCAGAGGTGCAGCGGTCGAATTAGACTGGAGCTACAGATGCTCTATCCGGCAGCCTGCTCCTCCACCCAAATACCATGCCCCCCCCCCCCCCCCCGCAACACAAGGCCAGCCACAGCCCCCCCGCCCCTAGCAGCGAGACACTTGGCTCCCAGCACATGACATGACTTCACTTGCAGAGTTGATAGGGGTTCATTCGTCGCAAAAGCAAGTCAAAACAGTATCAGCCATGGGGGGGAGGGGGGGCATTGGATGGGGGAGGAGCTATGGGTGAATAGGGGAGGAGCCTACAGAAACAAACAAAGCCATAAAACAGCCACCAGGGAAACCAGGCTGGGTGCTGCTGCAGAGTCTGAGCCTAATTAAGATCTCAGCTACTTCTCTACAAACTGGCTGAGTGGCCACCATGCATTCAAAGCAGCGATAATGAGCACCTGACCATTCGGCTCCTGTTTAAGCAGCTGATCACAAACATCTGATCATTTAGGACATCAGCCCTCTCCATTTCAGATAAGATTTAGTTCTAATGTCTTAATATTAACAGTACCAGACATTCAAGAACAAACACATACGAACCAGCCAATGCTAATCCTTGTGAACGGGCCCTGTCATTACCACGGGCGACTGGTCCGGTCGAGGCCAGTGGCGGACAGGAGACCCCCCCCCCTCGTCTTCCCAACCTCGCAGCTTGTAACCTGGGACAGAGCGCAAGCAGAACGCGTTTGCGTCCTACTGATGGTTACAACCGAAAGTCATTTTAAATCAGAGCAAGGAGGGAATGAAAAAATATGGGAGATGGGAGCTGAATTAAGTGGAACTCGCGTGCCAGGGTGGGGTAGGGTGGGGTGGGGTGGGGGTCCTTCAGCCTCGAACCTGGAGCATGCCCCGGCAGATACGGAGCTTTGAAGGTGTACGTTTCACGAAAGCAGACAGCGGTCACACGCGCAGTAGAAAGCTAATACAGGAACGATATGCAAAGGACTGCAGATCGTATCAGGCCAAGCACAAGCGGAACGGCTCAAACACACGCGCCGTCCAGCCAAACATCTGCGGGACCTGCACACCCCCCTCCATACCACCGGGTACGGTTTCAGATGTGCTGGACGAGTGCCAGACCCAGGGCGCACGTCTCAGAGTGTGAGTTTATTTACCAATGTGCACCTTCCACGTACAGCTCCTGGGACTGAGGCTATTGCACGCCACCTGCCCAGAACAAAACCAGGCCGAGCCCAGCTCATTAGCGTAAGCGTGGGATCTGCAAGTCACTGTATAACTCAGAGGTGTCACAGCGTGACATCTGTCCCGGCGAGCCCATCAGGCCGGCATCAAAAACAGCGACTGAGCAGACTTAACTTGTTTTGAGGACCAAAATGACATAAAGAGAGCCGTGTCTGAGCTCTAACGGAACACCTAGCAAACTATATTATAAACCTGGACAAAACGTCCTCAGTTTTTATCATTATTACTACGGTGTTCAACAAACTAAGTGAAGAAACTGGCTTATGGCAGATAAGTCATTCGCTTGCACTGAAAGACAGCTGCTGAAACGCCACATACACCAGGCACGACTTAAACGCTAACTCCCTTGGTTAATGATCAACGGAAAGTTAGCACAAGACGACCGAGATAAAACGAGGCGGGCAGATGAACGTCAGCTCTGCTGGCACCTGGCCCAGTGGCCACAAATGACCCCCTTCCCCCAACACAAGCACTAAGCTGCCTCCGCTTAATGGATGTTGAGAGTCAGCAGCGAATCACGGCACGGGGATAGGAGACGAACGGGATCTCCATTCTCTCTCAAGTGCTTCTGTGGAACCGGGATCAAGTGACAGATGAAACAAAACAAGATTCAGGCCGGTACTCACATAAAACAAACGCTCTACGCTTTTCCCAGAGGAGCTCACACAGGACTGGAAGCGAGTGGTAACCAAAGGTGTAGCTGGCTTGTATCAATAAGGCCCCCGCAGCCACCAGGGGTCCAGGGACAGCCATACGCGATAAAAGGGGGCCGCACAGCACAGCGAACGGCAGACTGGTGAGGCGGTGGGGGCTGAAGGAGGACTGGACTCGTACACAAGGAACCGTCACTCTGTGAATGAACTCAAAGGTAACTTTCACTTTACTGTAGCTCTCAGGCCAGGCGACATGAAGATAACAGCTCTGTGTTTCTCTTAATAACCCCGAGTTAATCATTTACCTCACAAACATTTCGGGCCGATTTGTCCAGCACATCCATCTTGTTCACTCAGAGAGCAAATCGAGTCGCAGAAGCCTGAGAGCCTAAGCTGACAAAGGAAATCGCCACTCACCGCCCGTCAGTGGTTAATGGTTAGGCCTCTGTGCCCACTTCTCACACCGCAGTACCCCATATGGCCACCGGGAGGGCGCCCCTCGCAAGCCCAGCATGCGGCTGGTGAGCCAGACCGAGAGTGGTCACATTCCCCAGCGGTGATAACATCACTGATACCACAGAGGTACAGCCAACAGAACGTCCTCGGAGAGGCACAAAAGGGGGGCGGGGGGGGGTCGATCCGATTCACATGCCTGGCAGGCTGATAAAAAAAAACATCAGGGCAAGGGTCGTCATGTGATGGAAACCCGGGTCAGTAAGACAGCGAGAGAGAGAGCAAGCAGCGGTAAGAGCGATGCAGTACTCTGTCCGGCATCCGCCGACAGACAGGGCCATTCGGTCCGGCATCCGCCGACAGACAGGGCCATTCGGTCCGGCATCCGCCGACAGACAGGGCCATTCGGTCCGGCATCCGCCGACAGACAGGGCCATTTCAATACAAGGCAAACCGCGCCTCGTTCGGGACGGCCGACTCAAACAGGTCCTGCACTTCATCGCTCAGCTGGCGGAATAGATAACAAAGACACCTGTAGAAATTGCCCAGCATGCCTTGCAGCTACGACACCGAAGCGGCGCCTCTCTATGCGGATGTCTCCGATGTCACAATTAAGCTCTAAGCAGGTGAAATGAGGACAGGTGGGGACAAATGAGGATAGGCGGGCGGGGCACGCCAGTGCCGGGGGGCACGGGTAGTACTCAATATTCACGGTTCATATCCCAATCTTTGGACCTACATCAACTAATGGGTTGGGGGGGGGCACCTTATACTGCAAGACATAAGAAGTGCATGTATGTAGGGAGGTGGTGGCCAACAAGCTAGTCACAAATCCAAAAACATAGTGGGGGAGAGAACAAACAACATGAACAATGAGGAACCCCCACCCCACCCTGAAGGCAGGAGGGCTGGGCTTGTGGCTGGAATGGCACCGTTTTCCAGGAACATGTACAAAGCCAAACGAAGAGAGCTTATAGGAAGCAGCCCACCCCCCACACAAACAATTTAACAGTTAGGTACGACATGAGGTGAGGCTTGCTTCCTAGGCGAGAAGTTTGAGAAGATCTCCGACATTCCATGCCTGTCAAGGCAAAGCCCCTCCCAGATTCCATGGTGTACGGATAAACACATTCCAGCTACACGGGCCTGAGGTTGGGAGGCTTTTCCCAGAAGTCAGTGACGGCGGCGAGTTGAACGGTTTCTGTAATCTCCGAGGCGCTCCCACGAAGTCACGGGGTTTGTGGGGCACCATTTCGCCTCTGTCCCTCTTATCGCGGAGGGCCTGCTACAGCCTGCCCAACGCCACTGTACCGCCCATTTCCGTGAGCACGGAGCAGGCACGCGTGCGAGTCACGCACACACACATACACGCACGCACGCATGCATGCACCTACCTGATGTCAGCTTGGAGCAGTCACTTCCCGGGACACTCCTCCAAACTCAGGAGATCCAAGGCAATGGGGGGTACAGCATCTGAAATACGAGGAAGCGGAGTGAGGTAGGTGTGTGTATCTGTGTGTGAGGAACAGTCAAACAGAGAGGGCGAGGTGGGGGGAGGGTGAGCAAGCGAGAGAGAGAGAGAGAGAGAGAGGCAGCAGGGGACTGACTGGCCAAGTACTGTAGCACTCTCTCTCCCTCCATGTCTCTTCCTCTCTCACTGCGGCACCATCGCAACCCCACATGCGACCATCAGGGCCATCTTGAGGGCAAGGGCAGGAAGCCTGGGGTTGCCTGCGGGCATGTGCAAGGCCTACGGTGCTCCGGAAAACGCCTGACTCAGCACCATGCTGCCCGCGGGAAGGACAAGTCTGTGCGTCAGAGACAGAGCTGCACAGGAGCTGCAGCATGCCATAGCAGGCAGGAGAGTACTGCGTCCCCCTCATGCACGCAGACATGCGCCGGAAGGCAGTGCCATGCACGGCACATTTCAGTCAACCATGCAAAGAGTCTTCTCAATAATTCACCCTTCCCCATTAGCAGCAAGTGTTAAGGTGAGGTTAATGTTTCAAATGCTGAAACCGCGTCTTAAACTCCCAAGCCAATGACTTTCGCGTCGGTTAGGATTTCCATGAGAGCAGAACCGCTGCACCCACCTCAGGATCTTAGAGGTCTGACAAAGAGGCGGCTCCCTCTCGGAGCACAAAGTCCCTTCACAGGGCACTTGGGGACTTCCACAGGTGCTGTTCCTGTTCTGCTAAGCTCGGTGCCTCACCAGCGTCACCAATTCACAGGTAGACAAATACGCAAGCGGGGGAATTCATGGAAATTCAACTACAGCGGCACCATTTAAGGAACAGGAACGATCCCTCGTTCTGAAAGCGGCAGCTGTTATTGGCAAACCTGTTTTTACACCATGAGTTTGGAACAAAAAGGAGAAGCAGATCGCTGTGGGGGGAAAAAAAAAACCCTGTTCCCTGAAGTGTCACCTTAAACTGAAGTACGCAGCTTTCTGTTTACCTTACCCTACTATAAATGGATAAGTTCTGTTTGGCGAGACAGGAAGTCTGTACGCTTCACAAACTCATCTTCAAAGAGTAACCTCCGAATCGAGGAGCAGAGCTTCTGATCCCACAGATGATATAACTCGCTGCCCAGAGGCCTGACTTCAGCACAAACAAGACGCACTATCTTGTTTACAAGGGTGTGACCTCACGTGGCCAGGAAGGCAGCAGAGGAAACGGCCTTCTGGGACAACGATGACCTCACAAGCTGTCCCTAAGGGCCCACGCATGGTTGGCTCCTGCTTAACATGACACACGCTCCGCACGCACTTCCCACACAGTGAGCGGCACTGCGCCTCCGCACTGCTCCGCCGTCACACTGCACGTCTGTGCGCCAAATTTCAGGCGAGTCCCGAGGCTGTAACTGCTCCCTTCACAGGACCAAAACTCACCACTAAAATATGCCCTGATCGCCATGTAATATCTTACGAAGCTCACCTATCACACGTTTAAACAACTGCATTTATAAGCAGATCTTTGTCATACAACCAAAACTGTTTGTTTCAATATAAGCTAATATTAGCATCAGTAAACAGTCACATGGCAAAAGGCAGCTACAGAAACAAACATAAGATTAATAGTAATACTTTAAAGATAAAAAATGTGCATTGACTGGGATGTAAAATAAGGTGACAGTGTACATAAATAAAGTGGCAAAAATGCAAATGAAGGGTCACTTGTAAAACTGGAGTAATTTGGTATGGCAATCTTGCTCTTGAAACCGTCCAGGGATATTAACTAGCTTAACCTTAACCTTAAGCTATTAACCTTAACCACGAAGCTACCAGCTGCTGTGTAAAGGATGGAACCCATCCCGCAATCGGCAGTGACTCTGCTCACTCTTTCCGAGTCCAGTAGCACCTCGGCAGAGGTGGCAGCCAAGTTAAAACGGAGCCTCAAAGTGACTGGACGGATACGGGGGTCTGCCAGAGCAGGGCGGCTGTGCAGAGCCCAGCGCAGAAAAGCCACACATCGTATCAGCTGCTTTCCAGACAAGTAACAGGTCTCTTGCCACGGGGGTTGGGGGGTGGGGGGGGGGGGGGGTGATTGGATCCATTAGACACCCGGGAGTGTTTAAGTGTCCAACACAGGGAAGTCCGCTCTGTACAGGAAGTCTGACGAGAAAGCAGGCTGCAGAAAAGGGCGACGATAAAAATAAAACAAGAACAAACGAACATGTCAGTGAGCGGAACAATGGACACAAAAGAACAGAGAGCGCAGGGCATGTAGGGCCTCCTCGCTGGCTGGGGTCCGGCAGGCCGACGCCACACGCCTCTGTTTTTGGGCCTGTCAAAAAATGGCCGCTCCGTGTCTATTGAGTCCCACCTATGCCCCCTCTGCTCCCCAGAGCCTTCTCCTGGGCCCCCCCAGAGCCTCCACCTGGGTCCTATATGCTTCCTTGCATATGCTTCCCTCCACCGGGACGGCCAAAGCCTCCATCCGCATTTTTACTGCTCAGTTTAACACTTCTGTAATGGACCTCAAGCCATTACCATCCCAACCCCAAATATTGGAAACCTTCCTTGGAAATTAGGTACATACTCAGAAATGTGAGGAAGCTGAATTGTCTACCCCCACCCAGAAGCCACATCCTGTAGCACATGGATGATGCCAGGGGCTGGTGTTGCCTTGTTGTTCATCTTGTCTCATCATCATCATCATCATCATCAGGCCGACTTGCGGTTCCCTCACTGTACCGCTCCCTGGATGTGCTTTCAGCCCAGGGCTTGCATCTCCGCACAGTTACCACCATCACCTGGTCTCTCATGGCGACTGGTCCCCACAATGTCGAAATAACAGGTTTTTTTATTACATTGTGGGGAACATTTGGTCCCAACAATGTACTATAAACATAATCCACCCACACACACACACACACACTTCCATTCTTATCAGTATGCAAACAAGAAGACAGGCACAGCCTGAGGTAACAGTTTTTCTAGAAAGTTCTCTATTCCCCAGTGTGTGGATAGAGGCTTCACAAAGACACAAAGTCAGGAGACACCAAAAGACACAGCTTCCCTGAGGAAAGTCCTGCCTCATCAGGGCTGTGGCTCCCGTCTGCAGTCAGAAACACTACAGCACCAGCGAGGCCCCTTACTGAACACGACTGGCGGCAAACACAAGGGGACCAGCCAGGTGCTCAGCGGACGCCCCTGCCAACCTGACAGTCAGTTTCCACCGAGCTTCTAAGATGAGTTTTACCAGGAGCCTGGGCGTGATGGGACATGTATTTCTGGACAAACAATGTTCACTTATATCTCCGATCACGTGGGGGGGGGGGGGGGGTGGGATAACTGCCCACTTTGTTCCACAAATTTCAGCTGCAAGTTTGGAAACAGGAAGCATGGGTGAGATTTAAATAGCGTGACAGCAAAAACACACACACACACACACACACACACACACACACACACACACACACACACACACACACACACACACACACACACACACACACACACACACACACACACACACACACACACACACACACACAGAAAGAGGGAAAACCACATATGGCTGCAAGGTAAATTACAAGGTAAATATTTGCAGTGGTGAACGAGAGCAGACTCAGCATACATCATCACCACATACAGTCACTCAATCTCTCAGCAGGATTCTAGGAAATTCCTCATTGGTCCAACCGATTGAATAATGATCAGTGGCCAATCATAGCTGCAGCTGCCTCTTAGCCCCGCCCCAGATTCCACTTGCTTGATCACCCACAGGCCGGCTCTGACGTGCCACCCCCCTCAGCCAAGCCTCCTCCTCACTCCTGCCAAACGGTCTTCCATGCGTGCATTTCGCATGCAAAACTGGCAGAATCCACAGAAGGGCTGGGCCTCCTACGGGCTTCGGATTGACATCCTTTCAATGAGTGGCCTTGTTACAGAAACCGCCATGTCACAGAGCTCAAGGACTTCAGAGGCCGAAGAAATGGCCAGTGAAAGGTCAGAATGGACTAGCAGACATCATAGCCCAGGAAGCACAGCCCCCGGGGCTTTCGGCTGCTTGGGGGGGTGGGGGGTGGCGTTCCCAAGCCTGTCTATCCCCAGTGACAACAAAGGCCCCTCACGCACCTCGCATCATGGAAGGGAGAGTGCCACCTAGCAGTGATAGGTGAACAGTGGTTAAGGATGCACTCATCCCATAACCAGACCAGCGGCACCTCCAGCCTGTAGCACCGGACACAGGCAAGTTCTGGAGCGCCAGGTTTGTCCCGGTCTTCCCCCGTCGCAGAACACACCTACGTCCACCAATGAGCTCCACCGCCTCCACGCTCATGGAGTAACTCAAGTAACTCACGTCGGTTGTCTAAACTCCTCACCCAGAGCTTAGGTGAGCCGGGCAGCAAGCCATCTTGGATAGGTTTTATACAGAAGGAGCCCCAAAACAGAGCACAGCAGGTTCCCAAGATACAAACCAGTTCGAGAGTCCAAAGTTAGATCGTCATCGGCTGGATGCTTAGGAGTGCAAAAACATGCACAATATTTTCTCCCCCATTGTTTTCAGCCAGCTGATCTTGCTTACTGCTTGCGAGCAAAAGTCCACGTTACTGTATCAAGAATACCTATGCACATTTTTGTAAGTTGGATATTAAAGAAAAAAGTTGTTAATCCTAATTAAGAATCGTCAGAGATACGAACCAACTTGTGCGCTGCTGCAAAATTTGAAATTCGGGCACAATGTTTAAATTTTGAAGTTAAACATTTTTTTTAATTTATTGGAAACGCACGTTCACATCTTTGAGAGATCGCATCTAGAGGTTTGTATGTAGAGGATTTTCTGAACAGGAGCTCTGCTCTCTGCTTCCGTACTGCAGCCTCAGTAACTGGGAAGGGTTCTTCCACAAAACGAAGAGCATGATGACGACGTGCAGAGATGTTTCCCGTCCGCATGGCGGCTGGGACTCTCCGGAAAGTGGGTCAAGGACACAGACCTACAGCTTTAAAAGTGCAGGAGAGATACCTGCCACTACAGCTCAGAGCAAGTTCCTCCAGCTGCAGGAAGAGCGGGCAGCGCCACCCACAGGAGCCCTGCAGCAGGATGGCAGTCAGGCCACACACAGAGGCAGAAAAGGCAAAGTCCCAGTGCCCTGATGATTGTCAGGATACAAACCCAGGGGACAGATGGAGCAGATACACTCCCAGCCCCAAACCCGAACATCAACTCCAGTCCAAAGAAGGTTGCTAGTTAATTATGAGGTTATGAGGAGGAACCAGAGAAATACCAAATTTAGACCCCCCCCCCACTCCCCCTAAGACTTACCTCCAAATATAGCCCATAGGACCAGCTTCCATACTTTCAGCCCCATAAAAAGAACTGAGCTGATTGTTAAGATGACCTTTTGGATCCTTCGACCTGGAGCACAATAGTACCCTGGGGGGTGGAGGTGGTGATGGGGGCATTAATCAGTTACCCTCACCAGCATGAGGGAACAAAGGTCCTGCTTCCGAGCCGTTGGGGCAGGGCGGGGCGCTAGGGGGAGGGATGTACACGCTTCCGTGACCAATCCCGAAAAAGGGGCAAAGTTCCACTCGACAAGACGCGAAGGCCCAGGAGGTGGGTACTCACAGAAGCAAGCACCAGAACTTGCCGGAAACACTGTGATCCTCTGTCCTACTGGAGGAAGATAAACATTGATGCTTCAGCTGCGGGAAACAGTGAGAGCTGCCCCCCCTCCCCCCCCACCCCCGTTGTCAGGGATGGTCGCATTTCGCATTGTTCATTATGGGCTGGCACAGCGGAAGGGTTTACGGTACTGCCTTGTACAAAGGCCGCAGTCATGGGCTGACAAAGCACCACCCATTCAGCCATTCCCCAGCGGGGGGTGGGGGGGGGGGGGGTAATAAGCCGTACCACTCTTCTCCGACTTCATGCAGAAGTCGCTCCCCTCTTAAGGATCGTGGGTGCCACTCCCCCCCCCAGCAGCAGCCAGCTGACAGGTGGGCTGGGCCGAGCCAGGCTGCCCCCCCACATAGCTGCCTGCAGCGCTTGAAGTCTTGGGTTCGGGCCACTGGGCACATCAGCACAGTGTCACACGCCACGAGACAGCCATGAATGACGAGGCGCTGCAGAGCCACAGTGCTGAGAAAGAGCCCCCAAAGATTAGGGGGGCATCCCAAAATTTTTGGGTTGAGGGCCCTCCTGCGAGAGGCCTGGCCTGCTGTGAGCGGCATGGCCTGCTTTGTGCAATCACTTGGCACTCATTGGTTAAAGACCCGGTTGGCCTGCCTGGCTTTTCAAAATGCACCACATGGAAGCAGATGAGTTAGCGGTAGGGGGTAGGTAGGGGGAAGGGCTGAGAGAGAGGGAGCAGAAGGAGAAGAGAGAAAGGTGGAGGAGGGAGGCAGAGGGGGAGAGACCTATAGTCACCGAAGATGGCAGCAGTTTAGACCCCACCCCACCTTCCGTGGTGGAAGTCGACCGTAACTTGGAGACGCGGCCGGAGAGGCTCCTGGTGCCTCCCGCACCTCAAATTCTGCAACAGGTCCCATCTTGTCAGGGTGAATTCTGGAGAATTCCGTCAGAAGGCTCCCAGGCGGCCTCCGGGGCCCCGAAAATTCCAAGGATTGCCCCGGAGGAGGAGCCTCGGCCCCCGCACGGCACACCAGGGGCCCCGAGGCAGCAGGGGGGGCGCTGCAAGCGAAAGTGAAGCCTGCTGCCAACTTCCTGGAGAGGATGTTACACAACTGGATGGGACTCTTGATGAAGGGGTGTGGAGGCCGCAAAAGGAAGAGGAATGGGAGGAGGAGGGAGAAGGGGGAGAGAGACCTGCTAACATCTTGAGGCTGCAGAAGTGACAACGGCTGAACAATAAAACTGAATTTACAGGTTCAAAATTCTCACCGCCCAACAACACCGATAGCCGGAAACACGACTAGTGCAGTCACAATATCGAAATTTGTTTCGACATCGATACTTGACAGTTTTTCAATATTGTTCCCTTAAAAAGGGGAATTATCATTCTGCTTTATTTCAAACAAAAATGTTTTTCATTATATTCGGCTTGTTTGCGGACGGATCAGTTAAACTAAAATTTAAGCATATTGGTCAAAAATACAAGTCGGGGATCATTTTGTCCGTTGGGTAGAATTAATATGCAAGTTTGGGTTGGCCGTGAAACACATTACTGTAGCTTATGTATTAATATGTATACTACTGCAGTGGAGATTTTTCAATCACTGATTTCTTTCAACAGCATAATAGGGGAGTGAACAAGGTAACGATCACCTGTCGGTCGTTGGATTCCTTGAAAAGGTCGGGATGTTTGTCCATCTGATGTCTGACCAGTGCTGACATCACGTCTCCTTTTGCGAGAGACCTCTTACGGGCCTTTGCACGACGGTGCCGCTGTGTTTAGAAACTTGCCTCTCTTGCCGACTTTATAGCCGAAATACCAGCACATTTCACTTCAGACCCCCTCTTTCTCAGTGAGTTCAGGTATTTCTGAAGCTGCTGCCACCTCTTCAAGTCGAACCACTGCCGAAACTGAAAAAGTGCACTGCTCTCTCTACCTTAGTGCAAGAACCAACCGAGGACCGTCTCACACACCACTGTCACTGTTGGCTTAAAGAGACAGATTTCTTTTAGCCACATCAAATAGCTATTCGCATAATAAAAATGATCCATTTTTCCAAAATGCCATTTTCAAAATCCCAGTACACGCATTTTTTCCCAGTATTGCTTTACCGTGTAACCCTAGATGTGACAGCCTTATTCAACTGGTAAAGCGGCTTTAGTTGGACGATGCCAAACATTAGTCGCAAGACAGGAATGATACCTTCTCAAAGGCAGAATGAGAAGGCCTCTCTCATTGATGCGACTCATGTGCGAGAGACTGACTCCTAGACGTGGGAGCGCTTAAATGGGAAGACGGAACATGCCGGAAAGTCAGGATTCGGCCTTCGGAGGGGTCAGAGGAGCACCACTCATCGCATCCTCTCGCCACGCAGCAGGAGGGGGGCAGCTTGGAATCTGTCATGTCACATGACAGCCTGGGCAGCTGGGATTGGGCAACGATTCAATGCAATCCCGCCCCCCTCCCAAACACACACACCTGGTACATACTGGAGGGGTGGGGACACAGCAGACAAAGAAGAATTTGATGTTGTGGGGCACGGAAAACAAAGTACACAAAAAGCATCCTGACTTCACAGGTATGTGAATGAGTGTGATAGCTTGGGGAGGGGGGAAGGGACAACAGCAGTGACAATGCCCTGCAGACAGCCACACCAGACAGCCTCTCGTCATCCGTTACTTGTATAGCCCAGAGGTGCTGGAAAAACAACCCCCACCCTGAATACAGGACACAGGAGCTCTGAGCTATACTGGACATCGATATCAAGGGAAAACGTCAAAAACCACTGATACTCTAAGGACAGAAGGTAGCCCACAAACCTCCACTCCGTTCTGCATGGTTCTCCTACGCACTTTCCCCCTGACTAAAGGCACGGACCCATCTTAAACCACAGTCTGCTTAGAAAGCACACTGGGTTCTGACAATGAGGAACAGAAATGGGCTTAAGTGGCATGAGGGGAGTGGATGTGGACTCCCCAGTCGAGGCCACGCACACACCTGCCTCAGCCAACTCTGCGGGGAAAGCACCAAGGAGGCTCCTCCATGCGGGCAGCCGGGTCCAGGGTGTCGGAGTCACAGCGGTGTACAGAAATGCGTTGGGATAAGATTTTATCACCATTCCCTACCACCACCACCTCACTCTGACAGTGTTTCACAATGACGCCAGATCTGTGAATGGCAACTTCTGCGGACAAGCAGCTGTCAGAAGGCCTATGCGTATGCTTGTGTACATGTGGTATGCTTTCTGTCTTAAGAAAAACTAAAAATACTCTTACCGATGCACAGAAGCCTTCACATTACAAGAAGAAAGGTTCATTCACACCCCAGTCGCTCCACCCCCCATGACCCTGCAAGAAAACACTAACAGAAAAACATCCCCTGCGTGGCCACCCCGAGCTGTAACCCCCGCACGCGGTCATATGACCGATGACGTCACACGAGCTATTTCAGGACATCTACCCTTTGCAGTTCCACTGACTTATTGTCACATCACATGTTTGTGGGTCACACAGGCTCCGATTCACAATAAATAAATAAATTAATTTTAAAAATTATAAAATCAACCAATTTTTTCGGTAGGAGACTGCAATGGCGTACGTTCGCCATTAGGGGAGTGAAGTTAAGTACCACCTTCCGGACTTTGACAGTGGGCCTTAAATCAACAAATCATTTAGCAGCGAATGGCCTGTAAACGAGAGCTTTAAAGGCAGCAGTAGGCGGGCTGAGCCATACAAATGCCCACCGGTTTTATCCCAGGGGAAGACAACAAACGGAGCAAAGGAAAGCAGGTAAACCGAGCTGGTGACTGGCAGCGCACCATCGCGCGCGGTCCCCCAGGGCCCTGAGCCTTACGTCACTCTACACTGAAACGCGGATCATTCACACGGGTAATTCCTGAGAGACACATCAAAGCGGCATCTGCCTTTCCTCATTCAACCCTACCTAGATATCGCTTTGAGGCTTTTCAAATCATGTCATGACTGTCCTGTGATCGGTCACGTAGAAGCAAAGAGAAGGAATTAGTGTAGAAAGATTCAAGATAGACCAATTCGCCTGATAGGACATGAAGATTTTAAGTAGCCATATGTTTTTAGTCTGCGCCATTTCATCCACTAAAGACCAGTAAAGGTAAAAATATTCCCAATACAGCGGACGTTCCGCTGTGATAGAATCACCACACAGGAGCGGCACTACAGCAGCTTCAAACCCTTCCCTTTAAAGCGTTTTATTAAAAGTGACACCGGAGAGAGGAGGCAACCAGACAGGAGCAGATCCGTGACTCCGCATCGCGGACCGGAGGCACCTGTTGTTGGTCGATGCGCTGTGCAGCCTGGCCTCCACGCGTTATCCCGTGGGCAGGTCGGCCCCTCCCGGTAATCTCCCTGCTAAGGTACGCGGAGCAGGACGGTGTTTTCCCCACAATACTCCCCCGCCCATCATCAAGCTGCACGATGCAATTCATACCGACGGGAGCACCCCCGCCTAAATGCAATGCCAGTTTACATATAAGCTAGTCCAGTTGGCCATCAGAAAATCCCAGCATAAATTAAACAATAATAACTTTAATGTAGATTCCGTATATTTGCGGGTTTTTTTTCTCTGAAGTTTAAAGCAGAGGTACAGATGACAGCGCCGGAGAAGGTGGCGCATTACGGAGATGCGCGGATGGGGATCCGCTGGGAAACATCAGGAATAATAACCGCAGTGAAAATGCCATCGGAGAAGCAAAAGCGGGGCCGCCGACCGGGCAGTAAACACCCCATATGAGGAAAACATTACAACAGTAACGCGGCTATGAGAATCAGCCAGACTAATTTATAACATCGCACTGATTCAGCTTTACAGGTGTCCATCGCGTAGCAGGGTCTAAACGTTGTAAACAACTACAAGATTGTTTGCCAACTGAGACGTAATTCGTTAAAAACAAGCAGTATTAGAACATATCAAAGACCGAAATCAAATCAGAGCCAAATTCTGTATGATAACACACTGGTTAAGACATTCCAGAACAATCCATTTATTGAACTTATGCGGCAAATCTTCCTTTATGGAAAATATGTGGAATACATAAGAACAACAGTGTGTCAGTTGGAGGGAATTCAGCGGATATGGATAGAAGTTAGCCAGTTTACAGCAGTAATCCAGCGGATATGGATACATGTTAACTAGGTTAAAGCTGTATTCTAGTGATCTGATAGAGACGGTGCGGCCGGGCGCTTTACCTTCATGTGTTTATCGTAGACCCGAAGTTTCCTTCCCGCAATGAAACGCAACGATCCGGCCACTGGCCAAGTTCCTCCGGTAAGGGAGCAGCCAAACACGGGGCTTTACATGTCAGACAACGCGATGCAGGTGGGCGAAAGCTGTCGCTTTTCCCCCCCTATTCTTTTTTTAGCACGGCGGACAGAAACGCAGAATTGAGCTGCAGCTTCCCCCCCGATCCTCATTCGGTTTCACTCCTCCCTCCCCCCTGTCTCGCTCTCTGTCTCTCTCTCTGACTCGCACCCAGCCGCCGGCAGCTTCCCGTTTCACAGCCCCAGCTTGAATATATCGTGGTGCAGTGATTTCACCCGGAAACACAAAGTGCGCTGCGATGGCGATGAAGCGCGCAGGAATGCCATTCATTTCATTTGGACTGTGATTCACAGCTTAATCCTTTTAATCGTAGCTAGTACTTTTGTGTATTGTTTTGTACTGGATTTAAGGGGCAGTGTGAGTCATGTGTCAATGTTCGTGCCTTCTGAAGTCCGAAAGGACTATGCTAAAGAAAATTTGGGCATCCCCCTAATATCCCCTAATCCAAATGGTGTTTACGGAAGGAAACTGAACCGGTGACAGTGTAGAACGGTTTAAGAAAGCGGTTCAAGATTTCTTAGAACAGCGGTTGAGCAAGGAAACTTCAGTCTATGGATATAGTCACATCACAGGATCCAACGGTACTGGATGGAACCGAAAGCTTAAACTTTACAAAATACAGAAGCACAATAATAAATGTCGTTCATTTGTATATTTTTCGTATAAAATGTAAAACATAGGAAAACCTTATATTCTTGGAAGTATTAGTGACTAAAAATATATGATTCTGTTGACACCTGGTGGCGGACTTAGGAAAAGCACCACACACCACTGATGGCTCGATGGGTAATTTAAGTACAGTTATTGTCTTTTCCACAATTATGAAAACATATCATGCAGTTTATGCATTCCAATCTTGTAACAATAGAAGTAGTCAACATATATCAAAATATATGTGCATGGAAATCGTGTCAAGGTAAATTGCAAGAAAATTATGAGAAAAAAAATTTATTATATTTTTACATTTTGATAAATAACCCAAAGTGGTATTTTTCAAATTTATTAAGATGGCCTATTTATAAATAGATTTACTTGTAGGCCAATATTCTTCTTCTCCATCAAAAAAAATATACATGTATAACTAACCTAATTTACCATCAGTCAGGGTGTGTATGAAATACATGTTTACATCAACTGGTTCAATTTCTTACCAAAATCCCAAGTATTTTGGAAAATCTGACAAAAATATACATTGAGAAACCTAGAATAAATATGCTAATTGTTTACCTCATTTATGTATAGATTATATCAGAAAACGAACCATTAATGGATTATTCATCTCCAGTATTTTCATCAACATCGGAGATTTTACAACTTGTGTTTAAAGAAAAATGGTTATCATTGGGTTTACAACGCATATTAACAAGAATTTGATGTAATTGTTTGGTATATTTAAGATAAAGGTGAATTGGAAATGGGGCGGCATGGTGGTGCAGTGGTTAGCACTGTTGCTTCACACCTCTGGGACCCGGATTCGAGTCTCTGCCTCCGCATGTTCTCCTCATGTCATCGTGGGGTTTACTCCGGTTGCCTGTAAGTGTGAATGTGTGTGAGTGTGCCCTGTGATGGGCTGGGTTGTTCCCTGCCTTGTGCCCATTGCTTCTGGGATAGGCTCCGGACCCCCCCAGTAGGATTGAATCCCAGTAGGATAAACGGTTTGGAAAATGGATGGATGGATGTATTGGAGATGGGTGATGCAGTGGTTTGCACTGTTCCCTCACACCTCTGGGACCCGGGTTCGAGTCTCTACCATGGCTCCATGTGTGTGGAGTTTGCATGTTCTCCCCATGTCATTGTATGGCTTGCTCTGGTACCCCCCCCCCCCCCCCCACACACACACACACACACCTAAAAATGTGCTGAGGTGTGAATGGTCTGTGAGAGTGCCCTGGAATTGGTTAGCATACCATCCTGGATTTTCCCTTATCTCTTGTATAGGAAAAGTGTTGATTGACATGACACCCCCCCCCCCCCCACCATGGACCCTGTGTGACACTGAACAGCACAAGCAGTTCCAGAAGATGGTAGATGGATTTATATTAAATGTAAAATTGCCATGAATCAGGCTTACAAGGGGTCCAGAGGCAGGTAACAACCCAGGAAGGGCTGCCAACCCGTTGCAGGGCACACACTCACACACACGGGCAAAATTGTCATGAGTCAGGTTTAAGTAAAAGTGCAAATGGATGGATTAACCGCATGTCTAATCCAAGGGTGAACTTTGGTTTGAATATTTGGATGGATGAACTCTCCATCCATTTACGGGGAAACTTGATTATTGGGGGGATACAACGCCCCCCCCCCCCATAATTTACTCCTATGGTCTAGTTGAATTGACCTATGTAGATTAAATCTTAGAACTATAGATATTTTCTTATTTGAACATACAGCTCTATAGATCATCAAATGGAATGTTTGTCATTTCACACTTTATCCCAAATGCGTTTTACAGGCTCCAGTTTACCAAAGGATCAGAAACAACAACAAAATTGCGAACAAGGATGTATGAGATTTTTATGTCTTCTGATATATTAATATTTGACAGCCAAAAATCCATTATTTAGATTAATGACGAAAAGATAGCAAATTCACGACCTGTAAAATTAGACGTTTAAATCCTGTAATGGACACATTGAAACAGAGACGTGACACTG
This sequence comes from Brienomyrus brachyistius, assembly GCF_023856365.1. Taxonomy (NCBI): domain Eukaryota; kingdom Metazoa; phylum Chordata; class Actinopteri; order Osteoglossiformes; family Mormyridae; genus Brienomyrus; species Brienomyrus brachyistius. The sequence continues at coordinate 21,843,577 of NC_064549.1, read as the reverse complement.
TAATGTGCATATAGAACTACATGTGTTTTGTCGCTGAATTGTCGTAAATTATTAACATGCAGTGAATGGGGCTAAGGGGCGGCATAGAGGTGTAATGGTTAGCACTGTCGCCTCACACCTCCCCATGTCGTTGTGGGGTTTCCTCCGGGTACTCCGGTTTCCCCCCACAGTCCAAAAACATGCTGAGGCTAATTGGAGTTGCTAAATTGCCCATAGGAGTGCATGCGTGAGTGAATGGTGTGTGAGTGTGCTCTGCGATGGGCTGGCCCCCCATCCTGGGTTGTTCCCTGCCTTCATGCCCGTTGCTTTCGGGATTGGCTCCGGACCCCCCGCAACCCAGTAGGATAGGTGGATTCAGCATAGTCACCACAAGAGGTCGCTAACACATTTCTTTTCATAGATATTTTGACGCAGTAAACCGAGCTGCTGTCTATTACCTGGGCGCGTAAAGATGAATATTTTAACATTAACGGCGAGGGTAACTTTATTTCAGATCTGGACGACTACCAGGTAAAAATACAGGTAAAAAGATAAGTGTATTGTGTATTTGTGTATTTTAACGGTCTGTAGTTCAGAAACATATTGTGATTTGAAAATATGATTAATAAGAATCTAACTTTTCCAAAATCGTTTTTAATGTTACGCGTTTGCGTCACATACGGAAACGAGTATATTTGTACCTCCACTCCTATTGAGACTATCTGTGTCCTTGTTGCATTTAATTTGCTAAACATAAGATTAACTTTGAGAGAAAAGCGATCCTCACAACTCCGTGCAGCATGCTTCGATTACAGAGTTATTCCACTTTGATTTTATTAAATATACTCTAATTCAATCCAAACTAGCGTTCGGTATAATCGAATAAATTAGATTACCGTGTAATAAAAAACACATTTGACTTTAAAGTAGACCCCATACGAATGCATGTAATTAGATGTATCAAAATACATCATTTGTTTAATTGTGAGTCCCAGCCAAGGACGTATGTAATTGCTTGAAAAGAATACTTCTCGTTTAAATTAAATTGAAAGTCTCAGATGTGAGACTGGGCACACTTGAAAAGAAGGCGGAGTCATCGCCAAGGTCAAGTTGAAGGCGAACTTCTTACGTTTATGAAATGCAAACGATGTTTACCAAAGGCTAGACTTTCTTTCGGGTGATTCCAACACATGTCTGGCCGCAGAAAAAAATGTGAAAATAATGGCGACATTCCAGACTTAAGAAGATGTAACACTTTCCCAATTGAATTTATCTATATATCTATGTGGAATAGTTTCATTAAGTGACACAGCGTTCCGTTATAAAATAGGCCTACTTGAATTTCCCACCTTATGCCTCTTAAGAACGTTTGATGTTAATTATTTTTGTTTAAATTATGATAGAATAGCAAGTGCTGCATTCATTATTCGGATTAACCTATAGGTTTGTCGGATGAAAATAAGGCTATACAACTTGAAACCGCATACCTTCTCTTTAACGAGTTCATAGTTACCCAACAACCCGGGGAAACGCACCCCGGAACATTTGCATCAACGGGTGTTATCAGGTGGTCTCATTGTAATTCTGCATTTGGTAAAACACGTACCTATACCAAACTTAAAAGGAGTAAACATTTTGTTTTTTAGTCAAGACATCTCCTGTTTTGTGTACCACAATTTATCAGTTTAATTAGCGGCAGCTGACATGGAGGGTAAAGTTACATGTATGACCAAAAAGTTACACCCCAGATAAAAAGGTTTAACGTAAATCTTGTCGGTTCGTTGTTCAGTCGTAATTTGTGGAAGTCACTCTAAGATTCAAGCTTCTGTACAAGTGTAGAACAGAAATAAATGCGCGCTGTAGCGTCACTCATTGCACCTCATATCCCGACGGTGTAATCGGTGAGTTTTTGATTATGTCAATCAACACCATTCCTTCAGCAGTTGTAAAATGCCATGCAATTACAACAGGAATACAAATAGCAACCGCAATTCTCCACGTTACTCGAGCGCCACGACAATATTCGAATGTGCAGTACTGTAATCGTTTTAAAATCTCACTGCAACAAAAAATGTATATACAGATGGATTCCGATAGCGGTTCATTTTGTGTGTTGTATAAGTGTGAAATGTAAATGAAATCATTCGAAAGAACCACGAAAGAACACTTGGAAATTCGGCGAAGTTTAGGGTAAATGTTAATCTCACCTAACCTTGCCGCATAGTATAGGGAACAGGAAGCTTTCACAAAGGACCAAGAATGGTTGGAAGTAAATGCATCGCTATCCACAATGGGATATCCACTACTTGCCTTAAACCGACAAAGTCATTTACTAGCCGTAATCAGGTTTGGCTGTTCTATATTTAGTCGTCTAAAACGCTGACATAAGATGTTAGAGAAGAGAGACGTTTCTTTTTATAAATGCTGACCTTTCCTTGTGTATTTGCGGTGGAGTATTTTTAGAAGACAAACGAAATGTCTTTTTGGAAACGGGCTGGTTTTAAAACAAGTGTGTAGTTTTGATGGATGGTATTGTATAAGAAGCGCGCTGAAATGTATTTGACGTACGCTTGAATCGTCCAAAGCAACCGATGTTTTCCAGAGATGTCATTAAGAAAAAAATGACACGTATATGGAGATAAAAACATCAGGTATGTGATCGCGTGTAGGGGAATAAAAAAGTCTCGTTGTATTTATGGTCACGCCAATAGGGCAAAAATACCAGTCAAGTTATCCTTTAGGCTATATTATTTATTAGAAACTCACGCAGATATTAACAATTAACGGATTTCTGTGAACCGGATAATCGCATATTCCCCTATATATGTCCATCTATGGCCATCTAAACATTGCTGACCCTGCTCTTCTTTTCAATGCATTCGAGGCGAATTGTGTTTCGATCAACTGGAAATGGTTGCGCTTAAATCTAAAACATTCAGAAGAATTCATGGAATTCAATTGTGTAGCGCATTGGGGAACCGGCAACCTGTACATGACTTGGCCAGGCGGGTCAGCTGGCCGTCGTGCTGTCACCCCGACCTTACCTCTTACGGACACATCAGCCCGCTCTTAATAATTCCAGGTACAGGGCATCCGTAGAGTCCTATAGGCCCAAATCTATTGAACTGTTTTTATATCCATCGAAATTATTACTGTATTCAATCATTAACCGGAATTTAACATGTTAATTGACTGAGGCGTTTTTCAATTCGCAACAAATATGTAGGAGAACAACGAAAAAATGCTTGATACCCACCAATACAGCCTTACACAAGCGTATCGTTGAAACATTTCAACATTAAAATGCCCCTTTCGATACTAGTAATGGCGGCCCTTGCTGATTACTATATCATTCACTTTACATGAACCGTGACTGAATTACCACCTTTCTGTTAATCCCTTAATCATCTAATTATTAGACCTGTCACTCAGCTGGATGACAGAAAAGAGCAGCAATTTGTTTGTCACTTGAAACCCCAATTTTAAAGCCCCAATCGGGAAATTACCATAACATACACAGCTTCCCGAAGTAGTACCGGTGAATATACGAAAATGCTGAAAGGTGATAAAGGAGGCGGAAAGTCAGAACAGCCTGTATTCTGTAAACGTGAGTTGTACTCCTGCCGTCTAAGCGGTATGTGACATGTAAGAGGTTTACTTATTTGACACAGTATACAACTTATTACAAATATCACGCAATGCTACCAATAATGAATGAATGAACGAGCGAACGAACGAATGAATTAATGATTTTATAGAACGCAAAATGTGGGCTCTAATACACTAATTATGATCATTTAATCTATATTACCAGCTTAACAGACATTTTTTTTTCTATTAGTTTTTGCCGGAACAGTTTCAGAACCCGGTTTCTCGGAACCTAAACGCTACCTCGTTGGTAAGTTTAACCTTAAGTTGTATCTTAATGTGTTTTGAGAAATGTTCTTGGTTAAGTATATCTTTCGTAAGATATTCTTTCGTAAGGTTGTTTTGAACCTCTCTTAGCTGTCTCTTATAGCTTTGTGTCAGCTCATACTGCATGCTCATTTAAAATAAGACTAACATCGTTACGGGTATAGTTCCATAAAAACATCACTTAACTAAAAAAATAACTGGTTCATATGATAAAATGATTTTGTCTGATAGAATGCATGATTACAGTAATCATTAGGTTTCGTCCTTGCACTCTGAATGCGCAGCGAATTGATTTCGGTAACGCGCGGATTCATAATGAAAGATAAGGAACGCGGTGTTGATTGTGTATTTATTTATTAATTGGGAAGGAAGGGGGGATTCTGTCGATTCTGGGGTGGACGCGTTCCCCCAATTTCCGACGCCCCTGGAATGCGCACACCTCTCTAAATGTGCCAAAGTCACAGTATATATAGCAAAACTTTAGTTGATGAGGTTGATAAGTAGACACTGAGGTTCAATTTGGGGAGGCGAGTTCGTGTAACCAATCGGCGAACGTCATATTTATCCTTAGATCATTCAAGTTCTCAAAATGCCATATTTTTAAGCATTCCTGTAGTGTTATATTCATAAAGAACACCACTTTCTCTCATGCGGCATACAGTCAAGTAATTGCTGCATGGACGGAATAATCAATTCTCGAGCCACCTATGTCAACCAATCAGGTGTTCCGGTGCCAATTAAAGTCGGACTTAAGAACCTCCCCTTTGAGCAATTTCGTAAGATATTGGTCGAGGAATATACGTAGAAAAACAAATACATTTCGTAAGATATATTTTTGTGGTCTTCGAAAGACGCTGACAGTGACCTTTTATCGAGAAGCCGGGCCCAGAACTTGTCACGCCCTTTCCAAAACATATTGCGTGCATATAAAAATTTAAAAACAAATAATTGGAAAAACAAATTGGATGCAAGAAAGGTGATACTTTACTACGCTGCAGTTAAGATCAAAAGGGTTTCGTGATTCTTGACATAATTGTAATTAAATCAGTTATTAAAAAATCAGGGGATTTGCTTTACTGCGACCAAGACTGGGCTGGCGGTCTGGCGCACCTGGCGGATGGGTATGTGGGTCAGCAAAATGTATCGCTCGGCAAAAGTTATCACTCGGGACCCTCCAGGCTGGCAAATTTTACCGTGGGGCCTTGGCAAGGCCCAACGTCCCGAGCCGAATTTTAATCACAGTCCTGCCATGTCCACGACCTATTGTTTATACACGTTATTTGTAATTAAAACCGATATCAAAATAAAGAAAATATCGGGTATAATACCCGAGCAATAGAGCGCGAGATTTTAATTAGGTACGTCCGCGATAGAACCTATACTTCAAACTTGGACGTCGTTAGGCCCGATCACTCGGAGCTATACCCCCCTAGTATATTAGCCCCGATGCCAATCATCCTTCTCCAAAAAAGGTCACGCGCCAGGTAAACTTGACTTAGCTCCTGATCTTTTCAAAAGCTAGAAACTGCCCTGACTTCACATATCATTGATGATCATTAAAAATATCCATTCGTTATGATAAACGTTTACATCGAATAACTAGTTAAAAATAAAAGTGTTTATGGTGAAGCTATTTTGTGGTGCATAGGCACTATTAAAAACGGAGAATTATTCCGTCAATAGCTGAAAAGCTTAATCGTTCATATGCTGTCAAATGCCCGTGTCACTGTCAATAATGTGGACTTAAAGTTTCTGGTCAAACTTAAAATATAGTTATCATGAGAATTTAGTTAATATACTCAATTGTCAATTCTACGCGATGGGATTCTTTTTATTTTACATTCCTGGCACCATAGGCTTATAGTGTAGCCAATATAAATGCGGAATTAAATCATTAAACGATATCCATTACGACGTTCGTCACTGCATGGTTGTGTTTTCATTCCTCTCCTGCACCGCCTCACGGCGGCGTATGATCACCATCTGAGTCGGACAGAAAGCAACATATCAAAAGCTAGACCAATGCAGGAAGCGCACTCTTCAAAGAGCTCAGTCATTTCCTATTCGTGTGACACTGTTTTTACCAGCTTATTATTATTGTCTTAACTCTGCGTGACCCTCCGTCGCTTCGGTTGCTTTCTAATTGCATAAAAAGGGTCCCGTCTTTCTAGTCAGGAAATGTAATAGTGATGCTTTGCAAAAACAGATCTAAAGTACACTTTATAGTGAAAAGACGCTAAGTACATCCAGAAATATGCATGCTTTATTCGATTATTTTCTTATAAATCATTTCAATGGTCACTCTAGCACGCATTCCTAACCTATTGTCTTATACCCCTAAAATATCTTTCTTAATCGTTTTAGGTGTGAGGTACAGACTTATACTCCATAAAACATGAGTAATATGTGATTTGTATTACCCCCCACGCAGAATTTAGGTAAACACGTAGCTTCCGAAAAAGAGGAGGGGCCCAATTTGTACAGCTGATACTCGCGGGCACGGTTAAGTTTCCCTGTCCATCTGATGCTGACAATATACCACTATTGTATTTGAATATATGTTTTTCGTAGACGCAGCGTTCAGGAATTCCTGATTCGGCCCTGTCTTATCTGCAGCCGCTCTGAAGGTTTCCTGCATGCAGGTCCATTGTTCGAGACCGGCTTGCTGCGCCGAAAAGTGCACACCTGCCTCACTCTGACAGAGAACAAAGGGTCGCGGGCCGTTCTTCAGTCACTCGGTGCTCTCTCTCCCTCACTCTCTCCCTCGCTTTTATGTGAGAAGAGAACAAACTGTAAGGAAATTACAACGGCCCAGGACACTAATGTCTGACAAAATGTCAGCTCAATGAACAGCTCAATCAATATATTTTGGTCCTATTTTATTTGATCATAAAATTGATTTGTTGATTTTTTTAATGTTATATATGATTCATTATTATTGTTGTTGTTTTTATAATAATAATAATAATAATAATAATTGTTATCATTATTATTATTATTATTATTATAAGCGACAGTTGTTATTGTTGTTGTTATACAAGCATTACGTCGTTTTGAAATTCATATACATGGTATTTCTCAATACGTATAAACAAAGAACAGTCCGCAAATGCTCACTGATAAGCATCGAATTCCTTATTAAACCCAGTAAAACCTTAGCGGCCGCTGTAATTAGTCGATATGTTACATTATGAATGATGCCGTTATTTTGCCGAATCCCTGATTTCTTTTTTGTTTTGACTTCTCCATCTGTTTTATTTCTATCGTTACCACATTAAGAACAAGTACTGGGATTTAAACATTTGTAGCAACTGCATATAATATACGATTAACTGAAATATATACTACTAAAACTGACTAACAATACAGCATTTCATTTTGAATACGCCAATTTAACGTCTGACGTCATTTTAAAAATTTTATTCTGACATTTAAGATTCATGTTGACATTTACACTATTTGTCCTGGATGTTTGCAGTCCGCACATATGTATAAAAATAATGGAAATTTACTTCCATTTCTGTGTACTTATCGCCTGAATGGTTAAGAAACAACGGTATCGCCATGTCCTAAAAAAGACAATAACACTGAACACTAATTCCGCCAACGTTTAATCATCAACGGGGAAGTTAATTTTTAAACAATGAAAATATCATGTGCTGCAGCCGTTCCGCGGCAAACGAGGCTCACGGCGCTTCATCCATTTAAATCCCAAAGAACACAAACATTTTAAACTTGATCCCACTTCTTACTATATTATTGCTATACAAAACAGTAGGGAAAGAAGTATTAAAAGTATTAAAAGGCTGGGAAATTAGCAAGAGGTTAACACATTTCATCCGTAAAAATTGTAGGTATAAATATGGAATTGTCTCCTTAATTTTGAGTGTTATAATACGCTTCAGTAGGCCTACCAACAATATTACAGATGGATATTACGGAGAATTAAAAAAGAAATAACCGATGCGGGAAATGCAATATGTGATACAGTTAGCAATGTGTACATTCACGTGATGTGTTAGTATATGATGTTTAATATCATATACCTTAGCTTTACGCTGACCTTTGAATAATAATTATTATTGTTTATGCAAACCTTTTGTGGCTAGTAGAGTACTTTAAAGTTTTATGTGTAAATTCGAATCATATATATATATATATATATATATATATATATATGATTGTGTGTGTGTGCGTGTGTGTTATTGTTATTGTTATGTAACACACACACACACACACACACACATATATATATATATATATATATATATATATATATATATATATGATTCGGATTTAAACAAAAAATGTATATTACTCTGCTAGCCGCAAAAGGATGGCATAATAAACAACAATAATACACATATTTATGCGCCCTAATTTCAGCTTTCGCCCTCGATTCCCCAAATTCGCTACGTGTGCGGAGAAAAGAGCGCGCATTCATTGAAACTGCAATATTCGCTTTCATGAACTGACGTTTGACTGTCTGACATCTGTTTACCTTCTTAGAAATATCACGAACGTGTAAGAAAGCAAAGCAAACCAGTGGATAAAGGAAACTCTCAGTATGAACGAATGATAATATTCTCCGGTTTATAATTCACATTTTAGACTAAGGCCACCATTATACGAAAGAGGACCGTGCTCACATCAAATAATTTAAATATACATATGAAGGATAACGTATTCAAAACTGAGGATAATATAACCCAATAATAATACCGCATTCGTGTAATTGTTATAAAACGCCAAAGTACAATAAATAATGTGTCATTATTAATAGAGTTGTTATTATTATCGACATTGTTGCTGAAACAGTGATAGTGTCTACTAATTTTTACTTCGAATATTATTATTATAAAAGAGTCTAAACCTTTCACACATCCGGAGCTACACAAATAATAAAAGTGACAGTCATCAGCGAACCAAGGTGTTAATTTCTAATAATAAATATTTTTTAAATAGTTATATTCAGAAGTAATATTTATATCATTATCTTAACGATTCTCCGTTGTACATATCTTATTAGCAACATGTCTGCTACTAACTGGCACATAATTACCTTTAGTTCTGTAGTATGTAGTTTGACTACTTATCTATGACGGTATTGTCAGTCTTTCCTCCTTCCAATGAAAAACGCCGGTTTTTCATTGGAAAGCAGGAAAGACTGACAATATTGTCAATAACTCGTCTAATAAATATATATATAATCTAATAAACTCGTCATTAAACTACCCTAATAAATAAAACACGACCTCTTGCAAATGTAGCACATATCAATTATTTGATAAAGAGTGCATTTGTTTGCTTTATTTCAAATTGTTTCATGGCAAACGATTCCGCCGTCATATATTCAGGCCGAATGTTGAAGCAGTTAAATAGCTTCGTCCTATAATTTACGTCACCGTTCCCCGTGAGTGTCAGCAAAGAATGAATTAGGTGAGGGAGTTTAACGTGTAAGATACGTTTTTTTTTGTTGCTATATAAGTAAGGAAGACAACGTGAGCATTCTGGAAAACAAAATAACAACACGAGAAAGGGGCAGAAACCCATAGTCATTGGAAATGGTGGATTTTAAATCTCTCCACCCCCTTCCCACCAACAGATCAAAATATACCGTCAATAACATCTATTTCAAACAGTGCCAGTATTGTGGAAATCTAACACTTCGTGTTTTGGTTTGGTTTTACCGCGCATTCCAGCATAAATCATTTTGGTTTAACCTAACAAAAATACAAATAATGCTTGTTGCTCGTGTGAATTATATTAGAATTACTAGAATTGTTACAGTACTTATTTTCGTTATTAATGTTATTATCATCATCGTAATTATCTAATTATCATTATTTTATGTGACAGTGGGCTGTTACAAACGTGACTGCAGGGTATTTCACGTAAAACAGGGACAATGGCTACGATTTGGCAGTTGTTTGTACGATTCTCTATTCTCTTTCAAAATGTTCTTTTTCAAGTACATGGAGCCTGCGGGGACAAGGCTAAAGATCAGGTTCCCGCTACGAGTTTGTTCTACTCCCATGCAATGATTTCTGACGAAAATATGCAGCTTGCTGATTCACATTACATTTATCGGTAAGCGCTATAGTTAAATTATCCTTCTGTATATTAACAGGAGCATTGAATGACGTTAATGGCTATTGTCATAATTCGCAATCGAATGAGTTTTGACTACCTATGCTTGCGTGCACATAGCACGCCACGCTATAACGAAGTCTTTAAACCTCATAAAAAAATAGTAGTGATAATTACTGAACGATTAGCCCAATTAAATATGAAGACATGATAATAATAATAATAATAATAATAATAATAATAATAATAATAATAACAAGAAGGTCCTGATGTAATACATCTGATAGAATGAAATTTTTACTGTACACTTTCTGCTGATATTACATTGCAAACATTACTTCAAACCTATATATATATATTCATAAACGCTTTAAGCAGGAATACTGACATTGGGCTTTATTAACAAAGCAAAATGTACTATTTTGCCAAAAATCTAAATGTTCAACGGGAGATAGTAAAAGGTCAATAATTGCAATGTCCAAATACCTCAAGCGAAATGCGACAGGCCTACAAAATAATCACATTTCCTAACACGTTCAACCCAGCGTCCAATTTAAATTAATTTGCAGCTTTGCATTTATGATTTATTATTTGTGGAACGCGGTGCAAATTAGTTATAGTCTAATTGTTATGTATAATTCTATAATTCACTTGAGATAAATATATGCACGCAAGAAGACCTAAACAGACAGGAGTTGACAAATATTTTACGGCTAACTTAAATTACAAGAGTCGCAAACGTTTCCAGCTTAGTACTTTTTACTCTCGCTGTCCAAAAGCGTCACTTTGCCGTTATTTGTGCAAAATATTAAATAACTGAAACAGCTTGCTATAACTGCCTTCAAATCTTTAGCAGAAACGTGAATGCACATTACAGAAGCTATTTCGACGACATGAGAACAAAATTTACCGTAATTTTACATTTTTAAAAATGTACTATTTAAATATGCGTGATAGTAATTGCATAATGATAATATTTTTAGTAATTTTATAAATAGTAATTGCATAATTAAATAATATGAAATTCTATACAATAATACGGTTGTCCTTCACAAAGAGGGTTTTTTGAAGTTAGCTTTGGTTTACTTCAAATTGAAATAAATCGACCGGGGAAAAAATCGAAAGTACCACTGAATTGCAAAATCAATAATTATTACAAAGTAATACTTTGAAAGGAATAAGTTTATTAAGAAATTAACAGTACTAAAAAAAGCAAAAGTGCTAGTTTAACATGGTCCCAACATGAATGAGACAAAATAGTAAGAGTTTATAAAATAAAAAGGTTAAAACTGGCACTGGATGATGTTACTGAAAACTAGCGACTTCTAATAGAGGTCACAACACCTACAAATAATCGACCCCCGAATGAACAGTACATCTTTGGTCTAACAAAGTACACATCGTTTGTTTGACTCCTCGGTTCTGCTAAAAGCCCATCTCATATTCATGTCTGCTGCAGCCTACTCAAAGGTTCAGTCACGCCAAATTACAACACTAATAAGACAAACTTGATATCAAGACTAAGATCTGACAATATGACCTGGCATCTTAGGATATGTCCGTCCAATCAGATTTGTTAGTTCAGTTGCATAGGAGTACTTACTGAAATACTACTCGCTTACAGGTGACGGTTTGAATTACTTCAGAAAGGGTCAGACTTATCTATGCCAGTAGGTAACTAGATCTGTGCAAATCTATTTCTGCACAGAGTGAACACAAACAGAACTTGCATCCGAAGTTTACACATGTACGATGTACTTAAATAGCAATTTAAAATCTTGATTCCCTCGCTAAGGGAAGTGGTCGAATTGCACAAGAGTACCATACAAACACACGGTCTTCTGTCCCAGCGAAACATGGAGGCGCAGGATGACCTTAAAATGTCCCCCTTACTCTCCTCTTTTTCCAGTTCCTCAAAGTTCTCTATGAACTGCAATGTTTCGGGCGTTACTCCTTTTTTAAAACTCTAGAACGATAACATGGTGGCTTTTGCGGACATACACGAATCCATTAAAGAAACTCTGTCTTCAAAATACACTCTCGAAGTCCGCCTTTCCCCCTTCGAAAGTCCCGTGTGCTCGAACGGCTTCCCTCAGACAATTTTAAATGTCAATCCGTGTATGTAGTGCGGAGTGTTTGCTCTCGTGATCCCAGTATGAACAGTGCATCATTGACAGCTCGGCGGGTTGACGGGAGCAGGCAAACTGGAGGCCCGCTCCGTTGCTAGAAGACACCGGAGGTGGAGCCGCCGTGGCCGGGCTTAGTTGCTGAGGATGGTGGGCGTGCGGATGGTGGTGATGGCTCATACCGTTGTAGGAGTTTACCATGCTGGGAAGGGCCATGGTCTGCACCCGGGAGTATGGATTGTAGGATGTGGGAGCTGACAATCCTTTTACATTGACGGGACTCACGTTGCCACTTGCCATCTGACAAGACGTGTAGGGCATTGGTGCCGGGGGCTGGCCAAGCGACCAAGAGTTATTCATGAAGCTGGACTGCAGATACTTCGGTGGTGAAAGGTAGCCGTATCCGTCCCCGCCGAAAAGCGATTTCCCCGGTTGGAAGTGGGTCGGCGGGGGTCTGAAAGGCCGCTTCATCCTCCGCCTTCTCCTGTAGTTCCCTTTCTCAAACATGTCCTCGCACGCTGGATCCAGTGTCCAGTAATTTCCCTTCCGTTCGCCCCCGCCTTCCCGCGGCACCTTGATGAAGCACTCGTTGAGGCTTAGATTGTGGCGGATGCTGTTCTGCCAGCCTTTCTTGTTTTTCTCGTAAAAAGGGAACTTAGAAATTATGTACTGATATATGCCCGACAGCGTGAGCCTTTTCTCCGAGCTCTCGCGGATGGCCATGGCAATAAGCGCAACATAGGAGTAAGGGGGTTTCTGAGACGGGTCTGTCTTCTCCGAATTCTTCTCCTGGATCGACTCGTCTTTTGGTCGATCTTTCTCCTTGGCTGTGTTGGTATCGTGGACCATTAGAGCCATTGCGTCATCTTCGGGGTTTTGGTAAGTGGCCATCATTACGCACTCGATAAAAAAACAATACGAAAGAAAGAAAAAATAAGAGGTGATAATAATCGATTGAAAAAAAAAATCAACAATAAAAGCAATATGTCCTTTCGCACTTTGTCTTGAATGTCTTCTTGGATATTTCTATTACAGCTCCTTATGGCTCATTCACGACGTCTGCGGTATTTAGCACCAAAACGTTTATGCCATAAAGCAGTGAGTTCGTTTTCTTTCCGAAGAGTTTGTTTCTGTTACAACCACAGCCCAGGTTGTGGTTATGTCCCTCTGCAAGTCCTGCCTTTTCTCCCTTTCGGGAGCCGAATGCCCCTCCACCGCGCTTTCTCATGTATCCACTGATGATGTATTGCTTTCTGATTTGCATGGCGCTGCTTGTTCCGCTTCCGTCATTTTTTCTCTTTACTCCGGGGCAGGCAGTCTACCCCGCATTTCAGATGATCGAAATTAGCAAGATCATTACCGTTATTATGCATGAGCCGTGAAATAACATAGGAGGCTTTTGGGGGAGGAGGCTAATTTCAGATAAAATTATTTATTTTTGATTAGAAACTCGACAAGGATACTGTTTACAGAGAGCAAGTAAATGATAACGTCTTAGGCTGTTCCATTTGCTGAAATTACACGCCTAACTTTAGGAAAAAAATGTTTGAAAATTTATATCTGTATGACTGTTCTTCGTTTACCGCCAAGACACGATAATTAATAAGCCCTGTTGTAGCTTATTAATTAAAATTATAAGGAAATGCGTGACATTCTATCTGCTGTTAACTGAAGAATATGTATTATTTTTAAAAACACAAGCCTTTAAACAGTCGGCTTCTGAATCGTGTTATTGTTACACAATGATCGCACTTAAACTTTTTAATTACCTAATTTTAAGTATTTTTCACGCGGCCCTTTTCATTGTGAAATATTATTGCTTTTAAAAGCCCTTTTTCTGAACCTCATTTGCCATTTATTGGGAGTTGTTCGTGCTTCGCGTTATGGGGGAGGTGGATAGAGAGACTATACATTTCACTGACCACCCATGCGGGTCTGGACAGCCCTTCTGTAGAAACAGTTTTGCGTACCGTGAGCCAGCGCAGGTGTAGCACCATTGTCCCGTTTGTCATCGCTTCCCCAAAGGCTCGCAGTCCTGGCCTCCGTTCACCAGCGCCCAGCAGCCGCCCAGAAGCGGGATTCCGAAAAGGCTTATTCTCAGATCAGCAAGCCCGACGAAGGAGAAACAAGCTGTGCGTGTCCCCTAAACGCAAAGCCTGTCGCTCATAACGCAGGCGAGCGATATACGGCACCGTCACTCGGAGACTCCACGACTTAATAAATTAGGATCTCTTCTATATGCGTGGTACGTTCTACTTTCTATTTTGAGTCAGTTATAAATACATAAACGGATAAGAAATCGCAAGGAAAAACTAAATGTCGATACAAATTCTAGAAATGTAGCATGCATTTGTAATTGTTACCAATTCTTAACTTGCGAAAAATCAAAGTGAAATATTGTAGCCAGCCTACAAATTTCCAAGACCGCATTAATGGTGAAACACTTCATTTTCATTAAGAATATTTTTATAAATTATATTTTTTAATCCATTCTGATATTCGTTTTGACATCTATAACCCATTTGCTTAAAAATTAATAACTTTATGCAGCAGCTTTTTTCCTCTGCGCAGTGCGTTGGGTGCGTATGGAAGAAGTTGAAGTTTACAAGTGAATGGCAGACATAACAAAAGCTTTGTCAAGTTTGACTGATATTGCTGCTTTCTTTAACGGCACCTCGTGTTTGTAATACATGTTTAGTCTTCCCCTGTGTCCTTTTGAGAGTCTTCGACTCTCTTGCGTTGGGGATCGAAGACACAATGCCGTAGAAGACAAACAGAGCACAATTAGCGGTCACCAGTTTGTATGAACAGTAAAACCACAATCAATTGTTGCCCATCGATCAATCGCAGTATACATGTATATTAAGGATACATACACTGATTTCTTTTTTTGCGATTTAACTGATTTTAATTGGTCCTCCTGATATAATTGCAGGGCTACGCCAACATTAACTTAATAAATAATACATTTGTAAACAACAACAATAATAATAATAATCTAAAGGATACATTTATTATTTGCATTATAGCTGGTTTATTCAAGGGCGTGTTTACAGTCCGCGCTCAGAACACCGCAAATATCAAGCACATTTTTTCACTCCACATAATTTTGCCTTTTAACTACATGCAAGAGACTTCATTTTCAATATGATGACATTTGTATTTTCAAACCAAAATGATAACCTCTTTATCCAATACACAATTTCTATAACCTCAATAAATACTCGTAATTTTCCCAGCGGATTTCCTTGCAAAAACGTAACAAATATTTTTTTTCCGAACCACTTCAACTACTGTTTCATAGCATTTGTATCTTTCCTTCTGACTCCGTGATTTCCATTGAGTTTAAAGCCCACTGGCCAATAAGAGGATGCATGAAACGGGAGGTGACTTCGCTCACCTGGCCGCGGCATCTGGGCCAGATTGACTTCGTAACGTCACGACAAGCAGTAAATAAACACGTTAAGCATGTCAAAGCGAGCGGGACGCGAGCGTGAAACCCGAACTCATCTTGCATTAGTGCCTTCAAGGAATGTTAATTGCTTGTCGTTTGCTTTCTTTGCGACGAAAACAAACGCCTTTTAAATGGGATATAAACGGATAAAGACCCTGCAAAGCTCCGAAATGAAAAGCTTGCAAGGAGAATTTAAATGGATATAGGAATATTAAATAGATGGAGTTTATCTGTAACTGCTTTCTTAAAAAATTGCACTCCCTAAATTTATTACATTAATTACATTACAAATTAAATACATTAATTTATTATCTGGAATAATGCATTTCTATAAACAAGATTTTAGCACTAGACTTAATATTTCAACAGTTATGACATAGCATTCTATTTTCAAATACTAGTTTAATTTAGCAAACAATAAGATGAATATTATACAGGTCTCACATCACTAGGCAATACTCGCGTATAAACAGTTCGTCAGAAGAGACGCAACCGACTGTAGAAAAAAATGTCATGACATTGCGTGTTTACCGGAACGGACTCTGGGCTGAACAAAAATAACAAAACGGCACAAAAATCAGTGGATCCTTTTGGCTTTAACTCTCTCCATTCACACACCATAAAACAAATAATAATTTTATGTAGGTCAATTTGTGCAACTAAACCAGTCAAAATGAAAGACAAAGTTTCATTAATTTGCATAAAATATTACAGTTTTAGTAGTATTACATATTATTAGATTGCGCATTATTCAAAACGCGTTTGGACGGTTATGCTCACATTTATAACCTCTAAGTTCTGATTATTGTAAAATTTCACTCAAGGTTTGACATAATTTACAATAAAAATCTAAGTGATCAATGGGACGCAACTGTAAAATAAAATGTAATTTACAGCATTTAATTGAGGTGACAGAACACGACAGAGAAAAACTTTATATGGATTCATTGTTAATTTTTTTTCCATGATTCACAGCTCGTGCGCGCATATTCACTCCAGCCGCAAATTGACGCCGCAAAACCGCAATATACATCCACTTCCTGCAAGAGTTTATTTTAGATTTTGACAAAAAAGATAGTACTAAAAGACAATTTCTTACATTACAAAATGCTCACACTAGACAGACGATGTGCGATGTGCTGAAATATGGAAGGATTTGAGATACTGAATAAACGTTTTGACGAACGGTATTTCGAATATAGGCCTGTATATGAAAAATATTCATTTTTAACGTGTGCTACCATGATTAAAAGTTAAGCCTTGACTATTCAGAAAATTAATAATGTATAGGCTAAAAATCGCCCTAGTAGCAAGAATATGTATGTGGTTTTGCACATAAAATATTAGTGACTACATTTGATATTCATTGCCATAAATTCGACTATAGTATATGGTATAATAATTCATGCGATTCAAATGTCACTTTTTCAGTAAGTGTGGAAGTCCAAATAATATCACAGATAACGATGCAGCACACGGACTTTTCTTGGTATTAACAACTAAATAATATAAATGATGATAATAACAGCAGTCATTAGACGAAGGGTGTGTGTGTGTGTGCGCGCGCGCGGGCGTGGCATGACATAGCCCGCATGTAAATAATAAAACGAACACGGCTCTCTAACTGGACCTCACCTCTAATGGATTTTGAAAGATTTAAATTCCTGTCTTTACAGACTTCCTGGCCTCAGTTTGAAACGAGGATGTTTATCGTTTGGAGTACGGCAGGAATGCGGAGGAATAAACCCGTCAGGTCAGGGCAAGGAACTGAAACCGGCGAGTGGCAAAGCCGCACTATAGGTGTACTTTAGCAACCGAGGTAATGCTTCACTAAGTGACGGATCAACGATAAAAAATTATCTGAAAAAAATTAACGAAATTTTCTGACAAAGAGCATCAATAATAATACCTTAATCACTGTCACATTGATTTAGTGCATTATTTCCTAAATTTAAACACAGCGCTTATGCGAGCCTTTATATATATATATCGATCAAGAAACAGTTATAAGTAGGCCCAATAAATGCGTTATACTAAATTAGTTATAATTTCTCCAAAAAACGTGTGGATATTTGTACATTCATATATAACAATTTCATTCACTGGCGATCCCAAATCGGAAAAGTCGGAGCCTTAGTTCAAGCATTAATTGAAATTCTCAGAAAATTATACCCAGTTTGAGTTATATAAGTAAAATGCTAAATACTGTGAAGTGTAATGATGACGTATAAGCGGCCAGCGAGCGCAAAGCAGGATATACATTATTCAGAATTAGATTCAGAAGTTCTAGACCGTGATTATAATAAAACGCTAATCAAAGTGGAGTATTTCGAGATGGGGGGCGCCAGGAGCCTGGGGGGTGTCGTGGTGAAGTGAATCGGAGACGAAAGTGGCGTATGCGGCGATCGAGATGCACACAACTGCTTTGACAAGGAGGAACGTTGTTTCAAACCCCCTACTCCTAAACGTTGTGTAATACTATGACTTTAAGGCGAAAAATGTAAGGATACGTGTTTAGAAAAAAATACACACAGGTACAGATTTCGCGGCGGAGACGGTGCTTTCCCCATACTCGGGTTTAAGGCGACTGCTGTATGAGCAGCTTGAGAAACGCAGAGCCAGTTTTCCTTGATCTCATTGAATTTTCAGGTTCATCTGCATGTCAGCAGTGCGGTATGGATGTGGCACAGAGCGATCTGTCAAAATACAGCCCCCGCTGAATGGCCCTTTATGTCCAAAGCGAGGTTACAGAGAGGATGTACCCTCAGCCCTCATGCCGCCGCTCCACAAATGCTCTTGTTCCACCAGAAAAGAAGAGAGAAAGACTGTGAAAATAAACCAGGCTCACCCCTAACCCACACAGATAAGGCCCCGCGAACATCAGTAGGCTCCTCGCTGAAGCCCCCCCCCCCAAACTTTTCTGCCACCCCATCGCAGGAAGTGCCCCAGCGCACCTGACCTTCCTTCACTGCGCACCCCCCCACCCCACCAATCCCTCCTCGGAGTTGAACATTGTCTAAAATTAAAAATGCCGGTTAGGGCTGGGGGAGGTGTTCCTTCTGTATTGCACCCCCCCCCCCCCCCCGGAAAGCCTGAGCGCGCATTTTCATCCCGTCCAGGGCCAGCTTATCGCGCAGAGGAAACCTATGGGAAGCTGTAGCCGATCCATGTACTGCTCCCTGTCACATAATTAAAATACATCACAGCAACCCACTAGGGTCCTAGACGGGGCAGCCGGCATAGCGAGATAACAATGGTTCACTATGGAGCAGCGCTGGCCTTCATCAGCTCTGCCTCCATTTTTCGGCGCGAAACAATGCACAATCTAGCTGTTCGGTGCGGAAAATAAGAAAGAAAAAATGTTCCCGGTAACCTCTGCTGGATGGTGGATTATGGGAGCGTCCTGCCAAAAAGACTTGCTGTGGTTTGATTCCCGGCCAAGTCTTAAATGCTTCACAGCAACTGTATGGGAAGAAGCAGTGTCGCGCCATACTTCAGTGGAGATCCCAGCTCTGCTTAGACAAGACACATGTCACGAAGAAATATTTAATAACTCTAAACGCTCCCTAGAACACTTGTAGAAATGCTTCCCGGCTTTTTCTCTGCCCTCAGCGTTCGGAAAAGTATTACATTTCCAGCGAAATCAAAACAAGTCAATTTGTTAAAAGTTATTACTCAGCCTGCCTACTTACCCGCCCAAGCAAACATCTTTGTCAAAAGACAGTCTGCCAAGGGATCAAAGACGGGCTCTGACAGTGATTTTGTGCAACACTTAAATGTACATAAACACTTGCACACGCGCAAGCCCTTTGTGTGTACCTGTTTACTGTGAACCCGTAGTGGGCTGGCTTTCTATAGCGCTTCATGCTAGCACAGGGTAAAACGCTTCAATTGCAGGACTTTGCGTTGTGTGCAAAACTGGTCATTCTGCATTTTTTAAGAAAAAAAAAACATTGCGGCAGAAAAACATCGCATGTGAAACACTGCACTCGCGTGCGTTCCATCCCTGTACTTTAAAAATCAGGTTATACAATTTCTAATTGTAATTGATGGCAAATTGGAATGCCATTACGGCCTGTAGGATTTCAGTAAGCCATCCTCTGTTAAAAGAAGAAAAAAAAAACCTCAATCCACATGAGAAACATTACAGGCCAGCGGAGCTAAGCGGCGGAGAATGTAAACAGAGTCACTTAGCGAAGACTTTCATCCAGCGACTCTCGGTGATATAAGCTCTGCACTGGGGCCATTTACACAGCTGAAGATCCCACCGCACGCGGACAGGCACCTCGCGGGGCGGTATAACAGAAAGACCCGCCACGCGGCTTACCCTACTTCCCGCTAAATGGTCCAACGGGAGGCGCGCGCCCTACGTTAAGTATCCAAGCTAACTGTGTTTGCCTAATTAAAATGCCACCAGGTTCTGTATAGGGAATGAGTACTTGGTATCAACACCTCACTTGTCAGGACTGTGGGCTCTGGGGAACTCGCAGTTCATAATTTGGCATTAGTGGCATGCCCCCCCTACCCCCCCCGGGAATGACATTCCAGGGTCAAGGCCGCAGGGTGTGGCAGCCAGACGCGTGACCACAATGGTCCGAGGGAGTGGGGTTGAACCACACTAACCCAGGGCTGGAAGGGTGCAGGCAGCGTGCTCGTATTACTGGGAAATGAATGACAGGCCCTTACCATATACCCAGGCAGCTGAAGAGAACAACTTCATAGTCTGCGAGAGAGCAAGTCGGATGGAGTGAGTACAGGGAGAAGGGAATAGAGAAGGGCAGGAGAGAAGGTGGAGTAGAGAGGAAGGATGAGTTGGGGGACAGGGTTGCCGAGAAAGAGAGGGAGAGGAGTGGAGAGCTTGGGGACAGCGGTACAGAGAAAGTGAGGGAGAGAAGCAGGAGAGGAGGGAAGGGGGTACAGAGAAATGAAGGGATAGAAGGAGGAGAGGAAAGGAAAGTTTGGGGACGGGGGCACAGAGAACGTGAGGGAGAGAAAGAAGAGAGGAGGGGAGAGCTCGGCAAAGTATCCCTATATGCTCTCAAAATCTCACATCTCCAGCTCCCATGGAAACTCACATCTCCAGCTCCCTTGGAAACTCACATCTCCAGCTCCCTTGGAAACTCACATCTCTGTCTCCCCTGGAAGCTCACATCTCCAGCTCCCCTGGAAACTCACATCTCTGTCTCCCCTGGAAGCTGATATCATCAGCTCCCTTAGAAGCTCACATCTCCAGCTCCCCTGGAAGCTCATATAGCCGTCTCCCCTGGAAGCTCACATCTCTAGCTCCCCTGGAAGCTCACATCTCCCCTGGAAGCTCACATCGCTGTCTCCCCTGGAAGCTCACATCTCCCCTGGAAGCTCACATCGCTGTCTTCCCTGTAACCTCACATCTCCAGCTCCCCTGGAAGCTCACATCACCATCTCCCCTGGAAGCTCACATCTCCCCTGGAAGCTCACATCGCCGTCTCCCCTGGAAGCTCACATCTCCAGCTCCCCTGGAAGCTCACATCTCCGTCTCCCCTGGAAGCTCACATTCGGTACCCCATGACTGGCTGATTAGGGAGGGCTTTTGTGAACGTTGTTCAGCGATGCTGTAGTTCAGGGTGAGAACCAGACTGATGTTTTAGTTTGTCCGAGAACCTTAAATTATCAGAGGTTTCTGTAACAGGATACATGGTGGGTATTAATGATACAGATAATATGAAATATTACCTGTAATCTCAATATATTCTCACCTGTAATTTACCAAGAAGCAGATGATGTACTGAAATTTGGAGAAGGGTCTGTCTCCGGGTTGTGAGTAAAGGGTAGAACGTGAAGGGGGGTAACTTGTGACAGGAAGCATGTCTGGTACTTCTGAATCACATGGTGATAAAATATCACATATCTCTTCCAAGCCTTAGCCTTCTGTGGACATGTTGGTAACTATGCTCAGCCCACCCTTAAAGACTGGCTATTTATGTAGCTTCTTCATTAGCCTATTATCTAACCTAAATAATTTTTCCTGTTCAATTCGATTTCATTGGATAAAATCTATTGGTTAAAGCCTAGTATATTTATCAATATGTTTGTCCTCAGTTCATTTATTGATTGAGTGTTCAGTCGATGTTAAACTTCACTATTTCATATCTTGCAGACTTATCAAATCACCATAGCATGTGTGATTGGGTAACATGCTATCGAGGCCTGGTAGTAGGCCTAACACATTTTTGGTTTATCTCCTAGTCTTGTGAGCTGCAGATGGACAGTTGAGCAAACATTTATAAATGTTCAGAAGATGTTTTCCATATAAATAACGTAAGCTTTATTGAAATCAAAGTTGAATTTGCTTATGGATGAAATGGACGGCGCCTCCCACTGGTGTGGAGGTCTCTCCCGTAGTCCAAAGACTTGCACATAGACTGACTGGCATATCTAGGGTGTCTAACTGAGGGCAAGTGTCCCCTGTGATGGACTGGCTGCAGGGTGTATCCTGCCTAGTGCTCTGTGAAGCCTGGGATAGGCTCCGCCCACGTAAACGGTTGGATAGCAGGAAGGATAATGAACTAGTCAGTCGATAACCAGCCATTTTAAGTTTAAATAGGTGAATCTGAATGGTCACTCTTCAGCAGCTACAGAGGAGGTCTGGGATCATCTCAGTGATCAGTATGACTTTCTGATGGCCATGGATCCATGGATTTTCCATGGATAAAAAGAGTGCAGAATGACCTGCCGCTGATCTTAGAGCAGTAATGCTGCAGGGCGGCTCTTCCTGTTCGGGTCACACTGCCGCACACACACACACACACACACACACACACACACACACACACACACACACATACACACAGACACACAGACACACACACACACACACACAACGCTGGGTGACTGAAGGGGCTCCCAGCACGCCATCCTGCTATCGCACAATGGAGCAGACTGCATACGGGTGCCTGTGAATCGAAAATCGAAGACAGAGGAGATGTTATCAGACCGGGGGCTGAAAAGATAGCCGTGCAGGCAGCGTCGACGTGCAGCCCCCGCCTGCACAGCTGTTCCTCTGTTACCCCCCCCCCCCCCACTCCTCCCCCACACCCCACCCACAGCCCCACATTGATCTGCTTGTTTTCTTTCGTTTATAATTTACAGCTCGGACTTGCGAGTGACACTTAGCTCATTAGAGCTTTTCATGCACCTCAAACACCTGTGACTCGGTAGCGTTAGCGCTACATGCTAATGGCTGCGCTCCTCCTGCTCCTGACGCTCACCAGAGCATGCTGGGTACTTGAAGAGCACCTGTAACTGCCCGGACCTGAAGCACAGCCTTTACTCTTTGGGGGGGGGGGGGGGTTTGGGTGGAAAGGAGAGTACTGATTGGGTGGTTAGTTAGAGGGGGAGAGCTTATTGGGGGGTTAGGGTTGGAGGGGGAGAGCTGATTGGGTGGTTAGAGTTGGAGGGGGAGAGCTGATTGGGTGGTTAGAGTTGGAGGGGGAGAGCTGATTGGGTGGTTAGAGTTGGAGGGGGAGAGCTGATTGGGGGGTTAGGGTTGGAGGGGGAGAGCTGATTGGGTGGTTAGAGTTGGAGGGGGAGAGCTGATTGGGGGGCTAGGGTTGGAGGGGGAGAGCTGATTGGGTGGTTAGAGTTGGAGGGGGAGAGCTGATTGGGTGGTTAGAGTTGGAGGGGGAGAGCTGATTGGGGGGTTAGGGTTGGAGGGGGAGAGCTGATTGGGTGGTTAGAGTTGGAGGGGGAGAGCTGATTGGGGGGTTAGGGTTGGAGGGGGAGAGCTGATTGGGTGGTTAGAGTTGGAGGGGGAGAGCTGATTGGGTGGTTAGAGTTGGAGGGGGAGAGCTGATTGGGTGGTTAGAGTTGGAGGGGGAGAGCTGATTGGGTGGTTAGAGTTGGAGGGGGAGAGCTGATTGGGTGGTTAGAGTTGGAGGGGGAGAGCTGATTGGGTGGTTAGAGTTGGAGGGGGAGAGCTGATTGGGGGGTTAGGGTTGGAGGGGGAGAGCTGATTGGGTGGTTAGAGTTGGAGGGGGAGAGCTGATTGGGTGGTTAGAGTTGGAGGGGGAGAGCTGATTGGGTGGTTAGAGTTGGAGGGGGAGAGCTGATTGGGTGGTTAGAGTTGGAGGGGGAGAGCTGATTGGGGGTTCAGCTTCAACATGGCACAGATGACTGTGCTCAGTGCCACGCCGCCGGAAGGGGGTGAGGGGACCCCACAGACGGCCGTGTGCAGGCCGGGCCGGGCCAGGGATGGCAGGCGCAGGATGGATGAGGTGCTGACAGAGTCACCCATGAGAGTGATACGCTGCGGCCCCCAGAGGGGTAGGGAAACAGGTGTGGTCACACCGACCCCCCACCCAGTGGCCCCCAGGAAAATGGCCAACAGAGAAACTAACCCAGGCAGAGACCCAGAGCTGGGGAGACCCCAGGTGGCCATTCGGTCCCCGACCTGCAGAAGCATCATCATCCTGGCTGCCCCCCTCCCACCGATGACAAACACTCCAGACAGTCGCTGAGCTTAGTGGTGGAGTGGACACAGATCTCGAGAGTGCGGCCGGGGATGGGGATGGGTTTCGGGTTACATCCCGGACAGCTGCTGCAAACGGGTCCGGACCCAATTATCATCACCTAATTAGTGTAGTACAAGGGAACAGGCTTCCTGTGAGGGTGGGGCTCTCCATGGGGGGGGAGGGGGGGGGCATACTGGAAAAGTTCAAGAAACAAACCTGCCATCAAAATGAACGGACCACAGATGGGTGTTCAAGCATGGGATGAATATTTAATTCACAAGCCAAAGATGAGCTACCTGGCAACCTCCCCGGCAACCGCAGCCCCGGCAACCGCAGCCCCGGGGACCGCCTGCGAGCGAGCAGCTTCAAGGAGGAGGACGAAGGGAGAGGAAAGGAGAAGAGGAACGTGGGGGGAGAGAGATTCCTGTGTCGCACCCCCTGGGAGGGAGATGGGGATTAAGGCCCAGGCCAGCAGGGCGGTCAGCGTCCTGTTTACAGCACGGCTGAGGCCATCTTCCTGGAGGAAGCTGTGTCATGCTGTGAAGAAGCACAGTCCTGGTCAAGGCGCCTCGCTTGGTCCCCGGCAGCTTCACCCCCCCCCCCCCCCACACACACACACACACACACACAATTCATATAAACCTGCATTTGTGGGGACTCTCCATTAATTTCTATGGACATCATAACCTAATCCTAACTATGACAACCTTAACCCTAATCCTAACCTTAACCATAAGTAATCAAACTAAATATTTTTGGTGTTTTTATAAACATGATATTTGTATAAAAATTGAGGTTTATATTGTGGGAACCTGAAAATTGTCTCCACAAGCAGAAAAGTAACAGGTTTTGGTACATTCTGGTCCCCACAATGCGGTAAATGCGAACCTACAGCCACAAAGAGCTGCAATCCCCACACCAATGTCTCCCGACGTCTCTGGTACCCGGCCTGCTTTCGCTCCGCCTCCATCCCTTTTCAGGTTCTCCTTTTCGTTCGAGGTCTTGCCTCCCCTGCACATTCACCCTTGCTGTCGCCCCCCCCCCCCATCTCATCAACATCACGTCCCTAAACCCACGCGCTCGTGGGACTTTCTGACCGTCGGTCACTCCCCTTGTCCCTGCAGGGGTCTGCGCTTAATGTAATTACGTTTACAATATCAGGCACAGGATCTGCCACTGGGGGTGCCAGTGCAGTGTCAGCGGGCAGCCACACAGGCAGAACTGAGTGCAGCTGAACCCTCCTTAGCCTTAGCCAGGTGACCCCCGGGGACGAGGGGCAGCGTTGTGGCCCCTTATCGTGTGGTGGCAGAGAGGCAGGGCACCGGCAGCGGGACGTAAGGTTATGCCGGCGGAGGCAGCGGCGGGTCAAGGCGCGGCGGGACTCTCCTCGGGCGTGACCCCGAGCCCCTGCCGGCCAGGACTTCTGAGGAGAGCAGAGGAAGAGGCAGGGGAAGAGCCCTGAGAGTTGAGCCCAAGAGCAGGACCCCCGGGCCGCGCTGGCCAATGTGTTCCCAATCAGAGGAAACACAAACATGGCCTTTATTAAGGCGAGGAGGCTGAGGGGGGCACAGATCTCACACACATTGCAGCACCCATCGGGGTCCCTGGGAACCCCCCCCGAGGGAGGGAGGGAGTGCAGGAGATGAAGGAATGTAGAACAGAGAACGATAAAAGCCTCTGGACACCGACAGAAGGACACAACTCAGTCTGTGCTGTTTGTCAGTAGCCATTTACCTCTCTGCAATGGTGACAGTGACTGTGACAGTGACATCTCTCCAGGCCAAACCCCGATTCCTCCACTCAGGCCACATCTACATGATTTCACTCTCTCCTATAAAACTATATCCTGCCATTTTACCAGATTGTCTCCTGTCTTGCTCCTCTCCGTCAAAGCAAAACCCCCCCCCCCCCCCGACCGTTCCTGGCTCACACATCTCTCTCCTGCAACCTAAACAAACAGTGGGATTAGGAGCAGTAATGGGGGGCAGGAAGGCGGGGGTGCACGTGGACGGCGGTAATGGTGCGGACACCTCAGACGTGTCCTGAGCCCCTCCGTTGGCTGCCCTCAGACTGAAACAGCACCTTTGAAAGTCAAATCCAATTTGGAGTGTTTATTTGAACAAGCAATTATGAATCTTTATCAGCCTTGTAAGGTATTAATACTTATACTTGCTTAAAGATGAGGTCTATCGTAAACAAAAACATTTTTTTCCATGGCAGGAGTTTTAAGAAGACCCCCCCCCAGCCCTGACAGCACAAAAAACTTAATGACCGAATACAACTGCTGTATGTGTGGTTGGTAGAAAATTACACAAGAGATGCATTTGAAAAGCATTATTTCCTTGGTGAGTTACATGCCTAGATGAAAGTCTGTCATTTGCACAAGCTTCCTGTCTGTTTTTAGTGAAATACCTTGACTGAGCGTGCTAAGTTTCAGCGGCATTCAGTGCCACGAGATTCAGAATAAGTCTGTATCAGAACCGCCGAGGTCAGAATGCAGATAGCCTATATTTTGTCCGCAGTGCCACCTAGTGGTACCGAGACAAACTCGTGCAACGATCAAACGGTATCTTCTTGTTTTTTTGAAGCCTGTCCAATTGTACCAAAGGATAACGTTTATGCAATTAATGAAAATAGAAGTTGAATGAATGGTTGGTTATTTAGGAGTAAACCTACACACTTCTGAATGTATATCCACAGTGTGTGAAGGAGGGGATTTTCATACCAGGTGACAGACTGGGCCCAGACTGGGCCCAGAAGTCAGGGAGCCTTTTGCCATTTCCTTCTGCAGGACTGTGTTTCCACCTTAATGTGGCACTTTTCAGGAGCAGAGCGAACTGGAGCTTAAAGCAGGGATTTAGACGGATTAGGGCAGCGGGCTCTTCCTGAGGCGGACCCCAGGCTGAGAGCGACGTAAGCCTCCATCTTGGATCAAATTACCATGTGTTGAGCAGGACCCTCAAAGTGAGCGGGCACTGCAGTGTGGGGGAGACCACCAGCACCATCTCACCAGCCCCCCAGGGGGCCGCGCAGGCTGGCTGGGAACCCCACGGCGGTTTCCTCCCGGTGACTGGGCACCTCACTGACATTTTAATCAGGTGGCTCTGGGGCAACATGGCACCAAATGCCTGTGAAATTTCATTCGCTGATGTTCACACGATGTGCCGGCCGGTCATGGAGATGATGGCCCAGGTGAGATGGGCAGGAGAGCAACTAGCAACAAGAAGAAATAATAATAATAATCATCATCATCCCATGGCTCTGACCAGGATGAGCAGTGGATGGATGGATGGATGGTTATGGTGGCAGTAATTTTGTTTCACTTTCCTTTGCTGTCTGGGGCCCTCAGCTCACAGCTGCCTTTGATGAAGCCGCTTTCCATCCTGCTCTCTAATTGGGAGTAGGAGGCAGAGAGGAAAACAGGCTCTTTGTCAGGGCAGCAGATAAGAGCGGCAGGCGGGTCTAAAGCCCCCCCCCCCCCGCCACCCACTGTCTCCCAGTCACTCTATCACCCCCCTCCCCACTTGACTCTGAGATGCCAAACCTTCACAGACACCAGCTCCGATACTGGGTCAGAATCCTACAGATTACTACTTCAGATCATCTGGAACTTCTGATCCAGCACAGGGTTGTAGGGCGACCTGCAGGACATCCCAGAAAGCACAGGGCTGTGAAACATTCTGAACATTGGGGAACATGTCAGTCCATCACAGGGGCCCAGTCTGACTGCACTACACTTTGGCCTGGGGCAGGAAACCGTCCCATCGTACAGAGAAGACACAGGCACAGGGAGCAGGGCGGGTTCAGGCACTCTGCTGCAATCCTCCAGAATATCTCATCACTTGCCCTAACTATAACCTTGGGGCCTCTAGTTTAAAACAGAATAGTATCTAAGATGCTGTACATCTTGGCCAATATTTCAAGACTTCCAAGGCTGGTGGAAGTTCAGGTTTCTGCTAAAGGTCTCTGCTCTCTGAATAAACACACAGCAGATCAGAACCCTGAAGATGTTCTGTCTGTTGCTACAGCAACTGCAGTGAGACCCCCCCCCGCCCCCTGCCCCGCCCTGCCCCGCCCCAAACCCAGCCATCCGAACCGAAAGCCTCGTTGCTGATGTCTTGCATCCATTTATCTCCTGCGCTGATACATTTCACACCAGCCATAACTATTTTGTTTGACATTCTTGCTCATCTTTCCGGACCTTTCCGCACACCTCGTCTGTGATGAATGCAGAGAATGGCTCACCTCCTTTATGGGATATCTCCATGGCCTTTTTGGGCTGGCCCAGACGGGACGCGGACATGGCGGGGAAACAGTGCAGCAGAGAAACATGCAACACACTTAGTCATGCTGCAATCACGGGCGCTGCAGCCTGGAAGCGTGTGTTTATGTTCGCACATCAAAGCGTGCACACGTACCCAGATAAACTAGCTGGAAATGAGAGGCCTAGGACAACAAAAAGGGCCCTTTGTTCCACCATCCCCAACCATGATCAGCCCGGCGACATGCCCGCTCGCCATCAGCCGGCCTATTTATATATAGAGGGACGCGCAAATAGGTCTTTGAAGAGCTGGGACCATCACTCGGCAAGCCCCCCGGGCAGGAAACTCGCCCAGCGGCCCAGGGTGTCCGTTGGCTCCAGTGGCACGAAAGCACGCTTGATTAAAAGTTCACAACCCCCCCCAGTCTTCCGGACAGAGAGGACATGGCAGGGACCTCCCCCACGGGTCGGTGACGTCTCTGCCACCACTGACGTGACCCACGACATCAAAGCCCCCCCCCTTCCCCTATCCCAGCAGTCCTCACTGCAGCACTAAAAGGTTGTCATTAAGGAGATCCAGAGTGGGATTCACGTATCCTCTTCTCTAACCCTAACCCCACCCCGGGCAGAGGAATGCCCCCCGAGGGAGCATCTTCCCAGGGTCGCTGGCAGCCCCGGAATCTGCACCCCAGCACAAGTGAGCAGCTGGGGGGGGGGGGGTCACACGGGGCCAGTCCATCGGGCCAGCAGGGGGGTGGAGGGGTCTGGGAAATGGAGAACATGGCCGCACACTTCAAAACGCTCATACAGAAAGACTTAAATCTTTTCAAATACACACGTGTCTCAGGACATTGTTAGCCATCTAAAGCTACGTCTGGTTTGGTAGGGATTCTTTTCATTCAGGTTTTAATAAAAGGAAATTGGTACCTTCCTTTTTATGTTTAGGTCTTTAGATGAGATCATTCTTTTTCTCTAAATAAAAAAGGAAAAGGCAGCTGAACTTCTCCGCTTTGAAGCCAGAGTCCAACGTCTGAGATCATTAAAACAAACGTCTGACATCTGCTTGGATGGATCCTTTGAGAGAATGGGATCCAGAGATCAGCATTTAGGAAACAACCCCCCTCCCCCAAAGGTAACCTTACACAGGTGAAGGGCCACAGGTCCTGTGCCCATAGCTTGGAAGAAAAAAAACACACCTGTGCTTGAAAACATCACCTTGAAGACACTGAGAAGAACTTCTTAGACGTATAACTATTTTTCTATTTGCATGTGTTTAACTTGGAGCTTAAATCACTTGCTGCAGAGAAAGTCTGTCTGAAGCCAACGTGTGGAATTAGCCTGAGATGCCTGATCTCAGAACCTCGTGTTCCTAGATGTTCCTCGTCAGTTCAAGGTTGAAACCTTGGTCTATTATCTCCCAATACAAATTTCAGGATAATGGTTGTTCTCCTTGCTGGAAATAAGGGAGGAACTCTAACACTCTGCATGTGGATTATCCAGTTCAAGATAGAGGAAGAGCTGTTTAGTCCCACCTCGGAGTAAAGTCTCCACGCAACTGACAGCATTCACTACAAACAGTGCTTACAAATGAACATGAAATGACCAATTGGCTGAATTTGTGTTAAATCACCATGGTAACCTGGTGTCACGTTTACCCTTACTGGATTCTCTCTAGCTCAGAGTGGTCAGCTACACTGTGTGCATCTGAAGGCTCTTTACATTGTGGAGACATGAAACACGTGACCCTAATTGTGAAGGTAGGGTTCAGATCTTCCTGGGTATGGAAGGCACCTGTAAGCGATGGGCACATTGGCTGCTGGCAATCTGCCCCCAGTCAGTCATTACTCACCGTGACCCTGCCAACTGATGAGACATTCAGGGTAAAAAAAATATACCAGTATAACTCCTCAAACACAGCCATACTTGGGCCAGGGACTCTTGGCTTCCCATTGGATGGCAAAACAGTGTGAGACAGTGCTTGTCACATGGGCGAGGGTCCGGCCCCCGCAATTGTGTCTAAGGGGACCTCGTCGCTTAGCAATGGGCGGCTCGCTATCTCGTGGCCAGAACTGTTGAGGCTCAGCGTGTTCTGGTATCTGGGGACAGTGGGCGGGCTGAGGGTGAGCGGGACCGGGTGCAGAGACGGAGGCCAGCAGGCCTTGTGGGAACGCGGCCCAGCGCGGCCTCATTATCGCCTGGCTGATACGCCGATACCCTTGCAAGGGAAATATTGACATTCCTGCAGAGCCTTTGCACCTTCTGCCGCCTAAGCGGGATCCTATTTACACCACGCCGAGGTAAACAGCTCCTGTGTGAATGCCTGTTACTCCGGGGGGGCTGACAGGTGCAGAATTAGAAATTTTGTCCCCCCCCCGCTCCCCCCCAACTCAGGCTACCGGTGACCATCAGGGGCCCCTCAATGAGGTGTAATGGACTGGTTTGTAGCTGGACAACATCCAGCATTCCAGCATCCCAACAAACCCCCCCAGTTATGGGAAATGTGGTAATTCCCACTTAACATTAATTTAACATCCATCTCTGTGCCCCTGTGCTTTGCACGGTGAGGGGGGGGGGGGTGACAATGACAGAAAGTGATGGTAAATATGAGGCTTAGAACCTCTTAGCATCCACGAGAAACACCGCGGTCCTTTTCTGAGGAGTGTAAATCAGAATGTGACAGGGAGCCCTGTCTCCATACCCCCCCTCCCCAGCACCACAATCAGCACCCCCCTCCCACATTGTACATGGCCTTGTGTATGAAGGAAGGTGGCCATGTAACCGGAAGGTCGAGCTTCTGGCTTCATCTCCCACAGCGGGCCTCAAACTATTCTGGAATTTCCCTCATGGGTTTGGGTCTCACAAAACATCTTTCGTACTATAGCAGGGGCAGACTGGCTGCTTCTGTTCTTTAGTTTCAAGAGTCTCCATTTAAGAAGGACCAAAAAACCTCAGCATTTTTAACTGACTCACAGCTGGAAGGTAAGTGAACCTTAGCAGCTCCAGGGCGTGAACTTGGACCAGCATGACACCTGTGAATCCGGCTCCATGTTCACTGACCCTGTATGTGTGAGGAGTCTAGCCTCCCCCTCGCTTTACCTGATCTCCTCGCACCCCCAGCCCAAGCCCCGGAAAGGGAGCGAACCCAGTTACATACTCACACCCCCGGCACCCTCATACCCCCCCCCCCACCCCAAAGGCCAAACAAGCACACTGTTCGTCTCACATCCAGTGAGATGTGTATTGTTAATTAATTTCATGGGCGGCAAGGTGGTTGCTCAGTCTGTTATTCAAAATGCCAACAACAGTGACTGAATTGGTTCAAACAGTTCAACCAATCAAAATATGGACCGCATACACCCAGCTTAAACAATTAACCCGAGGCTTGGTTTTTGGCACCGGTGACTAAACCACTGTCTAAATGTGTGTGCGAGAGCCTTGCTGTGTATGTACGGGGCCCCCACCTGAAAGAGACACCTCAGGCATCACAACAGCAGCTCTGCTCACATGCCGCAGACAATGGGGCTCGACACCTGCAAGTCAGAGGTCAGGGGTCATGAGGCCAAGCCTGTCCTGTCTTCCAACTCGGGCAGGGGCTATCTGCGTCTCTCGGTGGGTGTGGGAGATGAGATTCTACACGTCACTGACTTTCCACAGCACAGGTGTGAGCCACTATTGTGCAGGGAGTGGTGTTAAGGGACCACCCCCCCCCCCCCTTCGCCATGTCATCTACCTGGCCCTTTGATGTCGCTGTGTCTTTAACAACTTCCATTGTGGCTCGACATTCCTGCTGTTCAGGGGTGTTTAAAAAAAAAAAACACAGGAAGGAAGTTCAGAAGCAAAGAACCGAAAACACGGGATCACCTACTGTAACCGTGACGGCCGCTCCTACACGCGGCAGACCAGGCATGTGACGGCACACGCATGTGAAAACGAAGAGAAACAGAAGTCTGTGCTCTGCTGACTCGCAATGGCACTGATAACGAGCCCTACCCCAGCGCGTACGATCGGGAGGCCCTGCTGACTGGACGTGGCGCTCTGCTTACGCAGGACTGCAGCTTCATGCACGCGGCTCCTCTGTCATATGCAGTGAGCACCCCTGCCACAGCCTTCACCCCTCTCTGCTGCGAATTAAAATAGCTCCGGCGTCCTCAGAAAACACCGTGACGAATTACCAGGCTGTGACACGCCAGTGACAGAAAACCCAGCTGAGGCCTTTAGGCCGGAAGCCAGGAGGCGGGGCGGGGGGTTGGCCCCCATTGCAGTGGTAACCAAAACCATACTGGTAGCTCTTTTGCACAGTGCAAAATGGTTCAGAGTGAAAGGTGGCTCGCTAATGCTAATCAAGAGCTAGCGGAGGCATACTAATGACAATCAAGAGCCAGCGGAGTTATGCTAATGCTAAGCAAGAGTCAGTGAAGGCCTGCTAATTCTAGTAGAGAGCCAGTACAGGGTTGCAAGTGCTAAAACCCAGCTAAGCCATGCTAATGCTAACTGAGACCCAGTGGAGGCCTGCTAATTGTAGTGGAGAACTAATACAGGCTTGCTAAAGCTAACAGAGAGCCAGCAGAGCCATGCTAATGCTAATCGAGAGCCAGTGGAGGACTGCTAATTCTAGTAGAGAGCCAATACAAGCTCACTAAAGCAAATAGAGGGCCAGCGGAACAAACCTAAATCAGTCAAAAGCGTGCAGAGGCCTTCTAATGTTACTCGAGAGCCAGCAGAGGCCTGCAAATGCTAACTGAGAACTTGTGAAGACCCATCTGCAATCAGGGCTGATCTGCTTTTAATTTCATTTGATTCCCTGTTAATACTGTGGGCCAGGTTAAAGATCACTTAAGCATGTCTGTGTATCTGTGTGTGTGTGAGAGAACAAGTGATACCAGAACAATTTACAAGTAGCTTCCATCCCTATGAATCTTTAACAAACAACACATCACATTCCCTTATGACTTTTAAAACTGGAGACTCTTTTTGGTGATTTCACCTCTCCTACAATATCTCCTGAGGAGTTGGAGGGCGGGGGGGGGGGGGGGGGGTCATTAAGCTGAAGTAAAGCTCTGTGAGGTATGAAGAATGAGGGGTTTGAAGGTTAAAGACAGAGCCAGCTTTGGGAGGTGGAGAGCTGTCACCGCACATCAACACCTCCGGCTGGATCCCGGCGAAGATGGAAGAGGCGTCAGATGGATGCCTGAACGAGATCCAAATCAGGGCTGTGCTAACGATTAACTCTGATGAACTCTCTCTCCATCCCTCAGGCCCT
Organism: Brienomyrus brachyistius; assembly: GCF_023856365.1. Lineage (NCBI taxonomy): Eukaryota > Metazoa > Chordata > Actinopteri > Osteoglossiformes > Mormyridae > Brienomyrus > Brienomyrus brachyistius. Next base: position 21,810,003 of record NC_064549.1, on the reverse strand, counting down.
TACACTTCCATAAGTGACTGAGCTGAGTCCTGCTGCTCACTGAGTCTCTCTCTCTCTTTCCTGCTCCCTGGGTCTCTCTCTCTCTCCCTTCCGCTCACCAAGTGTCTCTCTCTCTTTCCTGCTCCCTGGGTCTCTCTCTCCTTCCCTGTTTCTCCCTGGGTCCCTCTCCCTCCCTCTCTGTGTTTAAAGATGTCCGTCACAAAGCGGTTGTTTGTTTTGCTGTGTGTTCGGTTATTTTCTCAAGCCCAGCGATGTCGGCCTACCCCGGCGATGACAGACCGCCTTGTAGTTGTGGTTTAGCCACTGAGCAAAGAGATCAAACTGAACCCAGAGGAAACAGAGCATTTCCACTTTGAGCCTGAAAGGACTTACCAATCCCTTTCTTTCTCCCTCGTTCTCTTTCCTCTTTGTCTCCACACCCTTCAGGCAACCCATTGCAGTCCCATCATCCTCTTCTGCAGCTGATCATACTCTGAGACACCTGAAAACTGTTTCTAGATGCTTGGGACTCTGACAGATTTGGATTTAATGGGTAGGAGTGAAGAAGAAACTTCAGAGTTACAGTACCTGCTTAGCGGAGGTCAGGCAGGGTCACGGCCGACGTGGCAGAGGGAGAACAACTCAACAAGTGCCTGTCACGCATCAGTGAAGCACCTGAAAAGACATGCAGCACGCAAGCCCTGGCAGAGAGCTTGTTCAGCGAAGCCCGTGAGACCATCCTGAACACCGTCTCCCTAATGAAGCCAGCGAGGTTGCTACTGAACACCGATGCCCCAATGAAGCCAAGGAACTTGCTATTGAACATCAACATCCTACTGAAGCCCCAGAATTTGTTCCCGAACACCAACTCCCTAACGAATCACGGAAGAAGCTGCATTTGCAGTCAGTTCAAGAGTTTGGAAAAACAGCTCTGTTAACTAAACGTTAGGAGGTTCCTTGAAGTAAAGACCTTCAAGTCTATAGGATTACAAAAATTATGACTGCAAAAATTATCCATGAAGATATATGGCTGGATGTATTAGGACCTTGTGATGTTGGACCTGAAGGCCTGGTTCGCAAACTCCATTCTAGCTGGGTTTCGATGGGGTTCATTAAGAGTTCCCTTCACTGGAACTAAGGGGCCCAAACCCAGAAACCCTGAAAAACAACCCCATACCATTATCCCTCCTCCACCAAACTTTACAGTTAGCACAGTGCAGTCAGGCAGGTAACATTCTCCAGGCATCTGCCAATCCCAGACTCGTCCATCCGGCTACCAGACAGAGAAGGGTGATTTTTCACTGCACAGAACACGTTTCCACTGCTTGAGAGTCCAGTGGCGGCGTGTTTTATGCCATTCCATCCAAAGCTTGCCATTGGAGTTGGTGATGTGAGGGTTGCATGCAGCTGCTCAGCCAAGGAAGCCCATTCCATGAAGCTCCAGGTGCACAGTTTCTGTGCTGGAGTTAATGCCAGAGGAACTTTGAAACTCTGTGGTTACTGAGTCAACAGAGCGCTGGTGACTTACGCACCATGCGCCTCAGCACTCGGTGACCCTGCTCTGTTACTTTACGTGGTCTGTCACTTCATGGCTGAGTTTCTGTTGTTCATAAATGCTTCCACCTTGCAATGATACCACTTCCAGTTGACCATGGATTATGTAGCAGGGAATTCTACAAACTGACTTATTGCAAAGGTAAGCATCCTGTGACAGAACCGTGCTGGAATACAGTGAGCTCTTCAGAACGACCCATTCTCTCACAAATGTGTGTAAACCTGACTGCATGGCTTGGTGCTTGATTGTATACACCAGTGGCAATGGGTCTGAATGAAACACCTGAATTCAGTGATTAAGAGGCGTGTCCTACTACATTTGTCCATATAATGTGTATACACATGCACCACGCATTTGTAGGGCATACTTATCCTTATGGGGCCCGCTCATTCACTTCTATGGGAAAAATGCTAATGCTAACTATGACACACACACACACACACACACCATTATTGGAACATTTAAACTTTTTCAGATATTTCTGAATACTTTTTACATGTGTAGCAGGGAGCGAGGTGCCCCCTGTGAGGTGAAGAGGTGCCTCTTTCGGAGCCTCGTAGTTTCCTGTCTCCATCCGTGTTCTTAGGTTAAATAGCTCTGAATCGCCCAGATCTGCTGTCCTTGGATCCCAGGTGTGTCATGCAGCTTATCCGGAGTGCTGCTGGCGGCATGAGAGGAATTCTCCCACCCGGCTCTCTGCAGCTGCTGGGTTGCCCCTGTCCTGCACCCCCCCCCCCCACCCCCACCATTCCCCCCTGCCCTGCCCTACTGACAGACAGCTCCCAAAAACGCCGCCACCTGGACCGTGTCACCCTGTGAGGGCCAAGGAGGGAATAGAGGGATCAGCGGAAAAGTGGGGGAACAAGAAAAGGCCAGATGGGAGAGAGGGAGGAGAGAGAGAGAGAGAGAGAGAGAGAGAGTGGCCTGTTTGGGGAAGTGACTCTGAGAGGAGAGGGTTAAAGTGAGCGGCCCGTCCTCGGCGCTGACAGAGTCAGTGCACTAAGCGTCCTGTCAGCCTTACATCCTGTCACACGGCTCTCTCCCCCGGCCCCCCCCTGCGGTCAAGCCGCTGTCCATCACTCCGGCTTGATGCGGCTCAAGTCCACACTTTCTGCGGAGGGGCTGGTGGCCGCGGCCAATCTGCCGCAGGGCCTTCTCGCTTAGCCTCCATCCCCCGACCTGTTCTGGGGGCTGCGGAGGCTCAGACTGGCGCAAAACCGGAGACACGGCACGTTCTTAGGAAGAGGAACAGGAGCGGGACGAGTGCAAGACTGCAGCACATGGAGCTGTGCAGCATGTGCAAGACTGCAGCACGTGGAGCTGTGCAGCATGTGCAAGACTGCAGCACGTGGAGCTGTGCAGCATGTGCAAGACTGCAGCACGTGGAGCTGTGCAGCATGTGCAAGACTGCAGCACGTGGAGCTGTGCAGCATGTGCAAGACTGCAGCACGTGGAGCTGTGCAGCATGTGCAAGACTGCAGCACGTGGAGCTGTGCAGCATGTGCAAGACTGCAGCGCGTACTCTTGCCTGCGGCTTTAAACACAAAGGACTGCCTAACTCAATGTAAAAAAACATTCTGAGCCAATATAAAAGAGTTCAGAGTGAAGCTGACTGCGCTGAAGGTAGCGGAAGGGGCAACGTGAGGTGCTCAGGGCTGCTCTTTCTGCGGCTGCATGCTTGTGATGGACTCACTGCTGTTGTAAAAACCCAGGAGCCACATTTGTGGCGTTTCTGCGCGTTTCACGTGCCACAGCTGCTCCGCGTCTCCGTGGCACCCAGGCCGGGGGGGGGGGGGGGAGAGAAGTGGGGGTTGCTAATAGGCTGAGCAGGAAAAGCCCACTAACTGGGGGGGATAGTCCCTGGGGGGCTTCGATGGACACAGGCGGACAATGTCAACCCCTGAGCCAGGCCCTGGGGATGTGGGGGGGGGGGTCTGTAATGTTAAGGGCAGGAGTGGGGTTATGCTCTGTGGCTAAAGCCAGGATAACAAGCCTGCATTTAAGGCCGATGGAGAAAGCAGGAAAAGACGGATCCCGAACCCCCCCCCCCCCCCAGGCAACCCCATTCTCACTGAAACAGAATGAGTGCAGCGAGACGCCCCTGGGTCATGGGGTCCCTCACTGGGGGGTCTGCCCCTTCCCTAAATGTGAATATCCCCAGCAAGGAGCCGCACACACGGGTGGGGCCACTGACCATTAATCAGCATAAACGGGATTAACCAGCAGCCCGTAATCATGACCCGGTGCGGCTGTTATCTCTCCATCATCGAGGTGCCACCACTCAATTAAAAGGTTAGGCGGTGTGTACTCTCCCATTACTCGCATCCGGAAACATCTACAGGCATGTGTTTGTAGGACATATGCCCCCTAGTGGTGATTTAAAGTGTGTGAGACCGGGCTCCCAGACTGCCACCTGCAAGTAGCATGGTCACCATTTAACACAGATACACACACACACCAGGCCTCTGTTACATCGGGCTATTGCTCGTGGTTTAATAATCCGTACTTGTTGGATGTGTGTGTTTTGTCTATGTGAGGGAGTGGGGTGGAGTCTCACAGGGGGTGCGTCTCTGTTTGGCCACACCCACCTGTGCTGGGTTCCAGGAAGAGTGTGCTTACAAATGCACATCCTGCCTCCCCCCCCCACCTCACCAGGAGGGACAGGACAGCAGCGCAGCACAGTGCAACCTAAACGCAATTGGCCAATTTAGATGGGTAATTGTAATGACATCGGTTTACTTAGCTGGCTCATTGCAGCCGCACGGACATTAAAGCTCTCCTTTTAAGTCGCTCTCCTCATGCTCCGGGGCCTAACCACCCCCACCCCCTGACACCCCCTGAGCGCACACACACAAAACATCTAACGGCTGTGCTGTCAGCGCCAGATCACATCCATATGTGCCGGGGTTGTCCGGGTGACCGGCGGGAAGGGGGCGGGGCCTGCAGCCACAGCACAGGCCGGTCTCGATCCCCTGGCCCGCGGACCCCACCCCATCCTCATCAGCTCCATATGTCCAGCTGGGCCGGGCCAGGTTTGGGGGGGGGGGGGTGGGGGGTGCAGTCAGCCTGGGGGGTGCCGTAGGGATGCCGTTTATGAACGAGGTTCACGGGAAGCTGCTGCCCTCGTTCTAGGCACTTGTATGGGGTCGGGGGTGGGGGACAAGATGGGTACTGACCCAGCGGGACGGTGGAGACATAGGGGACGAGAGAGATGAGAGAGAGCCGCAAGGGCAGGGGAACGGCGGCCGTCCCAGAGATGGCATGACGCCATCCGAACATTCTGTGGATTGGATTGCACACACACACGATGAACTCTGCCCTTTCGGGGAGGGCTGGGGGTGGGGGGACTGTCCCGACTGGAGTCAGATTGGCTTCGACAGGGTCTGATGGCTCTGACAGTGAACTCAGGGTTGCCTCCCTGGCCTGCCTCACATTCTGCCCACCAAACTTCTTGCATTTTTTAAAATTTAAGTCAGGTCTCACTCCTCTCCCCTCTGAGGATCCGCAGGTGTGACACCGTCACCCATCTGTAGCTTCTGCACCTCATTTTCCAAGTCCTTGGGGCTATGAAGCAGCAAAGGGAGGCCTAGAGCCAAGTGGGCCAGTCCAAGCTAAATTGGGGTTTGGGGAGTGGGGCTTTATTGCAGAAATGACCTGCAGTCCAGCGGCATGCGCATGCTGCCCTGGATGATGGAAAAAGGAGGCTAAGATGATCCTTTTAATAATTACAGAACTATTTTTCTTTATCTGCTTCAAGGTCACAATACAGCATGAAGCTATTAATTTCACAGATTGAAGAACTACAAATTTCCCCAGTAGAATGACAAGCTTATGTTAATATAAGCCAATGAAATGTCAGGGATCCAGAAAGACAGCTAACTATATAGTAAATAAGAAGCCTGTCCAGCCAGTTGTAAGATGCACACTGGATGTCATACGTCAGTGTCTTGGCAAAAGCTCTGAGTATTTTCATATCAAATTTCTTCAATATTTCACAACATAAGAAATGAAAATGAAAGTGAGGCGTCGGTTTCACTGACATAACTACGCTTGATTAGCAGAGGTCCAGACTAGAATTACTTCTGTCTCCTTACTGTCCTCCTGCACCCACTGCAGCGGGTAAAAGGGGCACATTAACTGCCCCAAACCAGGCTGGGTCCTGCACCTGTCGCTACTATGTTAGTTGGGGAACAGCTCACCACCATCACCACTCAACTCCAGACTGCTTTTCTTCAGTTAAGGCTCTTTCTGGGGGGCTGTTTTCCACATTCTGCTGTCCTCCCCCATTATATTTCCTCTTTCTTTATGCACCTGACAGAACATGGGACTCCATAAAAGGAAGATCTACTTATCGAGACCTTCCTCTGGACGCTTTGATATGGATGGAAACCGAGTGGAATCATGGAATAGGGAACGATATCCCCCCCACCCTGGACAGAATGGGACAGTTGAATGGAAAACTCAAAGCCAGTAAGTCAGGGGTGGGCAATGTTATCTGCAAATGGTCAGTGTGTATGCTGGTTTTTGGGGCAACCTTTAGGTACGCTGTTCAAATCCAGCTGTGAGAACTCTTCAGTCAACCAGTTCTCTAATTAGTAATCTAATTGCAGCGAAAACCTGCAGCCACACCGGCCCTTTCTGGATAAATCTGCCCACCCCTGCAGTATTCAAAGAAAGTGTCAGTGTTTGGTCTGGTTTTCATTGCTCTTACAAATTGAGCGAAGCGGAACACGTCCAGAATATAACAGACACCCCTCATAATGTGCAGAGCATTTCAGTGGCTGCTGCGTGTTTATCTTGTGCCTCTCTCTCTCTCTCTGTCTTTCTCTCCCTCTCTCTGTTGCTCTCTCTCTCTCTCTCTGTCACTTTCTCTATCTCCTTTTCTCTCCGTTTCTCTCTGTCTGTCTCTCTCTGTCTCTCTTTCTCTGTGTCTGTCTGTCTCTCTCTGTCTATCTCTCTCGGTCTGTCTTTCTCTCTCTCTCTCTCTCTCTTTCTCTGTCTGCCTGTCGCTCTGTCTCTCTCTGTCTGTCTGTTTCTCTCTCCCGCGCGTCCTGCCTGCCATGATTCGGACGTGCAGGCACACTGACCCGATCCTCCATTCCATGCACGGACTGTTTCCCGGCAGATGGCAGGTCTGATCCCGTTACCGTAGCACGGAGGGTTTCTGTGCCCCCCCCCCCCCCGCCAGCGATGGCAGTGCAGATAGGGTTACAAGGGCATTGTGGGAGTCTCAACAGGAGATGGCAGCGTGTTGATAGTAACTATGTGGGGGCAAAGAAAACAGGCCTTCATTACCAAACCTCACAGTCAAACAGCCGCCGGCAACAACTGCTCCACCGTGGTCACCATATTTTGTGTAAGAAAAATGTCTTCTCGACATGAGATTAACATGGAGAAAAAAATAAAACATTTTCTCGCTGTCGGAGAGGGACGTCGCCCTCCTGATCGAGCAGGACAGAACAGCCTCTCAAGGTCCTGCTGAGCTTATACATTTCACCGCACTGCAGGATCAAGAACGAGAGAGGAGAAGAGAAGGGTGAGAATGAGAGGCTGAAGCGAAAGAGGAAGCTAGGGGCCAGAGAGAAGGCACCCTTTGTGTGAGCCGTGAGTCAAGGGCCGTCCCAGCATGCTACACGCCTGGCGGCCGCAGATAGGCATCGGCAGGGACCCCACAGCGTGAGCGTCTGTGACTCCGCCCACGCCGGACGGCCACAAGAAGCAGACGGGTCGGCGGCTCTGGAAAGTGTGTGCCTGATCTCTTTGACACCATGAAACTTCAAGGAAGATCCCTGAGGCTGGATCCAGGACCACAGGAGGAGATCCAGTTGGGGGGGGAGGGGTGTTGGGGGGTCAAGACACCCTGGACACTCCAAGAAGACAGAAGGATACCGATGCTGTCGCTAAAGTGACATATCTGCTTGGGAATGAATCACAAATATCTCAATTCGAAAAGAATTTAGGTCAAGGAGTCTACTGAAAGTGGCAGATCTCTGTGGTGGGGGGGGGGGGCACTGTCAGTACTGGGCTCTTAGTTGGGGGGTGGGGTGCCCCGGTATAGACCTCAAGATCTCCACAAGTTGCTGGAGGCCAAAGCCACCTTCATGCATCGAGTATGGAGAACCTCAGGGTGATTCATCAGAAAATGAATCACTGGCAGAGCGCAGCCAGACACACCCCTAGGGGTGTACTGAGAAAATTCCCCAGGTGAGCTGGCAGGCGGAGCTGGGGGGGCGGGTTTGGCTGGAAAACAACCAAAGAGGAAGTTCAATGCAATGTGATGGAGGTGATAAGGGAGCTCGGGGGGGGTGGAGGGGGGGCTTTCTAGGATGGGGTTCAGCGGCAGGACAGCGGCGCGCATGCTGGTATTCGTGAGAGTGTCCCGGGGGCGGGGCCGGCCCAGCGCGCCATCGGCTGGTATCATAGTGGCGCTGCGGTGCTTGGAGCACTTTGATGTTAGAGCTCATTACGGGACACACACGCGCAGCGTCGGAGGTAGTCACCATGGGCTACAGACCTCATCCCACAGGTGAGTCAGCGGTGGTCACCATGGGCTACAGACCTCATCCCACAGGTGAGTCAGCGGTGGTCACCATGGGCTACAGACCGCATCTCACACGCGGTGTTGGTCACCATGGGCTACAGACCTCATCCCACAGGTGAGTCAGCGGTGGTCACCATGGGCTACAGACCCCATCCCAACGGTGAGTCGGTGGTTGGTCACCATGGGCTACAGACCTCATCCCACAGGTGAGTCAGCGGTGGTCACCATGGGCTACAGACCCCATCCCACACGCAGCGTTGGAGGTGGTCACCATGGGCTACAGACCCCATCCCACAGGTGAGTCGGCGGTTGGTCACCATGGGCTACAGACCCCATCCCACAGGTGAGTCAGCGGTGGTCACCATGGGCTACAGACCCCATCCCACACGCAGCGTCGGCGGTGGACACCATGGGCTACAGACCCCATCCCACAGGTGAGTCGGCGGTTGGTCACCATGGGCTACAGACCCCATCCCACAGGTGAGTCAGCGGTGGTCACCATGGGCTACAGACCCCATCCCACACGCAGCGTCGGCGGTGGACACCATGGGCTACAGACAGCATCCTGCAAGAGGTTTCAGAGCCCTGAGCTGGCATGTTCCTGCCCCCATCTCCCCACCCTCCTGCCCCCTGCCTGGGTGGGTAGCAGGTGTCTGCGGTGACAGGCAGGAATGTGGCCCTGGCAGGTCACACAGGCGTGGGGTGTGAAGGGACGCATGCATTTCGCCTGTCAGTCTAATTGGCCAAGCTCTCAGCGGCCTCGGGGGGGGGGCAAGGCCCAGGGGGCCATCAGACCTGCTGAGAACTGAACATGGACCTAGTGGGGGGCGGGGGCTGACTGCACTGGACTTATTTACCTTCAAATATAGATATATGACAAACTATATGACTGATTCACTGCTGTCTGTAAGTGTAGCTTTGAATCCTCACATAGATCTGTGTTTATTATAGAAGCACATTTGAGGCAACAGTCGCAGTGACTAGCGGGAGGGATAAATTGCTGAGGGGGGGGGGGAGTTGATTAACTGCGTAAGTAGAAAATGCACAATGCAAGCAGAGAGGCCCTGTAGGTCCTGCTCTGCATTTGAGGGCTTTTAAATGCGACGTGCGTATGGAGATATCCTGGCAGAAAGGAAGCAGCGGAAACCACTTGGATGGAAGGAGCAGTAAGGGCTTTAAAAAGGCCTGGCTTTCCTTCCTGTGGGCGCGGCGGTGGGCTTGCTCAGTGGGGGGCGCTGTGCTCGATGATGGTTATTGTATTTTTATTGTGCAAACTGTTATGAAAACACACTCATCCGGCTGTACGCTCGGCGCGGGCAGATCTGCAGTGCCGCTGGAGTTTACGCTCGCTGTCAACATGTCTCATTTAAGAGCTCAGAGGGGCCCAGCCCCACTGCGGTCCCCAGGGCTCACAGTCCCATATGAACTAACACTCTCTGCCCAATTATTGATACACGGGCAATCAGATAGACATCTAAAAGGGGCCTCGCAAACAGACGAAAGCAGGGTGGCGAGCGAGAGCTGGGATGAAGTAGATAAATGAGGAGTGAAAGGTAAATATTTATAGCAGTTAGCGCTGATGTTTATGTTAAGTGTTGCAGTTGTTTGTTTGAGTCCTTTTGTTAGATGTGTAAACTTGGCTGCCAGATAAAGACGAAAGGCCTGACTGAGCAGTACCAGCAAAGGGAGCAGGAGCGAGAATGCCGTGGAGGAAGGGAGAGGGGGGAGGGGAGAGAGAGGCTGCCGAAAGAAAGCGGAAAACAAAAACAAATGCTGAGAAGGTAAGAATACTCCGGTTCTCATCTTTCCTGTCTTTATCTGGGACTGTTACTGTAGCGTCCTACAACAAATACTCCAGCAAGAGCAAAACTAAACATAAATAAGGGGCAGGACTGAGGGGCAGTGCACGCTCACCTGGCAAGCAGATCAGGCACGCGGAGAGACAGCCTGCCCACTGGAAAGGCCCCCATCGTGACACGCTAGGACCCGGACCAGCACATGGCTGCCTCTACCAGGCACTCTCTCTATGCAACTCCAGCAGCTGTTTATTCAGCAAATGGGATCCAGTTGGAGGGTCCGAGACCCCCCCCCCCCATGGTACGTGATGCCAGTGCAAAGAAGCTCAGGTGTTTCCACGCCTGGTGCTGATTCTCAGCTAACAGCATTAATGTAACGCAATTACATCCCTGCTCCCCCGCACCCCACCCCACCCCCCGGTCTCTGACCCAGCCAAGCCTCGTTCTCCCAGAATCCCTATGGTAGACCCCACCCCTGCTGGGCACAAATGGGTCTCTGACATACCACCCTAAAACAATGCCTGCTAACTCTCTGACATACCACCCTAAAACAATGCCTGCTAACTCAGCCTACCCCCCCCCCCCCCCAATAATGCAAAGACCTCATTTCTTAATTTCATCAAGAATCAGTCATTTATTTCAGGATATCACACTAAGATTAATATGACATTAATACATTAATACACTGCACCTCCATTACTGCACTTTGAGTCTCATAGCAATACTTTGCAATATACATCTATGTTTTATATATATATTTATTTATATATATATGAACACCTGTGGGAGTTTGGTTTGAGTCCCCCAACTACGTTCTGTTTGTGGAGTTACCATGTTCTCCATGTGTCATGGTGAGGTTACCTCTGGGTACTCCGGGTTCCCCCCTATGGTCCAAAAATGTGCAGAGGCTGATTGAAGTTACCAATTACCTATGGGGGGGTGTGTGTTTGATGGGTTGGTGCCCCATTGGCTCTGGACCCCCTATGACCCAGAACAGGACAAGTGGTTACAGAAAATGAATGGATATGTTTAGCCCTGATAAAACAGTTATATTCTGCATTTAGCAGCAGCAGCGTGAGGGAGGCCCTGACACTGTACCTGGCCCCGTCCCGTGGGTCTGACACTGCCGCTCACCTCAGCCAACGACACCAGTGGCTCTTCTGCTCTTAGCATTCGCTTGTCATTCAGAGCAGCCGCTCCGTGAGCATCTGAGGACTGCAAACAAGAGCCGGCTCTGGTAAACAGTCTTTGACAGTGTGTGTGAGGGTGAGGGAAGAGAAACATCGTGCAGTTGCATTCTGGGATATTTACGGGTGGGCAGTGAGCTGATTCAGCTGCAGGGTATTGTCCAGAAGACTCTCTTACAGTGAAAATATTATGATACATCTGCACTCATTTAGCACAGGCACCCGCCAAACATGCTCCATGTTCTGAAAAAAAGGAGGGAAAAATGACATGGGAGAGCTAGTACAGAGGGAGAGAGGAGAGAGGGAGATGTGTTTTAGGCTGATTGACAACAGGACATCTTACTGTGCAGATCTCGTTTTCACAAAATAAAGCTATTACAAAACCCTGTGATGGCGTGCCATCTGACTGTGACTCCCTGATCTATGGTTTCACTAGAACCAGATACAGACGGCTTTAAAAGTAGGGGCCCCGCCCATTCTGTCACGTGACTCTGTACGTCTGTCAGTCACGTGTTTTTTTTCCCCATTCACCTTTTATTACTCTTGTCACCTCTTGTGAGGCCCTGAAGACTAAGCTGGTTTAGATTGAGCCCTGATTTCAGTGTAAAACCATATTCTTCCCTGCCCCCCCCCGTTTATTAAACATTAACGTATGAGAATCTAAACCGCTTTCGGATGGATCGAAGACCCAAAAAACGTTTTCAGACGGCCAGTCCACGCTACACAGGGGGCCCTTGCTGAATGCGACAAACACACGGAACTGGAAGGTTGTTAGCATTTTAAAAGGTGCTTCATAATAAAATTATACACATCATTTCATGTGGTGAAACAGAATATGGAGGACTGAAGAAGCCCATTCCCTTCACAGAGCTGTCAGGAGAGCCGCCGGAGCGGGCCCTGCCCCACTCGTTATTTGTTCAGTATGTAGTACAAATTTGCTGATGATGAGAGAGGTAGGGATTATTGCCCCGAACTATGGGCAACCCCGATGCCTTATGGAGCTGGTTACGGAGCACCAGGTTCACCGCTGACAGACTCAATAAGCGAAGAAACTGCTCGCAGCCATCGGAGCCTCAACCCGCGTTTAAAGCACGATCCTTATCGTAATTAATTCAATAAAGCAGTAATACGCAGCAACCCGGACCCTCGCAAAAGGGGGGGAAAGCCCACAGATCTGGACGGGGATAAACTTACAGGCACTGCGATCTGCAGGCACCCTGCCGTAATCAGGAGCATGACTGCGCCGCCGCAAATAAGGAGGCTTAATCACATTGTTTAAGATTTAAAAAGGCACTTGTGGGGTTTCTGTTAATAGCCTAATAACAATAAAAGACGAGAAAACTAACCCAAGGTCAACACTGCGCGGACGTCGATTTTGATTATGAGAGACGATGCGGTACCATGTCACGGGCTGTAAATGCTACGGGTTAAAAGGCCCGCAAACAATCCACAAATATGAGGTCCACAAACAGTCAAACGAGCAAATATATTCACAAAGAGGTGCAATCAACTTAACGTAATGGGTAGGGGGTGACACGTATAGTTATATATACTGATGAATAAATGCGTGTGGCAAACATCTTGGGAGTGTGGAATAAACCTGGGATTCCTCAAGAGTTTAATACCTGGATCTGGACAGTAAAACGCCATATTCATCAGCATCTGATGAGACGCATTTAGAAAGGGGATTCTGCAATGCCTCATTTATCATTATTGCTTATTATAGGCTAACATATTAGGCTATGTCGTATAAATGATGTAATAATGGGTCGCCACACACACAATCATGAACAATTGCCTTGCGGCGATTGTGTGTGTCTGTGTGTAATTTTATTATATATATATATATATATATATGCGCGCATATAAACTTAATTGATAAACCCCGTAGCCCCTTCTCCCTTTCGGTCTCTGACCACGCCGGGGTGCCTCAAAGCCCGGCTTAGGTACAGTCCAGCCACCTCCCCGTCCGCCGTGTTTCCAATTACAAACCCACTCACAGCCTCCCCCGCAGCGGCGCTAAATAAAACCGACACCGCTGGATAAGCCACCTTAAAACACCCCCTTTGTAATCCTATTCTTTCCCTTTACCATCTATCAAAACGCACTATAGCTGCGTCAAAGTTCGAATACACAAGTCCCTATCTCAAAGTGTATTATTTGTAATAATATAAATATTATTTTTAGAAACATTGCTTATCACAACTGCGTAATAATTAGCCTAGGGTTTCCGATGATTCCGATGAGAGGGAACTTTACTCCGGCAAGTATACTGATAAAATGAAAAAAAATAAAATAAGATCAAATAAACTACATTTCCATCATTACTTTTACTGGGGTGTGTAAATGTACAGTTTGACCTCTTAAGATGTCATTATTGGCGCAATAACCTGCGCATTGCCACACTGACTTACCGCTTTCATTCCCTCAACCCCCTATAAAGTGTCAAAAGCACCACCCGCGAAGTTACTGGGGGTATGAACTTTGTAAATACGTCTGCGATCCAAGAAGAGTTGCTTTTAGGTTTAAACGGCATGATATAGACCTAACGATTGCAGAGAAAACGCATTGCGTGAGAGGATCTTCACAAAAAATAGAGATGCAAACTCGTTGCACATAATCCTAGTCCCCATGCAAAAACCGCCAGAGACCCACGGTGACTTTTTTCTCACATATGCAGCCCATCGTCCAACTGATATCCGTCCTTTCGCCTTTGTTCCAGCAGACGTGCGCTCATGTCGGGCAGAACCCGGGGACTAGGCGTTGGGGCTTCGACCATGAAGACCGGGGAAATTGGGTTAGGGTTACCGCCCTTCTGGGGATGATCAGTGGAGAGCCGTGACAGGATCTCGGGAGGCCGGTCCGCCAGTAGTTAGCATAAGGCTGACTCTGGTGCTGGCATTTGACCGATCAACTAAAAAAACATACCGCCAAACAGAGACTGATTTTGCATAGTCTAAAAAAAATGTGCTACTATTTTTACCGGCAAAATGCGGTTTATATGAAAATTTAGACCAATTGACATCTTACAGTTTATTTATGATACATCTGTCCATCAACACGATTAATTGACATCGGAAACACACGTTTGCTTTTGCGAATAAGGGGCTGAATATAGCGCATTTGCCCCTCCCGTCAGTCAAACGCGCGTCTCTGTGGTGGCGTTGCATCACAATAGCAGCAAATTGTACTATTTTTATCAGTCTTGTAAACAGTCACATTGGATGGATGCGGGAAAATGTTTGTGGAAACGACTGTGTAAAAAAACATTTAAACTGAGCCGAGGGACCCAGCTAACCTCATCGGTGCTGGGGCTTTCAGCGGCGGCGCGAGGGGGGGCGGGATCTTTTTGAGGTTCTTCGGCCAGGATATTTGACCAACATTTGCACCCGCCCCCCTTCTCCAATCCCCCTCGGATTGATTAAATTGGATCAAGATGACACCAATAATTGGCTCAAGCTGCAGTCCACGCAGCTCTAGTGATCCATATCTAACTCCTTTGTTGCTCGCGTCCCTTGCCGCTCTGTGTTAGATTTGGGATGGTTTACCTTGGCCCCATCACAAGCATTTTAACACAATCCCCCCTGAAAACTTAGGATTGGTGACATCATGAGATCGACGGAAAGGTTACATTTTTCACAGATGTCTGGACAATTATCAGCTTTCAGGTTTTATGCCATTTCGTTTAATTGTTCTATGTTATCTGAGGTAGCACTACCAAGGAAATGTGGAAACGCTGTACTCTGAGGGGGAATTAGATATTCATGGAAAAATTCAGGGGCTGGTGAAGGAGAAAAATAGACTACTCTCAGAAATGTAATGGACATTTTAAAACATTTGCAAGGAAGATATCCTGAAATATCCTGTAGATATTTCATAACCCGCGGCAAGTTGCTACTTCTTAAAACAGCTACCTTTGTTAATTGCACTATTCTGAAACTTTTGTTTGTACATGTTTTCTAAACATCATATTAATGAATTATTCAACTCCTTTTCCGGGTTCATTAGGATGTTTACGTTAGCAATAAACCGAAAGAAAATCATAATAAAGGTAGAAGAACGAGGGAGAAACGTCAACACGAAATTAATTAGAAATAATACACTCCTCCCATATTCCTGAACGTTGTCCATAATTTAAGTCGCTAAATGGATTTGACATGTTTGTTTTGTTTCGACATTCCTGACTACTGGAATCTACTTTCCCCCTCAAAGTTGTCAACTTTCCCTACCGCTATGCCTAGTTTCACTAAGCAAACGCTATCGCTTGATTTGAATCAAATCCAGTTGGCATAGCAAACCCAAAAACATCAGTTCCTCAAACAATGACCACGAGCCTATTGACCAAAAAAAAATAAATTTAAAAAGTGTGTGTGATTCGTGTTATTTTCGTTCCTGTGGATGGAGGGGCACGGTGAGCGACTTAATACTCAAATCCGGTAATGATCTGTCTCCAAACTCCATTTTCATTTCCGATGCATTTAAATACCTGTATATTATCTTAACGCGACTGCTTGGGACAAACCGGTGGGAGCGACTCATCTCTTTGTCACGATCGGATCTGGCACCGAAGATGCCTTGAGGAAGCACGACAGCCTTGGGCCAGCAGTCTCCGCCATCATCCAGCGTGTTTCATGTGGGCTGGAGTCACGGTCGCTATGGTATCACGAAAGAAATGTTATAAACCCACGTTTAGAACAAAACGACACACTCGTTGTTTTAACTCATTAAAGAGACAATCCGACAATAAAATGCATGATCATTCAAATCGTGTCATAGCCGCTCTAAAACAGGCCTCTAAAACAACGCTCCTGCACATCATCATGCATTGGTTCTGACCCCCGCGCTCGCACGTAACACACCACGTTTTCATTAAGTTGCTGTGACTTTGTGACGATGGAACGGCCGCTCTGTAACGTCACTAAAACGCCGTGAATATGTCATGAATTAGTCGAGCCTCTACATCATTTAGCGTACAGTGACAAGTGTGACACCGGCATCCTGCGCTCTCAGTAAACACCCGGTACTCACCAAGATGTGTCCGGTTCATGGGGGTCCCTTCGTGGCCCGATCCTAAAGCCGGTGTTTATTTACATCAGGAAAACATTTAAAACCGGAGACTTGCTGCTCTGCGCTACGAGATTAGTCACGGTAACTCAGTGTGTGTGTAAGCTTTGCCCCGGGGTAAATCCCACACGGTGGCGTGCGACGGCAGACAGTCATGAACTGAAATAAATGTTTTTTTTAAACAAGTGGAACGTGATGAGGTACATTTTAAAGCAGATATTTTACCGCAAATGTAGCTGTACAGGAAACTTTCAAATATGCATCTGAGGAATAGTTTTTTAATAATGGATGTTTTTCTGCAGAACAGAAGAATTATTTCAGAACAGACCGCGAGGAAAAAAAGAGAGGTGACGACAACAAAGATGATTAGGGACAGTTGGCAAATTTCGGGACTTTACAGAAACAGCTATTATGCCCTAGAAAAGTAAAACACAGCGACTATGCTGACACTGAGAAAACGGGGTTTCAGAGTTTTTTGTTTGTCCATCCATATGTGTCGTAAGTAAGGAAATGGAGCTTGCGTATTTATTCCAAAACCAGCAGCTGATCTAAAATATATTGTCACGAGATGAAACAGCCTGAGAGAATGAATTTCGGTTGTAGCTCAATTTTGATAAAATATGCGGTGCTTTACCTTTGAAGGACAGTATGCAAGATTTAAAATGCGAGCAATCGTTGTGCTGTTAGTCTGGCTGGCAGAGGGCGGTTCCTCGTGATTAATGGAAATGGACAGAGTGAAATAGACGTCAGATGACAGTGACAGAGTGGGACAGCCTCTGATTGGCACTGTGTAACAGTACCTCGGTGTTAGTGCCGAGGGAGAGGATGCTGGGAGGCCGAGGGTCACATTATTACCGTCCGCTATGAGTAGAAAATGAAGCAGAGGTCTGGGTCCATCGCAAACGCTGTGCGTTTGGGGTCGAGGTGATTCTGTTACACTTAATGTAACCTGGGAACAGGCCTGACAGACAGCCGAGGTCAGGCCAGTCGTGTAAACGGCTGTCAGAAAGTTCATCTCAGACTCATGTCGTAAGCGAGTCATTTGAGTCCCGTCGTCCGGGAGTGTGAGAGGCCGCCGGGCTGGGAAAACGGGCCCTGGCAGGCTGTGAAGGAAAATCGTTGGCCGGGGCCACGATCCGAAAGAAAGGAAAGTTATCTCCAAGTGAAAAGTTCACAGCGGAGAAGGAAAACATTCTTGGTTTTGGGGCATCTTTAGGTTTCCTGCCAGGCAGGAATACGCGTCACGCACGGCCGGGTTGCTCATGGCCCCCTTCTCCTCAGTCACATGACCTGGGTGTCTTCCCCTGATGGTCCTGTCCTGTTTATTGTTAGCTATGCCGGGGACTATGGCCGCACAATCATAGTGATACGTGTTACATTGTACTTAGGTGTGTGAACAGCACTGCTAGTACTGAACATGTGACCATGTGACCTGGGACATGCCCACTTCCCAGGCTTAAATATGCCGGACACATCAGTCACTGGACTCATATGCATGCACAAACAAAAAGCGTGTGTGTGTGTGTGTCTGTGTATGTGGGGGGGTGGGGGGGGGGGGTCGCCTTCTGCTCTAAGGCACGAGTCGTCGGCCAATCACATGCTCGGGGCCGGGCACAAAGCACCGCAGCAGAAAAGTTCGGTGGAAACGGGCTGGTCTATTCCTTAGGGGGAAGATCAGAAGAAGCGGCCATAGCTCCCAGTTCCTTGATGCTGCCATGCTCCGGAACATTCCACTTGCATCTGGGTGCCCACGCTGGGGGGCTCAAAGCTGAGCATAAATGCCCCACTGAACTTCAGTTGCTGCTATTCTCTTCTGCAGGGCGGAATGGGCCCCACCCCCAAAGAGAATCAGGCCGGGGGGGGAGTGGTAGCATCACCCTGCTCCAAACTCACTTGCCAATGTGGCTGTGGGGGGGTGACCCTTCTGGGTGGGCGGGAGGCTGACATGCGTTTTCAGTTCATGTGTGCCGATGCATGCATGCAGGGACACACACACACACACACACACACACACACACACACACACACACACACACACACACGTGTGGCAGCACCCCGAAGATCAGGCCCCTGCTGCATGAAGAGCGCGGTCCATCCCGCTATGGTAATGCGAGAACAAAGGAGCCGTTTGGGAGGAAAGCAGCAACACGCTAAGTAAATGCAGCTGATGTTGCATCATACTTCAAACATTCCTCAAATTAACAATAAGTCAAGGGGCGGCCTGCAGGGGGAGGCAGCGAGGGAGGGGGAGCCGGCCCCCCCCGATAAAGGACTTAGCCTGGCACCCTGACAGCACCGCTCTCCCGCCTGAGAGAAACAGCATTGGGCCGCGACCCCCGGGCAAGATGGTGGTGGCGTGGGGCGGAGAATCGCGGAAAAGGACCCCCAACAGAGACCCCTTCAGGACACGTGCTGTGCGGCCTGCCTCCGGAGAGAGGAAAATGCTCCAAGATGGAATATTTTGTTGGGATAAAATAACATTCCCTACGGGCCGGATGCAGGGCTATGGTGAACCGCCCATCTCCACCTTGGACGGACTAGGGTCCCTCAAATGTGTGCGCTAGCCTGTTAGCGCGAGGGACATTATCTCCTAGGGGCCAAAACTACATAGTGGCTCATTTCATGTACGGGCCAACACTGCACAGGGGCCAAGACCATGCAGGAGCCACCACCTCAAAGGGGCCAATAGCACATAGGGGCCAACACCGCCTTGGAGCCAATACCATGTAGGGGCCACCAACTCATAGGGACCAAAGTCATGTAGGGACCAACACCATGTAGGGGCTGGCTGTCTTACAGACTATGGGAAATCCTAGTTTGACTGCTAACTAACGCTGGTGGGGGGGGTTGTTTACGCCTTGATGGGCCAGATAGAGAGAGATGAACAAGGCAGAGAGGAGGGGGAGAGCGAGAGTGAGATATGAAGGAAGAGAGATAAGGGTACTATGGGTGGGGGGGGGGGGGGGAATCATGCATGAGTCACATACTGCTACTTGTATAGACAACAAATTCTAAAATAAGAGATGTGTCATTGAGCGTGTGTGAGCAAAGAGTGTGGTGAACATCACTCTGGGCTCTAAGGCACTGGAGGGTAAGCTGCATCTCAGGGATACTTCAGAGTAAAACGGAAACAGAGCAATATGGTTTTCAGATATGAATTTGTTGTTTTAGGGTTCAGTCTGAAGCTGAAGCTCTATATTTTCTCACCAGTGCGGACGGCGCAGATGTTCTCAGCCAGCTGCTAGAATGTTATTCCTCCACATGAAAGGCCATGAGCGGCTGCCCTGGCCTGGTCACATGACCTGGTCACATGATCGCGCCCCGGCATCGACGTTTGCTCACGGAACCAAGCCGCGTTGTGCAGATGTTGCGTTGTGGAGGCATGAGGGTACCGAGCACGTGCACTCATGCGTGCAAAGACGTACAGACAGAGTGACACACACATACATGCACAGACACCATCTCCAGTCCACAGCCTTCAGCTTTGGCAGCTTTAAAGCAAAAGTGTTTGTTTCTCTTCAAGTAGCACTTTAGTAAGGCTCTCGTCTTCATGCTCAGGAGCAGCCCTTACATGCGCCGTGAGCCTGACTGTAACATGAATGACACACGGAGAATCCACATGCATATCAAAGATCACTGAAAGTCAGGTAATTAGGCTAATTATAACGGGGCAGCAAATGTGTCCAGACTCCAGGGGCAGATGTGTTTGATAACGTCCAGCTTATCCGCTAAATTAAAATGAAAGTACAGCACAGGCCATGCAACCCAGGAGCTGCGGCGGAAACTGGATCCGCTGGCCGGCAAGAGGGGGAGAGAGAGCCTGAAGGACAGTGCAGCCCAGGCTGGGCTCATCTTACTGCTGCAGCTGGCCGCTCGGCACGCAGGGGCCCCGGGCCGGGGGTGGGGGGCTGCTCAGTGGCCAGCCTGCATATGCCCCTCTATATGTATCCTGGCTGCAAAGTGGAGATTCACCTTGAGGCACCTGACAAAAGACACGCCCCCTCTAGTGTCCGACTTGTGTAAAGACACCCAGGGAAGGCGATTCCATCTACTGTAGTGAACTGTACTGTAGTAAAGACAAGCGGCCATTTTCCCCATGCATTCAGGGATTTTAAATGCATACTGGTAGTAATGGGAGAAAAAAGGCCTCCAAACTGTCAGTGAGTGGAAGGGATTACTGTGAGCATCCAATCACTTCCCAGTTTAACCCAATGGGAACAGAGAAGCCAGCAGGAACTGGGTTAAAGGGCCGTCGACAGTATGCGGTAGCCCTTCCCACGTGAGCATCGAGCCCCCCCCCCCCCCCCCGAGTCTGTACCCCACTTCATGTAGCCAGCCTCCCCAGCGTGGGCTGATGGGAAAAAGTACATGGTGGCTCACAGGCTTCAAGGTCTCAGCTGGGGCTGCGATTTGGAGATTGCACATTTCCCATGATGCACCTGCCAGCAGTGTCTGTAAGCAGATACAAGGAACAAACTTTACATAAAACTCGATCTCTCCTTTCCTTAACCGCTTGTCCCCCTGCTGCCTGTCGGGTTAACGGCAGTTAATGGCAGTCTCTGACCCAAGTCCTACTTGTCAGTTTTAGTAAAAAAAAAAAAAACCATATACCCAAAACACGATTATTTTCCCTGACCAGCGAGTGGGTGTCCTGGGAAGGTGCAGAGACGGCATCCCATCTGCCCCGCCTGATCGCTCTCCTCTCAGACGCTGTTGATAAAGCCCGATGTGGCGGACGCCGTGTTCCCGCTTATCGTGGGTCACGTGAGCCTGTCCCAGCTCTCCTTGGCCTGTGACGGCTCCCGGGGCCTCGCCCATCCGGTCCCGTGCTGTTTTATGTCGTGCTGCTTCCGAATATCTGGAAGGAGAAGATCCTGAGGAGCTATCGACACGGCAAACAGATGCAGCCACTCCCCCGGCCGCACACGTCATTCCCAGCACGACATCCTGAGGCGGCAGCACTGCCAGTCTCGCGGGGCGGGTCCAACCCCAGCGCCTCTCGGCATGCAAGGATGGGATGCCGATTCGTTACCATCCCGCTGATTACGATTCACAGCTGGGAATGCGACACTGAGCGCGCAGGCAGGCGGGCAGGCGGCTCAGGGAACGAGCGCCACTAAAATTAGCAGTCAGTTCAATCAACGGGGCAATTTGGTGGTGCGGAGTGGGGGAGGGGGGCTAGTGCGAGCTATCGGAGGCCCAGCCCTCGGGATTTCCTGCCCAAAGTGTTCCTGTGGGAGATTCTATCCTAATTACTGTCACGTCCATGGGGTCGGGGGGGGGGGGGCCTCACATATCGTTCTCCGTCTTTTTTCCTTCTTCCGCCTACAGGATCCATGAAGGAGCACGCAAGCTGCACATCCCTCTCCGAGTCCCGCCCCCCTAAAGGGCGATCCATGGTTACGGCGCAGTATGGCATGATCTCTCGTTCAGGGGCCAGGCCCCCGGGGCGGCGTTACGAGGCGAGTGGCCGCGGCGGCCTCGCCACGGGGCCAAGTTCGAAGGTGATCGTTACGGCTCGCAGCGGAGCGTGTGCGTGAGGGTCTGGGTTTGGAATCCGGTGAACATGAACAGATGTGGCTGTGTTTGGTGCAGGAAGAAAAGGTGAAGCAGGAGGCTCGGGTTACAGGGGGGTGGGGGGCAGCGATGAACGCCTTGACCCAGGCAGAGCACCTCAACCTCCACCTCCTCCTCCACCCCCCACTTTACCGGCCGGTGGCACTTCTCTCACTCTTTAATCTCGCCGCCGGTGGGAGACAAGGCTGTATCTGCCCCCCAGCTGGCGGGGAGACTCTGCCGCTATGTCACCGTGCCCTGCCGGACCCTCCCTGTCCACACAACTCCGAGAGGAGGAAAAGAAGAACGGGGGGGGGGGGGGAGAGAAAAGCACAGTCCTTGAGGCAGTGCCCCCCCGTCTTCACCTCTCCTTGAACCCACTCTCTCATGTTCACCATGCACACGCACCTAAGTAAATAAGCACAGGCATGGCACCGCGTGGCCTTAGCGTGTGCGTGCTGGGCTCGGATTTCCATGCCCCCCGGTACCGGCCCAACTCGGGCGAAGGGGGGGGGGGGGGGGCGGAGGCTGCACATAGTGTTGCCAGCTTGTTTTTAAACAGTAAATGATTTTGACAGAATATAACAGATGTGTGAGGATCTGATCATCTCATTAGTGGGGTGAGCCTGCATTTCCCAGGATGCAATATGCATAGACAGAAACATTTCCTTCACTCAGGAGAGTCGTCCTATTTGAATTACAGGCCTGTGAAGTGCAAAGTATTCAGGAATGGAGGGAGCAGGCGAGCGTACTTGTTTATAAATAGTGTGAGATTTCAGGACACAAACGAAAGCGGTTCTGAAAACAAGGCGGGACCCCCCCTACCAACGTGCACAGAGGCTCTGCCCTCACAACACAGCGGCATCAGACCAATCAGGTGTGGAATTTGGTGAGGTGCTTATCACGGCTAACGAGGTGAGGATGGAGTGCCGGCAGCGGCATCAGCTCCAGATGCACGCAGCTGTTAGGGGGTGAAAAACCTAATCCTGAGACCACTAAGCAAACAGCTTGTTTTCCCAGAGAGAGAGAGAGAGAGAGAGAGAGAGAGAGAGAGAGAGAGAGAGAGAGAGAGGCAGGTAAGAGGATTGGCACAGGCAGGGCTGTTTACGTGGCTATAGTGTGTTAAGGCTGACTTACACTGAATAGATTCCACGCCATTGGTGGCTATGCAGCCACGCAACTTAGGCTGTATAGCCTGAAGCCTGTAGTTACTGCATCAGAATACAGTGGAGGGAATGATGGGATGGGCAGTGGAAGAACGCTGACAGCAGAGCACAACTCACAAACCGGATCAGCCCTTGCGTGAGGAGCAGTGACCTCACGCCGATCTCTCCCGTCCACCCCGCAGCCCCCCCACCCCAACAGCCCAGATTGCGGTTCCGGCGTCGGCTGGCCTGTTTACAGAGATTCCTGAAAACAAGCGACACCCGTGATTGTAAGGAACTAAAACAGAGAGAGCCGCACGAAAACAGGGCGTCGGCCCAGTCGGCCTCACAGCACCGCATGCGACACGATCTTCAGAAGCACGGATGGAGGGGCAGGGGGCCGGTCGCCCCCCTCAAGGCCGAGCGGCTCTGCCCAACACTGACAGACAGCCACCTGCCGGCCTAATCTCCCATAATTCCCCTCCTCTGAGGTCGGGATACAGAAAGCGCACGGACCACGTTGCCAGGCAACGGCAGGATTTAACAGGCACGTTTCTGCTTTCCTAAACACGGCCGGTGTCCGGCCTCATAAATCGGGACAAAACAAAACTGGATAGAGCATTCGCTGCGAATCAGTTTTCATGCAGTTACCGTTTTCCTCACTATCATAGCTGCAGCTAAATAGATAATAAGCATGCGTTCGATTCCGGGTACCCCCATGTCCTTCATCGCCGCATTCCAAACATGTCCAAATACCCAGGTTCAGCTGCGACGGGCGGGCAGGGGCCTCCCCTTTCCCCCAGACAGGATCCCCATATCAGCCGGCGCGGGAACGTAGTGTGATGCCGGGCAGCCCGTGCGCGGTGACTCACGCCGTGTCTCAAGGCCTGATTACGCCGCCGTGCCGCGAAACGTCCTTCCCTCGGGGAGTCGGACTCGCTCCGCAGGACTTATCAGAAACACCTCGTTTAAAAAAATAAGGAGCGACGAGCTCCCTGTGACGGACAACGGTTTGACGTGTTAGTCAAAAACTGTGCACATTTAACCAGCAAATGAAGATTATGCTGTGCCCCGTAACCTAACGGATATTAACAGAAATTATAAAACACTTTCACATTCTGGACTATCATCGTACTCAAATAATGTTTGAAGTAACAAGATACAACGGCGTATCTAATCTGGCATTTAGCAGGGCGAATTGCAACCATTTAGGCAGAATGTGCCATTAAAGATGGCGCTCTGGCGCCATCCACTGGCAGCACCAAGTCATCACACCAGTATGTAAAGTAAACGATCTTACTACCGCTTGGGGGAACATGACGTTTATTATTAAAACGGGAGCTGTCGATTAAAAAAAAAAAATAAGAGGGCAGACAGTTTTTCTCCCAACACCAAAGTGTTCTCACCCTATAAGCCCCCATTTTCATACTACATTCAATAAGACACTGAAATTGTGTGCATAATAATATCTAATATCCAGTATTCATCACTAACCACTGAAATATTATGAAGTCTGGGAATCATTTCAATTTTCCTGTCATTTCCTAAAATTCAAAGCCGTCAAATGTCTGCCTCGTTTAGCATGCTTTTTAACAGCACAGTCACAGTTCCACCTTACCGTGACTGCTGCATGTGCCTGTTTGAGCTCCAATTCGGCACCGGAAGCTCTGCTGAGTAAGTGCATCTGCTGAGCTCGCATTAAACACTACTGGAATCACAGTAACGGGACAGTGTGACATGTGCGGCTGAACAGAAGCACGTCAGATCCACGTTTCAGGACAAGGGCTGGTTTATTAAGCTATCAAACACTAACAGGCACAC
Organism: Brienomyrus brachyistius; assembly: GCF_023856365.1. Lineage (NCBI taxonomy): Eukaryota > Metazoa > Chordata > Actinopteri > Osteoglossiformes > Mormyridae > Brienomyrus > Brienomyrus brachyistius. The sequence continues at coordinate 21,785,359 of NC_064549.1, read as the reverse complement.
AACATTTAGCATGACACGCGAGAGCTGATCGTTAAAGCCAGATTTTCCCAGTATAGTACAAAACGGTGCCCAGCACTGTGCAGGCCCCTCCCCCCACCCCACCCCACCATCCAGTCCCTCAACCCCTCCCATAGCAGGAACTAGAAGGTATCAAAGAGAATCATTTGGTCTCTCGGAGCAGATCTTCTGCAGGAGTTTTAATCATCTAAGAAGTCATCGTCCAGGTTAACATCAGCCGTGTCGATGTCCTCCAGATCGAGGTTGTCCAGGTCTGCATCCAGATCATCGAGGTCCTGGAGACACAGTAGAAGGACAGGGTGCGGGCTGTCAGGACCCCAGATGTCACACTGATGTCCACAGCAGCTTCTCATACTGCTACTAAGACTACAACACTCCTCTGAAGGCCCACAGGACAACACATTATCACAGGGGTACCTGCCAGCATGACTCACTGAAGACCCGAACCCACACCCCCACTTGGGGTCCCAGGTCGAGACACTGCTGCTTACCTCCTCTTCCTGTTTAGCTTTGCGACCCGCTTGCGGCTCCTTCCCCTTCATTTCTCCGCTGCCCAGAGGTTCTGCCAGCTGGGTAGGTGGAGCCATTCGTGTCGCTACGGCGACATCTGGGGTCACGGGAGCGCCCATTTTGAGCTCTGTCGCTTCCTGTACACACGTCGGTACGAAGCGGATTAACAAGATGTGGATATGATGCTTGTGATTTAAAGGGTACAATAGTCCATGGGGGTTGAAGAGGACAGGAGCACAATGAGAGACCCTCTCCCCCCCTACCTCAGCTGGGGCAGGAGCGGCTGTTGGCACAAAGCCTCTGGCTTCTTCAAGGACGTTCCTTTCCTCATTGGGCTGAGTGAGACAGAGGGAGAGAGAGCAAACAGAAGAACAGTTAAAGCAGGGGGGTGGGTTTATCCAGGGAGCTGGCAGCCAAGCCTAACGAACCATCCCGCCTCCCCCCCCACCTGCCCTTTATGTTCACTCACGCTCGGTTACTTTTTACATTCATCATTATCTCCCAGGAACACACACAATGCCTTAATTACCAATTTAAAATAATCCCCGAAGCAGAGCTGTATGAGGAAGGAGCCCCCAGGGGGCAGTAGTGAGACGCACGGCTGCGCAGCTCACCGTCACCAGCGGGTAGTCTTTGGCCGGCCTCATTTTCCTGGAGGTCTCCTTCAGGTACTGCTCAGCTACGAAGGCCTCCCGCAGGCCAGGAAACAGGTTCTCGTACTCGGTGGGGTCAGCCAGCGCCTCGCCTGCCTTCTGGTTCACCTTGGAGAGGCTCTCCCTCCAAAGCTTCACCACCCTGCGGGAGCGGAGAGGAGGGTCACTGGGGGAGGAGGGAACGCTCTTCTTAGACACAGCCCGATGGGCCTTGGCACGGACGACAGGAGTGATACCTGGACACCTGGCTGGGCAGGTACGTTCGGGCCAGGAAGGCAGCCTCCGGCAAGCGGTTGGTGCGAATCAGGAGCTCCAAGCACTGATCGAGCCTGAGAACAGGGAGAGACGCTCAGGGGTCAGTACTGGCTGCGAAGAAGGTACATACACATACACACAGACAGAGGGACAGAGAGAAAGGACAGGGGGAAAATGACCTACATGAGGAGGACAGAGGCAGAAAGAGAGAGAATGAGAGAGACATACATGTCTAAAGACCACGTTAACATTTGCATCCCTTAAAAACGGGCAAGGCAGATGACGCCTTATATTAGAATACCTGCGTCTTTTTTAAGTAACATCAACAGCCCATCTTTAAAAACATCAGGCAGAACAAACAGCTTTCAGTGCCATACTACTGAGTTCAAATGCAAGGCAGAGATTTTGTTCTGCTACAGAGTGGGCAGAATCTACCAAGGGCTGCTGTCAGTGACCATACAGTCTGCACGCATCTGTGCGTCTCTCCCCTTGTAGCCAATGGGGAAGCTCGGGGCCGCACAGCTCCCGCCTTACAGCCATTCCTATTGGTACATGTCATGCATCCCCCATTCGCAACAAAGACCTCCCCACAAAGACCCCCGCTATTCTCCACACCGGCCAGCTCGGGGTACGTACTTTCCCTGCAGGAAGTAGGTCATGAAGGCCACGTTGTTCTTGCCGTCGCGCTCGGCATGCTCGGCCAGTCGGCTCACCATGGCGGCGTTGCCAGAGGCGGTGGCCAGCAGCAGCAGCCCGCCGTAGTCCTGCGCGTAGTGCAGGCACTCCTGGGCCAGGCTGAACTGGCAGCGGCCGATGGCCAGCTCAGCAAGCTGCTTCCACTTCTGCTCCGACTGGGGGGGGGGGGGGGGGGGGGGGTGGGGATTCATGCATCAGTATAAACACATCGTCGCACTGCAAATGGCGCTTTGGCACACAGCATGCGGGACCCACCTCTGCCTCCATGGCCAGCTGATAAGCGATCTTCAGCTCCCCCAGCTGCAGCGCCAGCTCAAACCGGTGCTCGGGGTCCGTGGACACGGCCAGGGCCTGCTGTTTGAAGCCCTGCGTTGGCGACAGAACACAAGCTGGTCACATGACGCGGCCTCCAGCCTAGTCACGTGACGTGATGTCATCAGGGGTGACCGCGGTTCGCCCCACCTGCTTCTCCAGGAAGTGCGCCACGCGTGTCCTCTGCTCCTTGGGGATAGTAGGCAGCACTTTGTCGGCCATGCCGAAGTCCCGGCGCATGACGGCCGTCTGGTACTCCAGCACAGACACCAGCAGCGAGTAGCTCACGATGTTCAGCTCCTTGTCGCCCAGGTAGAGCCGGTCGTCCTTGGGGATGTAGCCCAGCAGGTACATGGTTCTAACGCAAAGCAGAGGCCCACGAGCGTCAGCCCAGAGCGCCGGCACCGAGGGGCTGGCTATGCAGGTCGCTTCGGATCCGGCCTACCTGTCCAGGTGAGCGATGGTGACGATCTCCCCGCCCACAAAATAGTTGAGTCTGTTGACGGAGCTGGTGTATATGAAGCAGTCACCCACCCACAGGCCGGTCTTCACGATCTCCTGGATCTCCCCTTGGACCTAGAGCGCAGACAGAGGCCGGGTACCCCCGTGAGAAGCGGTGAGATGCCTACAGACTTCAGGGTGACGGTCTGTAGCAGCAGATGGAGCCTTCTGGACAGTCTCCTTGGTGTATGACCGGACGTACCTCAAAAGCGTCCTCGATGCCGTCCTCTGTGACTCCCTCGTTGGACTCCTGGGCTGCTGACACCTTCTCAGATAGATACTTCAGGATGAAGAAGGATTCCTCGGTGGCGATGCACACCAGCTCCCCTGAGTCTGACCAGAAGATCTAGGAGCCCAGAAATGAGTCACGTTCCAGTGATCCGTTGGGCAGAATTTCACCTCAAGGGGGCTGTGTGACACGGAGGGTGGACTCACGTGTTTGGGCTGGATCTCGATTCTGCGAATCAGCTCCGTGTTCTCCCAGTCGTAAAACGCCAGGCCGTTCACGGACCGCACTCCCAGCAGGAACCCTCCGTAAATACCTTCAGGAAATAACTCCTCAGAGGAAGATCCGGCATCGCAGAGATGCACACGGCCGCTCGAATCGAACTCGCTTACAAAACCTACCTTCTGCCCCAAAATCTGGTTTGAAGGACTTCTTCTCCTTGAAGTTCTTAAAAATCTTCACCACGCTGTTGCTCTCCCGGATCGCATACCTGCAACACGTCCGACACGTTCAGTCACGTTCAGTGCCAGAACCAGGCCCAGAAACACCACGAGCGCAGTCGGCGGAGACGGGTCATCTTACTCAGAGGAGTCGTGGGCCCACACAAACTCCTGGGCCGAGCCGAAGCTCTTGTTCCTCAGTGCCATGGCCGTGTAGATGATGTACTCTCCATCTCCACACACCACCACGAACCTGCAGCAAAATACAGAGGCATCCCACACCAGACAGCCAGGAGATTAGAACATCTTCTCTGGTTAAGGTTCTAAGCAAAATATAACCCAGAGGAGGAGTTTTCAACCTGGGCTGCACAGACTGTAGGAGACCCCCCTACCTCGGGGGAAAGGGGAACATGTTCAAGAGGAAGCCGTCAGAGAAAGAAAAATTAAAGCCATATTATTTTCATGAGCACACATGGGAAGGAGGTGGGAACTTAGCACTGGTCTATTTTCACTTGGGGGGGTCCCTGGATGAAACCCCCTTACTCCAGCAGAATGAACAACAGAAAAAAAAGACAGATTTAGATCAAGGATGGGCAACTGACGGCCTTTCCCGCCCGCTTACTGTGCGCAAATATTAAATGCATGTTTCATAAATGAACAGAAGGATTATGAAATAAATACTGGCACATCATGCTGCCTTACCACTAGGGGGAGCTAGAGATGGTTACCAGAGGAAATATAACTATATGGATGAGTGGAATGTCCGGATAGGAAGATGTCAGGACGTCAGGATGTCCGGATGTCAGGATGAATAATGCACTCTTTACAAAGCTGACCGCCATCTGATAATTACTGATGAATTTCCATGCCTGTCTTCAGATCTTCTGTCCGTATTCTGTTGTATTACGCGTTTTAAAGCCAAATTTAGGTGACTTGTGTACTTTGTATAGTTCATGCTGCACTTGCTGTTTCTCCATTGTGTGCATTTTATGTAATAGTGCGGTATTTTGGCACTATTTTCAAACAATGTGTTGATTTCTTCTTTCGTGTTAATGTAAAGGTCTGTGTATATTTAAGTTACTTTATGCTGATTTATGTCCTGCAGACTAAAGTACAGAATGCTGGAGAATTCAGTTCTAAACATATCACATCACGAAATAAATACAAAAATAGCTGCAGTACAATTTTATATTGCTCGCATGTGCTGGGTCAACACAAAAAAAATTTAACTAGTTCCATCATAACTGTTAATAATATATATATGGCTCGACTTTAACCTAAAGTTGCCCATCCCTGACTTATATCACGGGGTAAAGCGACAGTCAGTAGCTGAGGCTGTGTGTGTGTGTGTGTGTGTGTGTGGGGGGCTTGGGGGGGGCACGGCCTGACAGCCCCACCTGCCGTTGGGGTTGTGCTGGATCGTCTGGGGGTAGATCTCGCAGCTGCCCATGTCCTTGACGGCCAGGGGTAGCCGCTCACCGTCCTTGATCTCCGCCTCGCCCATGGCCTTCAGGTTGGCCTGCTGCACCTCCGAGTGCTTGGCCCAGATGATTTTGCCGTTGGCGTCCATCGACATAGCGGGCTCCTCGCGGCCAAGCTGTGAGGACAGTAGACGGGCGGGGGGTCAGGTGGGTGACTCACAGGTAACAAAAGCCAGCTGATCCAGGGAATAAACAGAATCAGGAGGAGGGAGCAGGCTGCTTGGACATTGATGGGCAGATAGACGCGGCATGGACGCACCTTAATGATGATGCTGCCCTCGTCATAGCCCAGGGCCACGCTGTTGGAGCCGCGCAAGCCAGACACGCACCACACGCGCTCCATGCCATAGTTAAGCGTGCTCTCTAGCCTATAGGTACTTGAGTGCCAGATGCGTACTGTGCCTGTGTGAGGGGGGGGGACAGGGGGAGGGAAACTGGTCACATGAGCAGATAAAGATGGGTGGGACACGGCCGATGGTCCCAGATCGACACCCACCATCCTCAGAGCCCGTGATGATGATGGGCAGCTCGGGGTGGAAGCTCACGCAGGACACGTTCTGGGCGTGTCCCTCCAGAGTCTGGACACACGTCTTATTCTGATTGGAGAGAGGGCCCGTCAGTGTCTCGGGCGCGGGGCAAAGCACAGCGTCGCTAAAATAACTATGAGCACAGCACCCCCTAGTGGCAGCACACTGATACCTGGTAGTCCCAGATCTTGACGAGACGATCGTCGGCACCAGAGATGAGGTAGGGTTTGTCGCCCCCACTGTAGTAGTCGATGCAGTTCACCCCCTTCTCGTGCCCCTCCAGGGTAAAGTTGGGGGAGGAAGAGCCAAGCTGCCAAACCTACAACGTGCTCAAGAGTCAGAACTGCAGGACGCCCCTCAACTGGCCTGACTCCACATCCAACGCAGAGCTACATATATATTTACAACGATACACGTGCGTGTTCTCTAGAAACATGCCAAAAAGGGAGTCTGCCATGTGTGGTGCGTCCCTCCACCTCCCCCCAGGCATCTTACCTTGATGGTCCTGTCGAGAGAGGCGCTGGCAAACTGGTTGTTGTCCTTGGGGTTGATGACGATCTGCATCACGTAGTGAGTGTGGCCCTCGAACACCTGACTACAGCACCACTTCTTATCCCAGTCCCACAGCTTGATGAGCATGTCGTCTGTATCCAGACACAGAGACACCCTGTCACTGGCAGAATACCTTTCTTATATAAGATGCACAAGCCGATTAGATTAGCGATAACCGGAATATGCATGTTTGTGAGCAGGAGAGCGCTGGCTGTCCGCACCGCTGCTGGTCAGGATAAAGGGCTGCGTGGGGTGAACGGCGATGCAGCGGATGTAGTCCGAATGTGCCTCGAACATGTGCACGCGCTCCAGGGTGTTGTAGTTGAACACACGGATCTGCATGTCGTCCTGCAGTGGGTGAGAGTGTGAGACGGGGAATGAGCAGTGACCACAGCCGCACCAGGTCCCCAGACAGCACCGCAACGGCACTCACCGCCCCCGTGATGACCCAGTTTTTTCTCGCGACGAACTTGGCGGCCCTGACCGGCAAGTCGCACACCTCGAAGGTCTTCACAAGGGTCTAGGAATTGGAGAGAGAAGTGATTAAATAACGGCAGCTCCAGGTCCGATGCCCCTCCCAGGGGGTCACTAGAGACTAGCAGCAGTGGCCCTTACCTGCGTCTCATGGTTCCAGACGCAGACGCTGCCATTGTACAGGCTGGCCAGCATCCATGGCTCGGTGGGGTGGAGGTCCACACTCTTCACACGGTCCGAGCGGGCGGTCAGCTTCCGCTTGATGTCTAGTCTGAGAGGCTGAAGGGCGGCAGTGACAAGAGATGAGTGACCCTCTCCATACGCATTCTTAACAGGCACCCAGCCTGCGTTAAACAGGGTTAAAGCTGTTTATTTGGGTATTAAATGCACATTTGCCAGATGAAATTTAACATTAGAACATGCGGAAATTACAAGTAACACAATAAAAAGAATATAAAAAAAGTTCTTCAGTTCTCTAAAAAGTTACTGATATCTAGTTGGATGGCTAGATGAACACCGCTTCAGTTCATCTCCTCAGGGGACCCCAGACATTCCATGCATGTATTACATTTCACCACCAGCTCACTTAACCAATTAGTTAAAAAAAGTTGATAACATATTGATTAGATATAGGTGGTGTGTTAGTGGTTGAGGAAAAAAAAAAAAGTGTATTGCAGAGGTGGGGAAATTGTCCCATGGAGTCCCGACGTGGGTGTGGGGTTTAGCTATGACCTTTCAATCAGCCAGTAACTGTGGGTCCACAGGATGGGAGATGAGAACCACGGTTTTATTACTGGCTGATTGAGAGGTCATCCCAAAAACCCGCACCCACACCGGCCCTCCATGGGACAGGTTCCCCAGCCCCGGTGTACTACGTGGAGGCTGCAAAAAATGGGGCGATTTTAGCAGAGGTTTTGTAATGGCTCAGCTAACACACTGACAGGCAAAATAGCATAATTTTACACCAATATAAAGATCATCAAAAGAATTTTCTTTGACAGACTTTGCCACAATACTGTATATTTGGATTTTACACATTATACAGTTGAACAACTACATAATACCGGTAAAATATTTAAACATGTCAAAAAGTAAGTAACGGGTCTTGTTCGGTAGCAATAGATGTTACATACGGAGGACAATCAGGCAAGGTTAGATCTGAAACGTAGTAATTGTACTTTAATTTTTCTGATTAGCCATGCCACGCAGCTGTAAGGCAAATACACCAAACTGAGGCTGAAAATATCATTACGTTTACTAATAGTTAACGCCCATAGTTCTGAAAACAGAATAAAGTGCAGCAGACATACAGATAACTTATTACATACAGATATAATGTACGTAGAGATCATAAGTCAAAACGTTGGCGATTCGCGGAAGGATCGCCGGGCCTGGGCGGAATCACAACAAGCTGCCCGGCTCTGTGTCACGGTCGCCCTGACCGAACACCACAAGCTTTACAACTAAAGCGACCCAAACAGGTCGACAAGCCCACGGCGCATAAAACGCACATTTACACCGACTTACCATGGTTTCAGGCACCGGCCGTCGATTTCACTTTATCCGGCTCCCTCAGTCTCTCAGTCCGCTGGTATGCCTGCGTCGCTACAGTAGACGTGGAGTTTCCTGTTTATCGCGAGATTTACGGTTGGGGAACGAGTTCTGGCGAGATTTCTGGTTACCGTAATAACCCGAAGATATGTCACGCTGAACGTGTTGCCGTCAAAAAGTGATGAACAAGTTTGTACCGTACTCTTCCGCGTAGAATATTACAACTGACTGAAATAACTACGAAAACTAAATTTTAATACGTATTACATGGGCATAAAGGGTTGATAGAAAGTAGATTAAAACATTTTGCTTTCACCACAGTGCATGTATGGAATTGTTGATCCGTCATCCTAATCTGAAGTGACTCTCAGAAGTATTTTTTTACAGTGCTAGAGTTGGCTAAAGCAATTCATACTAACAGATCATCAGTTTCTTCAAGGACTCCAAAGTATGTAATTGCACTTTCCTTTACAAATCTTTGGTGTGATTCTTCCTCTTCAAAATGTAATTAAACAAGATCTCTGTGGTAATCATTCTCTCATTTGCATCACCGGTGAATTATTATAGTGCGTTTCCATATCAATAACCCATTCGTTTAATTATTAAGTCATAAAGATTTTTAACTTTATTGTTATATGGGTTGTCAGCTTCGGTCAGCTGGCTGGCGTGAGATTTTTAATTTGTGACAAGTCTGCACACGCATGCACAAACATTTACATGTATGCAACAGTCTGATTACCTTGTAGTTCGCTTTTAATGTGGTTAATTTTAGCTTTATAATGAATAATGCAGATTTATCGTAAGACGTATTGTGTGAGAATGAGAGTCTGAAAGCGTGAGTGTCACGCCAGATGTATGAGTTGGCAGGCCTGTGTTATATGCCGGCCCTTACGTTCCAGGCCCCTCCACGACCCTGGTCAGTATAAGAGACTAAGATGGATGGATATATATTTAATAGATATGAGTAAATGTGAATACAGTACACCCTCAAACTCACAGTCACACTAACGGCATCAGATGATGAAGTGCACTGCAGGGGACAGGATCTCCCCCCTCTTAGCTTGACAGCCTCGTTCGGCGTTCTTTTCCTGTGTGACGCGGCACGCTTCTAGCCCCCCCCCCCTCCCTTTTCTTTCAGCAAACTTCTGCATTAGCAATCGCTTTCTACCGACATCCCCCAGTTTCATGCTCAGCTAGTGACGTTCATTATAATCTCTCCCATTATCAGATTTGCAAAAGTCTATTAATAACATTGACGTGTGTGTGTGTGTGTGTGTGGGAGGGGGCGGTAATGTCATGTGACACGTTTACTTGTATCTCATTACCAGACATTATTACCCCCCACTGTTTTTGTCCCTCACTCCCACACTTCGATGTTCCAGCCTGTCCTTAATCCAGTGCCCATTTTACTTCCCCGATATGTCTTTTTATTCCTCTTCACTGATTTTGGACCTATTTCCACTCGCCTCCCTATTCTACTTCCTCATCCCCGGACTGCGTGGTTCGTTTTGCCTGGAGCATCATGGAGTCTTACCCACACCCTCACATACAATGAATATCACACTCACACCACACAACGTGTCATTTTTTTAATATAAAATGCCATTTAATCACTTTACATACATATAAACATTCCGTCCAAGGTGTACCCCAGCCTCGTGTCCAGTGCTGCCTGGGATCGACTCCGGGCTGCCTCTTGTGATGCTCCCCAGCGGTTGGAAGGTGAATGAATAGATGAATGTATAAACATAACAATAAAATAAGCATGCTAATTACACGCTTTATTTTTTCTTGAACACCTGATGACAAACTTTGTCTCCACATGTTAGCTCCTGAAATGTAAAAGAAGCCAATTCATTCAGTGCAACTGGTAATACGGAAGAGAAGTTACAGAAAACTGTCTGCAGTTCCAACTCTCTCCAGTAGAGGGAGAGAACCCATTCCCTAGCGCATTGCCTTTAATTTCTAAATAAGGTCTATGTCCCGGGTAGAACACTCACTAAGTGCAGCAGGTCCCCCTCTATCCAGTGTTTCCATCCCCGGCTGGCCTTCTCACCCTTCTGAGTACACACCAGCGTGTCTCCATCCCAGGTGACCAGGGTCTGAAACAAACACAGCAGCACAGTCACCACCGGCATCGCTTGAAGAGAGTCAAGCTACTCCCCCCGATGGATGGAGGTCTAAAAGGCGTCAATGGCCCCAGCAGTGAGCAGAGCCTGTGGCTCAGTAACTCATTGCTTAAAGCATTACTGCACAAAGGCTGGATGGAGAAAACAGAGATCTCTAGAGATCAGGGTAAATAAAGCTTAAGAACATCCAGCAGAGTGAGCAACTGGGGAATGATTCCAGTTGGAGGCTTTGGGGAGGGGGGGGGGGGGGGGGGCGGGATGTCCCACCTTGACCACCCTGTTGTCCAAGCCCTTGGTGTGCTCCTCAAACTCTACCCCCACTGTGAAGTTCAGCTCGTAGTTGCGGAAGGTGCTCAAAGTCTTGGTCTCAAACTTATCGCCATCCTGAACAAACACCTTGGTTTGAGTCAGGTGTTGGGCAATCTTTCGGGTGGCAAAGTCGATGTCTGCAGGAGGAATGCAAGAAAAAGCACCTCAGTTTATCACCACAGATGCTGCAGATCGCAGCCTGGTCATGCTCTGATTATTTCTCGTGATCTTCCAGGACTGCTTTGGCATCCGGGTCGTTTGGGAGGATGAATATTTTCATGACACAATAACAATCAGCTCAAAAGTGCGGTGATATTCATGCCACATTTCCCAGAAATAAAAATTCAATTCCACATTTTACATTTTCATCACCTCCTTATTTAGCCTTTCAAATGATGTTTTGTTCCACCTCCATATTGGTGCAATTTACAGTCTCCCCCAGGGAATCAAGGTACCAAAATGAAAGTTTAAGGTGCAGCTGCAGGGAAGAGACAATATGAATTGCAGATAAATAGCTGAATAACGGAAGACCTCAGACTGTAATCGACGACGATGGCGAACCGCCAATGGGGCTGGCTTTGCATTAACGTGACATGTGAGCCAGACCTAATGTTTCACAGAGGGATAAAACTGCAGAGGAGGCTAAATCTGTAATTATCGGGATGGATCTGTGTGCTGAAAGTCATGCAGTGACGACAGAACTAAGTGAAGCAGTGATAGAATGCTCTGCTCCCCACTTTCTCTCCTTTTCCTGTAGATCATGTAACCGGAGACGTCTCTCACCCAGAGCCTTCATGTAGTCCTCAAAGTTATCGTTGCGAACCATCTCCCATTTTCCGTTGTAATCTGCAGGCATGTTTGTGTGATGGTGGGGGATGCGGAGTCCTGTGGGTCGGCGTGGAGACGGTGAAGAGTGGTGGAGGACAGCTGCAGTCCTTGCTGATCCTTTTATATGCACTCTCTCCTCCATTAGTGAGTGCCAAGGTGCAGAGGTCAGCCGATAAGGCCGTTTATGGCTGAGGGCGGACGGGCGGGGCAGGGGGCAGCCAGCACCGCCATGGCACAGGATGAAATATTAATTACGGTGCAGTCAGAAGGGGGGAGAGGAGTGGAGGTGGGTATGAGAGCAGGGGGGCCTTCAGGAAACCAGGACGGCTTGCCTTGTTCTTTAAACTCCGGCTGAGAAAGAGTCTGGTACTATCAATCAGACCTGAGCAGCACAGCGACCCACAGGGGGCATCTGAGTTTAAAGAGGTGTTAAAGTTGTCAGCAGCGTACAGATAAATCTTTCCAAGGGCCACTTTGAATTGCACGCCCCCGACAGGGGTCCCCCGTGCCATGGCTGTGGAATCCGCTGTTGCGAGGGACCCAGGCCTCACCAGTGCCGTCTCTTTGACCCTGGGGATCCGCCTGCCCGGGTCACCTGACCATGAGGCCTGCTCGCCGGCCCATGCCTTTGCACAGCGGGCCTCTGGCACTTCGGAGGGAAGACTCATCACGACCTGCATCCTGCAGAGTTGCTGAGGAGTGCTGAAGTGTGTTAGTGGTGTTTCTGATGCACCTTAGAATCATTAGTCGTTAAAAATGCATGAGCCAAGTGTCACTACGTTTCAGAGGTTGGGCTTCCTGCTTCGGGACAGGGCTGCTGAGGCCGTTGGGGAGACGATCTCCAGACCACCCATTCCGCCCCCCCTCCCGGTCCTCAGAGGCCCGATTTCGACAGACACTAAGACAGAATGATGCTGCCGCGATGCTCCAAAGCCCCAAAAGGTCACCCTGTTCTCCACCCAAGGGGCAGATGCCAGGGAACATTATGCTTCTGTCGTTTTTGCCACGGTTGGCAAAGAATCCTGTGGAAAGGGGCCACAGAGGTCGTCTCTCTTGAGCTTCGGAGTGTGAGGAGCCAAAGGTCTGACATTGTAAGCTGCTTCCTATCAGCGAGATAAAGGCACTGATGCAAGTGTGAGAGTGGGGAGGACTGTGAAGGCTGCACCCCCCCGCTTATCTCCCTGCTGATGTGCCGCCTGCACGGCCCGCTTGACCTTCGAACCCGACTCAGCTGGCATCTGGCACCAAAGCAGGCTGTCTGTGTTGTCGCCGCTTAACACAAAATGTATTGCATCCTGCAAAGTGCTGCGTTGCTGAGTCAGCAAACCAGGCACATACGGCTCATTCCAGGCAGGACAGTAAATAGGACGGGGTTCAAAACGGGCTTGACGGATTCGGGGGAGGGGGGGGCAGATAAAGAATGGGTCAGGAACATGGTCAGCTGACCCGACTGCGATATTCACCCATCCCTGTCTCTCTCACATCAGCATTCACATGACAGATCTCACTCCTGTACAGAAGACTCTGAAGCACTGGTGAATTATTAAAGTGCTGCCACCAAGGATCAGCAGGCTGTTTGAAAACACTGCCTGCTAAATGCAGTGCTTCCCTCACGTAGAACTGCGCTCTGCCGAAACAGGGCCTCAGTCTGACTTAGACAGCCTCACACACTGACTCAGATCTCCTGCCCCTCCGTGCACTCGCAGTCGGGGAGAAACCACAGGAGTTAACAGGAGTTAATCTCTGACATGAACTGTAAAATGAACAACCACTGACACCCCCTTAGCTCAAAGTGGGAGAAGCTGCAGTGGAATCAGGGGTGTGATTTGTGACGGGGGCGGGATTTAAATTTCAAGGGAAATTAGAGATGATCTGCCTGAATGTTTCTCAAATGCGTTTTGTGTGTTTAATGGTGCTGTTCCTTTCTGCAGCGATTTTCTCGCATCTTCGTAAGAAACGGCCTTCTGTTTACTCCCAGTGTTTTACAATCGAGTCTGGAAATACCTCCCAGCAAAGTCAGGTCAGAACGGCACAGACAGGCTGCTCTATAACTCAGGGGCTGAGGGTTAACAAGCATATTGCCAATAATTAAAATTAATAAGGTGTAGCTGCAAGGCCAGTTTAAAAAAGCTTTTATTACGGAATCCTATTTCATGGACGTGTGATGAGACCGCACTGCTGTTTGGCCACAGGAGGCCACTGCTGCTGTCTGCAGTGCTAATGACTTGCAAGCTGAGTTTTGCCGCCTGTCCTCCCCGGTCCCAACAAATATATGAATTATTTGTGTGCATGCCGTACCCTGAATTATCTACATGAGACAGCACTCTGGAAAATGATCCTCCCGCAAAACATCAATTTTTAGGACCCCTGCCCCTGAAGCATGCATGACAGTGGTGGGGGTGGGGGTTGTTGTCACATGATAAATAATTTTCACATTCCGCAGAGGAGCATCGGGAGACAGGTAGGATATAATGCTGGTTGTGGTTTCGGCCTTCAGTTTCAATCCCGGATGGGGAAGGCTGTTGGCCCTTTAAAGGAGGCCCTCTCCCTGGAAGCTCGTGGGAGTCCCAGAGAGATAACCAGTTAGATTATAGAGGAGGTGAGTCCAACCAATCAGATGTCCTGGTCCTGCCTCTTCTAGTTGCTCCTCTGCAATTGGTTATCTCTCTGAACCAATCATTCTTCATTCTACCCTCAGAATATTTTTGTGCAAGTAAAACTTGTGTGAGCACCTTGGAATGTGATGCATCAACGTGGATAATGTAGAGCTTGAATAGTGTAACAGGGACAGAGGGCAGGTAGGGGGTAATGCCCGGGCGTGGAAGTCCGGGTACATGGCAGGTGGGGGGGCTTATGCTTATTAATGGTCTAACAATGGGGTGATTGATTGCCCATTAATAATGCACAGCGCAGACACTGAGTGAATCGGGGGTCTCTCTGTGGTAGGGACTGTTTATCAAGAGCCAGTCTCAGGGCGAGACAAGGTGCCATTAGCTTCCTATTAAAGACATGAAACAGCCCCCCAGGCGCGTCACCATCAACGCCACGTCCGCGGCTGGCAGTGTCAGCATGGAGCCAGATCGCTGCTTATCCTGGATCACTGAGAAGTATGACCACCGTGTTTTAGGATCCAGCCTCATTTGTATGATAATATAACGTCACCGCTGAACGGGGGTGACAAAATGACATGGAACAGTGCTGCTAAGACAGCCAGTGGGCACACGTCTAAGGCACGGGGGTCGGCTCAGACCCCCGTTTAATGTCTCTCCGCGACTGCGTGCTCACTGAACGCATCAATGGGAGGTGTAGCCATCTGAGGTAAGCTCCATCGGGAAAATCACACTTGCTACTCCGCCGTCGGGAGTGTGAATATCACAGATGTGTTTGACCTTGTGCTGAAGATCTTTAAGCCGTGTTGAAGGAGATTATAGCATGAGACCGGAGAAGCTTACAAGCAGAAATGCATTCCCCTTTAAAAGAATATCTTATGTAAGAATGATCAATATTCAGAAAAGTATTAATAATGGTATTATCAATTATAGACTGGCGTGTGAAGGTGCCCTGCAGTGGGTTGGTGCCCCATCCTGGGTTGTTCTCTGCCTTGCACCCGTAACCTCGGGGATAGACTATAGAGCCCCTGTGACCTTGAATTGGACAAGTGGTTCCAGAAGATGAACAGATGAATGGATGGATGGTTGGATGGATGGATGGATAGATGGATGGATGGATGGATAGTATCAATAATAACATTAAATGAGAATGCTATAAACATTTAATGGCTTAGTTGTGATAGTAAAGCCAGACACTTTACTTACATTATATTTACTTAATTTATTTACAGATGCTTTTATTCAAAGCGAGGCAAACAGCACATCACACACATTCAGGAGTCAAGGATTCGATTAGGCCTAAGTCGGCTAAGCTGAGCTTCCACTGAATATCCAGGAATGAGTGTAAGCAGTACTGGGGCAGGAGGTACAAAACCTTTTCCAAACAGAGCAAGAACCTAATAAGACAAGTATTCAAAGCAGCAGACTCAGTCACCACGGACATCCAGGGAGCGTGGAGGGGTGCAGGTTAGCTGAGGCTTTGCATGCGAATCAGTGTCAAAGGAGCAGGGTCAGAACTTTTCCAGAGCAGCCGTGGCGATTCTGCATACTGGGGATCTGCCACTGGGCCACTGGACATGCCTGCATACCGGGAATCCGCCACTGGGCCACTGGACGTGCCTGCATACCGGGGATCCGCCACTGGGCCACTGGACGTGCCTGCATACCGGGGATCTGCCACTGGGCCACTGGACGTGCCTGCATACCGGGGATCCGCCACTGGGCCACTGGACGTGCCTGCATACCGGGGATCTGCCACTGGGCCACTGGACGTGCTTGCATACCGGGGATCCGCCACTGGGCCACTGGACGTGCCTGCATACCCGGGATCCACCACTGGGCCACTGGACGTGCCTGCATACCGGGGATCTGCCACTGGGCCACTGGACGTGCCTGCATACCGGGGATCCGCCACTGGGCAATGGGATGTGCCTGCATACCAGCTATCTCCTGCTGGGCCATGGGACGTATCTGTGTACCGGCTATCTCCCGCAGATCAGTCAGTGTTTGCAGTGCAATAGTACTCTAGCAGATCACGGTGTTAGCAATGCAGTAGTACTTCCTCAGATTAGAGTCAACCTTCCAGTGATGATGCCCCTTTCCTGCCTTCCTAGCACAGCCACCCATGCCTTAAGATGGCTCGATGGAGCTGTAGTTGTTCCTACTTCCTGCTCTGGCTTTCATCCTGGCCCCATGTTCTCATGTGCTCTTTCCGCTGGGTTCCCTTTACCAAAGAAACACCTTGGCAATATCAAACAGCTTCCACATATCAAACACCGTCTCCTCCTTTTGCACTCTGCAGGGCTCAGATTCTACACTGTAAATGTCTTCTAACACTCTGCTAACAAGTCAATCATCTACTATGTCTAGAACGTTCTCCAGTTTCATTCTCGCTTTGAAGATGTTGACCATGGTCTGAACACATCAGGTTTTCAGGATCAAGTGAAATTTTGGATGAAATCATTCAAATGTATTAATTTTACCCCTGTATGTGGTTTATTTTTTATTTTGAAAAACAAAAGTACAGCAGAGATTTAATCACATTACCCCCCAATGCGCTCCGCCCGGCATCCTCCTCTGGAAACAGGTCCCTCATTACCCCCAAATACCCTCTGCCCGGCGTCCTCCTCTGGAAACAGGTCCCTCATTACCCCCCAACATGCTCCGCCCAGCATCCTCCTCTGGAAACAGGTCCCTCATTACCCCCCAACACGCTCTGCCCGGCGTCCTCCTCTGGAAACAGGTCCCTCATTACCCCCCAATACCCTCCGCCCGGCGTCCTCCTCTAGAAACAGGTCCCTCATTACCCCCCAACACGCTCCGCCTGGCGTCCTGCTCTGGATCCAGGTCTCTCATTACCCCCCAACACGCTCTGCCCAGTGTCCTCCTCTAGAAACAGGTCCCTCATTACCCCCCAACACGCTCTGCCCAGTGTCCTCCTCTGGAAACAGGTCCCTCATTACCCCCAACACGCTCCGCCCAGTGTCCTCCTCTGGAAACAGGTCCCTCATTACCCCCAACACGCTCCGCCCAGTGTCCTCCTCTAGAAACAGGTTCCTCATTACCCCCCAACACGCTCCGCCCGGTGTCCTCCTCTGGAAACAGGTCCCTCATTACCCCCAACACGCTCCGCCCAGTGTCCTCCTCTAGAAACAGGTCCCTCATTACCCCCCAACACGCTCCGCCCGGTGTCCTCCTCTGGAAACAGGTCCCTCATTACCCCCAACACGCTCCGCCCGGTGTCCTCCTCTGGAAACAGGTCCCTCATTACCCCCAACATGCTCCGCCCGGTGTCCTCCTCTGGAAACAGGTCCCTCATTACCCCCCAACACGCTCCGCCCGGTGTCCTCCTCTGGAAACAGGTCCCTCATTACCCCCCAACACGCTCCGCCCGGCGTCCTTCTCTAGAAACAGGTCCCTCATTACCCCCCAACACGCTCCGCCCGGTGTCCTCCTCTGGAAACAGGTCCCTCATTACCCCCAACACGCTCCGCCCGGTGTCCTCCTCTGGAAACAGGTCCCTCATTACCCCCCAATACCCTCCGCCCGGTGTCGTCCTCTGGAAACAGGTCCCTCATTACCCCCAACACGCTCCGCCCGGTGTCCTCCTCTGGAAACAGGTCCCTCATTACCCCCCAACATGCTCCGCCCGGCATCCTCCTCTGGAAACAGGTCCCTCATTACCCCCCAACACGCTCCGCCCGGCGTCCTCCTCTGGAAACAGGTCCCTCATTACCTCCCAACTCGCTCCGCCCGGTGTCCTCCTCTGGAAACAGGTCCCTCATTACCCCCAACACGCTCCGCCCGGTGTCCCCCTCTGGAAACAGGTCCCTCATTACCCCCAACACGCTCCGCCCGGTGTCCTCCTCTGGAAACAGGTCCCTCATTACCCCCCAACACGCTCCGCCCGGCGTCCTCCTCTAGAAACAGGTCCCTCATTACCCCCCAACACGCTCCGCCCGGCGTCCTCCTCTAGAAACAGGTCCCTCATTACCCCCCAACACACTCCGCCTGGCGTCCTGCTCTGGATCCAGGTCTCTCATTACCCCCAACACGCTCCGCCCGGTGTCCTCCTCTGGAAACAGCTCCCTCATTACCCCCAACACGCTCCGCCCGGTGTCCTCCTCTGGATCCAGGTCTCTCATTACCCCCAAACAGATTTCTTTTCAACCAATGTCTCTTTGCACATCATTACAAACAATATGGAATCTGACACAAGCTCAGCAAAAACATCAGTAGGCCTGGTGTCACATGGGGCTGTTTTAACTGTGTCCACGCCTTCAGGCTGACAGAAGTGAAGGGGGACCCGGGGACATGTCGCTCAGGGCCTCCGGCTGGAAAGGGCCTGTCACCGGTGACTGATTTCAGTTACATGGGCCAGCTCTGGAGGTCAGCTCTGAATATGATGAGTCTGTTTTCAAAATGGATCTTTTATTTCATATACGGCAAAATAGGGCTCAACGGCCCTTTGATCTGCTTCTAATCTCTCGTAAATCACAGGGGAGATTGTTGTTGTGGCACTTTGGATTTAAAGGCCATTTGGTAGGCAAATAAATATGAACGTGATAAGAGCCAGTTAGAAGAGAATGAGATGCGTCTGCATAGCCTGGTCCTTCAAGGCTGCCAAAGGGGGACATTCTTCTCACTTATTTTCTTCATGATGTCGATAAAACTGCCCTTATTACACCATCATAAACAACTTCTGAGGCTGCTAGTTCTTCCTGAGGTGCTGGTGGGGGGAGGGTGGCTGGAAGGAGAGCCACTGTCGAAACATTTTGCACCCTGCTGCCTATAGTAAACCAGGCTTGCTTTATACCATAGATTTTATGCTGAGGCAAATTCGTTCCCTGCCATAAGGGGGTGTATGTGAGCAAAATCAAATTTCCCTAAGAACTTATCATCTCCTGCTGCCATCCTATGTAAAGCTATATCTTCACAAGCAGATTTTTCTTATGTTACTCTCACATAGAAAAGTCAAACCGCACACCAGACTGATTCTACATCATGTTCACGCTGGTTTGAGCCTCATAAATGTCAGTGTGTATCACTGTGTGTCTGTGTGTGCGTACGTGTCTCTGACTAAATCGGTCTAGATCAAGGATAATACTCAGAAAATTCAAAAAGGCAAAAAAGAAACCGAAAAATGAGAAGTCATCAGCTAGCATGCTGTGACTCAGAAACGATGGCGACGTGCCTTTCATTGTAGTGGGATTCCATTGGCCTTCTTCCCCAGAAGCGGCACAAATCAGCCAGGACACTTGACAGCAAGGCAAAGCATCTCCTGCCATCCTGATGAGCGCCATGTGGCTCTGCGGGTTAGGCAACTTTCGCCGACATCACGTTGTTAAATTCCGAGCCCAGCTTTACTGTGGTACCGGGCTGGAGCTGTTTTTTCTGGCCCAGGGTGGAAACGCGCAGAACTAGTTTTCACTGGGAAAATGTATGGCAACGTGTTGGTGGAAACAGCGGAACTGAGGCCCTTAACCCTCAAAACTGCTCTGGCGTGTCGGATACATGGCTGACCCTGACCACAGACCCCACGCCTGTATAACTGTCCCGCCAGATGGGATTTGTGAGAAGCAAAGGTGCTCATGTATCTGTACACGTATGGACATTACTCTGCCATACACAAGGCACCGAGAGGAGCACATGAGGCAGCGGGACAGCTCCCCCCCATCGACCAGCTCCATGCTGACCCAGCCCCCTGACCCCTGAATTGCTCCTTTAAACTGTCCCGACTGATTCCAGGTTGAAACGTTTTTCATGACTGATGCTATGCTCAGAAGAGAAGGAGGCATTGAATTGCTGACAGACCAGATCAGACCTCCTCACTGCTTCATAAGAACTTGTGCATGGTACTTGAAACCAGTGGTCCTGCCCAGATGTTCTCAGATCCCCCTGGGCCTACTACAGGCTGCTGTAGTTTCAGAGCCTGGAGGGCCAGTAATAAGATCATGAAACACCGCTGCGAGGTACAGAGGCCAGAGAGGGCCCTTCAAGTCTTAGGCGGCACAAAGAAAGCAATTCTAATGTTTGGGGGGACACCCCGAGGATTCTCCCCTCCCTCTCTTAATTTCCTTTCTCCCTTTCTGTGCATGCTAAATAATTAACTGGGCTTAATGTATTTTCACAAGCATGTCGCCCCCTCCCCCCCCATCCCATTTTGTGAGGTCATCGGATCTAACATCTGCGAGCCAGGCCACATACTGGGGGGAGGGCATTAAGGAGAGGTGCAGTTAATTACAGAGGATCAGATCTGTTAATGAATAGCACAGTTATCTGAGAGGCTGCGTCATGGAGAGGAGGATGGGTGTGAATTGGGGGAGACCCCCGAGGGGTGACTTCTGTGCTGTTTAACGGACTGCAGCCAATGGATAATGTGGTTTAAACTCAATAAACACAAAGGCTGATACACATCGGAGCGATCTATATAAAACAGACACCTTGGATAATATACACCTTCAGTGTCACAGCCGGCTCCTCGCTGAATGCTGATGAAGACAGCAAGACGAAAGCGAGTGAGCTGCATACCAGCCGGGAAGGCAGCAGACGGCCACTTGATGACTGCCCCCTACTGGTCACGCCAAACGACTGCAGTGTGCGACACAAATGTGGGGAGCTAAAATGTGGCAGCGGCCAGCTGCACATGGGCACGCTTTACTGCACCAGGAGGCGCGAGGCCAGATCACGGAGAGGCAGGAGAAGGACACGGCCAATGGGAACTCATGAGGGAAAACAGAATAAGAGAGTGCCGCCGATTGGTTCAACCACAACAGATGTTTGGAACAGCCCAAGGAAAATGAAGAGGTGGACAAACAGGCCACTGTGCTTTCCATGTTTTGGAAGTGAGAAAGTGATAGTCAGCGGGTCCGTGCTTTTCCTGTTTGAAGCAGTATGTCAATATCAATAACAACATGTCAGATATGCAGAAGGGAAATGTAAATGTTAAGTGTAAGGTGGGCGCATTCATAAATATGTAAGCCTAGCGGAGCACATTCAACCATGTATGTCTCTTTGAATTTCGACCAACACCTTAATCTTTGAGCGATGATGGAAAGCCAGCCACTGGCAAAATGGATTGCGGGTCTTGTTTTCCGTGCACCGAGTTGTGAAACACATCAACACATCATCTCCCGGCAGGACCTGCCTGCCTCATAACTAACTGTCTGTAAAATTCCTGCTCACTCGTCAGCTTTCGCCAAAACCAAGACCTACCTTGTACCTGAAACATGTGTGTAGAGACAACCCAGGTGATTGATTATCATTCTGACGGCCGTTTTAGTAATCGTGGAATATTTAATGACTTCATTACGTGCAGCAGTGCAGACCTCTGACGGATTTTGGGATTCCCCCTCCCAGCTACCATGTCAGTCTCGTTGTACTTTCCTTAAAGTCTAGGGTAGGGGGGCATTCTCTTCAGATGGGTGCTCCCCCTCGCCACACATTTGCTATTTGATATTTCGCAAGGCGGAAAACTGGTCATATTTTATTTTTGCAAAGCCAACATTAATTTGCTAACCTTGAAGAGAGCAGAGTACCGCGATGCCTCACCGGGTCCCGCGACACGGGGAAGCCATGTGCCATCGTGTGAGTAGCCACCTGGAATCTGGGGCCTTGGCTTGCGATGGACAGGAAGTGCCTTGGCACTAATGAGGAGGACGATAGAGCCGGCAGCTCATGGCTTGCCTCTCAGCTCGAACCCACACACTTCACCCCAACGCGCCATCTTTGTTTTAAGTCTTGATGCCATCCAACCTCGCTTTCTCAGCGGGGTGGGGCGGGGGGCTGGGAGGAGAGTGGATCATGCGGGAGGACATGAAGTCCCATCCTGTGACATGCGATAAAGAACCAGGCCCCTGTTGAGTGGCGAGGCAGCCCCACTGACACGTGCATATCCATCTGTACACTCTCTGAGCCAGCCAATGCGTTTTCCTCACATGCATACATTGGGGGGTATGGGCTTCATGGCGTGTAAATAAATGCATGAAAATAGGTTGTTGTGCAGGTCCAGGGTTTCAGCTCAAGAATTAAATAAAGATGAGATGGTGCTTTTTTTATTTTTGGGGAGGGGGGGATTAAATGGTTCTGTAGGTGTGATTCGCTTCACCCAGGAACACCAAAGGGAGGCATCCCATCCAGTATGTGCAGGGTGACGCAGGATCTGCGGGGGGCGGGCGGGGGGGGGGCACGAGTCCCCTCTGCTATCTGGGGCTGCTGCAGGATCGAGGTGTAAATGTGCCAGCTGTGGGTGGGGGGGAGAAAGAGTGAGGGAAGTAAAAGAAATTATGTGTGTGTGTGTGTCTGTGTGGGTCTGTATATGTGTGTGTGTGTGTGTGTGTGGGTCTGTATATGTGTGTGTGTGTGTATCCGTGTGGGTCTGTATATGTGTGTGTGTGTGTATCCGTGTGGGTCTGTATATGTGTGTGTGTGTGTGTGGGTCTGTATATGTGTGTGTGTGTGTGGGTCTGTATATGTGTGTGTGTGTGTGTGTGTGTCCATGTGGGTCTGTATATATGTACGCGTGTGTGTGTCTGTGTAGGTCTGTATATATGTATGCGTATGTGTGTTTGTGTGGGTCTGTATATATGTGTGTGTGTGTGTATCCGTGTGGGTCTGTATATGTGTGTGTGTGTGTATCCGTGTGGGTCTGTATATGTGTGTGTGTGTGTGTGTCCATGTGGGTCTGTATATATGTACGCGTGTGTGTGTCTGTGTAGGTCTGTATATATGTATGCGTATGTGTGTTTGTGTGGGTCTGTATATATGTGTGTGTGTGTATCCGTGTGGGTCTGTATATGTGTGTGTGTGTGGGTGTCCATGTGGGTCTGTATATATGTGTGTGTGTGTGTATCCGTGTGGGTCTGTATATGTGTGTGTGTGTGGGTGTCCATGTGGGTCTGTATATATGTACGCGTGTGTGTGTTTGTGTGGGTCTGTATATATGTGTGTGTGTGTGTATCCGTGTGATTCTGTATATGTGTGTGTGTGTGTGTGTCCATGTGGGTCTGTATATATGTATGCGTGTGTGTGTCTGTGTAGGTCTGTATATATGTATGCGTATGTGTGTTTGTGTGGGTCTGTATATATGTGTGTGTGTGTGTATCCGTGTGGGTCTGTATATGTGTGTGTGTGTGGGTGTCCATGTGGGTCTGTATATATGTACGCGTGTGTGTGTTTGTGTGGGTCTGTATATATGTGTGTGTGTGTGTATCCGTGTGGGTCTGTATATATGTGTGTGTGTGTGTGTGTCCATGTGGGTCTGTATATATGTATGCGTGTGTGTGTCTGTGTAGGTCTGTATATATGTATGCGTATGTGTGTTTGTGTGGGTCTGTATATATGTGTGCGTGTGTGTGTCCATGTGGGCCTCTTGGTGCTGCTTCTTTTGGGGACACGCTGAGGGGGACTCATCAAAAGACCCTCGGTGACAGGATATTCCATCAGCCACCCGTCGACCTGCCCTTCTCTCTCTCTCTCTATTATGGCAGCAAAGGCCACCCTCCCATCTCACTTCCCCCTCAAATAGCCCCCCTCACATCTCCACTCGGTATCTTTATGCTGTGGCTCAGACATATGGGGGTGTGTCTGGGTTCTCCCAGGCTGCCGGTCAGGATCGGGATGTCTTCAGCACCACGGGATGGACCTCCAGTGCGTGTCACCTACTTCCATTATTTTATCAACTGAGAGACAGTTTTGGGACGAGATGGTGACTCGTGAGCCTGCTGGGAGACATGGTCTCCTCCCCTAACAAGGAAGTCAGCACGACATCTATCATTCAGCAAGGGTGCGGAGATCATTTTTATTTCAGGGTTTGGGAGGACTTTGCTGGACGTCCTTACTCCCAGAGGCGGACGTGACTGGTCCAGAAAGTAAAAATTCTGACCAAGATTTTGTTTCGTTTGAGTATCCTGTGACTTTTTTTTGTTGGTTGGTTGAAATAAAATTTTAGTCCGGATTTTTAGTTTCTGGACCAGAAATGTCCACCTCTGGGAGCGAGGACTTCAGGATGGGGTACTGAGAGCCAGAGAAGCAGAACTCTAGGTTACATCTATATCCAGAATGAGGGCAGAGAGTGTATACCTGCAGGGGAACTGAATTACCAACAGCCATGGTCACCTGGCCATACCTACTGAGATGGATAGCAAACCCCCACTGTCCTCGAACTGGCTAATTTGTAGATTTTAATTAGTTCCATGGAGCAGAGATGTGGGCAGGGGGTAAAGCGACAGCACTGATGGCGTTAAGGCAGACGCCGCGTGTGGTGGAGGTGTGTGTGTATGTGTGTCGCGCCCGTGGACCCTCCTGTTTCGGGCCCCTGAATGGAGGCAAGCGGGAGATAAAGGACATGAATATGCACGACTAGACGGGAAGACGGGCACCTTCTCGCCGGCGGCCTCTCCTCGCCGTGCATTCCTGGCGTGTTCGCTTTCAGATCTAACAGTCAC
This sequence comes from Brienomyrus brachyistius, assembly GCF_023856365.1. NCBI lineage: Eukaryota > Metazoa > Chordata > Actinopteri > Osteoglossiformes > Mormyridae > Brienomyrus > Brienomyrus brachyistius. The sequence continues at coordinate 21,760,843 of NC_064549.1, read as the reverse complement.
AACCCCGGACGCCTCTCCCCGCCGGAAACACACCAGGGCTCGGGCGCATTTGAAGACCCCATCACACGCGTGCCATGCTGTCGCAGATGCCCACACTCCTGGATACACCTCCGCAGGGCGTGCGCAGGGTGCAGGGGTCAGGGAGGCGCATGCTTAGTGTTGATGCGGGAGGTGCTGGCATCGGCCTCCATACAGCAGACACGTCTGGTTCTGGGTGATACCAGCGATGATCCCAGCAGCGGGAGGCCGGCCCAAGCTTCACACCTCTAATGAATTTCTGTACGCCCAGCCGCTCTCCTTCCTGCCGGATAGCTTGGCCGCCATTTGGCTTTTATGATGCTCCGGAATCTATTTGCTTCACCTCCTGCTGGCACACAACGATCTCTCCATGAATCAGGCATAAAAAATATTATTATTATTATTATTATTTTGTAAGAAAAAGGATGTAAACAATGAAATGGGTAAGAGACCTCTCAGAGGTGTTGGAGTGGGAGTCCCGTGTCATCACGGAGTCCCAGAGCAACCGGATGGCAACTGAAATTTACGGAGGAAGACTTTGTGTGCGGTTTGCCGCACCGTGGAACAGGTAGCCGAAATAGCTTCCATCAAACAGCATGAAAACAGCATCTGCCTCTTCACCATTTGGAAATTCATTTAGCGATACCATCTCTCGCCCGACTAAGGGAGGAGAATTTATCAATGTCTGTGAGAGTGGAGCCACGAAATGTAGAGCCGGTAATCAATGCGAAATGGTGCGTGTGTGTGTGTGCGTGTGTGTGTGTGTGTGTGGGGGGGGGGGGGGGTTATGGGAAAGGTTTTGTGAAATGATCACTTGGATCCTGCTGTGGGAACTTAAGGCTAACTGCGGAGGTGAAATCAGTTCATTAGCGCCGCAGACTGTGACTTCCATCACAGCGACTCTATCCCAAGGAGCAGGATGCAAACATCACTGAATCCCCCCCCCCCATCTCTCTGTTACACACGGACGTGTGTTTAATGGCCACTTCCTCTGGGGCATGCTGCACCTGAGCCCCCACACCGCAGGGGATGGGCACCAGCAGGGCTCACTGCATGTCCTCAGCTTCCACCAGGCACAGACCACGGGGCTGCTCACCAGGAAGCCGTGAGGTCTGCTTTCAGGGAGAGACGTTTTCTCGAGGAGTATACGCTCACATTTTCTACACGGAGTTTACAAGGTCTCTTATATCACCATGGCGATAGCTTTACGAGGTCCAGTAATCCCACATTTAATTAAGTGTTGCCACAAAGATTTGATAAAACGGGGCTCAGGTTCCATGCAGTATAACTGGACCGGATTCTCCAAGCTTCCTGAACTGGTACCTGTGTGTCAGTGATGGGGGCATTTAGCGGACCCCCCCCGCCCCCCCCTTTGCATGTTGCTCTGTGGAGCCTGCGTTAGAGAGCATTTCACACACAGAATTTATTCCATTCACGCTTAATGATCTGATGATCTAATACTAATGAGGTGACTTTGCCCCCCAAAGGGAAATGACAGGCACAGTCACCACCTCTCAGAAGTGTCCCTGATGTGTGCCGAGAGAACCGCTGCCTTTGGGGTGATCTGGAGTGATCCGGGCCCCGCTCAACCTGCCTTTCGAAGCAGGCACACCTGGGATGGCAGAACTGAGGCATGAGCTCGCGCGATCAGACCTTTATTACGGTTTTAATGAAGTGTCCGCTGCCTTCGGAGAGCGGAGGAGGGGAGACCAGCAGCATTATTACCTTTCATGTGAGCCCCGTGTACAGCCTGGCTTCTCCTGGAAAAAAATACGAACAAGTACTCTGGGTGTGTCCGAAATCACATACTTGTATACTATGTAGTAGGTGATATGCAGTATGCTAAGTGAGCAGTATGTCCGAATCCTCAGTATGGATGAGACAGTATGTGAATGGCACCTGGTCGACATACTACATTCTACGACATTCCGAAGTGTGCAGCTGCTGGAGGCTATGCTATCACTGTGTCACTGATACAGATCCAGGTCAAGTAAACAGCGATCACAATATGCAGAGGTGGAGATGCAATGAGTACAAAATCTCCACCTCTGACAGAGTGCATGCATCCTTCTTCTCATGCATACATACAGGACATTAACGGTCGAAAGGCAGTGCTTCTCTCAACAAGCCAATAGCAGCCTAACTGCACTGCACACAGCCTAACTGTATGTTACTCAGCCTAACTGTGTACGTGACTCAGACTAACTGTGTGTGGCTCTGTCTAACTTAACAGGTTTATTGCGGCAAGTGAGTCTCTCCTAATGTGTTGACACAACACCATGGCGGTAAAATACCGACATATAAGTGGGTTTCACTGTGTGCGAATGGGGCATGAGTAGGACAGAGATGCGTCGTTGCCCCCCACCTAACTAAATGCCCGTTCTGTTCATCTGTTTTTCTTCTCCTTCGAAAATACGTAAGTAAGCTCATTTTTATAGAGCTTTGCAAGAGTGTCTTCTAAATGGCAGCTTAATATAGCCTATTAAGGCGCTTAACCAGCTGAATTCCGTAATGCATGCAGAAGCAGGAACTAGGCTTCTCCAGTGAGTTACCAAGATGTTGGATGAGATGACTGATAGGATGGATAGATGTTTTTTTGCTGTGGCGGGAAAGATTTTGGGGTTGCGGGCCACTAACAAGAAATGTTACCAGTCCTCAGTTTTGCTTATACTGTCGCCTGTGCACTGTGACATCACCGAGAGCCCCTCAGCCTCCCGCACATGCTCAGTGGGGCTCATGTTGTCCCTGGTGCACTGTGATGTCACCGAGAAACCCTCAGCCTCCCGCACATGCTCAGTGGGACTCATGTTGTCCCTGGTCAGCTGTGGTAACCCACCACAGAAACTGCCTGGCAATGCTCATTCATGATACCTGAGTTGATACTGAACAAATTCCAACTAGTTTCATTCAGTTCGGATATCTATATCAGCTGATCTAGCTCAAATTTTGGTGTGTCTGGCAGTGGTAACCCACCACTGGAACTGTCTGGCAATGTTCATTCATGATACCTGGGTTGATACATTACAAGTTCCAACTAGTTTCATTTGGTTTGGATATCAGCTGAACTAGCTCAATAATTTGAATTCATTACCACACCCCTCACAGCCACACCCACCACCACGGACCCGGCAGACATCCATTCTGATGAACTGTCATATGCCCCCCGCAAGATTACACTAAGGGAAATTGGTTCGCTTTTCAGCTAGGCTGACCCCTCTGGGCTCCTGGTCTAGTACCCTGAGAGCTCATCCCTGTCGGCGAGCGGATATTTCTCAGCTGCTGCACAGTGCCCGTGTTTGCGGAACATTCTGGAAGCCAGTTTCACACAAACCAGGAGAGCCAAAAGCCATGTCCCTGTAATTAAAGTCCCCCCGCTCTTGATAGTAGGAAAAAAAAGACTTGGATTTGAGCCACGTTGTAAATTCAATAAATCCACTCTACTCATAAAAAGCAGATTGAGAAAAAAAACAGCCTTGATCGTTATAATTTAGCTACTTTCAGAAAATATATGGGCTTCCTGGAGCCATACCAAGGAGAGCTGGCGTCGAGGCTGAGCTCGCGGCCGAGCTGGATTCGCTAAGTTGACTTCGATCCAGGACCACGCAGATATTTCCTCCTCTGCCTAATAATTAAGGGCAGCTAGCAAATGAAGGTGGCAGATAATTACTATCGGCAGCAGTGATGAAAAGCCCTGAATCCCTTAAAACTGCAGCAAACAGGAGAGACTGTTTTGTGGTAACAGGAGGTTATACAGTTTGGCCCTTTTGCATCTGAACATTGCTTTGATTTTATGTATTCATATTCTGTTCAATTCCATTTTACTTATATGGTGGCATTAACAAGGAGCATTTTCACAGAATCCCAGGTCTGAGGTCCCTGGAGACTAAACCAGGAAAGTGGCCAGGAAAATCTCCCTCAGACAGAGCGGGAAGCCGACCATCCGCTGGGCGGCACCGCGTGACACAAGGTCACATCATGGTTCCTCTTTTAGAGGCCTTCATTGCTGTGCTCCTGGAAATGTCTGGCTCTCCTTACCCCCGGGTAGAGCCGGCAGCACACTTTACTCCAATTTGTGATAAGAAAGATGAAAAGATCTTTCTAGGATGAGAAAGAATGAGGGAGAAAGAGCGAGAGAGAGATCAGGAGGGCGGAGGTCAGTGCTTCCAGCTGGACGGAGCTTGTGCACTCCCCCCAGTCGCACAGAGAGTCCTGCAGAGTGGCTTTCATCCACAGTGATCCGTATCTCCTGCGGAGAAGCATGTAAGTGTGTTGGAGCTGCAGAGTGGCCATACGGTTCCGGATCGTCCGCGATCCTGAATGCTCATGCTGACTGCGGACGCCAGATCATCTGTGAGTCACTCTGTGTTCAGAGGGCTGCCTGAAACATGGGCCCTCATGGCCCCCTGTGGGCACTGTCCCCTCACCTGTCTACCGGCTTCCTGTCCTACAGCCATAATATATGGCTGGGAGCTTCAAGCGTCACATCTAATGTCAGCACTTATCTTACCCACTGAAGGGTTACAGTGAGCTAGGATCCATTCCGAGCTGGCATGAGGCCGAGGAGACCCTGGATGGGATCCCAGAGAAAGAGAGAGAGACACACAGACACACACACACACACACACACTCACACACACCTTAAGGAGGAACCCTGCCGAATAGGCAGCCCCCAGCACACAGTGGTGAACTTTGTCCTGACCAGGGTTGCTATGACACTTTCTTGGACTATAAAACGATCACTGCTGCTCTCCCAAAGTGTCCTGCTCCCATTCCCAGGAGCACGAAGGCCAGTCCGGAATTCTTCCATGTCCTCTATATTCCACAGGGGCTCTAGTCACAGAGATATTTTTTAGAGATCAGCACAAAAAAAGACATTCTTCTGGGGGAGAAAACATACAATTAGGTAAGAGAAGCAGAGCTTTTCCAGGCTGTGGAAGGAGCTGTCAGACTGCGGCTGATACGGACGCGGAGGAATGAAATGTCTCCCACATTTATCTGGTGTCTAGCATAGCAGATAATGTCCTGCAGTAGCCACCTGACTCTTAGCATCATAGAAGCTAAGAGACCGTCAGAGAGCAACGTCTCAAGTGCACCTCGGCACAGGAAGGGTTTGTTTTACATATTAAGCTCGTCTAGATCCCTGGCGAATGGCTCGTCACGCAAGGGAAGCAGAAATACCGGGGCTCCCCGGGACAGTCGAGCACCTGTGTTCAGAGCTCAGCTATTCAGACATCCTCGTACCAAAATCTACTACTCAACCCCAGGTCTTGTTCGAGGAAATTTCGGAGGTACCTGAGTTTAGTTTTAGTTCTTTAACAGAATTTTTGCATAGCTGGAGTTTTCGCTTCTTTAGGCTACAGATCCAGCTTCTGTAATCACGGTCTGCTGCTGGAGACCAAGCAGAGCAGACCTTCTGGTCCTCGTGCCTCGCTCCTGAGTCTCGTTTCCCGGTGTCTCTGGCTGCAGCTCAAATTAAATTGTTTCCTATAATTGGCAAAAATGAAGAAGGACTGCGTGCAGGGGACAGGGTCCTGCTGGGGAGAGTTCATTAAAATTTCGATTTCCCAACCAGTAGGGGCTCCGTTTCGGGATGCGGAGGAGAGGAGGGGCGGGACCAATGAGACAGTAGCTCCTTACTCGATGCTGGAATAGAGCGTGCAGACCCACGGTGAGTATGCGGGGAAGTGTGCTTCACGCCTCTGCTCAGCGTTAAATTAGAAGCTGTCTACGTTGTTATCTGTGGGATGCTCTCAACCTCCACCTCAGCGCACGCTCCATCCAAACCACGAGGAGCAACCGGCCGTCCGCTCCAGGCCCGCGGTTACAGTCGGCGGGGCGTTACGTTTTGCACTGGCCCCCGCATTTACCCCTCGCGTTATCTTCCTGGTGCAGCTGCGCGGGACGAGAGCCCTGGAGGACGTGCGGCAAAATGAATCGGTCCGTGCAAGAGCATCATGGTTCAGGGCGCAAAGCGACGAGGGGCGGGGCTTCATGGGGTACAGGGCCCAGAAGAGGGGGGGGGGGGGGGGGGGACTCAGACGTGTCTCTCCAATAAAACCCATCATGTCACGTTCAGTAACACTTGCTAAAAATCTGCATGATTCCGGCATTCAGCAGAAATGCATCCTTAAAAAAAGACAGCACTAAGCTGGGAATGCAGGAGCATTTCTGGGGGGGGGGGGGGGGTGGGGGGGGGCAAAGCTGGGGCTGCGAGGCACCTCACAAGCTGCCATAATGAAGCTACTGAGGCCTGAAGGAAGGTTACAGAAAAGCAACGGCGGTTTCATTTGGTTCCTTCCATTTTTATGCAGCAGCCATCCTGACTCCAAACCGCTTACCAGAGATTCACATCTGACAGGGAGGCATCACATCACAATACAACAGAAGGCTGCACTCTGGGAAAAAAAATGCGAGCGGGTAAAACAGGCTGGGGGGGGGGGGGGGGGTGTGGCAAATCTCCTGAGGCAATTACAGGAGAAAGAAACTTCTAGGTATCTAAGAGGCACCATGGGAATGCTGACTTTGTACAAGGCTGACGGAGCTGCATAGCTGAGGTTTGGCAGGCGACCGAACCAGCGACACCACTCCAGCTATGATGAGGGTTCGAGCTGAAGTTTGCCCCAGGCTGATAGGTGCCCAGGCACAGGGGAGAGGACAGTACACTGAGATGGTACTGATGCAGGAGGGCGGGCTTGAAACCTTGCATAGTAGCAGTTACACTAAATGTAACAGCTCTTCACCGTGGAGCTAAACACCAACAGCGAGAAATCAGCTTACACTGACTGGCAGACGCTTCCATAAGGCAGATCCTCTATAGTTTACTGCCAACAGACCTTTGATTTATTAGAGGAGTTACAGGAAGCCCTAAATCCTTCGATTTGATTAAACAGATGGTAGACACAGTGTTCAGCTGGGGGTTGGTGTATGTTTGCAGGGAAGACGGCTCTCTGGCGCCACTGATGTGGACCTCAAGACGACGGGAAACACAGCGAGCAGGAACAAAGACCTCAGGAGGACAGCAAAAGGACAGCGCGGTGATACCGGTGATGCCGAATAAATGTAAAGCGTGGTCACCTTACAGCACGGAGCATGTGACCCTGGAGCGTACGTTACTCTGTGAAGATCAAAGAGGCACCGTCTCCTGAGGGCGACTGCGTGCCTCAAACATCACAAGCACCTTTCTCCAGGACAGACAAGCTGACCTTTTTAAACATTTGCATACACAATTTTGAAACACTCTTCAAAAGGTCACTGAGTACCCCCTAAAAAAACCGCAATGTACTCTTTTCGAAGAAAATGTATTTAATTCAGTCCACGGGCTTTTTCATAAAGGATCTCAGCATGGCTGATGACTGTACTGGATTGGTCATTAAAAATAAATTCACCGTGTTCACAAGAGCATCATTAAGGAGGTACTGCCCGGAGTAACATACCTCTTCATTCAGAACAGTCTGGCTGTTTTTGGCTATGTCTCTGTAAATAATAATCACACACAGGGTCATTTCACAGATGATAAAGATAGCAGCTGACAGAACTGCCAAGCCGCTTCAAAGATACACTTAGAGAATCCATAAAGAGTACAGTGTGAGTAACCACAGCCTCCACTTCCCAGGGCCCCACAGAGAAACCACAAAGAGTACAGTGTGAGTAACCACAGCCTCCACTTCCCAGGGCCCCACAGAGAATCCACAAAGAGTACAGTGTGAGTAACCACAGCCTCCACTTTCCAGGGCCCCACGTAGAAACCACAAAGAGTACAGTGTGAGTAACCACAGCCTCCACTTCCCAGGGCCCCACAGAGAAACCACAAAGAGTACAGTGTGAGTAACCACAGCCTCCACTTCCCAGGGCCCCACAGAGAATCCACAAAGAGTACAGTGTGAGTAACCACAGCCTCCACTTTCCAGGGCCCCACGTAGAAACCACAAAGAGTACAGTGTGAGTAACTACAGCCTCCACTTCCCAGGGCCCCACAGAGAAACCACAAAGAGTACAGTGTGAGTAACCACAGCCTCCACTTCCCAGGGCCCCACAGAGAAACCACAAAGAGTACAGTGTGAGTAACCACAGCCTCCACTTCCCAGGGCCCCACAGAGAAACCACAAAGAGTACAGTGTGAGTAACCACAGTTCCAGCATTCTCGTTAGTAATCATCAGATTAGATGAAAAAATATGCAGAAGAGGTACATTTGTAAATGTAGATGTCACGTTGGCTGACACGTGTCTCATGAAGCGTGATCGCCAGCATGGCCTGGCACACACACACAGCCTGAGAGAGGGAGTGATGGAGAGAGGGAGTGATGGGGAGAGGGAGTGATGGGGAGAGGGAGTGATGGAGAGAGGGAGTTATGGAGAGACAATGTGATAGAGAGGGAGTGATGGAGAGGAGTGATGGAGAGATGGCGTGATTGAGTTATGGAGAGGGAGTGATTGGGACTATGTACATGGATTATCAAAATGTGTCAGTACAACTTTTATAGGAGTTCGGCCTGACCGAACTCCTGAGGTGCTTTGGCCGCAGGAATGACCTGGCTGACTAAGGAATGATGCATTCATTCTACCAAGTGAAGTTTATCCACTGGAACCATGGCGTGGCATCACAGTACAAAACACAGTGGCGGCGACAACAATAGCGACTGCCTATATACCTATATGACCCAATTAATGACATGCGCCACCCAGTGTACACAAAGAGAATTACAAACAAACCTCCCAGCAACATTTGACTTCAACAACAACGGTGCACAGGTGGACTTACGACTTATACTACTTACGACCGATCCACTTTACGACCATTCTGAGACCTCAAATAACAGAGCCGTGTCTAGCAGCGGGAATGTATGACAGTTTCCGGCCCAACTGCTGGTGGCAACTAAGAAAATGGTGATAAAAAGTTTTAAAAAAACACCAGACAATATAACTTGAAGATGATATAATTTTATTATACGGTAAACTATACATATGATAATTTTTGCATATAAAATAAAGGGCCAACTTACGACCAAATTCGTAAGATGACAACGGCCTGTATTTACAGGCAACTTTGAAATAATTTTGGGTAAACAGTACCGCCGTTTTTAACACTACTGCTGACCTCTGCGAGGCTGAATCCATTCCACAGATAATCGATACCTTTAATGTATGTTAACTCTGACATGAACTGAGTGCTGATGACAAAACAAGCAATATCTCTGATTTATAGTGATACAGCTAAACAGGAGGCTTTTATGTAGTGTGTTAGCAAGAAGACAGACAGAATACTACAGAAAAATACCTGGATGAATATATTGTACATGACATATTACAGCTATGGTGCGGATGTATCACTACCGAACGAGCATATAGCAGAAAAATATCGTTTGTGTAGTTAAACTGAACTTAGTTTGTTTCACGCAGTGCGTACTGTGTACGAGATGCAATGCAAAGTTAAATGCTACAAACTACACGCATTTATTCGCTGCAACAAGCTGCACAGACCTTTGCTTGCTGGATTTTCAATGGATTTTAAATGGGCAGGCACATGTATACACAAGCATTGGATTAACTCTCGAATGATAACATTCTCCAGCAATCACATACTGAATAGCAACAACTCAACAAGGAGACTGAGTGGTTAGCAGGATTATGATTAATTACACTGCAGGCAGCTCGAAATCAATACAAAAGACCTACAAAATAACTTACTCATAGGCTCCTATAGTCATTTTTAACAAATGATGGAGTGGTGGAGTGATGGAGGGATGGAGTGGTAGAGTGATGGAGAGATGGAGAGATGCAGTGATGACAGATGGAGTGGTGGAGAGGTGGAATGATGGAGAGTTGGAATTGTAGAGCGATGGAGTGATGAAGAGGTGCAGTGATAGAGAGATGGAATGACGGAGTAGCAGAGTGATGGAATGAGGGAGAGGTGGAGCGATGGACAGATGGAGTGTTGGAGTGGTGAAATGATGGAAAGGTGCAGCAATGGAATGATGAAATGGTGTAGTGATGGAGAGATGGAGTGGTAGAATGATGGAGAGATGCAGTGATAGACAGATGGAGCGGTAGAGAGGTGGAGGATGCACCCATCGCACATATTGTGGGGCCTAACATGGAGGGGGAGATGGAGTCTGACAGCGTGTAGCAGCAATAAAGATGTGAAAATGGTTTGAAATGTGCATGCAAAGCAAATAAACAATGAAATGCCCTTGAAGGTATGGAGATGTTTTCCTCATAGCGAGCCCTCTGAAGAGGCCGACATCGTCACGCCTGACCCAGCCGGTTATGTCCGGAACGAGATGAGAGTGAGGGGGGGGGGGGGGGGGCACTATCAGCGGGTGGGGGGGAAGTGGGCCCAAGGAGAGCTCTATCAGCGCAATGGTGATGGCCCTGCTTTCATGCTCGCTGTGATTTTAACGCTCTCGATGGGCTCGTGAGGGAGGAGTACATGCATTCAGGCCACTTTCTCATTCCTGCCGAGAAGCGGTGACACTCAGTCGGGCAAGGGGAGGGCGGGCAATGCAGAGTGTCCCAGCAGAGAGCATTGTGGGTGGAATCATCCACTGCGGAGCCTTGCAGCCCAGGGAGTGTGTGTGTGTGTGTGTGTGTGTGTAGCTTTTCTGTGTTTCTTTGGGATCGCTTTTGAGAAAACGTCCCTGACAAGATTGCAGTATAAGTTTAATGACAAGTGCCCAAACTTTACATACAACATTTGGTTGTGTCTGTTTTCCGGCTCTGGCAGAATGGGACCGAAAGACTGAAGGAACTTTAACTTAAACTCCGCAGAAGGGGGCTGCGGCAGAAAGGAAGATGCTGAGATTCAGCAACTGAGCAACATCCTTCCAGATGTTAAAAGAAGTTAAAAGAATCTCCTGAGGAACACTGCCCAGCCTTTGCCCCCCCCAAATCCCCCAGTGGAGTGTTATTAGCTTGGATATCTGCAGGTGGCGCTATTGCTAACTGGCGCAGACCACTGGTGTTTATGTGGGCCAGTCCAAGTGCTAAGGTGTCAGGTTGGTGCTGTTCTTAGCACGCCAGTCACTGATCGCAGGAAAACATTGACTTTTGATCTGTCCATCAGGACCCCACCAGCTGTAATCAAAGGTGGAGGCATGGCTGAAGGACGTAGCTATGAAGAACTGGTGAGGAACCATTCCTGTGACTTCGTGAAATCTGAAAACCCCTCCATCTTGGATTTGGACTTCCATGAGGCCTACCGTGAGTGACACACTTTCGTACTCAGTATTACTGTGCCACTCTAGGCTCCGGAGCTCTGACAGGGTGTTTGAGGTGTCATGCAGTTGCAGGATCGTCGCTGTATTAAATACACATGTAAATGACAGCCGGTTCGCCCGATAGACATGTACACAGCTGAGAAACAAAAACATTTTTCTGAAAAAGGAATGCTTGTCTGGGTTTTTTTACTTAGATGTCCTCACAGCTTCTTAGGTGAGTATAGAAAAACACCAGACAGCCCTGAGCAGGTGATGACTTATGTACCAGCTACTGTCTAATAGAGTCTTATTTTAAATTTTTATGTTACATTTCATAGGTGCACAACATTATACCATAGCAGGGAGCCTCTTATTTTTGAATCAGGACCTGTGCTGATTCCAGAGGCATAGGACAGTGCTGGTTTAGAGGGACTCAGATCCAGGGGGAGTGGCGTCAGACAGAGGGGGAGGGGCTTCAGTCAATTGGGGGGCATGGCTATGTTGGAGGGCGGGGCCACGCCTGGCTCATAACGGAGACACAGGTGTTTCTTGTTGGCCGGTGCTGGATGAGATGTCGGCCGCGGTGCTGTAATCCATCTCAGGGGGGCAGTGCCTGCCCAGACACGGCACTGGGAAACAGCCGGCAGCAGGAAGACAGCCACCATCCATCCTGGGCCTGCAGGCCAAAATTAGGTCTTTTGCCTCATGTTGATGTTTAACTTTCATATATTTTTTTTTTTTGCTGTGCTAAATTTACATGCCGTATTAGGACACTAACTAGATGAAGCTGAACGCTGATCTTCACGGTTTTTATGAGGGCTTAATCACAGTGAATTAGGAGCAGTCATTCTGGCATTAAAGCGCATGCAGAGAGTGACAGCGTGGGCACGAGTACATGGCAGTGACGCTCCTGCACCCCTTTAAGAGCCAGGGAGATGGAACTCTCAGCTCGCAGTCGGAGTCTTATGTTTTCATCACACGTTATAAAGCTGCAAGGGGAACGGCGCGGGGAAAATCCAAATATCATTAAAAAGTGTAAGAGATCTTTATTTTAGTGGTTGTTAGCTAATAGGCATGATGTGTTTTAACCATAAGGAAAACATTCAGCTCTGTAGGTATCTTCTATTTATTAGGCTTTGCTCACTTGCAGATATTATTGATCAGATGTTTCCTACATGCCCAGAGGCTTAATTGCCTTTATTGTGTGTGTGTGGATAATGAGAGCAGTAGTAGTGGACATGTGAATGACATACATCATGCCCTGCTACATTGCGATGATGGACGTAGATATCTGGCTTTATGAATACATGCATTTTAATGTAATATTTATTACATAAAAATTTGACACCTAATAATAATATATGATTCATGTGGCCATTATTTTGCCTGCACCTATACTAGACGTGCACCTTCAACGTTTATTCGTTTGCATACCTTTGTAGGTAGACACACCTCAGGTGCTTTGGGTGCACAGTACAGAGAGTGTGATTTTAACCAAAACACAAATCATTCAGGCATGCATGGAAGGGTTAGCGATGCCATCGCCGCCGACAACAGAGACATCCCAGAGCTCATCTCCAAGGCAGAGAGGAGAGGGGGGTGTGGATAACACTGAGGGAGGGGGGGTAGGTGCGTGACACGGTGTCAGCATGGTTCCTCCGGCCCCTGTAGATTCGGGAGGCTGTCTCTGGCCCTGTGCTGTCACTTCTAATCACTGCTGCATTATGCATGAGTTCCTAACACAGAGAGACTAGGGCAGGATGATCTGAGAGGCTGGTGGAGGAGGATCTAAGATACTGAGGAAGGGTGATCTGAGATACTGAGGAAGGAGGATCTGAGAGGCTGGTGGAGGATATGAGAGACTGGGGAAGGAGGATCTGAGAGGCTGGTGGAGGATCTGAGAGGTTGGTGGAGGAGGATCTGAGATACTGAGAGGCTGGTGGAGGAGGATCTGAGATACTGAGAGGCTGGTGGAGGAGGATCTGAGAGGCTGGTGGAGGAGGATCTGAGAGGCTGGTGGAGGATCTGAGAGGTTGGTGGAGGAGGATCTGAGATACTGAGAGGCTGGTTGAGGAGGATCTGAGATACTGAGAGGCTGGTGGAGGAGGATCTGAGAGGCTGGTGGAGGAGGATCTGAGATACTGAGAGGCTGGTGGAGGATCTGAGAGACTGGAGGATGACCTAAGAAACTTCACAGGTAGCGCTAAGGAAACGGCGGCATTCATATCCATAATCCTTAATTACTCACATGCACCCTTGTGGCTCCAGGGGAGTTTTCCAATACCTGCAGTGCATGTAAGGAGGAGGTTATGAATCAGGAGCAGGATCCAGGTCACAGAGCTGGAATCCTTCAGGGGCTTTGCTAGCCAGCAGGGCGGCGCACAGGGGTGTGCGGAGGCATCTCTGGCATTTTCTTCCTGCATCTGTTTTCCTTTCCACTCCTCCTTCCATTTCCACCATCATTATGTCACTGATTTTCTTGCTGAGCGGGTCAGTTTTCCTAGTTTATTTGCTCTTTACAAAAAGTCATTTTCACGGTTTATTTGTTCGGTTTTAAAGTCATTAAGCTGTAAATCCTGCGTCTACCCTCTTCTCACTGTGTCCAGCTCTCACCATGACTAGCAACCTTTTTGCTATGACAAGTAAAGTCAAGTTCTTTATTTATATAGCATGTGTACACTGCGGTCATTCAAAGAGGTTTACAAATAAGAAAAATACAGAATACAAAGACAATTCAAATTCAAATTAAAAAGACATAAGAGAACGGAAATGACTAGAACATGATTAGAACATGATTTAAGAGAGAAGAAATCAATCCATTTAACCCATCGCAGGGCACACTTACATACCATTAAAACCTGTGGGCAGTTTAGTAAGTCCAGTTAACTCACACCTCATGTTTTTGGACTGGGGGGGGTGTAACCTCACAGCAGTGCAGGGAGAACATGCAAAGTCCATGACAGAGACGCAAACCCAGGTCCCACAGGTGCAAGGCAAGACGGTGCCTCCATGCTGCCTGAAAATGATAAGAAATTAAGCATGAAAATAAAAGGTAAATTCCAAATAAATTAGGATGATATGCTACCATTACAGGACAGCAGTGCAGCAGAGCTACTAGAGTGCTGAGCTGAGCTGAAAGCCGGATCAAACTGGAAACACCTCCAGACTAGATTTGAACGTGTCTGGTGTCAGGGGTCTTCTAATGCTCTCAGTGAACTATTTCCATTTACAGTAACAAAGACAAATACGAGGTTTTCATAAACACGACACGTGACACGAGGAGCGGCGCGCAGCACGGAGGCCAAGGACGAGGCCGTTACACGCTGATAGTCCGGGAAGGCGACCTGCGGGATCAGCCTTCAGCAAGGCCCTCCGCCTGAGTCACTCCCCCGCAGCATAAATCAGCAAACGCGTGTGAGGCGGACTACGGAAAAACCACACAGAGCTTCACTTTCAGTCAAGACATTGCTGGGGTCTATTCTTCAAGGTGTCACAACCAGGAATATCATCAGATTGCGAGAGACACCTAGATACAGACAGAGTTATTTAGCAAAACAGGGCAGATCCTGAAATGCTGGAAGAGGAGCGAGGTGTCTGAGCGTGACATTTCATCTGTTAAAAAGACAGTATTCTCCCAATGCAGAGATCTTTTAGGCCGTTTAGAATACAGCCAAGATTTGTCATTAATAACCACAGATACTCACAGATGGGAAACAATTTTGGCTGTGCTTTTTTAAGATGCAAAGTTTGTTTGAGTGAGCTGCTTACTCAAGTCAACATGTTTACTGTGAAAAGTCAAAACGCTAAATAATTCCGTGCAAATGATAGTCACGCACTCAGAAGCCGTGTTTCGCTGAGCTACAGAAATTCAACTGAACAAACACTGAAGGAGACGCCGGCATCTCCCTTTACGAAGGGTGACGTTTGTGTCGTCGTGATGAACGTACACCTGCCTACCTCACCCTGAGGGACCTGAACGGATGCCGACCCGCCTCCTGAACGAATAACCCAGCCGAATCGGTGCCTAAACGAGGCTCCACACAGTAACTCCGGGTGAGAAATATCGCTCATCCTCATTTTGGCTTTCTCAGAAATGATCCACGGAATGGGAAAACGGAATGATAACTCCTGACTGACGGAGAATTGTGCGGAACTGAAATTAGCACAGAGAAGAAAAAGGCGAATGAAGGGAATGTTTAGTTATTATTAGGTGCTAAGCACTGAGTTGGCTTTGGATGTGTGTTTGTGCTGCTTTGTAAGATAAGCTGAGCCGTTACCTGGCATTTTTGACGGCTCACTCTCCATGCCACTCACACTCCATACCTCTCACTTTCCGTGCTGCTCACTCTCCAAGTTGCTCTCTCCATACCACCCACTTTCCATACCACTCACTCTCAATGGTGCTCACTTTCCATGCTACTCACACTCCATGCTGCTAACACTCTTTACCACTCAGACACCATGACTCTCACTATCCATTCCGCTCATTCTCCACATCACTCACTCTCCATGCTGCTCACATTCCATGCTACTCACTCTAAATGCTGCTCACTCTCCATACCTCTCACTTTCCATGCCACTCACTCTCCGTGCTGCACACACTCCATGCTGCTACCTCTCTATACTGTTTGCTCTCTACATCACTCACTCTCCATGCTGCTCACTCTCCATACCTCTCACTCTCCATGCCGCTCACTCTCCATACCTCTCACTCTCCATGCTGCTCACTCTCCATACCTCTCACTCTCCGTGCCGCTTACACTCCATGTTGCTCTCTCTCCATGCCTCTCACTCTCCATGCCGCTTACTCTCCATACCTCTCACTCTCCATGCTGCTTACTCTCCATACCTCTCACTCTCCATGCTGCTTACACTCCATGTTGCTCTCTCTCCGTGCTGCCTGTAATGGCTGGTTCACAGTTAGCTATTCATGAGCTCTGCGGCTTTCAGTTCGAACAGGAGTGAAAATGATGCAGCTCTATGAGTTTGTAAATATGAATGCCTGCTGTAAACTCTGTGTACACACACAGGGACAGGCAGATATACAGACAGACATACATACATACCTACAGACAGACAGACACACACACACACACACACAAATAGACACAAACAGACAGACAGACACACAATCACACACACACAGAAATAGCAATGGTACCTAAATGCTTGGCACGAAAGCGTATTTTTTTTTATAGACAGCCAGCATGTACACAAGTATCTCCTACTGCCAATGTCTCCTGTCTTATTCTGAAATGAGATGGATTTGTGTTTTGGCACCATGTCGGCTGGTTCGTATCCGTGTCTCCCTGGAGTAAATGGTCAGCTGTCTGTTCAGGACCGCGGACAGCAGAATGTTCAGCACCGCGGACAACAGAATGTTCAGCACCGCGGACAGCAGAATGTTCAGCGCCATGGACTCCAGACAGCACACGCAGCAGACACTGGTGGGTTCAGGACCATGGGCAGTGGCTGGTTCCGGCCTTCACGCAGGTCGGTGATCTCAGGGCCGTGGACAGCAGCAAAGCGGGAACCGTGAGCAGGAGAGGAGGAGCTGCGTATGGCTCTGAATCAGAACCAGGTGTTTTCCCAGTTCTGCGCCTTTGTGCCCAGCAGTTCTTCCCGCAAAGCTCCACAGTCTGCCTCCCCCTTGTCTGGCTTCCTTACGTAATTATATCTTAATGACACACCGAACCCACTGCAGCTCCTCACATTCGTCCAGCTGTTTTGGTCATCGTCACTTTCTTGTCCTGTCGCCATTGAGGGCCGTGTTATTCGCGCATTACAAGCTG
Organism: Brienomyrus brachyistius; assembly: GCF_023856365.1. Classification (NCBI taxonomy): domain Eukaryota; kingdom Metazoa; phylum Chordata; class Actinopteri; order Osteoglossiformes; family Mormyridae; genus Brienomyrus; species Brienomyrus brachyistius. Next base: position 21,743,841 of record NC_064549.1, on the reverse strand, counting down.
CCTTCCGACATATTTCAGTTAATTTCCCAGCCTAGCAGAACCTGCTTCAGCTCAGATCTCAGTCTGGTTCCCCTGGTCTCCCCCAGTCTTCTCCACATTCTGCTGTGCTCCATACATTCCCAGAACCAGATCCAGGTCAGCTACAGACAGTCCCAATGCTGCTTGGCTCTGCAGAGCCTGTGGATTGGGTACTGACCTCCTGGACTCCACCAGCTGCCCTGTCTGGTCCCCCCGACCTGACCGCCATCCTCTTTGCTTTCTTTCTGACTTCTGACTGTTTTTCAGTGACTTGATACCGTCACCCTGTCAGAGCTGCCCCTCCCCCACAGTTCCTGTTGCCGCCATAATAACCCTCTCTCTAACCCCTAAGCATGCTCCAGTGGCCTCTCCGCCTCAAATGTGGCCCCCGTTCCCATTCGCGGCCCCTCGAGGAGCTGGCACCCCTCCCCGTTTACTCCTTAAGGCACGTGCCATTCTTTCAGGCTTGCTAACAGGGAAAATCCACAGGGAACTTGGCTATAATTCCCAACGTTTCTCGCATTCTGTTTTGTGCGGCGATGCGGAAGCACATTTTCCCATTATTCTAATCATTAAGCTTTTTTTTGTATCCTTCTCGTTGTTGTCCCCCCCCCCCTCTCCACCACCCCCCTGCTTTGCTTGCTCTCTTCCTGTCTGCCTGCCTTTGAGCCAGGATTCGCAAGTCATTTTTCAAACAGCCAGGCTAACAGCGTCCTTACTTTATTTAGGATTTGATTTATTCGGCTGTGAGCAGCCAGCACCTGCTCTTACCCGCAGCCTGCCCCCCCCCGCCCCCCCCCCCGCCTCCTCCGCGCCGCTGCTGTTCCCTCTCCTCCATGTCCTACATGCTCCCTGCCCTGCCAGTCTGCCCTGTCACTGAAAAGATGCGTCAAAATACATTCAACTTACGATGGGGTTACGGTCCAATGAACCCAACATGAACCGAAAATATCGTAAGTCAAATATGAATGTGATATGATGTCACGCATAAAAAGCACCGTACGATGCATTGTTAAACACTGTCTGAGATGTTTATGCTGCCGGTTGCTGCAGAGCCTGAGAGCGCGGCTGTCCGGAAGCTGCCATCGCCCTGCATTAGTAGGAAGTAGCGTACGACGCGCCACCAGCAGGGGAACGGATCGAAATTCACATGTACATCACTGTCACACCATCCTAAAGCTGAAACACTGTAAGCTGACCCACTGTAAAGTGAGGAGCATCTGTGCCCATCTAAATATGTACTAATATCTACAAAACTCTGTGATTGAGCTGAAACCTGGTGAATGGGGTCTCAGGCGACAGTGTAGCCTGTCCTGTGTATATGTTGTCCACTGTATTATGCACCTTTGCTGAAATTAAAGGAACATGCTGGGATTTTTTTTGATCTCCCTTTTTCTGTTGCTGCTGGTGACACTGTGTGTGTGTGCGTGTGTGAGTGTGTGTGCGTGCGTGTCTGTGTGTGTTGCCCCATGTGACACTGTGCCACTCCATCCTCTTCCCTGCTAACTCTCCTTCCACATCCTATCTTTCCTGAGGACTCGGTGAGAGCCGGAGAGGTTTCTAATCCCGCTAATAGTCCTTATGGGATGCGCTGGGTGTAGAGATGGGCTGCAGGGTTGCCGTGACAATAAGAGAGTGCTGGCTAAGGGGGGCAGGGGCTACTTCAGATCCCCTGGCTCTGCTCCTCTCTTTGTCTCTGGAGTTAAAAGAGAGAGATCTCCAAAAAAGGCAGGAGGAACTATAAGTGGGCCGTGTGTTTGCCCTCTCTGTACAGTCCGTCCCATCCATCCATCCATCCATCCATCCATCCATCCATGTTTATGTAGTTGAGACGCAATGCAATGCAGGGATCTTCGTTTTCCAATTAAGTCCAAGGAGATGATGCAGCTGTTATGGAAGCAGCAGCAGCATGTAAAACACATCTGGCTGTCAAAAGGGGAAAAAATCTAAGTGAAAACGTCACCCAAACCACACTACAGTCATTTAAAAAATAATAATAATAAAAAACTGTCTGGCAGACTCGCTCTCTGGCCTCATTTCTGCTCTACCGCTAGCCTGCATCTCCGCCAGGGCAGGAGGCTGAGGCGCACTGCAGGCTCTGTCCAGCAGGGGAGACCAAGAGCAATTAA